>NW_028093774.1:4552928-5185486 GCF_014824575.4 Sturnira hondurensis | reverse complement strand
CCCCCCCCCCACTCCCAACCCCCCCCCCAGGACTGGCTCACACTCCCCCCTCCACTGCCGGCTCCCCCAACGTTTACGTAACACTCCGCAGTTAGTGCTCTCACCACAGCTCACAGTTTAGAAAGTGCTATCACATCCATTAACTTATTTAATCTCTTCCTGCTTGCCCTGAAGCTAAACAGTCCCTCCAATGAATTCACTCAGCGCTGCATCATAAAAATATTCATCTCTGTTTCCCTGCGTCCCCCTTGCCAAGTGCGGCTCCCTTAATGGTGGGGTGGACGGCTCCACTGCCATCAGGCTGGCAATTAATTGGTGACAATCCATCATTCTCTGTGATCTGTCCCCAGGGAGCACTGGGTGGCGGGGGCTGATGAAGTGGGGAGTCTGAGCCAACAGTAATTTGGAACTCGGGGCTCCATAGCCAAGTTCCTGCTGCTCTGGTTGGGATTTGGGGGTGGGGGCAGCGGGGGCGGTGGGGGCTGTGCCAGACCAGTGCAAGAGAAGAATCCAGAGTGAGTCTCAAGAAAAAAAAGTCCTGCTGAAGCCTAATTGTGGGGATATGGGGGGCCCTTAAGTGAACAAGGAGTGAAAGTAGGTCTTCCACCTTCAGGGGACACAATTTGCAGGCCCAGGGCCTGAGCAGAGATGGAATGGAAGGTAAATTCCCCTTGGCAACACCCAGCTCCCTGGCCCCTAGGTATAACCAGGTTACCATGATTACTATTTTTAAAAGATTTTATTTATTTTTAGAGAGAGGAAGGGAGGGAGGGAGAAAGAGAAGGAGAGAAATGTCAGTGTGTGGTTGCCTTTCCTGCGCCCCCTACTGGGGACCTGGCCTACAACCCAGAGACATGTGCCCTAGACTGGGAATTGAACCATCAACCTCAGTCCACTGAGCCACACCAGCCAGGGCACCACCATTGTTTTAAGGCCACTTGGGGCAGTGAGTTAAGAATCAGGGCCCCTGGATCCCAGTCCCAGCTCTGGCATCCAGTGGCTGTTTGCCCTTGGACAAGCCTCTTGACTTCTCTGATCCTCAGTTGTCTTGTACACGAAGGGAGTGGATGAGGTGATGCTGAGCGTCTTCGAGAACTGGAATTCTAGGACTCCATGGAAGGGGAGTAAGGGGAAGAAATTTCTAGAAGCAGCCACAGGTAATAGGAAGGGTGGGCTGAAGAAGGATGCTCTATAGTCGTAATGGTCTCAGCAGAGCAGCACCGGCTTCTTCTCACCCCGCCCCCCTTGACTGCTCAGGTCTCTGTCTCTGTTCTTCCTCTCCCAGGAATCTTTCGGATCCCTGGAATCTAGAAGCCCGAGGGATTTCCCTGGTTTGTGAGGGGACATGTCAGCAGAGGTGGCCAAGGCTTTGGGGCAGGCAGATGTTGGCTCGGATGCTGGCTTCAGCCCTCACTCACCTGTCAGGCAGGCTCGCCTTTCTGATCCAGGTGTGCTAAGGAGGGATGGGGGCCGCCCCTGCCCCGCCTTCGTCAGAGAGGTGCTGGCATGACGAAGAGCTAACAAAGGCAAACTGCCCTTTGCAGAAGCCACTCAATGAATGACAGCCCTTATTAAATAATAATAATATTTAAGTAGTAAAAGAACCAGAAACACGGATGTCTCCCCGATCCTCCCCACTCTGTGAGACGGAGGTTCCCATGGACGACCTCAGAAATGAGCCTGGACCATGGATTCTGGAAGGCCGGCCCCCCATTCACCAGGCCCCAGCCCCACGCTCCCCAGCTGAACAACCGCGAGCCTTCTGAGATGCCCTTTCCAGGGTTGGTTCACCTGCTCATTCGTTCAGCAGGCCTCTCCTGGGGGCTCCCTCTGTGTCAGGGTGCACTGTGCCGGCGGGGATACGGAACCCCGACTCTACCTGTCTCAGAGGTTGCCGTGGGACTCTGAGGGGAAGATGTTGGGAAACACGTGGTGGGATTTAAGGAGCATTAGCCGAGCATTAGTTGTTATTGCTACTGTTAAAAATGTATTGTTATGACAATACACATACCAGGTATATCAAACCGTAGGAGAGGCAGGAAAGGCCAGAGAGGCCGTGTGGGAGGGGCTTATTAAGGAATCCAGTTTGGATGAGCAGGTGAGACTTGACGATGGAAATAGGCAGCTGGATTGCCCCTTGTGGAAGGGCAGGGCCAGGTCCACAATGTTACTCCTCCCTGCACCGCCGGTGCCCAACCTCTGGCCAGGCACAAGAGATGGTCTCCGAACAGAGGGAAGGAGGGAGAGGGAAGTATTGGGTACAGCAGCTATTTCAGCTGAGCCCATTTGAGGCTCAACGCCTGGATATTCGGTGAAACCAGTGATCTCACAGGTGAGTCCCCTCCAGCGACGCGCCGTGGCTGGGTGCCAGCCCCTGAAGAGGGCAGGTGGAGAGGATAATTGAGCTCAAGCAGGGCAGGGGCCGGCCAATGAGAGGACTGGGAGGAGTGGGCGACAGGGTGGTGGCGTTCCACAAGGCCATTTTAGCGGTGGGCCAAGGAATGTAGAGTAAGATGGGGTGGGAGGGCTGTGTGCTGCGGCAGCGCCGGCCTGCAGAGCGGAGGGTGCAGTGAGCCGCCGGAGGAGCAGGGGCGGGGTGGGGCTGGAGTAAGTGGCCTGTGGGTGGGATTCCTGCGATGGGTTTCCAAGGGGATACGGTTACTGGTGATGACAGTGAGTGGGGTATGACAGTGGGGCCACTGGCTTTGTCAGGATGAAGAAGGTTGTTGGAGGTAGTGGGGTCTGGCACTGATGGACCGAGGGAGCTGGGTCGTCGCTACATGGTTATAGCCGCTGAGGATGAGATTTGGGTCGAGAGGAAGATGATGAACCAGGAGCTCGAGTTCTCAATAACAACAGCTAATCTTTGTCGGGGAGGTGCAGCTGGGTAACATGAACACCAAAGAGGAGGGAGAAGAAATGCTTTGGAAAAGGCACCAGGAAGCAAGGCACACACTTAACCCATTTCTAGTGGCAAGATAGGCAGGTACCTTAGGAGTGGCTCTAATAAGATGGGACCTCAGCTTCCCAGGCTGCAGCTGATCGGAAGCAATAAACCAGGAAGGAGAAAAGACACCGAGTTAGCCCAAGAGCAGGTGGTCATGCTGACTGTGGTCAGGCTTGTGCCAGCGGCAGGGGGTGGGGGAGTAAACCGATGAACTACGTATATAAAACACACCCAAACTCAAAACACGAAGTCATCCCTTGGGGAAATGACTGAATCTAGGGCTGGGGAGGGAAAACACAAGATGAACCTGGAGCATCTTGGGGGGTCAGAAAGTAAGAAAGTGCTAAAAAGAAAACCCACAAAGGCAGGAGTGTGCCCAAGGGGTGCGGAGCCGACAGCAAGAGCTTTCAATGAGCAGAGCGGGAACGATCTGAGCAACAAGATAAATAGTGTGAGATTATAACCCAAAGTCTAGAATAAACAACCACGAGTCCACAAAGACATAAACACATGACTGAACAGACAAATAAGCAGGGGAGGATAAGCAAATACCGCATGCAGAAGAATTCCAAGTAGTTTACGGAGATCCTCTGTCCCCAAGAAGGCGAAGCACAGCTCCCCACTCTGCAGGTGTGGGTGTCTCCTGACTTCTGAAAGATGGCAGAACGGGGCCGCTTCAAAACAGGCCACTTAAATGGAGGGTTATTCTCAGCTGAAGGCAATTGAGAAGACGCAGATACAAGGAAAGCTCTCTGACTTCCTTCCATTTCCAAAAAGCAAAGTGGAACTTTGTAAAGGTGCCCCCTCTCCCTTCTCTACCAGGCAGACAGAGCTCATCACAGAAGGCCGCTCTGGACTCAGCCCCATGACGGCCCCAGAGGAGCCACAGTTAGAACCAGACCGACCAGCCCTCAGCTTCCCTTAGTTCCCCAAACATTTGCCTTTGGACGAGCTGCCAAGCCCAGTTCCCAAAGTCCCTTTCCTCGGTCTCGTCTCTTCCCTACAGAGTGCACCGCTTTGTTCAGATGCTGTGCCAGCCCGTGTGCTAACCACCCCTCTGCTGTGCTCCTCGGGGAGAACGCCCACTTACTGGGATGCCCCATCCACGTGTTAATAACAAACATCTGTTTTTCTCCTGTTACTCTCTCATCCGTCTAATTTGCAGGATCCCAGCCGATAAACCTAAGGTGGGTAGCGGTTTCCCCCTCTTCCATTTCCCTCCAAAGAGTACGATATGGTAAATTGGGGGGGATGACTAACTTTACAGTAGAGAAGCTTAACGACACGACCTCAGTCAATGACCAAGGTCAACACCGACAAGTGGCAGTCACATGGACAGGGTGTGCCTGGCCTTGACAGGATGCTGTGATCTCTGTGGGCTTTCTCCTGCAAACCCATTGGCCCAGCTCGTCACGAGGGAGCCACCAGTCAAACCCCCACTGAGGAACAGTGGGGGTTTGTGACCTGCCGTGACATGACCCCTCACAGCTGGCGGGGCCATTGAAAACCAGGACAGTCTTGGGAAACCATCACTGCCAAGAGGGGCCGAAGGAGACATGACAACTAAAAGTCCTGTGTGACCCTGGACGGGATCCTGGGACAGAAAAAACAGCAGGTTAAGAGCTAAGGAAATCTGCACAGGTGTCGTCCATGAACTGCGACAGATGGGCCACACTAACGGAAGACGTCGGGAACGGGGGAGCAGGGTGCAGGGTGTAAAGGAACTCCATGCCCTATCGTGGCAATTTCTCCA
This sequence comes from Sturnira hondurensis, assembly GCF_014824575.4. Classification (NCBI taxonomy): domain Eukaryota; kingdom Metazoa; phylum Chordata; class Mammalia; order Chiroptera; family Phyllostomidae; genus Sturnira; species Sturnira hondurensis. The sequence continues at coordinate 5,180,786 of NW_028093774.1, read as the reverse complement.
AAAATCCAACACTATTCTAAAACCGATTTTAAAGTGTAGCAGACTGGGTTAACTCAGTGAGAGAACGAACAGCTGGGCCCACTTTCGTAGGGTCTATGGGTCTCCTGGTATTCTGCGATGATAACGATTCATTACAAAGATCATCATTTAGAAAAGATGACATTTTTCAGCTACTTAATTTCGGAGGGCTGGGATGAAAATAACACATTTAGTAAGACGCTGAAGAACTCTCTAGCGCCAGCGATCGTTAAAAAGCCATCGGCGTCTAGTTAATGTTGTCCCTAGCAGTTGGAAACCCAGGCTTGGCCATTAGACAGACCTGGCTGTTCATGTCACCTGTTGGTGGCTCTGTGCAGGTCCACTCCACATCTCAGGGCCTCCGTTGATCCAGCAGCAAAATGGGAGTAAAGCACCTGCTCGGCCTTCGACGCTTCTGTGGATTTTAAATGAGACAAGTGCGTGAATGTCTTGCAAAAGCTATAAATCTTCTGGCCCCTGGTATACGCTCCACAAATGGCCTCTCCCCAGCAAGTCACGCCCAAGTCACCCCTGTCCCCTTTGGATGTGATGGGAGCACTCCGGGCTGCTGGAGCTTTTAGGAGTATACGAATCACCCAAGGATCTTAATAGAATGCAGGTTCCAATTCAGCAGGTTTGGTGTAGACTCTGCATCTCTCATAAGCTCCCAGGTGACATGGATGCTGCTGGTCCAGGGACCTCATGAGAGTGTGAGGACCCAGGCTATGGACCCTGACCAAGACCACTTGGTGTCCTTGGGCAAGTGACCTCCCCTTGCTGAGGCTTACCTTACCCTCGGTAAGAAAAAAAATGACAAATAAGAATGCACTTTCTTTTTCTAAGAGGGACGGATTTGCCTCTCAACCTGACATCACTGGGGCACCGTGACACTGTCTGGCGGCCTCATCTGCACCCCCCGGGCTCCGGAAGCCCTGACGGCAGGAGCTCGTGCCGACTCTCTCTCCATCAGCTTCTCGGGAGGTGACCCTGCTTCCAGCCTCCCTGATTGCTAGTGGTGTGTGAGGACCACAGTGGGGACCTGAAAAAGCTCAAGGGAAAACAACCCTCCCAGTTTTCCAGATAAAACTAAGCGGAACACATTGCATTATTTCCCTCCGAAGTCCCTTCCTCGTGGCTCACTGTGACATGCAGGAAATAAGTCGCCATCCACGCCCCAAACCAGCCGCTTCCAGGCAGAGTGAATGGATTGTGACTTACTGAAGACACAGCTCTCTGTCACAGGTGAAAACCCTAATTAGGCGATATGTGATCAGAACAGAATTAGCCGTCGAGTCACTAGAGGTCTGTGGTTGCCGAAAGAAACGTACGGCGTGAAGCAGCCTTCCTGTGAGCAAAGCGAAGCCCGCCCCTCGCCCCGGGGGCTGCGTGCGGCCCCAACAGGAGGGGTCGGAATCTGGGGTGTTAATGGCAATAAACAACCGCTCCCCAAGGGACCTGTGTGTCCTGAGTAATGGGCACCCCTCCTGTTTATCTGACACGTCACCCTCTGCCAAAAGCTGTCACACCAGGAGGACCTAGAGCCCTCGGCCACTCGCCCCCAAGGGTAGAGTTGACTGTCATTGCCACAGAGATGGAGACTCAGTCTGGTGCCCATAGCCAGGAAAGGGCCACGTCAAGCCCAGCATCCAGGCCAGGGGCCCCCTAGTCCTGCCTCCTCCGTAGGGGAATGTCCCCCAGGCATTTTTATCATCCTAAATTGTTGAGAGAATCTCATTAGCAGAGGCTCCTGCCTCGGCAAGATCAGGCACCTTCTGCCTTCTTGGGAAATTGGAGGGGAGACCCTCATGCTTCACAGGGCTGCGTGGGGTGGGCCTCCCTACAAGGTCCTGGCTGGACGGAGGACAGCTGGCTGGGAGACCATGACCATCTTTTCACGGCCATGCAGAGCCTGTCACTCTGTGCTCTGCATGAGGCAGGTTCTCAGGAAGCCATGGCTGGATGGCTAAATGGATGAACGGAAGACCTTGCATGGCCCTTAGCTTAGCCCTTGAACCCTGGAGAGAATCGGTTGCTGCTCTTGCCTATAATATGAAGCTCTCATCATATAATGTGTTTATGAAAAAGCCTGGAGAAGAGACAGGTGGTACCCCCAGATGATGCCTCCCCCACACACGAGGAAAGCAGCAGAAAGCTCCTCGCTCCATCCCTTGCCAGCCCGAGAACCTTACTTTGCCATCATTGCTGGAGGTAAATGTAGCCTCACCTTGGCCTGCCTTGCAGTTTCTGTGCTCCCACTGGGGCGAAGAGCATTTTTCCTACTAGGTCTCCCTACTAATTCGGTCCCTTTTGGGGGGGCGAAGGAGTTGTGTTTTTTATTCATTTAACCACCGACAGCTCAATGTTTTCCTATTAATGGGTATACATTCTTTTTATACTATAGTAATTTGTGCTGAAGCTATTTTTCCTACCTGATCTCTCCCCTCTCCACCCCGCCCCCAGGTATAGCAACCTTCATTTTTGCTGGAATCCTTGCTGGCCCTGGTCTCCCCTTGGGCTCTGTTCTCTTACTGCTAAACTTCCCAAGTCTGTTCTCCCCCAGACAGGGGTACACACACCCCTTGCTAGTTCTTCTGGCGTCGTATCGGTTCCCTCCCACCCATGCCACCTCTGTGATCCGTCTGGGAGGTATTTTGATGTTCGGAGTGAGAGGGTTTCCTCCCGGCTCCCTCTCCTTCCGCCTCCCTACGTGGCCGCAGAGACCTGGACAAACACGCGTTAGGACAGGGTGCACTTGGACATCGCCGGGAGCCCGAGTGGATCCTGGGGTGGGTTTTCCAGGAGTGTCTAGTGTCTAAACTGAGGCTGCTCCGGGAAAGGAAGTCTCAGTCCTCCCAGCACAAGGGGAAGAAGAAACAAGACAAGGAGTTATTAAGCACATGGTCTTTGGGTCCTGAACTTCTCTGAACTCATCGAGGTTTTAGAGGCAGGGTCATGTCCACGAGGAGGTCTGCCCTGGCACTCCAGCCCCAGCCTGGGTTCGATGCCCGCCCCACGGCCCGCAGTGCCTCCCATTCCGTATTGTTAACCCTGTGGGACAGCTGTGGGGCGTCGCCGTGGCCGATCCTGCCTCATCCCTGGGAGCACTCAGGGGAGGAAGCCTGACCTCGCCTTTCCTTGCCGTTGCTTCCCCAGCCCCCAGGGCAGCCCCCTCATCGAAGGCCAGCAGAGGCATGTTGAAGGGGCGTCCACAATCGTGACTGAGCAGCTCCTGCCAAGTTCCTCTGGGCACCTGCCCCATGTGCTGGCTGTCTTCCTGACACTGTCCCCCGATTACCGCCCACAAACTGTGAGGACAACAATGACTGTCTTTTCATTCACCCACGGGGCACACACCCTTAGAGAGGCCGGGGCTTGACCACAGTTTCTTGGGGCTTCAGTGTATGATGCTATTGTGCATCCTTACCGTGTCCGGGGCCTTTTTGTTTTCAGAAGAGAACCAGAGAGAGGCCCAGGGTCCCGTTGTCACCGGCTCTTGGGCAGATTTGCACTGCGGGTTGGGATGCCTGAGGGACCCCGGGAGCTCTGTCCCACTCCAGCTGGGTAGACTTCGGGCAGCCAGGCCCGGGGCTTGTCTATGATTGGCTCTCAGAGAGTACCAATTGACCTGAGCTGCGTTAAACTTGCTATAAAGTTGGGCACCACCCCACGAGACACGTCTGTGGCACTTTGCACTCACGCCTACCACCCTGGCCCCGCTGTCGTGGTCCATTCGTTCTGTTGTCCTTGAATGTAACGAAGCCCAAGGGCTTCACCTGTGAGCTTATCTCAGTCACTAGGATTCCCTTCTGCGGGCCCCGAAGGGGAGGACGTTACTGACCTTGGGAATTCTGTGTCCTCTGTTGTGATGATGGTTCATGCTAATGTGTCAACCCTACCGGGCCACGGGGGGTGTCTTTGAGGGTGTTCCCGGATGAGACAGACACTGGAATAGGTGCACTGGGGACAGCAGGGGGCCCTTGTCCGTGTGAGTGGCCTCCTCCGAGCAGCTGAAGGCCTGAAGGGGAGAAACAGATCCAGCGAGAGGGGCCTCCCGCTGGCCACCACCAGCAGAACTGGGCCATCGGCCTTAATGCAGCTCAGGTCAATCCGGGCACCAAATACTGTGTTTTGCTGTGTATAATGTGCTCCCACATTTTTGGCCAAAATTTTCAGGGAAAAAATCTTTCATTTCAATTTTTTGATTCAATTTTTAATTTATTTTTATTTAGATACTTGGGTTTTTTTGTATTATAAAGAAATTTTAGCACTTACTTTGGAAGGTGTTGTGTATAAGAAGTTTTAAGGAACAAATAATTACAAAACAAGGGTACAAGGTATTTCAGGTACAACCCGTATATGATGCACATTCTTGGTTTTCCCTCAAAAACTTGGTCAGAAAGTGCGCATCACACACGGCAAAATACAGTTGTTGGCTGTTGCTGGGGTTCCTGCCTGCTGCTCTGATCGGGAGCCACACACCGGCTTGGTTCCGTGTCTCTGAAGAACCCCGACTAGCCCGTCTGTGCAAGGTGATGGCCTTTCTCCAGCGTCCATCCGAGGGACACACGCCCGCCAGGCGACGATGGACTCCCCATGCTCAGCGCTTGCTGTTGGCAGACACCCCGGGAAGGAGCGGGCGGTGTTCGCCCACTGACCCCAGGGGACTTCCGGCCTCCAGAACTGTGGGAACACAGACTTCTGTCGTTCAAACCTCCCCCCGTCTGCGGCAGCCCTGGGAGCCCCCCAGGGACGGAGTCAGCCCAGGGGCCCCTGCAGTCTGTTAGTCACTGTCATTCAAGGGGCGTCGTTCAGGGACCAGGGGTCCCCATGACCAAAGGGCAGTGGATTGATGCCCAGGGGTCTGCGAGATGCTCACAGGAAGAATAGGCAGCAGGACCCTAGAGTCCAATTCTTAAAGAAATGAGTTCGTACATTAAGTTGAAGAAATAATGGCCTAGAAGGGGCAGTGGGGGTGAGGAGAAAGCTCAGCCTGTCCTTCCTGCTCATATTTTTATACTTTCATGACTTCAGGGTAAATAAATACCTAAAAAAGGTATAGTAGTGTCCTGTATGTTTAAAAAGGTACACTCATAGTGTCGTACCAATATACCCTTGGGCAAGTTTAAAAAATTAACACACACACACGCACACACGCTGCCTCCAGGCCCAGGTGGTTTTAGAGGGGAGTGTTCCTAGTATTGGGTTCACGTGAGGACTGGGGACCTGCTGGCTCACACGGGGCCTCTCAGCCTCCCCACTGGGCCGTCGAACATCTCGTACCCTGTGCCCCCTATTAGAAGACCCCCAGTGGCTGAAGAAGCAGCACTCCATCCCTGCCCCAGGACAACTGAGTTAGCATCTACAGTCCCAACTGGGACATGTGACCTGCGCCGTGTCCCCTCCCAGGAGCAGCCCATCTGCTGCCTCTGTCTGGTGAGCTTGCACATTAGGGTCACATCCTCTTCTCCCAGGTCCCTCTTCACTGCCACCCGGCCGAGTGAGCAGAACGGAGACCTCCTAAGTGCAGGGTCTGAGGGGTCACAAGCAGAGAGTGCTTCTCCCTGAGCCTCGGCAAGAGGTGGGCAGGTGGGCTCTGCAACACCAGGCTGATGTTTTGGAGGCAGCGGAGGCCCTGCCTCCCAGGAAGATCAGGGCCGACGCCAGCCAAGCGCCTGACTCTGTGTCCTCCTGCCTTTGGACTCTTTGCTGGGCAGAGTTGGTCCAGCAGGATACCTGTCAAGTAAGGTGAGTGACATTTTCCCGTCTTGATTACCTCCTCCAGGCTTTTCTTAACTGGAGCCGAAGACGGGTGCTGACACCAGTTTCTTGACACCCTGTCAGACTTGCTGAAGAAGCGTGGGACAGGCAGGCCCCGGGAAACCACGGTATTTTTAGACCCCAGCTTGTGGAAACCTTGTATTTTTTTTCCTTAGTTGTGGTGTATATTTCTGTTCACCTCTGTCCACACTGAAGGACTTAAGTATATCTATCTCTGTAGAAAAGGATTTAGAGCATTTTTAGAGCTCTAAAGGATTTTAGAGCCCAAAGGGACATGAAAGGCCAGCTTCTCCCAGCCTCCGACGTCTCAGGTGAAAAAGGGCTCACCTCCCAGGTGAGAAGCCCCTTGGTGCCAGCCTCACCCACCCTCCTCCCCTCCTCCCCAGACTGATTTCTGCATGGTCAAATCAAGCATGGTCTTTGCAAACACAAACCCACCCTCATCACATGCCTATGTAAAACCCTTCCAAGGTTCCTTCTTACCATCAGGATATGGTGGGACTTCCTCCGTCGGTCCACGAGCCTTTCTGTGGTCGCTCCTGCTGGTCCTTGTGCCCCAAAACTCCATCGCTGCACCTGCCGCTCAGTCTCGAAGCCTGGAGGCCACCATTCCTGACCCACCCCTGGGTCACATACTTTCTTTGCTTCTCCCCTTCTGGGTCACGTCCACAGTGCCTACACAATGCTGGTATTTGACCTGTCTGTTGCAGGCTATGTTCCGCCTCTCTACTCTGAGCCCCCAAAGAGCACGCACGGCCTTGGCTACTGAACTCAAATATTCCTCCAGCTTGTGGCAAAGCTGACACTCGGAACGAGCTTGTCCAATCAGTGATATGAATGAAAGAATGAGCGAATGAGTAAAGCCCTTGGTCCCTGGTTTTACACAAGTGGGCCCAGACCCAGGATTTCCATGCCTGTTCGAGTCCCACCACCTTCCGTGCCTGGTTCAAAAACGTGGAGACTCCACTGATAAAGTTATGCCATTGAATGGGGTTGCTCCTGCGTCTTCAAAGCACAGAAAGGGTTTTTAGTCCTGACGGGTCTGTCTTACTGCCGTGAGCTCAGCGATGGGGGTTGGGCAGTTTAAAATGAGACAGTGAAATAGGCACTACCTAAAGCCACGTGCCTGACAGCACAAGCCACTCTGCACATTCAAAGCTTTACGAGGCAGAAATCCCATTATCTTTCTGAGCTTCAGAGAAGTGCGTCCTCTATCGGTCATTCCTGGAATCGCATGGGGCTGCTCCTTCCTTTTCACGTTCGTTACCGGGAGACTCCAGCACTCTACCAGGGGTGGAGGCAAAATAGTGAGTAAGAAAGTCACCCGGCCCCTTCACTACTGGTGCTGACAATCTGGCGGGGAAAGCAAGCGCTTCCACGATCCACTGCGGGAGTGGTGAGGACTCTTCTAAGCGGAAACCTAGCGCGTTAAGAGAGCAAGTCCCCGGGGACTGCACATGAGCCGCGTGGGCGGATGGGCCTGGGAGGAAGGAAATCAAGCCGATTCCCCTAATGTCCATCCACCGAGTGGCTACGATATGCCCGGCGTTGTGATGGCTGTGGGGAAACAATGAGGGGAGGGATGGAGTGTCTTCCCGCAAGCAGTTCAGAGTCTGGCAGGGGAAGGAGGACGAGAGATCCCGAAGCAATGACAAAGGGAAGCACAGCCTTCCTTTTGGAAGCGCTAGTGCGCATTTTACATAATCGTCAAGGTAATTAGAACACGTGTTTCAACCAGCAATCTGCGCTGCAGATACAGATCCACGTCACGTAGGCGTCAGTATTCCTTCTGAACAGTGAGGGCCTGGAATCTCCGCCTGGTGCCAAAGTACGTGCTCTTTTTCACTATGTTACCCAGTCTCTCCATCTGGGCCAGTACCAAGTCAAGGCACTTTCTGGTGCGCCATCCTCACCCAAGCCGGGTGGGACAGGTACTCTCATGACTCTGTCTCCAGATGACGCAGCCAGGACGCGAACGGCCCAGAGCCTCGGCCCCGCAGCTGCAAAGAGTTACCTGGCGCAAATGGGGTGGGGGTAGGGGGAGGAGGCAGAGGTCAGTGAGCACACGCACCCCTGACCAGGCCTGTGATCTTTGGGCCAGTGGCCTTTCCTCAGTGTCTTCACTGACCTCTGGGGTTATCTTCAAGAATCAAGATAATATGCTTTCAGACCTCGACCCATCAAGTAACCAATATATGTTATCTAGAATGTAATTACGGTTATATTACTAACTCTTGGGGAAAACACCCCCCCTTCTTTGTGTTTCCATGTGGGTGGACCTCCACAGCAGAGACCCTCTCCGTCTATCCCCTTACTCATTCGTGCCTCTGAAACCCAGCCTGCTGGGCTCCAGCGTCTTCTGGGGCCCCTGGGAGCCCTGGGAACCAGGCAGGCACAGCGGAGCAAGTCTGAGGGGACATTTTTTAGGGGCCCTCCGAACTGTGGCCCTTGCTTCAACATCAATTTTCTCAGCTGAGGGTTAGCTCTTCCCCGGCCTGTCTCCTGGGTTTTTTCCCCTGTAATTTGTTCTGAACTTGGGTGGGAAAGAAAAGAGTATTACTTATCGACCCCTCTAAACACCAGCATTAGCCAAAAGTGAAAGCGAATCCTCTTTCTGCAATTTCCCTCCCTGGTTTTGCTGCCTCTAGCAGGGTGTCCAACCTTCTGGCATCTCTGGGCCACACTGGGAGGAGAGGAGTTGTCTTGGGCCACACATTAAATATACTGCAACATGTAATCACAAAAAAATCTGATAATGTTTTAAGTACATTGACAACTTTGTGGTGGGCCAAATTCACAGCCATCCTGGGCCCAGGTTGGACACCCCCACGAGGTTTTCCATCTTTCAGACAAGCAAAACTAGGCTCTGGAGAAGCCCGGGCTTGCACGTAGAATCAGCTAGAACTTGGGAGCCTGGACAGGCCTGGGAGGTAACCAGCCCGAGGCCATCTTTCCTCGTGGGATGGGAGCTGGGACCAGGGAGGGGCTGTGACCCAAAGAAGGTGGACCTGGACCCAGCTCTCAGACCCTGATTGCCAGGTGGGCTCTTTCCCCACAGGTGCCTCCTCCCAGCTCCTGAGTGGGCGGCAGGTTCTCTGAGACTTAAACTGGGAAACGGTTTGCCTGGGTGCCAGGCATTCCCTCAAGAGAGTCAGGTCATGCACGGTGAAGGTGCTGGCTGTGAGAAGGAACAGGTTGAAGGACACGGGCGCTGAGGTCCCCAGGGGCCAGCCCCTCCAGCCCAGGTCCCTGTATGCAGATCAGCCTGATCTGTCGTGAACAAAGGGTGACAAGGTCTTCACAGTCTTCACTGCGGGGCTGGCTGTGTCCCTTGTGGAGAAATCCCTTTCTGGAAAGCCAGATGGGTCTCCACCATGTCTGCGGCTGTCAGCCCGGGCCGGCCTTGTGCCTGGCACCAGTCTCGGGGAGGGTGAGGACATGAGGCTGTGCTCCCGACAGCAGAGCCCACCTGGGGCCGACCCCACCTACCCCTCCCGCTGCACACCTGGCCCCTGTGATCCTGCCCACACACAGCAGGCACGGGCACCATCAGGACCGTGCCTTTTAGGCCGTTCTCTCTGTCCCACAAGAGCCTTTCCTCCTGCTGGGCCTGGAAAACGTGTTTCACCATCCAGCTCAGTGCCCACAGTTCCTGTAAGAGCATCCCCTTGTCCTCCTTCCTTTACGGTTCCCTGGCATGCCTCTAGTATGAGTTCCATCTGGCTGAAAGTCCTGGGCCTCTTGGCCGTACACGGCTACAGATAGGTTTTGTTTGGCTGGTGCTGTGATTTTAGAAAACTTGAACTTGAACACAGGGCCTGTACACACTAGTTTGCCTCAGACCCTCCCACTCACTATTGCTTTACATTTTCCCCATAACTTCTTGCCTTGCCCCTGAAGGCATTTGAGTTTGCAAACTCTGTTTTGGGGTATGGCTTTGTAGACACTGAGCTCTCCAAAGGGGTATATTTAAATGTTACTTGGAATTCAGAGAAACAGAACCAATAGGATGTATGTTTATAGAAAGAGATTTATGATAAAAAATTAGCTCACACAGTTCTGGGGGCTGACAAGTCCCAACATGCATGGTCAGGTTTTAGGACAAAAGTCCCTCTACAAGGACAAAGCAATGTGGGAGATGATCTTATGAAGCAAGAGAGAATTACTCTGACTGCTATATATGGAAAGATCTCAGAGGAGGGATTTAATTCAAGTTTTGAGGAAATGATAACTTTTCAACAAGTAATACATCGATAGTAGACAACTCCTAAGACAGCCCCCGGTGACCCCCACCTTCTATAATTCCCTCTCCTTGACTGACTTCTAATGAATAGAAGTCACTTCCATGGTTAGATCACAAAGGATTATTATCACCATTTTGCTACCTCCAGTCATTGATGAGTTTGATGAAACATGCTGTCCTATTGGAGAGGCCTATGAGTCAAGCTACTGGGGCAACCTCCAGCCAATAGGGAGCTCCTAACTGTGGCCCTCAGTCCAATAGCCCTGAAGCCACTGCACCTCGTCAACAAACATGTAAATGAGCTTGGAATTAGACCCTTCTGCAGTCAAGCCTTCAGGCTAGACCACAGCCAGGGCTAACACCGTGACTGCGGCTCCTGACCAGAGATGCCTGTTAAACTGTGCTGATTACTGACCCCCAGAAACTGGGGATAACCAGCGTGTGTTGTGTTAAGGTGCTAACACTGTGGTAATTTCTTATGCAGCCATAGATTATAAATACGTGTGCTCTGTGGGCAAGGGACATCACAGCAATGAAACACCCTGAGCAGCAGCGGTGTCCATCACTTGCCTTGTGGGATTGTCTGGACGAGGAGGTGAAGCTGAAGCAATTTGGACTTCCTGAGCAAGGGGGCCATGGCACAGAAATCAGACTCAAGCGGCTGAACAAGAATGCTCGTTGAGAGATACAGCAGGATATGAGGTTAGAATAGCAGACCGTGGCTGCATTGTGGAGGGCCTGCAATACCCACCTGAGGACTGTGAACGACATTGGGAAGCAAGAGGGAGCCGTTGAGGTGGTTGAAGCAGGGGAGTCACTTTGTTAGTGACTCCACCGATCACTAATCTGATGCTGTGTGCGGGACAGATTGAAAGGGGGGGAACTTGGAGACAGCTACGAAATCCCAGGGAGGGGTGGCAAGGGGGTGACCTCTGATCAAAGAAACGAACGGCGTCCCAGAACACACCGTAATAGAACTCCTGTTTGTGTTGCGGGCTCCTTGAGCACTCCCCGGGTTGTGAGGCAGCAGCTCCATCAGACATTTATTTGACATCCAAGCCATTTCCACTCCACACACAGTGACAAGCTCATATTGGAACCGAAACTAATCGCAGGCTTGACTTTGTGGAAATGGAAGGAAATGTACCCAAGATGAAGAAAGAAGGTGATAGGCCTGATTATTCTCTCAGCTTTCCAGAAAAGACCAATTTATAAGCCTTAACAAGAGTGCCAGAGTTCCCATGCTATGCCTCTTCGCCTTCCAATGTCCTGCTTCTCAACCTGAGGACCCCGGCTCTCTGGGGATCCTTCAAGGAGGATTGAAGGGTGTTCAAAGCCACCCCAATGTTTTTTAAAAATCACATAGACATCCGGCAGTTACTGAGTTTTACAACAAAGCAACAGAGATAACAAGAATGTCAAGGGTCTTTGGTCGGGGCGAGACGTATGAACAGCCTGGTGTGGCAGTGTTGAATGGCCAGTTAGAATCCCTAGCTGGAAACATACACTTTAATGAACGAAAATGAGGAAACAAACTAATTGCCACTTCAGAACTGCCGTCTGTTTGGTGGTGGTGGCCTCATGTGGCGATCAACACCAGATGAAACTGGCTGTGTCGGCAGCTGGGTGATTCTGGGTAAGGGAGTCCTTCATGAGACACAATCTTTTTTTTCACCAGCAAGATGGAGCCAATAACCATTGCCTTTCAGAATTTGGGATTAAAAGACAGTGTATGGAAGGTTCCTGGCACTCCACAATGGTAGCTATTTTTACAATAATTGGATAAAGTACTTACAAAAGGCAGGGAGCTGTCCGTGGTTCTGAAAGGTTGACGGGCGCCGCTCTTGCCTCCTCCTGCCAGGGGCACTGGTTCAACCGGCTTCGTTTCTCTCACCGCCTCCTTCCTGGGCCTCGCTGCCAAGCTGCCCCATGCTTTTCTGACCCTGGTGTGATTCTCCCTCTGCTCTTTTGCTGGAGTGACCTCCTAAGGGCACGGGTCTAGTCATCTCGTGCCCTTGGCAAGGTCCACACTCCTTCCACGGCACGGGAGGCTCTTCGAAGTAGAGGGCTTCCCCGCATCTCCGTCTTCATCTCCCCTCCATTCCCACCACACCCTCTGTGCTCAAGGCTCAGCAAACCTCTCACCACCTGTTCCCCAGGTCCTTCCCTTCAACACCTTCCTGCCTGTGTCCCTGCTGTTCCCTCTGCTTAGAATGCTCTTCCTCCTCCTTCGTGTGGCCGTCTCCGACTAACTCTCCAGTGTCCATTCACATCCACCCCTTTCTGTTGCCCGTGTCCTTCAGCCCTCCCCAAAGACTTAACGCTTTTTCTTTCACCTGCTCCATGCCTCAGACTTGATCATACTCCTATGATACCACTCACCTCTTAATAGGTGTGTTTCCCAGCAGACTGGGATCTCTAGGAAGGTCCAAGGTGAAATGCTATTTATTTATTTATTTATTAGGTCCCAACACAGGATGGGTGCTTAGTAGCAGCCAGTGAATGAGTGAGTGAAGGTGCGCCGCCCCCTGGCCCAGCCCATCTTTGCCCACTGGAGCTCAGCGCACACTTCGAAGCTTCCTTTGGGGTCTCCAGATGAACTGGCCTCTCCTTGAGCACGGGCTCTTGGATTTTGGCTCTCCTCATGCCCACCGATTTCATGTACCCATCTCATCTTATATGTGGTTCTGCAGACTACGTTGTTTCTCAGTGTGTGTGCAAAAGAAGAAAGTCGTTTACAATCAACTTCTGGCAGAAACAAGGATTTGGAACTGGGGTGCTGTGACTTCGCAGGCGAGGAAACGGAAATCGGAGGAGGACTGACTCTTCTGGGTCACACAGCGGCAGGCAGCAGAGGCTGGGAGAGGACCCAGAGTGTGGTCCCTTTTCCTCCAGAACCACACGCTGCACCTTGCCCAGGCTTGCAGAGCACAGAATCGATGCCTGGGCTTAACTGTCGGTCCTATTTTAATGTAACTGCATTATTATGATTAACAGCACTTAAAAAGCTTCATCCTCTCCAGAACCAGTGGCAGGACTCCCAGGAGCAGCGTCTCTGATCGAGCTGCCTCTGAGTCTACAGACACTCATGGCAAAGACCAGTGCTGCACACAGAACACAAGACAACCAACAGGCAGACTTGAAACAGAGCCCGGAAGCGCACATCAGAGATTCACGTTAGGGCTTCCCCCCCCCCGCCAATTCTTGGTGTGTGACCGGGGTACACACTTAACTCCCCCAAGCCTGTTTGAAATGTAAAGACTTGTCATACAAAATTGCTTTCCTAAGCGCACCTGAATGAGGACATCTTTGTAGATGCTACTCACTGAGTAGTGTCCGAATGTTCCAAGATGATGATCGGTGTAGGGGACTATGCAAAAAATAGTGCAGTTAAAGAACAAACCTGCCCTGGCTGACGTAGCTCAGTGGATTGAGCGCGGGCCTGCGAACCAGACGATCGCGGTTTGATTCCCAGTCAGGGCACATGCCTGGGTTGCAGGCCAGTTCCTTGCAGGCTAACTACCAGCAGGGGACGCACAAAAGGCAACCATACATTGCACTGATGTTTCTCTCCCTCTCTCCTTCCCCTCTAAAAAATAAATAAATAAATAAAATCTTAAAAAAAAAAAAAAGAACAAACCTCATCTGCCTTCCCCCCAGACCTCCAGACGGAGGCTTGGCCTTCCCCTGTGGCCCAGCTAAGAAATGTGCCCTTGCTCTCACCTCCTCCTCTGGGCACCCACACCAAGCCCCACCATTACACCCTCCCAGTCCTGCTCTGATCGGGCTCCTCCTCTTCTGAGTGCTCCCTCTCCTGCCTAAGGGTGGAGTGCTCCTCGTCTCCAGTGTAGACCTTTGCAATGCAGCCTCCAACCCAGCCCTTCCCCAGACATTATACACACAGGCATTACCTGGGGCCTCAGTAAAGTGCAGGCTCTCCCCGAGCTGTGTAGGGCAGGGTATTCCCCGAGAGGCTGCCCCTCTGACAAGATGGGAAGACACCGCTGGTCCACAGCCCACGGTACGAAAGCTCTCATCAGTCCTCCTGTATCCAGTCTTGTACCAGCCCACAGCCCACTCACCACACTGCCGCCAGAGTGACCTTTTCAAGGCAGGAATGTGACTGTGTCGCTCCCATGCTTAAAAATGTTCCATGAGTAAGCAGTTTCAGTGTCGGCATTCTCAAGTCTGCTCACAGATTTCAAGAACTGTGGAAGCTTTTAAAGCAACCCAGTGCCCAGGTCTCAGTTCAGAATAATTCAGTGTAACTATCCAGAGACAGAAACCTAGTAAGGTACTTTTTTAATAGCTCCCCAGGTCAGTCTTACAGACAGGCAGGGTTAAGGCCCTGTCTCTAAGGATTCTCCCAACACAAAAACTTAAAACGCACTGCATCTTCTAATCCTTGTAAAAAAGCCCTACAGCTTTCTTATTCCCAGGTGAAGAAACTGGCGGTTTGGGCAACTGACCTTGCCCAAGGTCATCCAGGCTGCCGTAGCCCTTACCTGGGGCTAGGGCCATAGGGCTACCCTCACAGGATAGGCGGGGAGGGAAGGATGCTGTGATCGCCAGAGCCTCAGCTCCATCATCGTGTAAATATGTTTGCAATTGTTTTCAGCATCTCTGTTTATTCCCCAAACCCCCACGGCCTTTGATGCATTCTGGGGGAAGAAATTGGCATTTTCAGCCAAGTGCCCTGGTGCTTGAGCACAGCCGCGGATGGAGAGTGACAACAGCATATCAGCCACCACATCCCCGCTGCTGTCCCAGCTCGCTCCTCGCTGCCCACGGCACGCGCAGGGCTCCTGTCTCCACGAGCAGCAAGCGATGCTTCCACGAGGAGACGCAACGTCTCCAAATGTCAGACGGCCGGCTGCTGCTGTCAGCTTTTATGGTCCCTGGTATTTATCAGAGAGAAACAGTTAAGTCCCCCGGAACCTGGGATCTCCGTGGGGGCTCAGGTTGGTGGAGACAAAATGAGGTGTCCTGTAGTGTGCGCTGGGCTGGGACCAGCACCGGGGCTCCTGCTGTGGGATGGGCAGTCTGCACAGTCAGTGCTGTTTCGTGCCGAAAGCAATGCCAGGGGCGCCTCACTTTAACGAGGAAGCTGAGGCTCAGAGTAGTGACTTACTCAAGAACACACAGGTAGGAGAAGCAGGGCTCGGCTGCAGTGTGGTGCCAAACCTGGGCAGCTCTGGCACCTGGCACCGGGTACAGAGAAGGTGCTCAATCAACACTCATTGAATGAATGAATGAATGAATGGGTGAGTGAGTGAGTGACTGTAGCATGCCACGCTGCCTTGAAGACAGGCTGCACGGTCCTGAGGTACGGCACCCTGGGTACACGTCACCTTGCTCCACGAGGGCGGAACGCCAATCCTTTGATTGGTGCTGCAATGCCCGATAAAGTGTTTAACTTGCTGACACCGAGTTCAAATTAATGGAAAATAGTTGGGTCCCAGGGGACAGTGGTCCGGGAGTTCTTCCCCAACGTGACATCAGTGCCTTGCCCGCAGAATGGGAGAGCGGGATGAGGTGAACGTTGTAATCCTGTGTCCTGTGGGTGTTCTAGAATCCGGTAAGCTCGGTCATGCTTACTGACCTGCACATGCCGGAGACTTTCAGGGTTTTCCTTCCACGGTGTCAGTTCATCTTCATCAGAGGACCTTTGCCGGAAGGAGACCTGGGGAAGCAGAGGGAGCCGGGGCTGGCGTCGGATCCCTCTGGGACACCATGTGCTTCCTGCCCTCGGCCTTATCGCCCCTCCCCCACGGCAGAGTCCTCCTTTGTCCAGCTCCCGGGCTGGAGGTCAAGGACCCTGTGCCCAGGCCCAGCCTTCCCTTTCAAACATCACCTCCTGCTGCTCGCCTCCCTGCCCCTCCCTCCCGAGCCCCTGGTCCCCTCGCAGCCCGGCCCAGCATGTGCCCACTTGCCCCTCTGCCTGGAGCGCCACTTCTCCAGCTTTGCTGAGGGAGCCGCCTCTTATCAAGTACCAGCCCTCCACTGGGCTCCCCAGATGCTCCTTGCTCCCATAGCACTCTGTACCGCATTCATCCACGCACTCCTTCACTCATTCATTCACCTTTGCACACTCTCGGTGGGTCTCCTGAGCACTGGCTGTGGGCCAGGCTCTGTGCTGCACACTCACACGTCATCTCATCTCACCCTTTCAACAACCCCAGGAGCCAGGGGTCATTGTTAGCTGAGTCTTGCAGATGAGCAAACTGAGGCACCGACAGCCTGAAGTTGCCCAGCTCATACCTAGCAGAGTTTGTGTTAGGATCATGTGGTTTGACCCTACACCCCAGGCTGGCCTCCTGTTTAACATCTGCCAGATCCCGCACCACCTCAGGACAAGGACAGTCACTTACGTGCCCGACACTCACTCACCAAGCATCCACTGACCACCAACTGTGTGCCAGGCCCCCTGGTGAGCACCGATGGGTGCAATATGGTCTCCCCTCTGGAGGGTGCCTGGCTCAGGGCTGGGCTTCATACAGGATGCTCTTTGCTGAACAGCCTGGTTGCCATCTCCGTGTCCGGGGCAGAGTTCAAAGGGCCTCTGATGGCTGCAGGTGTGAGGGCGATAAACAAGGGGTCTGCTCTCTGTTCGTGAGCTCTGCAGACACCAGGAGCGAGAAGCTGATGGGGGCAGATACCCATCTGCCCCCGTTGCTCACAGACGGAAGGCAGGCGAGAAGAAAGCTGGGTGCGAATGCAGGAAGACAAGCCTCGTTGCTCCAGACTGGCCCAGGGCTGCCCCTGATGCCTGCATCCCGTCCGTGAGTCTTGCCTGCCGCAGAAATAGCACTGAGGTTGTGTACATAGGGGGCCCAAACGAGCCACCTGTCACCTCCACTTAGGAGCAGGCCCCCTACACAGAACGAATGCCCCTGGAGACAGACAGTTTGGAGAGGTGACGTGGAGCGAGGCTCCTTCCTCCAGGCTTGGTTTGGTTTGTGCATCAGAGAAAGGAGTTACTGTCTGGCTGTTTCATCTTGCAAGCTGGTTTCTTCCAGAAGTTGGTTCTTCTAAACCAACTTCCAAAGCAGGCTCTGGAAATGTCTGCAGCTCCGTGCCCAAGCTAAGCAGAAACCCTGCAGTTTGGTTGTGATATGACACCCATTTAGTCACCCTATTACAGACTGGGTGTGGCACTGGGCAGTGGGAGGAGTGTAAGGAGGGACAGTGCAGGACGAGTTCCCGGAGAGGGAGACAGACCAGCCTGTGGCTGCTCCAACTCCAGCACAGTGAGGCCACAGCCGAGCACCAAGATGGCCCCCAGCGAGAGAGGATGAGTCCCACCGTGTTTAAGAAAAGCATGCCAGAGAAGGCAAGATCTGTGCTGGACTCACAAAGAGCAGCGTTTGGACAGGTAGAGGAGGGAGGATTAAGGCCATTTCCAATCACAGTGTGGACTTTATCCTAAGAACACCTGCTCCCGGCAGGTGCCGGCTTTCATGAAGCAGGTGGCCCCAACCCCTCCCACTGCCCCCGTCCTCCCCTGCTGAGTTTCCTACCCCAAGGAATGGCCCCCACCCATCCCACTGCCCCTTTCTTTGCCTCCATATTCAACACACCTCCAAGGCTTACCCAGTTCACCTCCTTAATGTCTCTCGAAGCTTCTGCTTCCCTCCATTTACAGCCCCCCGGGCCGCCCAGGCCGCCAGCACGTCCTGACCAGACCACTACACCAGCGTCTCAGCCCCGGCAGAGGCACATTTGCTTTCCTCGGGTGCTTGTGACGCTGGGAGCTTATTTCTCTCATTGACTTTATTATGTGGCATTTAGCAGTTGTTCGTGTCTGTGAGCTGCTCGTCCCTTTATCTCAGACCCAACACCTGGCATGTAATAGATGCTCAGTAAGTGTCTGTTGAAATGTTGGTTGGATGAACCTCTGGGGTTTTTTAGTTTACATCAGTTCCCGTGGCGTTGGCTTCCAGAGAGGACAGACAGTGACTCAGCCGAAAGTCATAGCTGGTAGCCAGAGGGTTTGTCCAATTGATCTGACTCCCAAGGAATACAGTCCTGTCAGCATCTACGGGCCATAAAAAAACGGGCATTTCCAGAGCGAAGGGACTGGGCAGCAGACTCCAAGGGGGGCTAGTGAAGGGCAATATCACTGTGAACCTGACATTCGGGTAAGAGGGAAGAAATGATGTGGGGGGGGGGGGGTGGCAGGGCAGGTGTAGTGTCCTGGTGCAGAAACGCATAATCTGTGACCACAGGAACCTCATTCACCTCCGAGGGACCCTGCCATGGTGCGAAACCGAGGAAGAGCCAGTGAGGCTTGGGAGATTTAGCGAGCTTCTAAGGCCTTAGGACTAGCAGGCAGCACCGTCCCCTGGACAGAACATTTAGCTGGGAGCCGGAAGTGCAGGTCTGCTGTGAGCGGGCTGTGTGGCCACAGCCATGTCTACGGCCAGATCACCCACTCCATTCAGTAAAGCAGCAGGATGCAAAGTCAGTGCCCAGAAATCGGTGGCATTTTTATACAACAGTAATGAACTATCAGAAAGGGAAACTAAGAAAACACTCCCATTTACAATGGCATCAAAAGATATGCCTAGGAATAAATTTAACCAAGAATATAAAAGACTTGTACTCAGAAATCATAAGACACTGAAGGAAGAAATTGAGCAAGATACAAATGAATGGAAGTATATACCATGTTCATGGATAGAAAGAATTAACATCACTAAAATGTCCATACTACCCAAAGCAATCTATAGATTTAATATAGTTCCTATCAAAATATCAAGGGCATATTTTACAAAACTAGAACAGATATTCCAAAAAAATTTTAAAAATATTTTATTTATTTCTCTTTAGAGGGGAAGGGAAGGAGAGAAATATTAATGTATGGTTGCCTCTCATGAGTCCCCTGCTGGGAACTGGCCTGCAACCCAGGCATGTGCTCTGCCTGGGAATCGAACCGTGATCATGTGATTCACAGGCCCGCGCTCAATCCACTGAGCTACACCAGCCAGGGCACATTCCAAAAATTTATATAGAACCACAAAAGACCCTGAATAGTCACAATAATCTTGAGAAAGAGGAATAAAGTTGGAGGTATCATGCTACCTGGTGTGAAATTATGCTACAAGGCCACTGTAATTAAACAGCAATGGTACTGATATAAAAACAGACATATAGATCAACAGAACAGAACAGAAAGCCCAGAAGTAAACCCATGCATTTATAATCAATTGATATTTGACAAAGGAGGCAAGAACATACAATGGAATAAAAATAGTCTATTCAATAAATGACATTGGGAAAATTGGAAAGATACATGCAGAAAAATGAAACTAGACCACCTTCTTATATCACACACAAGAATAAACTCAAAATGGATCAAAGACTTAGTGTTAGACTCAAAACCACAAAAATCCTAGAAGAGGACATAAGCAGTAAAGTCTCAGGCATTGCTCATCGAATATCTTTTCTGATATACAGGGATAGGCAAAAGAAGGTTTACAGTTGTGAGTGTGAAGCAGTTTATTCTCATATTATTGTTTATTAATTATTGTATTATTTATTTGTATTACAACCACAGACCTACTTTTGCCCATTCCTGTTTTTCCTTGGACAAGGGGAACAGAAGAAAAAAATAAACAAATGAGACTCCATCAAACTAAAAATTTTTTGCACACCCAAGGAAACCATCAACAAAATGAAAAGACAACCCACAGAATGGGAGAACTTATTCACCAATGGTACATCTGATAAGAAGCTACTATCCAACATTTATAAATAACATAAAACTCAATGCAAAAAAATAAGCCATCCAATTTAAAAGTGGGCAAAAACATGAGTAGACACTTCTCCAAAGAGGATGTACGTACAAAGAGGCCAATAAACATATGAAAGATGCTCAACATCACTAACCATCAGAAAGATGCAAATTAAAACCACAATGAGGTATCACCTCACACTTATCATAATGACTGTCATCAATAAGTCAACAAACAACAAGTGTTGGTGAGGATGTGGAGAAAAGGGAATCCTTTCGCACCACTGATGGGAATGCGGGTCAGTGCAGCCACTGTGGAAAGCAGCAGTTTCCTCAACAAATTAAAAATGCCTTATGACCCAGGGGATTCCACTTCTGGGAATATATCTGAAGAAACCCAAAACACTAACTCGAAAGAATATACACGTTTCTATGTTTGTTGCAGTGTCGTTTACAAGAGCCAAGATTTGGAAGCAGCTGAAGTGCCCATCAGTAGGTGAGTAGATTAAAAAACTATGGTATGTTTACAGAGTGGAATATCACTTGGCCACACAAAATAAGGAAATCTTACCTTTGCAAGAGCACGGATGGACCTGGAGAGCATTATGCTTAGTGAAATAAGTCAGGCGGTGAAAGACAAATACCATGTTTTCACTTATAGGTGGAAACTCATGAACAAAAGAAGCTAACAAAATAGAAGCAGACTTATAGACACAGAAAGCAGACCGATAACTGTCAGAGGAGAGGGATTGGGGCACTGGGTGAGAAAGGTGAGGGGATTAAACAAAGAAAAAAGGTACTTGGAGACAGAGACAACAGCGGGGCGGTTACCACAGGGAAGAGGGGTGGGGGAGGCAGAAGAGGGGAAAGGGGGATAAACGGTGATGGAAGACTTGACTTGGGGTAGTGAACACACAGTACAATGTATAGATGAAGTGTTATAGAACAGTATACCTTAAACCCATATAATCTTATTAACCAACGTCACCCCAATAACGTCAATGAAAACATTACCCACTCCAGCACACCCACCTGCACATAAAGGGGCCTCCAAACACATGGCTCAGACCTGTGTACGAGAACTGTTCCCCGATGTTCTTATGCCCAGGTAGCAGCAGACCACTGCAGAAGGGACAGTCAAGCAGCCTGAATTTCATATTAGAAAAGGGGTCAGCAGATGACAAAACATGTGCTTATCACACAACCATTCATTCTCTACCCTGGCACTTCCCTGCACCCTGCTCGCTCCCCCACGCCCTGCACCAGGGACACAGTGCCTTCAGCCCACCCTCTCCCTACTCAGCCCTCCATCTCTGCTGCCTGACCTCCAAGGTTCCCCTACTCCCTCCCCATCCTGTCCTTTGTAAACACCCTCATTCTTCAAATAGATTCCATCAGTGTTTTTGTTGAGTGGCCTTGCATTCTTGGCGGAGTCCTACAGTGCATTCCTCACGAAGTGGAACTTTTCACCTGCTTGGGGAGCGGCCCCGGCCCTCCTCTCGCCTAGGTGTGCAATGCGAGCCTGCAGGGCCCACGGGAGCCGTGCCTGCCTGGCTGTGGAGCAGGGCCTCCCTCCGAGGCTGGAACCTGGTGCTGAGCCAGGCCTGCCTGGAGATAATTACCCATCAGTCCACATGGGGTGCAGTGGGTCCCAGCCCGGTCCCAGCAAGTTATTAAGGTCTTAGGAGCGATTTCTGGATGTTTCGTGACACTCAGCATTTACTCACCCTCACTTGGCAGGAGTCTCTGGGTGCTCATTTGCTTAAGAGAGTCCCACAATGTGCAAGCCTCCTTAAGACAGACTCAGGAAACCAGTGTGGGTCTCTTACACACCTGTGGGTAAAAGACAGACAGACAGAGTCGGGCAGACAGATTGTACCTGGGAGTCGATGTAAAAGACCTACAATTAAAATGAGTTTCGACACTGGTCCCACTACTTCCTGGCAGTGCAGCCATGAGTAAGTTCCTCCCCCTCTGTAATCTATACAGTGGGAAAGGGACCGGTGTGTCCAGCTTTGCTGGGAGGGTTAGTTAAGAGAAGGGGGTGCTTGGTAGCCTGCGAAGTACTGAACGTGCAGATAAACCCCAGAAGCAAACACAGAGGAGCCCACTGGACTGGTGGCCGCAGTGATTCTAACCAGATGTCAGACTGAAATGAAACATTCCTTGGGAGAGATAATGCTGGGCCAAGGACAAAAACCTGCCTTTGAGAAGGATGGTGGCCAAATGCTTCAGGGAGGTCTGGCCATGCTCCAGGAAACCCTCACCGAGGCTCTTTGAAGAATCGGCCAACACACCTCCATGGGTGTTTCGGCATCAGTGCCTTTGTTCCGGTTTTCTGAACAGGGTTTGGAGGCCGTGAAGTTGAGAGACTTATCTTAGGAGAAAGGGGAAGAGGAAGAGGATGGTCAGGGGAAGGACTGAAGCAAGGGTGTGGCCCCCACCAGTGTCCAACTTCTGCCTGGTCCCCTGGGCAAATTCAGATCTGGTTCCAGCTCGAGGCCAGGGCTGGACTTGTGTGCCCTGTATTAGTTTGTGATTAGCTACCACCCCCCGCACCCGCCACCTGCAGAAGAGGTGGCCTCTTTCAGTGACAGCAGGTCTCCAGAGAGGGGGCAGCTGGGGACCGTGGGCAGCCAACATGCAGAACAGGTGGAATCGGGAAGCACTGAAGAAACAGAGGCGATCTGGGGGGTGGGGTGCACACAGCACCCACTGTAACCCAAGTCCTACAGGCCACAGGACGGGGAATTGGATCCAGAGAAAGTCAGTGACTTGCTGGAGGTCGCACAGCTCAGCGTCTGAGTTTAGTTAGGTCCCTACCATCAACAGGTCCCCTGTTTTGACCCACAAATTCTCAAAGCCACAGGGCGCCCCCTGGTGGAAACTGTTTTCTGTCCTGCTCAGCCCGAGCCCACAGCTGCTGAACTGGAGGTCGTAAGGTATACGTATCTCTTTAAAACTGGTGTCCCTCTGAGTGTTTCCAGCCTGTGGCATTGCCTCGGCTACAGTCTAGTCTGTGATGGATTGTTTCCCTTTATGCTTGTGCCTGGGGGTCACTTCATCATGAAAGGGGCCATTTGAAAAAAGCAACCAGACAGCAGTGGCCTCTCCAATATGTTTTCCTAATGGATACAAATGCATCCTTTAATGAATATGAATGCTGGAATCACAGAATTCAGAGCCGGAAAGGGAATCTCAGAGGTCATGCAAAAAGTGGGCATGGGCGCCGGTGTCTCCGTCACAAACGGTTAGCCCCCCACTCTGTCTTCACCTACCAGTCCTTTGGCAGGTTCAAGTGTAAGCCCGAAGGCAGAAAGCAGTTAACTCCCCCCACCCTGGCTTTATTAATTGGGCACCTGTATGCAATAAAATAGCATCCAGGGTTTCCTGTGACACCGCCTAGAGCTGATCAGAGCTTCTAACCCATGGGAGAGAATCTAATCGACCCCCTGAGCTGATGTCATTTCAACCCAAAGCAAAACCCTGGAAATTTCAGTTAACCTGTGTGGCCCAATTGTGGGCAGAGACAAACTCCCCAGAGGCCGTTTTGAACCACGGAAAATGGCTCTGGGATCTCCATTTCCACCGTTCAGTGTCCCTGGGAGTCTGGGAGTGCCAGTCCCATGGGACTCAGTGAGTATTTTCACATTATGAACGGGAACATTATGAGGCCCACCTTGGGGAAGAAAGAGATTTCCCCAAGACCGCATGGTGAAGAAGACAGCAAATGGAAACGCAAGGTGAGGTGTTTCCTCAGGACTCAGTGAGACCACATCCTAAGTCAGGGCCGGCGACATCACGGGCGAAGGCGTGCATTGTAAACTGTAGAGTTCCCTCCGCTTGTCGGTGACAGCCCTTCCAGAGCCCGTCCTTTGGAAGGATTGTCCTGACAAGCACCAGGACGTGAAAAGTCGGCAGCAACGAGGCAGTGCTCTGGACTTAGGGTTTTTAATGAGGAGAGCCAGGACATTTTTCTTCGCTTTCTCTTGAAGGTGATCCCTACAGCGCTGACTGACGATCCTTTCCCATTTTAATAGCAGTCTGGAGGTGATATCATAGCAAATAAATTGAAGTGGCGTGTTGAGTGCAGTTGCAGAATTTCAACTCTCACCAAGCACTGTATCCTTCTCTTTTCTGTGACGTGCAGCTGATTGACCTGCATCCCTGAATCATATTTATAGAGCAGAAGCTTTCTTGGCAGCACCGTGATGCTCTCCGTGAGCTTCAAGACTAATAGGATAAGCCAGCAAGGAAAGCCGGGTACGTGCGGCTCCTTCCATCACACAGGGCTGGACTCATTATTATTCTCCCTCATTACCGCCAAGTTCATGGCCACATCGGCTTAGGCTGCCCACGCAAGGTGCTGTTCTCCTTAATGAGAGTTGCCTCCCCACGTGCCAAGACTGCTAGGAAGATGTGGGGTCATTGGAAGGGTGCTGCTGTATGGCTTCCCAGGGACCTCCCCTGCCGATCCTGAGGTTCCCGTGAGAGGGAGGCTCCATTTAATTTCATTCATTGACATCCAAGCAGCAAGGCACCAGAGAGAACGTCTTGTCCAAATGGGAAGACAGAGGCTCACCCCCGGAGCTCTCACCTGTGGTGGCAGTTAGTGACAGACCTACAGCTAGGACCTACAACTGTCCACTCTTCCCGGGGAGCTGATTTCTGTCCCGTCCTGTCGTCTCCCCAACTGGACAAAAATAAAGTGGGCGCCGTCAGGCTCTGCTGTGAAGGACACAGCCACACACTCACCCCTCTTCCAGCAAACACCGCGCTGATCGCCTGTGGCGCGTGAGGCACTGTTCTGCGCCCTGAGAACGGAGCGACGAACAAGATAAAGCCTTTGCTGCTTTAAGAAAATTCTAGAGAGTGAGACGAGCCGATAAACTAATCCACAAGTAGACAGGTGACATCCACGAGTTAGAAGCACTATATATTAAAAAAATAATAAAGCCATGTAAGAACCTGGAGAGGGAGAGATGGTTTTACAGTGGAACTTTGGAAAGACTGGCCAGGGAAGCTGTCTCGATGGAGGGAGCTTTTGAACAGAGACGAAGCTGTAAGCAAGTCACATGAAGAGCATGCCATGCGGAGTGAAGAGCAGGTGCAAAGGCCCTGGGGTGAGAATTACTTTGGTGTGCCCAAGGAACAGAAAGAAGAACAGCATGATGAGATCAGAAGAAATAAGGTGGGAATCTCAGGACAGGGGGGCAGAGAGCCAGGCTTGGGCTCGGTGTCCTGAAGTGGAGCCTGCAGGACCGTTTCCCTTGGAATTGACTGAGACGATCTGATTCACAGTGTTTATAGGTGACTTTGGTCATTGCATGCACATTTGTGTGTAAGGGGTCCGCGAGGAGGCTCTTGCAGGGAGCTTAGCAGGACGTGTTCAGACCCGCATGCATGGTGAGGACAGAGCTGACAACCCGGCTAACAGGCTGGCTCGGGGCGTGCAGGAAGGAAAGGAGGTGGGGCTGCCTCCCGTGACGGAGTAAATGGTGGAGCCCTTGCTGAGATGAAGGAGCAGGAGAAGGGAATGCGGTGCTTTGTGGGGGGAGGTGGATGGATACGACAGCTCGGTTTTGGATGAGTTAAGTTTGAAAAATGGCGTAAACAACCAAGCTGAGACAAACAGTAGGCTGTCAACATATGAGTCTGGTGTTCAGAAGAGTGCTTAGGCTGAAGCACATGAAGTTTTGAGTCCTTAGCCTTGTTCAGGGATTTGCAAATTGGGACCCCCAGGCCACTCAGCGGCTTCTTGCTTTTTGTAAATAAAGTTTTATTAGGACATGGCCCCACTCATCTGTTCGCATGTTGTCTGTGGTTACTCCTGTACCACAACAGCTGGAGCTGCTGCAGAGACTGCCTGGCCTGCCAGAACTTGGCTGGAGAGGACAGCCTCAGGGGGACCAGGGACAATCCTTCCATTGTGACAGAAAAGTGCACATATGTCTGTTGATTTTTGAGGTGAAAAGAATCCATAGCTTTTTTTCCTTGTTTCTTCTATGTTATTTTCTCAGGGAAATGGCAGGTGACGCCCACTCCTACAGATATACCCTCATGAAGTCTGTTGCCTGTCTCTGCTTGGAAGGGTCCTGGGCCTTTCAGAAGAGACAGTGAGCCTAGAGCCCAGGTATGAGATACAGACGGGAGAGACCCCCAGAGGCTGCTGGGGATAGTGATGAGAAGGGAACCTGCTCCCCTAAAGGGCGTGGGAAACTTACAGGAGGCTGAGTCCTTACAAAGAGGAGCCTGAGTTTGGGGGGTGGTCCCCTAGGCAGGAGCAGAACGGGGCAGATCAATTAGAACTAATACCTCTGAACAGCTTCGGGGTCCCCCATGCACTGTTAGGCCTTCCTCTCCAAGGTCTCGGCTCCACCCCATGGGGCCCAGTGTCAAGGGCGAGGTCATCCCAACCTTGCAGAAGAAGAAACAGGCTCAGGCAGCAGGAGGAGTCAGATGCCGCAAGTCACAGACTGAGCTGTGACCCCCGACCTCCCTCCCTGGTTCCCCCACCCCACCCGGCCTCTGCTGTAGTTTTTGTAAGGACAGATTGTCTGGCCAGATGGGTCATCTGTCCAGCCCTGCTCCGGCATGAACATGCATTGTCCCCCCAGCCAGAGGCATTTAGATGCCACGTAGGCCTCACGAGTCCCTGATTGCTAGTCCAAGGGCACAGGGGAAGTGTGGGCCCAGGGAAGGCCTCAGTAGGGCTCAGAGGGATGTGACAAGTGTGCTCAATGTGTTCTTTGAACTCTAGCAGAGGCTGACCTGTCGGAGCACTGTGGATGGGTGAAGAGACAGTTCTTTTCATTTGGGACCCTCCACACAGAAACAGACAATAAACTTCACCTGCCCTTCAGCCTGGAGCATTTCACTTTAACCTTCAGACTCTGGGGAAATGATAACGCTTCCCATTTATTGAACCCCTGGTAGGTGCCAGGGGCTCCTCACATACAATCCTATAGCTTAAAATAACAGGGACGAGCCACTGCCAGCAGCTGAAATCAGCTTAGCCGGAGACCTCGAGCCCTTGTCACAGGGGTCAGTGCCAGAGCCCAGAGGCCTGTTGGATGGTCCACCTGATGTGTCCCCCGTGGCCCTGCTGAGAGCGTCACTGGGACACTGGTCTGCATGCCCGGTGAGCACAGACCAGCTGAGCTTCCCACGCCATCGCCGCCCCTGCCAAGCCTCTAGGACAGTTTCTGCTTTTCTGACAATTCCAGGCTTTCTCCCCCAGGGCTCAGTGGCTGCCTTTCTCTGTTCTGAGAGGCTTTTGACTGAATTCAGCACAAAATCAAAGGCTGTTCTCCTCTATTTTCCTCCTTCATTTACTAGGGGGTTTTCTGTCTCATTAGAGTGTATTTGAGCAATGGGGTCTTTTCCACCAGGAGGACTCTGTGTGCACAGGGGTCCCCCTGGCCACCCCCGCAGATAGCCCTCATTTTTTGAGCTAGCAGTTCATCAGGAATGGAATCAGGGAAATCGATTAGCACGTAACCCCATGTATTAGGGTCCCCGTCTTTCCAAGCAGTGAGCTCTGCTCTGCCAGTCTGGATTGTAGTCCTGTGAACTTGCTAGTTGCTTTGCTTCCTGTCACTCACCTGGAAAAGCTCAGCGAGGCTGGAGCAGGCCGGACAGGAAGGGCCAGCTACATCCCTGGAGCAAATCACCTACGTTCTCTGTGCCTCCTGTCCCTCATCTGTAAACCGGCATCATGCGACCTCACGTGATTGCTTTGAGGATTAGAGGAAATTTTCATACACTGTTTAGCCCACGTGAGCCATGCAACACTCCAGTTCCTGCTGTGACCACAAGTGGCACAGACCACCCCTGTCCAGCGTCTGCGTCCCCAGCGAGTGCCTAGCACGCAGGAAGCCCTCATAAGTCAGGATGAATGCAGCGGCTTTGCACAATGAGAAAGCACGGCCCTCCGTATCCCCAGAAACCATTCCTAGAGACCAGGCATCTCACCCACGGTTCTCTGGGAGGGTGGCCAGTGCCACGAGCACGTGCTGAGTCCTGGCTGGTGCCTGGTCTAGGTGAGCTGATGGAAGGCATGGCAGGCGGCTGCTGGGGGAAGGGCAAGGCCAGCTCCCAACGCCGGGGCAGCCAGAAGAGGACAATCTGATTCTAGCTTTCTAGAACCGGATTCCGAAAGTAGCAGTGAAAAGCCTGGCTGCAACCAAAACTTGTTAGAAATGTCAAACATTGAACCCTACTCAGAATCTTATTAGTTCCCGTATCACCTGCGTGCTTAACTGGCTTGATTACTTAGTTTTTCAGCCTCTACGTGATTAGAAGTTGAATTATAATTGGATTTTAAAAGGGAGAAGTTATTACATTCAGGCATAAGATTACCAACAGCAGGCACTGAAAACAAGGTAAAACACCAAACATAGGTATGGCACTAGGTCGGCGTGTTAGCTTGCTTAGGCGGACGTAACCAAGCACTACGAACCAGTGGCTGGAACAACAGAAACGCCTCTTCCCCTTTTCCGGAGGCTGGAAGCCTGAGATTAAGGTGTCAGCAGGTCTGGTTCCTTCTGACAGCTGAGGGGGAGAATCTGTTGCCCGCTTCTTGCACAGCTTCGGGGGTTTGTTAGGAATCTTTGGGGTTCCTTGGCCAAAGAAGCGTCACCCTGATCTCTATCTTGATCTCCACGTGGCACTCTTCCCAAGTGCCCATCTGTCTCCAAATTTCTCCTTTTTCTAAGGACACTGGTCATGTTGGATTAGCCGCCCCTCTATTCCAGGGTGGCCTCGCCTTAATTAATTACATCTGCAGGGACCCTTTTTCCAAATAAGGTCACAAGATCAGCTTTGTGCTTTTAACCTTGAGCTTCAGGAGCACTTAGTCCATGTACTTCAGATCCTGAGTCCCACAGGGCCTCTGCGGAGCTGATGTTCAGACTGGAAATGTGGCCAGCTTTCTGCTAGGCACTGGTCACCTGAACCAACCTGGGACGTGGACTGGGCTCCCCTCAGCTCAGAGGAGGACTCCCCAAGGCCATGGCTTTCAGGAATCACTCCTCTCTAGGGAGAACGTTACTGTGGCTGGCTATGAATTATTTAGACTGCTCAGCAAGACACAGAACAAATAGCCCCTATTACCTGCCTCACCCGACTTGGCAGTTATGGGTGGATGGCAGGTCATCTGAGGCCGTGAGCAGAGCAGAGAATGGCGGGGAATCAACGAGGGTGGTTGTGGGGCCTGGCTCTCAACGTCCTGCAAAATGAACTTGGCAAGTACCCTCACCGTTTCTTAAGCTGTAACATGGTGATAACTTCTGCTGGGGGGACTGCAAATGTCGAATGGGACAATAGGTCTCAGGGCACCTTGAACACTTTGAGGTGTGAAATAGATGAACTGTGTAGAGTTGGTGCCCACCCAGATTCCTCTAATGGGCTGATGCACCCATCCCCAGATCTTGTAGGTGTCGCTGGCTAATGACACACACTTGCATCCCTTCTAGAGGGTAGCCCTTCACTGTGCGGGCTGCTTGGCCCAGAAACGCCTGGCACATAGGGCCAAACTCCCTGGGAGTGAGTCACCCACGACCCACGGTGGGCTGATGCGGAGTGTCAGTACTCAGCCCCTGCCTTGGCCAGGACGGCCTCTGTGGCACAGCTCTAGGCCCAGAGCTCCCAGGGGGGCCTGTCGAGGCTGCACACCCCCTAAACCACTTCTCTGTCTCAAGTGCCCCCTTATATTCTCCACCTTCTTCACGCCCTCGCAGGTGTCTCCTGGGCACACTCGCTGTTTGCATCACTCACACACAGATCTCGGTCTCAGGCCCCATTTCCAGGGAAGCTGAGCTGAGCCCAGGCTCCCCGCTCGTGTCTCTGGTTGGTATTTCCTTCATGTCTCCTCTTCTTTCAGGGACCACATCATCCCCAATCTGGTGCCAAGGTCTCCGTGCTCAGTGCTGACTCCGCCCTCAGCGTTCCTCCCGCAGATCTCAGGTGGTGGGCTGGCTGGCTCCTTCCTGTCGTTCAGACCTCGGTTCAAATGCCCCCCAGTAGACAGCCTTCCTAGCTCCACTTTCCAAATGGATAATAAGTGGCCGTTTTCATTCCCTGCCTCGCTCTCCACACACACAGCTTCCTGCCCGTCTCTCTGTTGATTTCCTCCTCACCTCCCTGCCCCGCTGGTAGGCGAACTCCAGTTTTCTGCTCCGTGACAGCACATCTGGGCCGGGCAGTCCCTGAGGGCCCGTCTTGCTCTGGCGTCCCACTTTCTGCGTGCTGGGACCGACCACACAAGGAGCAGTAAACATTCCAGTGAGCACAGCAGACGGGTGGCAGCATGGAGATCACGTGGCTGCCTCCCCTGCCTGTGTCGGCACCAGCCTCACCTGTAACCCCAGGCCGGGCAAGGGGGACCCCCAGCTCTCAGCCCGATATTCCTGATGACGTTTAATATCTATTGTTTGTGGTACCTGGGGACACACCGCTCCTGCAGGGTCGCTGGTGTCACACCTTCTTTGTTTCCCGTGATATCTTTGAAGCAGTTGCAGTCAGCTGACATGAGGGTAATGAAAATACCTCTTATTATTTTGGCCAGTGAGCCTGGCTTTGTTTCGTCCTTGTTAGCCGAGTGTTCCTCAAACCACGTCACTTTCAGCCACAGAGGCTGAAAAGAAACCTGCTTCTCCCTGTCACCCACAGACTCAGAGAGCAGAGGAGGCAGTCCCCTCCAAAGGAACTCAGGCCACGGGGGGCTCAGCCCTTGTTTTTGTTCATGCCTGCGCTGGTTCAGACCTTTACTGAGCACATATTTAGTGCGCACCCACTGTCTGGGCTCCAAGGACCCTGCAGCGAACAAAAGTGGCTGTGCGCCCTGTGCGCTCAGGTTCCTGCGGCAGCCCCTGCTCTCGCGGGGGTATTTCAGGGTTCTCTCAAGCACCGAAGAGGAAAAAACTGGCTCCCTCACTTCCAAAGACAGACTTTGGAAGCCTCTCCTGAGGAGAAGACATTTGGACTGGGTTTTGAGGAATGAATAGGAGTTCCCTGGGGAGGGAAGGAGTGATAGGAGGCCTGAGAGGTGGGCAGAGCAGGGCCAGATGGAAAAGGTTTTGTGGTGCAGTTGATCTTGAAGGTAATAGGAAGCCATAGAGAGCCTCAGCAAGAGAGAGACACGGTTCGGGTTGTAGGTTAGCAGTCTGGCGGCACGGCTAAGCGTGTTAGTTTCCTGCAGTGGCCGTGACAAACAATCCCAGACTGGGGGGTTAAACGACAGAAATCTATTCTCTGTTCTGGAGCCTGGGAGTCTGAGATCCAGGTGTCGGCCAGGTTGGCTCTGGCTGGAGGGCTCTGAGGAGAGACATTCCCACACCTCTCTCCTTGCTTCTGGAGGTTTCCTTGGCTCACAGCGATATCACGCGGATCTCTGCCTCCATCTTCCCATGGTCTTCTCCCTGTGTGCCTGTCTCTAAATGTCCCCTCTTTCTAAGGACACCAGCCATATTGGATTAGTGATCCACTCTGTCCCAGTGTGACCTCATCTTATCGAATTCCATCTGCAGTGACTCTTCTTCTAAGTGAGATCCCTTTCCGAGGCACAGGGTTAGGCCTTCAGCAGCATATCTTTTTTGTGGGAGACACAAGCCAACCCCTAAGGCTAAGCAGCTTGCCTCAGAGCACACAGCCAGCAGGAGCACCTGCCGTGGGGGTGGGGGAACCCAGGAGGAGACGAGTCACTCATAGCTGCACTACAGTGAGTGAGTGAGGAGCCTGTGGGTGGGATGTGGGTTTGGGTGTTTCCACAGCACTTTACAAGGGACTGAAAACCACCGACCGTCCAGGACAAGGAGTGGGGGAAATAGCCGATGGAGTTGGGGGGAGTTAATCCCATCCTCCGGTCACCCCCGGGGGATCCTCCCTGCTGATGGTGCACTTCACCGCTGGGAGCAACTTGCCAAGAACAGCCCTGCAGGTTTAGGTTCTCAGCTGTGCAGGACACAGGCTGAGGACAGCCACGCTGACTGGGACAGCACCTGGTGGTGCCACCTGCCCCTCCTTACCTGCACCGCCAGCAAAACCTGTGCAAATGACAGTCCTGTGCTCGGCTGCAGGATTCTGTTCAGACTAGAGTGGGCCAGCTCAAAGCCTTCGTCTCCAGCGTCCAAAAGACCTGGGGTCACTCCCAGCTTGGCTGCCTTTAGGGGTTCACGTCCTCTCCCATCCTGCTTGCTCCTTTGTGAATGGGGACAATGCTACTGTGGCTGGCCTCTGGAAACACGGGGGGGCGGGGGACAGCAGGAAGGCCAAACTCCTTCCGATTAGGAAGGTCCGCCTGGACTTGCACCTTCTCGGGGGTTTCCCACCACACCCCGGATGGAGGAAGGCACCTAGGTCCTGCCAACCAGACCCAACAGGTCCATGGGGCTGCCTGTAGGGAGTGAATAAACGTCAGACACAAGAAGCACCCTGCATGAAGCTTGCACTCGCTGTGACTGTGCAACAGCTGTGCCCCCTATGGAAGGTGCCACCCCCATCAGCGGAGTGCTTAGGCCCAGGTCTGGAAGCCTGGCCTCCAGGGGCCATCCTGGGATGGGAAAAGGATATCAAACTGGTTTCAGAGTGGCAGGCTTTGAAGAGGTTTTCTTCTACCCCTCCAATCTCCTTTTTCGTTGTGGGGCATTATGTTGACAGCGAAATAGCAGCCTGCATGCGGTATCAGGAGTGGCCTCAGGAGAGGCCCGGCCCTGGCCTGGGCTGAGCACACCTTTGACCGGGGAGGGAGGTGTGGGCTCAGAGCTGGCGCATCCTGGTGCCCAGTGGCTCCTGGCTGTGAGAACCCTGTCTCTGCAGCACCCCCACACCCAGGGGCGGGGGTCTGCATTCTTCCTCCTGCTTGTTGGCCTGCCGCTGTGCCTTTTTGATGGGGGGTTTATGGAACAGGCTTTCCTCTGGGGACCTTCTTTAAGGTCTCTAGGTCATTCCCTGAGGCCACACACAGCCCACACTCTGTCCCTTCACTGGGACAATCGTTCCCCAGATCCACCAAGCCTGGGAGACAAACGGGAGATTTAGGGGCCCCCTCTCTTTACAGGAGAGAGGACCTAAGGACCCACTGGGGGAAATCTTCAGTCCCAAGGCAGGTTTCTATGGAGATGAGTTTTCCAGGTCTCTGCCCTCCACGCCACAGAGCACCTGGGACTTTCCCCTCCTCTCTCCTTCCAGTGTTGTAGATTCTCCTTTTCTTTCACTGATCCCAAAATGGGAAACAGTGTTCCCTACTTCTGAGTTCCCACAGCTCTCTATTCACATTCATTCAAGTGTTTGTTTGTTCCTTCATTCATCATTCTGTACATTGAACAAATATCAGTGAACTCCTGTCAGCGCCAGGCATGTTATAGATGCTGCAGAACAAGCTGTAAGCAAAGCGGAGGTGAAGCCCCGTCTCCCAGAGCCAACAGGCGACTGCTGTGGAATGGGCACCTCGCACGTGGCAGGCAGCAGGGAGACACCTGCCCCTCCTGTGCCGAGGAGCATGCCGGTGCTTAGGAGCTTGGCCTATGGAGTCCAAGAGCAGGGCTTCCACACCCAGCTACTCAGGAGCTCAGTGAGCTCCTGCCGCGGGCTGTGACCTCTCAGGGCCTCTGCTTCTCTCTGTGAGCTCCCAGCAATGTCTTCCCTCCCAGGGTCATCGTGGCAACGAATGAAAGGAGGCCTGAGAAGGGCACAGCGTCCTCGGCACATGACAAACTTCAGTGGACGTGCGCATCGTTACTGTGATCACCCCTGTGACTGACACTGCAGCTGTGACAGTGTGGATTATCTCCCTGCACCGGAGCGTCTGTGCGCTTCGGTTCTTAAACACACGTCTCCCGAGTAAAGGGAGCCTGCAGCAGAAACATGGGCAGGATAACACTGACGCAGTTTGAACAAGAAAAAGAAGAAAAGAGACAGACTTAAAAGACACGGTGGGAGAGCAGATGCCGCATGTACAACATCATTGAAGTGACAAAGGTACAGAAATAGAAAGCAGGTCAGTGGCTGCCGGGGCTTAAGGAGTGGGTGGGTTTGGAGCGAAGTGGGTTTGGCCATCAAAACGCCACCTGAGGGATCCTTTAAAAAAGTAACTTTTTGTTTTTCAGTTGCAGTTGACATACAGCATCATGATAGTTCCAGGTGTATGACACAGGGGTGAGACACTTAGGTAACTCGCAGTGATCACCTCGGTAAACCCAGCGCCCACCTGGCGCCACACACGGTTATTACGACATCACTGGGCGTGCGCCCCCCGCTGCGCCTCCTTCTGAGGAGCCCTGGTGGTGACGGGAAGCTCCGCGGCCTCGTGGTATCAGTGTCACGTCGGGGTCGTGATATCATAATACAGTTTTGCAAGATGTAGGTTAGCATTGGAGGACACTGGGCAGAGGGAACGAGGGGACTTTCTGTATCATTCTTTGTATATATCTGTGAATCTACAACACCTCAAAGAAAATTTTAATTAAAAAGTGTATCTTCAACAGTACTGTCTGATATGGTAGCCACTAGCCGCAAATGGTTTATCAAGACTTTGAATTGTGTCTAGTTCCAAATTGAAATGTGTTATAAGCGTAAAAGACACATGGATTTTGAAGACAGTATAAGTAATGTAAAATACCTCATTAACAATTTTTATATTAAATATATGTTGCAAGAAAATATTTTGGATATATTGGGTTAAATAAAACAGTATTAAAACTAATTTCATTTTTGCTTTTTCAAATGTAGTTACTAGAAAACTTAACGTTACTTATGTGGCTTACCTTATACCTCTCCTGGAAGGCACTACCTCAGAAATCATCACTACATAGCAAGGAACTATTCTATTCTTGTAAATAACTGCATGGTTTTCAATTGTACAAGGCACCATAGCATTAACCAGACTCTGCTGATGGCAATTTAAGGTTTTTCTCCTAGTATTTTGCCATTATAAAAAGAAAGACCGTTGCAATGTTTATCCTTGTATTCAGCATAAGTAGTTTGTGTTTAGATTCTCTGACAGTATTAAAAATATCCTGATATTTTCTTCTAGTATGTTTATGCTAGTATTTTTTAAATGTAACTCTTTGCTATGGAAAATTTTACTTTGTTAAGGATTCATTTTGCCCCCAGGTGATCTTTTGTCAGCCTCACAATGTTTATTGAAAACTTCTCTGTACGCCACTGATTTACAGTGCAACTTTTTATCATATTCTAAGTGTCTATATGGGTTTTGACCTCTTAGGACCTCATTCGTGTGTTTGCCATTGTCCCACCACCACACTCTTTTAATGACTAATCCACTTTAAACTGGCACAATAAATAGAGATAGTAAATAAGTACATTTTAAATAAGTTATGCATTTGTTTTATGAATAGTACAATTAAATATCATTTTGTCTTCGATCATCAACATATTGGTTTGTTAGCCCTGGCTGGTGTAGCTCAGTGGATTGAGCGCAGGCCTGCGAACTAGAGGATCGCGGTTCGATTCCCAGTCAGGGCACATGCCTAGGTTGCAGGCCGGTTCCCTGTAGGCCAACTCCCAGCAGGGGACGCACAAAAGGCAACCATACATTGATGTTTCTCTCCCTCTCTCCTTCCCCTCTAGAGATAAATAAATAAATAAATAAATAAAATCTTTAAAAAAAAGGAGCTAATTACAAATTATCTCTTTAAAAAAAACATATTGGTTTGTTAAATGCATGCATTTAAGGTATTGCATAAGTTTGGTGACTGTTACAGAATTTAACACTTTTAAGTATCTCAAAAAATATGTAGAAGCTCCCCTGTCTCTGTTATCCTACGAGATGCTTTGCTGGAAAGCGGCGTGACAAGACAACAGAAAGTAAGGGAGTGAGGCGCGAGAAGGGGCCCTGAGATACCAGCCTGTGCAACTGAAACAGGTTGCCCAGCCAATGGCAGGCTCCACCCAACACCCTGCTAGAAGGGAAGGCTCCTGGCAGCTAGAACTTTATGTTCTTTATTGGTCTATCCTCCTCATTGGCACTTAGAAGTGGAAGTGGCGCCTAGTAGCTGCTCAATAAATTTGTGTTGATAAATCTAATTCCTCCGGGGAGGAAGTGAATCAGGGACTAGAGATGAGGCAGAGTGTCCCCTGGCCCTTCCACTAAGGAGGAAACTATCTGTAGAGCTTCCCCGTCTTCTACAGAAATGGGAAAAATAGTCCTGCTCCTTCTCCTTTCTTCCAATGGCCCTTATCACCTGACCTGAGGGTGAGTCAAGGGCCTTGTGCTAAGTCCCGGTGTACTGCAGGCAACTTGCTAGAATGTATATGGGGAAAGTTAAAGCTAGGATCAAAATTGATCCCATTATACAGCTTCCTGCTGATCTCACTGGGGCTGAGTAAGCCTTGTAGCTGGCAGGTTTGGGGGAACTGGTGCACAGCGCTGGGGGGGAAATGGGTTCTGGACTTGGGTACTGGGTTTGAAGCCCCCTTCAGCCATTTATTGGCTGTGTGACCTGTACTTCTGTCACCTAACTTCTCTGTGTTTTTGTTTGCTCTTTTTGAGTAAAGAATATATAGAAATTCAATCTGCCTTCTCAGGCTATTATGAAAATTAAATAATTTCACTTATGTAAAAAACTTGCATACTTCGTAGTCATTCAATAAATGTTTGTTAAATAATTTAATGAAACAGACAAGGAAGCTTTACCCTTTAGGTACTGATTAGGAAGGGCACGGGTTTGGAGTTGGACGGCCCTAAATTTATATCATGTCTGCCACTTATTCATTGAGTCCATCAGGATAATTTAAATGGTGTTGACTGAATTGAAAATAAGAAAACTGATTACCTCACAAAGCAGGGAGCCTAGAGGGAGGGCCGGCCTTGGGGATGCTCGGTTCCACGGCCCATCAGTGTCTTCAGAGACCTGCCCTCTTCCATCTCTCCACTCAACACCGGCTCCGCCCTAAGAGGGGCTCCTTCTTGCTCACCAGGTGGCTACCCCAGCAGAAACTGGGGCCACATACTGGGCAAGAGCATCAGCTCAGGAGAACCCGGCACAAGCGGATGACCACTGTGGACCAATGGGACCAACGGCATCACCCTTGGACGCCCCCATGCTGCTTTGTTCAGAGACAGTGGATGTGGAGAGTTCTGGATCCAGGGATGCGGCCACATGGCCCCGAGAAAAGTGGGGACCAATGGTAACCTGGGTAAAATTGTGGTTCTATTAGGAAGGAAGATGCTAGGAATGGATGCCGAGTGGATGCCCCAAAGTCTAATCAGCTGTCACTGGGAGCAACTTTAATTCCATTTCCCTGAGATTCAGTTTTCTAATTTGTAAAACAAAGAGTGAATCGATCATACAATTTCTCATGGGATTTTGTAATGATTACATGAGCTTATATATATAAAGCACTTTGTCTTGGACTCAGGATGTAGAAGGTGGTAAATAAAGGAATAGATATTTTCATTATTATTTAGGACACTGAATTATAGCTCCCAGAGCTCTTAGAGTTCTTAATGTTCCACATGAGGAAATCAAGGCTCTGAGAGACTGAGTGAGTATGAACCACACAGCTTGTAGGGTGCAGCTGACACCGAACTCCCAGACTCCTGGCTCTTGGTGACATAATCCATGTCCTCCAGCTCCCCCTTTGTCCAAGGACCCTGGAAGGGAGTGTGATGGAAGCGAAGGGTGGGAGGCAGAGAAGCCACCAGGATACCATTTCCTGTTTCGGTCCCACTGAGGGGCCACGCACCTGGTTTAAGTCACTTTGAGCCTCTTAGCCCAGGCTGCCCAGACTTGCTTACGCAGACGGGCTCCCCATCCTTCCGAGGCCTGCCCGAGGAGGAAAACCTCCTCATAAGCATCTCGCTGCTGCCTCCGTGTTCTGCTCAGGAAGTGGCCCTCGGGGAGCCAACTCCAATAAACCACCTTTGGAAAGTACATGCTGGGGACCGGGGAGAGGCCACTGTGCCTGGGGAGGACTTGCTGACACGGAGCTTCCCCTGCAGTGAGAACGGGGACCAGACACTCCTGCGATGGGAAGTTGATCTTGTCTAATTAAAGCTTCCCTTCTGGGGGCCTGCTCCCATGTGGGGCTGAGCCTGCACTTCCAGAGTCTTGGTCCCTTCTTGATACCCGTGACTCCACCTCCTCCACACTCCGGGCGTAGCTTTGCTGTCTGCTCACAGTGAAGCATGCAGGGTGGAGGAGGAAAACATGAGTGCAAGTCTCGGGCTTGGGGGTCAAAGCATGTCACTTTGGGCAAGGTCCTTTACCTCCCCGAGCCCCAGTTTCCTTATCTCTATAATGAGGATAGTAAGTGTATCTGTGCACTGAGTGGTGTTCCCCGCTTTCACAACCTTGCCCTCCATGAATTTTTTTAAAAAATTATTTATTTATCTTTAGAAAGGAAGGGAAGAGGAGAAGGAAATATCAATGTATGGCTGCCTCTCGTGAGTCCCCTGCTGGGAACCGGCCTGCAACCCAGGCATGTGCCCTGACTGGGAATCAAACCGCGATTGTGTGGTTCGTAGGCCCACGCTCAATCCACTGAGCTACACCAGCCAGGGCTGCCCTCCATGAATTTATACATTGAAATCATGAAGGTGGGGCCCTCATCGTGAGGTTATTGCCCTTAAAAGAAGATACACTAGAAAGCGCGCCCTCCCTTTCCTCTCCCCACTCCCCATCCCCCACCCACCTCTCCCCCAGCAGCAAGCCAAGAAAAGAGGCTTGACCAGAACCATCAGGCTGCCACCTGATCTCAGACTCCAGCCCCAAGCACTGCGAGAATCTTCATTTCAGCTGTTTAAGTGCTCAGTTTTTAAAATACCGTGGCATTCTGTTATAGTGAGTCCTAGCAGACTGACACGTATGTCCATTGTTTCCTATGCTGTCTGGCATTTAGTAAGTGCTCAAAAATGGTAGATTTTTTTACATGAAAACAGGAAGTTCAATATTTGATCTTATAATTATGATGTGTGTTAGGGATGAGAAAAATCTATTATTAATTCAACAGGTATTTTTGGCCTCCTGTGGGCCAAGCATCATCTCAGTCATTGGCACATTATGCGCAAACAGGTATGAACTCTGACCTCAAAGAGCTTATAGTCATGTGGGGGAGACAAGCATTTTTCAAATAAACACCCAGGTGTGTAGTTTACTAGATGAACACCTGTCTAGTGGCTTTCCATGGCAAGTGCTTTACAAATGCTAGCTCAGATTATTGCCCAGAACAATATCACAGGCAGGTATTAACCCCTTTCACAGATGCAGAATCGAGGAGCAGATAAACTGCCCAGGGTCACCTGTCAGTTCACTCTCACTGCACGGTAAGTCACCACCAAATTCAGTGGCTTGAACCATAATTTACTGCTTCCCAGGCATTGTTGGCCGGGTGTTGGCTCTTATTGAGGCGGGGCTCAGCCGGGCGGCTCTGCTCTTGTCCATGCTCCCCTGGCCAGCTGGGGTTTGGCTTTGGTTCACGTGTCTCTTTTCCTCTCTGTGGACCAGCGGACCAGCCCTGGCACGTCCTTCTCACAGTGATGACAGAAGACCAAGAGAGGGAGCCCCGGGCAGATAACTATCCCTAGGCCAGACTACCTTATCTCTAGTGAAGCAAAGTGGCAGGGAAATCAAAGCCATGTGCTGGGGCAGAGATCCCAGGAAAGTCACCTTTGCATCCCTGTGAGTCATCCCCCCGTTATTACTGGACATCTGCATGAGGCCAGCTGTGCAGTCACACCTGGAAAGGACCATTCCCGTCCCGGGAGCTCTCCACCAACAGGGCGTCATCCAGGCACTCATATAGTCTCTCATCAAACACGCCTGGAGCGGCTCCTCTGTGCTAAGGACTGAGCCAGGTGCGACCGTGCAAGACAGCGTGGTTAGAGCGGGCTGTGGTGTCACACAGGCAAGGTTACAG
This sequence comes from Sturnira hondurensis, assembly GCF_014824575.4. NCBI lineage: Eukaryota > Metazoa > Chordata > Mammalia > Chiroptera > Phyllostomidae > Sturnira > Sturnira hondurensis. The sequence goes on along the minus strand of NW_028093774.1, from coordinate 5,141,133 downwards.
CTCAGTGCTGCTGTGACAGCCCCCGAGTTCACATTGGCAAAATGGGGACAATAACAGTGTCTGCCACCGGAGGTCTGGCGGGGAAGGGTTGATTGCTTGCACTCATGCAGCCCTTTCCTTGCCAAGGTTCCTGCCAGTGGGGTTGGTACACGGGGCACTGAGTCAAATGAGTCAAACTTTATAAGGCACTGGGCTTTCTTGGAGAAAGCGGTTTAGTCCCCAGGTCAAAGGGCAAAACTTCCCTGTTGGCTGGAGATGGTGGGGCCCTCGGAGGGCCTTCTTAGCCTGTCTGCCTGGTTGCTGTGCTCCGCAGAGAGGCGGAGAGGTGGGGACCAAGAGGACAGAGGCCTGGCTTTCAGGTCCTGGAACAGGAAAGCAGGTGTTCTTATTCCAGGCAGACTGTGCAGCCTTGGATCAGTTATTCAACCTCTCTGTGCCTCAGATGTCTCATCAGCAAAGGAAAGATGCTGTATGGGCCTCCCTGCCTGGTGGCTGTGAAGACGCAATCAGAAGAAATGCTACGTGGGGTGCCTCCCACACACGGGTGCTCAGCAATTCCTCCCCCTCTCTTTCCCCAGAGGTAAGTCAAAGCCGCACACTCTGCCCTGACTCTCCTCCCCTTCTGCACGCCACCTCCCCCCACCATGCCCCAGTTCTGACCCTGCTCTTTCTGCTCCTGGCCAGTTCCCTCCCACTCCTTGGCAGGCCCCTCGCTGGGGCCCTTCATCTTGTAAATGCTGCGGCGAAAGCCCTAATGTCTGCTGGCTCCCCGGAGAGGCAGCATTCGCCACAGAAGAAAATGGGCATCAAGGCTGGGCTGAACCTCACATCACTCACCCGAATCACCTGGATTTAACGAATGGGCTTGTGCTCTGCTCACCGTCTTCTTCGGAGAGGACAGGAGACACAACAAGCAGGAGCTTTGGGTGGACAGGCTGAGGCCCAGGGCGAGCGCTGCTGTGTACGTGATCTTGGGCACCCCGCTTATGTCTCTGCGTCTCCGTGGGTCAGTGTGAGGCTTGCACCACGTGCTGGAAGAGTCCTGAGTTTACTCCATTGAGCACCCTCGGCATCCAGCAAGCTCTTTTGTCCTGGCAGTGATGGAGAGGCTGCTCCTAGCCCTAAAGGACCTGGGGTCCTCAAAAGGGTGGGGAGCCAGGAAGCCTGGGTGTGGGCCCCCCTCCCTGGTCTGCAGCCTGTGAGTCTGCATTGAGCTGCTGGGATGGCTCATCCCCACTCTTTTTGGGGTGGACAGCCTAGTTCTTCACTCCTCAGTAGACACCCCAGGGCAGAAGGGTCCCCAGCCCAGCCCTGCCCAGACCCCAGTGCAGGGACACAGCAATGGCCTCTCCTGCCCTCTCCCCATACTTCTCCCCATGGAGGCCCTGCTCCCTGTCCACCCGCCAGATAGCCCTCGGCCCTTGGCCATATTCCCTGTGCATTTGTCAGCAAAGTACCCTAAGCCTGAGGTCACTCGAATGACCCCTGCATCCTCCCCTTAATGCCACACTTACTTAGTCAAAATCCCTTGCATTTAAGACCCTGGGAAGCCAGTCTTCACCAGAGGTTGGTGAATGAAGGCTGCCCTGCCTTGAGCTGTGGCCACTCACTCCAGGCGCGGCTCTGACCTTTTTCACCACCTCTGGCCAGCGTTTAACTACCTCCTTGGGGAGTTGCACCTCCAATGTTGGGTTGAACATGGACTAGAAGCATGGTCAGCTAAAGTCTGCAGGATTTAAGAGACTTTTCTGAGGTTGGAGGATATACAGAGGAATTATTTAAAAAGAGAGATAGGTAAAGGCCAATGTTCAGTCCTGCCGATGCCCAGGCTCCTTGGCCTCCCCTCCCTGGAGGGAAGGAGGCAGTACTTTGTGGACGGTTCCTTTCTGCAGCCGGGCTGCGCCAGGGAGTGGCATCCCGCCTTTCATCACTAGGTGCGAGTTTATCCCCAGCCCCCAGTTCTCCAGTCTCCCCACTGAAGGAAAACCTTCATTCCCGAAGCAGTTGGATTGTCAAGGAAGCATCTCAGAGTGTAGTGTGCTGGGTTTTTATGAAGGAGAGCCATGATATCCACGCCCATGGAAGGGTGGGGAGGCAGGCGGGGGTGTGCAGGGAGAGGAGAGCAGGGATGCGACCCCTCTCTAGGCGCCCGAGCATCCCAGGCGGGAGGCTCTCCGCCTCAGGGAAGTCCCTGGGGTGGGGGGTGGGGGGCACTGACAGGGAAGGCTCCTTTCAAGGAGGAGAATGGAAAGCACGCCCAGTATTAGGGGCGAAGAGTCCCTCTGTGAACGGATTCTGGGCGCTGCACCTCCCAGCTCACAATCCCCGGCCCACCAAGAACACAGCCTTCGACATTTGTGCACAGAGCATGTAACATCTCAGAGTGAAGTGACTGCACTGTGTGACGTGGGTTGCTCAGGGCTACTCCAAGAACACGGGCAAAGGACTGCTCAATAGGATACCTTCTGGAACAAAGCAGAGTTCCTCCCTAAAAGCTGATTCCATAGTCACCAAGAGGGGGGGCGGGTGGGGAGATCAGCGGGGCTTCCCCCCAAAGCTTTGGTTTCCCAAGTTAGGTGTGGGGGAGGGCCACATGCGCGCGGACCCTCTCAGCCTGCATTCAGGCTGGTTTCCCCCAGGGTGGTAGCAGCGGCAGCAGCAGCTTACACCCTATTTTTCCACTAGAGCAGACAGAGGATCTCGGCGCCTGCGAGCCCCACACCTAAGTTCCTTGGCTCTGATTGGTCGGGTCTGGGTCATGCACTCATCCCTGAACCAACCACTATAGCCAGAGGAGCATGCAGTGCTCTGATTGGGCAGCCGGGCATGGTGCTATGTCTATCCCTGGGGTGGAAGATGGTGAATGGGGCCAGACCCAGATAACTCAATCAGGGGTGAAGAATGGGGGAGGTTGGCTTTCCAAGGACACTTAGGGTTGCTGACGCCAAAAAGGAGAGAGTGGGTGCTGAGCAGGCAGAATCGAGAGGGACCCCCTCAGTGGTTGGGCGTTTGCCCTTGACAATGGACGGCACGGAGTAGACCCCCAGGACTTGGCTCTCTCCTGCCTCCCCTTCCCCGGGCCGATGTCCTAGGGCCGTTTTCAGGCCCTGTCTCAGCCCTGTCTTTAGGCCCTCTCTAATTTGTCATCTCCAAGGACGTCCGTGCTCACTGCGGGGAGGTCATGCTCCCTCCTATGAACCCCCAAACCTGAAACGACAGGTCAGTGTTTCTGCTGTGTCTGCTGGCTTTGGGGGTGCCAGTAGGTCACTGGTTCTGGGACTTAAACCCCTTTGGGGGACTCCTGATTAGAGGAACCCAATCGTGCAGTCAGTCAGCAGCGAGGCCTGTCTCATGCTCAAGCAAATGCCTTCCTCTCCTGAACCTGTGTTTCCTTATCTGCAAGATGAAATAGATGAGCGCTTTGTTCCACCAGCTCTGAGACGCACAACTTGATGGGCCTCCCAGCTGGCGGGGGAGGCAGCTCACGTTTAATGAACAGCTACTATGTATCAGGAACGTTCCCTTCAGGCTGTAAGGCAGCACACATTTTCCACAGTGATCCTGGGAGAAAGGTATTTCATCTCCCATCTTGCCAGGGAGCAAACTGAGACTTAGAACAGTCTAAGCAAGTCTTGAACTTGGCGTGTCTGACTCCAGCCAAGCGAGCGCAGGTGGGCTCAGAGATGGGGCTCCGTCGACACTCTTCGAAGGGCCTCTCTCCCCAGCTCCCCCTCTGTCCCCATGAGGGAGAGCTGCTCCACAGCAGAGCTTTGTCCTTCGTCTTTGCGGTTGGCCCTGTCCCTCTCTGGTGACAGCCACATTCCTGACTTCGCCATTTTCCTGGAAAGCAGCCTCGTCTGGTGCGTGAGTGCTGGGGGAGCCCAAGAAACCAAGCGCCGCCCGTCCCTCCTGGCGTTTTACTCTCTGTGCCCGGCAGCCAAAGCTGGGGGTCAGAGCCTTCAGTACCGCCCAGCAGGCGTGGGGCAATATTTATTGACCGAGGTTGATGGACTAGGACTGGGTCCACGGTGCCTCCAACAGCCCTCCAACGGAATCAGGGTATGGTTACACAGTTCAGTGACAATGGGTGAGTGACTGGGCCAGAGTCCACACCCGGAGGGTGTCAGAGCAGAGAGGGCAGGGGGTCTTCAAGCTCCTAGTACTTAGCGTTATACCAGAGTCTTAATCCTGGCTCCCATCCTCCTCCTCTTGGCATTTCAGACACCAGCAAGCAAAAGACATAGTATAGCAGAAGTCAACCCCAAGAACACTGCAGTCTTTCTTCCCACACTTGCAATAACTCCCTGGAAGGGAACATTTGTCAAGGGCCTGCAGAGCAGGTCAGTCAAGTTTACCTCCCACACCCAGCATTCCCTCCCAACCTCACTGGCTCGACTCACTACTTCTGCAAAAAGAAGCCAGGGGGCCCTGACCCCCCGACACCATTGATTGGACCAAGCATGACCACCTGACTCAGGAGGGTGAGTTTGTGGGCAGAGCTAAATCAATTCAACTCTCATAAGTGGAGCTGAGTCACCAAGATCAGGTGTGGTGGCCATTCAACAGGAAGGTCCGGACGACTCCAGTTGCAGCGGCCTCTTGCCAAGCTGGCCATAGGGGGAGCAGGGCTCATGAGTGATAGAGGAGGTTGGTCTGTGGGGAGGAAAGAAGAAGCAAAGTGTGAAAGAAGCCAAGCTGGGGGACTTGGCTTCTTTCACGCTTGAGAGAAAGAGCTGGAAGAATCCCCAGGCCCCACTGTCCTTGCAGCCCGGTCCTGTAAACACGGCAGATGCTAAGTACATTCAATGACCCTTTATTGGGGTGGGTGGACTGGTTTTCATTGCACCCAGCAGGACCACCATACATCAGGTAAAGCCCAGCAATGCCAAAGACCTTCTCCTTGACCAAACTTTAGCTAGGGTTCTCTGAGCCCTCTTTTCAGCTGGACCTTGACCTTGAACTACTATGTCCATCCATGTGAAAACGTTTTAGCAAGATTCTTGCTAAGTTGCTTTAAAGAGAATCCCCCTACGCTTGAGACAACATAACATGGAATGACAGATTTCTAACATAGAGAGAATAGACAGACAATGGAAGGAGTCCCAGGGATGACCCTTGAGGGACCTAGACTTTCAGGGCTATAGAAAGTGGTCAGAGAGAAGTGGTCAGGGGACCCACAGAGTAGGGACTCTCAAAAATCAAGGAAGGAGAGAATTTCAAGGAGTTAAAACGAGCAACCAGGTCACCGCCGCCAAGGGCCGAAAAGGTGGAGGATGCAGAAAGGGCCTTTCATTTCCGCGTCCCGCAGAACGGGCCCCTCGCCCACACTGATTTGTTCTAAGAGGACTCGCAGCCTACCTCTCTCAGGTTACGCAATCCCGTGAAGTGCCTTTCTTGCCCTCACTGCTTTGGTTTGACAATGAGGTGCCACCCAGAACTCCTGGTGGAAGCTACACGCGTGCTACTGAAATGCACACTTTGCGGAGTCTCCTTCTACTTCCTGCACCGGAGTGTATTCGCAGCTGCAGACACGTGAACATTCTCAGCTCAGACGCATCTCAGGATTGCCTTAGGACTGTTTGCTACCCGAGGCTCAGATGGACTGCATCCTCCTCTTGTTCCTCCTCCAGCACGTCTGCTGGGCTGGAGACAAAGAGCCATTTCAAAGTGCAATAAACACGACATACAAATTAGTGCCGGAATAACTTGTGGGCAATCGTTTCAGGGAACCAAAGATGCTTGGAATACCAATGCCGCTGGGGAGGCTGAACGAGGAAAGTCCTTCCAGGCAGCTCTGTACTGGTTTGGCCAAGAGTAGGAGGGCGGGGTGGGGGGCGCGGCGGGGGTGTCTGGAGGGTCCAAAGAAGGTCCTGTAACACAGAGACCTGAGTAGGCACCCCCAAAAGTCTCCAAGAAAATACCGCAGGTCTGCAGATTTCTTTCATGAGTGGAGATGGGCTTCCACTCAGCACGCATCCCAGTCGGGTCCCTGGGCCCCCACTACTTCTCAAGCACTGTGCTGGGTGTCCGCACAATTTTTGCCTCATTTAGTTCTGCTTTCCAAATGTAATCTCCTTAATTTACAGATGAGAAAATGGAGTCTCTGAGCTGTCCCATGGAACAGGGATTCAATCCCAAAGAGCTCTCACCAGAATTCTCTCTCCTTCTGTGGCTCCTCTCTGAATGGAGCTTTGCCGCACACTATTGTTTTTTTAAACAACATTTGCTAGTTTTGGAGGGATGGAAAGGAGCTGTATGGGGAGTTTGGAGAGTGGGGTTCGGCACCAACACCGACCTGCTCCGTGGTACTAAGGGTTCTTTCAACCCCAGACCTCACTTTCTCTGTGAATGTGATGGGCTGGCTAATTGCATTGTAACCTCTCCCTGCTCACGCCCCTCCAAGAGCCGGCAGGGTAGAGTTGAGGTGCCTTCGTGGCCTCATCTGTGTGCATCCCCAACCCCCCCCTCACCACAATCACTGGCAGATACAGGAGCCAGGTCCCGGAAGCCCCCATGCCCTTGCTGTTGCCTCCGGTAGGGGCCCTGCCCACTTCCCAACACATAGCTCCCCTTCAGCCCCTGGGCCCCACCCAACTCTAACCTGCCCTCCCCTCCCCCCTCCCCCAGACAGGCCTAAGAGTGTCCCCTTCACCCTCTTGCATGTATAAGAATCCAGTTCACAGCTTTCTCTTCCTGAAGTGTTGGGTCCTTCAGCTCTTCTCCACGACCCAGGGGAGGAGAGGGGCCGCGCCTGGGTCACCTTGGCATCCGCAGCCCCAGGCACTGTGCCCAGCACATAGTGGGGGCTTGCTGGGCCTTCTCTCTGGAACCCAAAGGTGGTGTGGATTTAACTGTACTCCAGACAGGGCACAAAATGCTAAATGGGGAGATGATTGTGTCTTTCCCATCTATTTCTGTCTCTTTGTGTCATTAACGGTCACATCTGCCTCCAGCTCCATCATCTGACAGGCTCCCTCAGGAGTGTCCACTTGTGGGTCACAGCTGGGGGTCCCTCCTGCCGGTCACAGCCTCAGTGAGCCTGCGTGGGGACGGGGGAGGGCCTGACACCTCTGTGACTAAGAAGATAGTTTTAATTTGGAGAGCAAATTGCTGGGCAGGCCCCCTGCCCTTAAATCTTCGCTCTCCCTAGAAACCACACTGTCTGGAGTCCTACCGTCAGTGCCCTCAGGTGGAGGGATTCTCTGTTACGTGGATGCATCACGTGGGGAACTATCAAAGCCATTAACCAGCCTTCAGACGTATTTTGACCTATTCAATCATCCATCTATTTATTCATCTACTTTACGGTCGAAGATTTATATAAACTGGCTGTGAATCATTTTAACTTCATTACTAAAAAGATGTAAGTGTTCACTTTCTATGCCTATGGCTAGTACTTCTTGAAAATATGATAATAGTAATAGCAAGTATTTATATAGCTCTCATTTTGTACCAGGCACTGTACTAAGAATTTACCTGTAATCTTAATGTACTTCACCTTCACGATAACCACACTGGGAGGGCATTATTTTTTGTCATCGTCATTTTGTAGATGAGGAAACTGAGGCATGGGAAGATTCTTAGCTCACTGGGAAGCCTGTATGTGGCAAATCACTGACTGGATTCTCGGGGTGGGCAGGGGCACTAATGGGCGGTCATTTCCCCTGGGGTCTGGGTGCAGTGGAGGGAGCATGAGATGGGGAGACAGGACCTTCGGCTCCCCCCTTAAAGCTCTGCCTCGGGCCAGGTGTGTCCCCCGAGCAAAGAACTGAGCCCTTTGGGGAACCTTTTACAAAATCAATCTACTAATATTTGAAAAGAGACTTGGGATAGGATATGACTGATGAAGCCGGAAGGGCTCTCCAGTCTCTTGCAAATTAGATGTTTCCCTCCCAAAGTCATGATCAGTACTGTCAAGGTGACTGAGGTCTAACACCGACACCGCAACAGGGAGGACTCTGTGCTCTGCGCTGGCTGTTTCAGGGAACCCAGCATCTCATTTGGGGGCTGTGGTGGAGATGTCATCTGTGACGTGGGCCCCTGATGAAAGCATTTCCAGGTGGCTGAGGGAACAGAGGCCCTGAGGCCACCATACCCTTGGATGAGCCAGCCTGGGATGTATGTTTTTCCTTGTCACACCATGGCTCTGAACCCTTGTGTCCCAGCTCCAAGGGTGGGGGGGAAGCAGGGGGCACTCAGACTGGGTGGCATTGGGAGGCTGGCAGGAGAGTCTTGCATGGACAGAGGAGATGCTGACCAACGGCGTTCCTGGCAGACATGAGTGCAAAGAATAAGACATTTAGGTCCAGGGACAGGCCGGCTGGACACGTCATTTTGCAGACCAAGTGGCAGGAAATTCAGGGTCGATACAGGGTGTGTTCCCAAGCACACTCATAACTTGATTCTACGTTTTAGCCAGACACATCCTCCAGGCTTCTAATGGAGCCCAGTGCATTTGTTTTCAATGCAGTGGCTTTTCCTTCCCTCTCAGAACTACCTAAAATGTACTGTTTCGTGGAACTCTTACAAACACTGGTCATGTTGCAAGATCCAGGGGGAAAGGCGGCTCGGAGAGGTTGTTCAGTTCGAGGCCCACACACACATGTGACACACAGCAGGGCCTGGGCTCCAGTCCGCAGGCGATGCTCAATCTCACCTTCTTCCGCCCTGGGGCTCACCTCTCCTTCCCGACTCGGGACGGCAGGAGGGGCCGGGCACACAGTTCGAGGAACCCAGAAACACGGTGTGGGTTTCATTCATCACGTGGGTGTCCACTGTCTCAGGTACTTTGGGTCTTCCGACAACGTCACGAGAGTTTCAATCAGGGGAGCTTGTCTTAAATGCTACTCTCCAAAGCCGAAGTCCTTGAGAAACTAAATACACCTCTGTCATTGAAAAAGGTTCATTCGTGAGAAAATATCCTGAATCAGGAACGAAGAAGTCAGATGACACATCTTATAAGGAGGTGTGTATGCGACAGGACTTCCTCCTATTTATTAACTCTTGCAAACAGCAGAACCAAAGAGCACCCGATTTTCTCCGTGTCGTTCTTTCCCTAACCCCAGCTGGATGGGAACCGGGTGGGTGACCAGCAAGTTTTGAGAGCAACCCTCATACGTGACAGAAACGCATTAGGCAAGGAGGACGAGCACAGAGGTTTCAGGGGAAGGGTGTCCTTTTCTAGACAACACGTGTCCCCTCAGCAGCTTGTCAGGCCCTTCTGCCCCTTCGTTTGGCACGCAGCTTAGGAAAAGTCAGCAGGGGACGAGAAGCGGACACCTGCTAACATTGGAGCCAGACAAGGGATCAGGACCTCCCAGTCTGGGGCTACGCCTGGCGTGGTGGCAAACCAGCTCCAGCATGTCAGGCAAGTCACCCCTTCCCAGTGTCCCCATTCGCCGTAGTTTCCAGGGTTGCCAAAACAAATGGTCACAAACTGGGTGGCTTAAAGCAACAGAAATGCTCTCCCGGGACGGGAAGCCAGAGTCTGAAATCAGGCCTTTGGCAGGGTTGGGTGTTTGGAGGCCCCGGGACCGTCTGCCCCACGCCTTTTCTCAGCTCACGGCGCCACCTGCGATCCTCGATGCCCAGTCTCTGCCCCCATGGGCCTTCTCCCGGCTCCAGATCTCTGTCCAAACTTCCCTCTTCCTATGAGACACCCACTCTGTTCCAATCTGACCTTGACTGTGTCCGCAAAGACCCTGTTTCCAAATCACAGGAACCAGGAATTAGGATTGAATGTATCTTTTGGGTGGACACAACTCAGCCCACACCACCATTCTTAACTGGAAGGAATGGGAGAAGTTTGTGGGGGTTTTTTTTCAAGGATTTTATTTATTTATTTTTAGAGAAAGGGGAAGGGAAGGAGAGAGGAAGAGAAACACCAATGTGTGGTTGCCTTTCACTTGGTCCCCATGGGGACCTGGCCCACAACCCAGGCATGCGCTCTGACTGGGAATCGAACCAGTGACACTTGGGTTCGAAGTCTGTGCTCAATCCACTGAGCCACACCAGCCAGGGCTGGAATGGGAGAAGTTTTATTGTAACAGATGAGTTCTATTCTGTTGAGTAGCCCTGCCATTTTATTCTTATATTACAGCTTTCACTAGAACAACTCGTGCTTCGGAACCATCAGAATCAGAGGACGAGGGGCTTGTGACAGTCTGGGAGTGAGGCTGTCAGCAGGTGCACAAGGTCACGGGGAGGCACGAATGCTGGAAAGGGCAGTCTGGGAGCGGGTGTAGCAGACATTGTCATATTTGTCCTTAAAATTAGATGGAATGTCCCAGATGGCTAGTTTGAAATCTAAAAGTTTCATCATTTTGGCTCAACTGCAAATGCTGACCTGGCTGCTCAAAAGCATTTCTAAGAGGCATAAATAAAGGTCAAATGCCGCCCAACTCTCTAACTTCTGTCAAACGGAGTTGCCAAAATGTGTGATCCTCTAGCAGGGCGACCAGGGCCTGGGGCGCTCTAGTGACTAGTCCCCGCCCCGACCACCCCCCAGTCTCCTGAGCCAAGGCCCCTGTCGCCCACATCCCATTCCTGTCCCAGCAGGACCCCTCCTCGTGGCCTCGTGGGCTCTTCCTCATCTTTGCGCTTTGTTCTTTCTGTTCCCCCGGCTAGGACTCCGTCCTCTTTCCTTCATCACTGACCACCCTCCTTCCCAACTGCAACACTGAATGCCTGGTGTCCCCTAAATTCCTGTGTCGAAACCTTAATCCCAATGTGATGGTTTAGGAGGCGGGGCCACTGGAAGGTGATTAGGTCACCAGCGGGATCAGTGCCCTTCTAAGACAAGGCCAGAGAGCTCTTGCCCGCTCCGCTCCCCGTGTGACGATACAGTGAGAAATCACTGTCTAACCCAGAAGACAGCCTTCGCCAGCATCCAACAAGCTGGAACCTTAACCTTGGACTTCCAGCCTCCCGGCTGTGAGAAGTAAATGTCTGTTGCCTTTCAGCCTCCCGGTCTATGGTCTTGAGTTCCAGCAGCTTAAAGGGACTAACACGCCTCCTCCCCCATCTTCCAAGGATGGCCAAGCTCAAAGGTTGTTGTTTTGGGGAAAAGCTCTTCTGTCAGCTGTTGACAGTAGAATACTGACGACAATAGTCCGGGCAGGTCACTCAACAATCGGGTGTGACTGATGCCCAGTTATGTGTCTGACTCAGCATCGGGACAGCAGCGACCGCAGAACCCACCCTGTCTCTGTCCAATGGAGCTGGAAGTCTCTCAAGACTACGGTGACTCTAATGATACCCAAAAGGTTTCTTTCACCTCTGACTGTTAGACGGGGAAGTAATAACACCACTGACTTAACCTGCACCCGGAGCACCACATTTATTTGTTATGGAATTTACTAAAAATTTCATTTTGGTAAATTCCATATGACAGTTATTACATTGCATTTCCTCAATTATAAGATCATGACTTTTCAGGTGCTGATGGGCCTGGAATCGGGGCGCAGCTCACGACTGGCTTTAAAAAGAACTGCCTTCTGTGAAAATGTTGCCTCTGCCCGTCAGGCGCTGTTACCTAATCTGAGTTACTGGACTTGGCAGCACCACACAGAGTTAGATTCTCTCTTAAATTGAATCCCTAATTGTCACTTGGCATGTCTTCAAGAAGATTACTTTCGGGTGCAATGTTAAAACAAAAGTCAACACAGGCGGAAGAGGCCGAGCGTCGAGCTGTAGGAGAGAGGTCTACCACGAGTGCAGCAGGTATTTGTGGCTGGGAGGGGTTGGGGGCCCCACGATAACTCATCGTTTGGAAAAGCAACACCCAGTGTTTACAGTATTCGGGTAGGGGAAGTGCCAGTCCACAACCTAACTGGCTGCTCTGTGTGCGGACATAATTTTGTGTTTGTTTTCTTCTTCCAACTTTATTGGGATATAAATAATTTACAAATCACCACTGCATATATTTAATGTATACTGTTTGGTGGGTTTGGACATAAATACACACCCTGATGCTATTACCACAGTCTGGGTTATAAATTCGAGGTCTGTCCAGAAAAAGTCCAGCCATTGTTAACATAATGAGAGTGATGTGCACAACAGCGATGTAACCTGGCAGCCGGGGAAAGGGGACTGGAATGTGCATCTGTGAACAATGGCACCTTCACTGTACTAGTCAGTAGTGGGGGGGCGGTTGACATCACTGAGCGAGCATGGGCACTGTGTGGCTGTCACATTCGAAATGACTGAGTGAGTAGAGCAACAAATCTTCATCAGATTTTGCGTTAAGCTTGAACATTCCTCTGTGGAAACTACTGGGATGATTCAGAAGGACACAGCTATGGGCAGCTGGTGACTGGCAGCTTCATCATGACAATCCACCCACTCATGCATCACATCTGGTGCAGAGTTTTGTGGTGAAACATGAAATCACCCAGGTGACTCAGCCCCTCTACAGCCTAGATTTGGCATCCTGGGACTTCTGGCTTTTCCCCAAACTGGAATCTCCTTTGAAAGGGGAGAGATTTTAGACCATCATCGATGAGATTCAGGAAAATATGATGGGGCAGCTGATGGCAGTTGGGAGAACTGTATGAGGTCCCAAGGTGCCCACTTTGAAGGGAACTGAGTTGTCATTGTCCTATGTACAATGTTTCTTGTATCTTGTATCTGCTTCAATAAATGTCTCTATTTTTCATAGTATGTGTGTGGATACTTTCTGGACACGCCTCTATACTCATCACCTCCAAGAGTTTCTTTGTGGTCCTTTTCATTTGTGTGTGTGTGTGTGTGTGTGTGTGTGTGTGTGTGTGTGTTCAGAACATTTACCTGAGGTTGAGCCGCTTCACAAGTGCTTAAGCCCACGATACCGTACCACTGCCTGCAGGCATTATGCTCCCAGCAGATCTCTCGATCTTGTCCTCCTGCGTAACAGCAACTTCACACCCACCGAACCTCCCCACACTCGTCTTCTTCCCATCCTTTCGCAGCCCTTCACCTGCACAACCGCAGAGCTGGAGCAGAGCAGAGCCTGGGTGGCCCAGGCAGGGAGACTGGAGAGAGGTGGCCTCCGGTCCTGCGTCAGCCACTAGCTCCCGGGTGACTTTGAAGAATCCTCTCCCTCCCACTGTGCCTTAGTCTCCTCGTCTGTAAGACGAAGGGTAGGGAACCAACACGGGCCAAGCTCTTGTTGGTTCTGACACCCACAGCACTGTCATCTAATCCTTTGTCAGCTCTCAGTGGGCAACGTGACCTTGGCCTTCATGTCTCCGGCCTTGTGTTCCCTCCACACCAAACAGAGCCTGCAGTCACAGTGGCTGCTTCTGACCTCCCGTCCGGTCTCCTTCCTTCCCTCTGCTCACCACAGAGCTGCTCTTCGTCTCTGTTCTTTATTGGGCACTTTAGCAGCCAGGGACAGAAAACCCCACTCCAACTATTCTTAATAATAGACTAGTATTAGTTTGGATTTTCCAGAGAAACAGAACGAACAGGAGGTATATTTAAAGAGATTTACTGCAAGGAATTGGCTCACACGACGTGGACACTGAGAAGTCCAAGATCCGTTGTTGGCAAGCTGGAGACCCATGAAAGCTGTGGTGTCAGCTCCAGCCTGAGTCCAAGTCCAAAGGCAGGAGAAGACATCCTCAAGATCAGCGTCCCAGCTCGAAGACTGTCAGGCAGAAAGAGCAAATGATCCCTTATTCAGCCTTTTTGTTCCAGTTAGGCCTCCAGTGGACTGGATGCTGCCTACCCACCTTGCAGAGGGGCCATCTGCTTGACTCGGTCTGCCAATCCACACCCTGTTCTCTTCCGGAAACACCCTCCCAGCCACACCTGGAAATCGCCTTATCTGGGCACCCTGCTGCCCAGTCAGGTTGACACACAGAATGGGCCATCGCAGAAATGAAATTTCTTTGTACAGCTGAAGAGTCCAGCAGCTCAGAGGACATGACCAGGGCCCTGCGTGTCCTCAACATCTCCAACATCCCCTTGCTTGGGGGTTGCATCCTTCTAGCATGAGTCTTCCTCAGGAAGCCAAAATCGCCCCATACTTCAGGGCTACAGGTTTCCTCGTTCATCCCAGAGCTGGGTTGTGACTGGAAATCAACTCTTTCGACATTGACAGTGCCACATGATCAGCCTTGAGCCCGTTACTTGTCCTGGGGGAGGGATTATGCTAATGAGCTGGGTCTACGCCAGGGCCTCACTCTAGAGCTAGAGCTGAGCTGGCATGGATGCAGCGGAGCTGAGCCAATGGGGGAGACGGTAAGGAACCTGGGCCCAGGTACCAATGGGACCCAATGGAGGTGGGGTGGCCTCAGGCATCCGGTGCTCAGTACAGTGGCCCAGCTAACGTGTTCCCTCGGGTGGTACACCAGTTTCTGATGGCTGCTGAAATAAATCCCCACAACCCTGATGGCTTGAAACAAGACTAATTTATTTTCTTCCAGTCCTGGAGGCCACAGGTCTGAAACCAGTCTCAGTGCGTTGAAACCAAGGCACTGGCAGCGCCCCACGCCCTCCGGAAGCTCTCGGGAGGAACCCCTTTCCCTCCAGAGCTGCACTCCCGGGCTCGAGGTTCTTCCCTAGTCCTCAGGGCCCAGTGTAGCATCTCCGAGTCTCTCCCTGCTTCTGTGGCCACGTGGCCTTCTCCTCTCTCCCCAGCTCTCATCTGACCCTCCTGCCTCCCCCTTATAAGGGCCTTTGTACTTACACCGAGCCCACCTAGAAACCAGAATAATTTCCCCATCTCAATGTCCTTGACTTAATCACATCCACAAAGGCTCTCTTGCCACATAAGGTGGCACTCACACACTCCAAGGACCAGGGCCTGGGTAGGTTTGGGGGCCGTCACCTACGTGAGGTGGCCCTCCTGCCACCTTGGGCAGAGTCAAATGCACTTTCTCTGTGCTTCCCGAGCCTTTATTCACACCTGCGCTACGGCATCTGTCAGCCTCATCACGGACTCCTGTATAGATTTACAGGACAGTCCCCCCACTGGGCTGTGACGCTAGCAGAATTCTATTTATTTCCCCAAAGCACAGCATCACGGGGCCCAGAGCAAGTTCTCAATGAATGGATGGATGGATGGATGAATCTCTTCACTGGAGGGAACATAATGCATGTTGAAGACAGAAGACCTGAGGGAACTCGGACCTAAAGGCTACTCAGACTGAGGGCAACTGAGAGCCACCACAGGGCTAAGGCGAAGACCCTACGTCCCGATCCCAAGTCTCCAGGCCCCTTCTGCTGCCTCCATGCTGAGAGAGCTGGCCAAGCACATCTCTTTTCCCAAAGCCTATTTTTAAAATCCTTCAGTAGTAGTGAGCAGCATTGTGGCTATAAATAGAAGACATGGATTTTATGATCAGAGAAAATGAGTGCATCATATTAAACACACGTGCGCACATATACACACACATACACTATTTATAGCCCAAGGGGAACCCCTGGCTGATTCTAAATTGTGTTTATTTTTGAAAACCCATTTTCTGTGGGAGGGGATTATGCGTGGAACCGAGAGGAGTCTTTTGAAAGGAAAGAATCCCACTACTGGCTGTGGGTGCCTCAGCATTCTGAGGGGACCGACAGCGGTGAGAATGAAGGAACTACGCAAAGGTGTTCAACGTGAAACATACCAGACAGGCCAGAAAACCGGGGTACCCCTCAGAAACAGTAACATCAGCCAACCTGCACTGGGGACTTGCTGCATACCACGCATGACGTTAGGGACTTGAATGTGTCATTTCCTTGGATCATCTCAGCAAAGCTCAACATGGTGGTGCTATTATGACCAACCCCGTATTACAGATGGGCAAACTGAGGCCCAGCAAGGCTGAGTAACTCGCCCAAAGGTTGGGCTAGACCTGGGAAGGGAGAGGGAGCCAGCATCCTCAAGCACCACACTGTTGGCGTCATGGTTTCAGGGCATGGGGAGAAGGTGGGCAGGAGACCCCCATGTTCACGCCTTCCCACCTGACTTTCGAGGCCTCCACAATCTAACACCATCCGACCTCTGCTGTAGGGTCCCTTCCTTCTATCTCTAACGTCTGCTCCTTCCTCCCTTCTCAGAGAGGGGTACCTCGCAGAGAGGAAGGCTTTCCCTCAGCGCTCCACCCAGCCTGAGTAATCGGGGCAGTGGTTGTCCACCACGTGCCGTCTTGTTTTGCCCCCACGCCGTGGCTTCTCTTTCTCGCAGCTACATCCCTCCCCGTTTCTGAGCCCCAGACACCCAGCTCCTCTGCAGATGGCTTCCCCGATTACTCTGGTGGTGGCCACTTTCTGGCATCTGTGCCCCCACCCTGTCTCCCTAGAGGCTCAGGTTACTAAAATCACCCGACTTGTGGCAGCCTCCACATCCTTGTAAAAGCAGAAGCTGCAAGTGTCAGTTGTCAGCACCCAGAGCGCAGGCCTAGGCAGCCCCAGAGCCAAAGCCAGAGGCCCCTCGGCTCAAACCCCCTGCTGTGACAGTGAAGACACAGGCCCAGCCCAGAGGGACACGCTTCTCCGGGCAGCAGTGGGCTCTGGGAGGGATCTGGCTGGGACCTGGCTTTCCGGAGACGGGGCATCATGGGTTATGTAGGATGATTCTGAGCAGGGTCGTGACCACAGGCAAGACCCTTCCTCTCTTAGCTTTCTCTTTACCAACACGCAGCATGTAACACGTGACTTTGTGGTTCCTGGTCAGCAAGAGCCTCCCCGTCTCTCTGCGTCTGCGTGTGTCCTGACCAGCGCAGTAGCTCCCGGAATGTCAGCAACCGTCTCCGACTTCGTCTCCGACTCCGTCTCCTTTGCCCTGCTCTCTCCTCCCCCATTTCCATTCATTCTTCACTTTGCAACCGGAGAGATCTTCCAAAAGTTCAGATTGGGTGATGTGGACTCCATCCTCTCCTTCCCGTGAACCTTCCTCCTGGTCGTCCAGGTAACTGGCAAAGCTCCTATGATGGTCCCTAAGGCCTTCCTGTGTACAAGCCCCCCACCCCCCGCCCCCGCTGCCCCATCCCCTGTCTCCCTTCTCCCTCTGCCCCTTCAGAGCCTGTTACTCACTGTTCCCGGAAACCTGACACTCTCCTGGAGTCTTTGGAACTCCCTGGGGACAGAGACCTGGCCACCTCCCTGAGGGTCCAGGGGATGCTTCCCACCTATAAAGAAACGAACAGATGGATGAACAGTAAGTGAGTGAATACTGTGTTCTACCTCCACAATCTGCCTGCTACCTAATAATCTTCCAGTGTTCAACCTCCCCCTTTCCTCAATTCTGCCCTGGACCTCACCCCTGTCTGAGTGGGGTGCAGTGACCTCAAACCTCAGCACAGTGTACACTTTCTGTGTGTCTGCCCCCCTACTAGACCGTCCCAACCAAGGACAGAGACCGTGCTTTAAAGGGAGCATCTCCCTGCTGCCTAGCAGGAGGCCCTAATCTCTAATGACTGAGTGAGCTGTCTGTCCAACTCTGTGAGTGAAAAAATGCAACATCATATGACCATTTGGAGAACTAGGGGAAGGGCTGGGGCCAGATCCTGGTGTTCAGGGTTTCAGTTCTCTGGACGTGCTGAGATTACCCAGTACAAACAAGAATCTGGAGATTTCAACAGTTCCAGAATGTTTCCCAGGGCTCTGGAGTGCTGACGAAGAGTGAGTAGGAATCGTCCCCAAGTAACCGAGGCAGACTCAACCTGTCCTCGGCGGTCTTCTCCCTCTGGAAGCAGGGAAGCTGAGCAGCCACCGGTTTAACCTTGTGTCCTGAAGGATTAGTTCACGAAACAGTGACTCAGGGCAGGGGCCGGGGGGAGATGGTCAGCAGCATGGACGGTCAGAGCACGTTTCAGAGCTGGGAAGAGCCCTAGAGAGGACCCTGGGTTGTGTTCCCGACCCTGTTACTAATTGACTGTGCGACCTTGAGCAAGTCCCCTGGTCTCTCAGAGTCTCGGCTCACATTTTTGCCCTCTTCCGGTTCTCAGGTTCTGTGGTTGGTATCTGGTGAGCTCACTCGGAGAGACGCAGAGGACTCCAAGGTCAACAACGAAGACAGAGCTTTTCCAGGAAAGTGGTAAATAGTAGGCTTATTTTATCAGTGTTCCACGATCAATGGCAAACGTAGTCAAAATTAGAAAAAGACAAAACCCAGGAGGTTTCCCGGAAACACAGCTATTAGATTCAACACAGAATTAATTCACTGACAAGTACAGTCCTGGCCGTAGTCCACCCACCATTCACAAAGCCACTCGGAGTCCTCTGCTGCTACTGACGCCCGTCCCTTCCTCTGCTAGAAACACTCTTCCACTCAACTGAGGGGTGTGGGGAGGGGAGGCTAAGGCCTGGCCCTGCCCCAATTCCAGGCCGCAGAAGTGCAACACCATGGCTTTAAGAGACAAAAGTGGAACTCACATTCCTAATCACCAGTTTCATTAATGATGACATTCAATTACAGCTCTTTCCAGTGACCTGACAAGAGACCTCTTTTAGCACTGTGCTGGTAGCCCACATTTACGCACCCGTAAAAAGAAAGGATTAACTTGACAGTATCCATTGGGGAGTATGAGATTTAAGTTTTCCAAATGCTTTTAGATTCACTACTACCCAACAATAAAACAATTACTGTACTTCTGTAGAGTTTTACGGTTTATACGAGACTTTTATATCCATTATCTCAGGGGCTGCGAGGAGCAGTTAGTATCTCCGTTTTGCAGGTGAGGAAGCCAAGGCGCAGAGAGAGGACGTGACTTGCCCAGGGTCTCACAGGCGGTCAGGGCGGAGCCAGGTTGCAGTCTGCCTGGTCTACCCTGAGCCCCACAGGTTGAGGTCCACCTATGACTCCATTTCACAAACGAAAAAACTGAAACTTAGAGAGACCTCTTGCCCAAGTTCACACTGCTAGTAAAGAACCCAGCCAAGGAATCTCGTGGTCATCTTGAGGTTTTGTCTTACAGCGCCCACAACAGGATGGGAAAGAGAAGGAATAAAAACCCACGGGAGTAGATGCACGCAGACCATTTCTCCCCTCCACCACAAAGAGAGGTTGAGCCTGCCTGGTAACAGCAGAAGGGGTCCACGATTTCAATTTGCAGTGGCGCAAAGAAAACACCCAGCAGTGCCTCTCGGCTTTTGGAAGCTGTGCTCCCATTAACGGCATTTAATTTAATGCTGCACGGCATAGTAAAATAACCACCCATTTTGCAAATGCTCTTATTATAATGTTTCATCAGTGCTGCTGCCATTGTAAAGAACTTTGAGCTACACCAAGTCCCAGTGAGCCAAAAGAAAAGGGAGGGAGGGCCCAAGACGCGATCTAGTGGAGCAAGCAAATTCAGTCCCCACACAGCACACATCGTGGCTTAGTCTGGGTGACTTGGCCTAGCAAGGCGTTCACTTCAAAGCAAGGCATATTTGTTGGAACTCTGGCACTTGGCGCGGCGGAGGGGCTGACAGCAAGATGAATAGCACAATTCTCGACTTCAAGGAGTTCGACATCTGCTGAGGTAGGTAGACCCAGCCACCGCTAACTCGGGCATGAGCCCCACAGAGCAAGCTCTAGAACAGCCCTCTCCCAGTTCTCCTACTCATGCCCAGTGATTCAACTCTCTTGGCAGCTACCTTTCATGTATATGTCAGGTCGAAAAGGTATCTCTTCCACCTACCTTGGCTAATTGCAAATTCCACCACAATAATATTATTTCTAACAAGGGTAACAAGAATTTGTATTGTGCTTCGAACTTTACAAGATACTTTCCCACTCACTGGGCCTTAAAACCACAGACTCAGGGAGATTTAAGGCAGGAGATTTTTTTTTCAGTTGAAAGCATTTATGTTCATCTTTTCACAACTAGCAAATTTGAAGGATTACTCTTTCAAATACTGTGAAGAGAACCCCTTGCGGGCCATTCCTGTCTCTGCCAAGACGCATGCTGACACTGTTCAAGTATTAAAAAGAGCAAGCCAAACATTTTGACTCTTTTGACTATGCGAACTGAACCAGTGGGGAATGCACACGACTCTCCAGAAACAAAGAACATTCTTCAGCAAAAAAGACGTGCCTTCTGCATAAGGCTATACGATAATTTTTCCTAGAGCATATTTTTAGATCCTTGAATTGCAAGAAGGCAGATTTCTTTCTGAAACAAATTGATTATCAAAAATTACCAAAACTCTGTTAAAAATAGCAACTAATCTAAATTCCTTGTCTGACAAGCATTAAGAAAAATTATGTACCCGTAACTGTTAGAGAGATATGCTGTATGATCCATAAATATATATGTAATCACATTAAAGCTAATAATTTCACTCAGCTAAATTCTTGCTCAGTACACCAGATGCTTTTATTTCCATCCTTAATTCATGGATTCGGGAAGCCAGGGAGAGTTGAGGATGGAGTGCGTGGGGGCAGGGCAGGGGGCAGCCAGCTCGGCTGAGCCGCCGTCCCAGGGTCTGCTTGTCTGCTTGTCTGCTTGTTCCTCCTGGCCCTGGGAGAACCAGACTCAGGCTGGGGATTTGCAACCCTGTCCTGCCTCTATCGTATGCTAGCTGTTTGATCATGCAGATTTCCCACTTGTCTCTCTCAACCTCAATTTCTTCAGAATGTAAAATGAACGGGTTGAACGAGATGGCTCTGAGCTCAGTACCCTATGACTTGGTGACTTAAAATGGACAAAATATTTGAGCAAGTCCCAGGGTTCTCAGTAGGATTCGGCAAAATATTATGAACGGTCATGTCTTCTATATCACATACGGTGCTAGGCACTAACAATACCGTGATATATCAGAATCTTTTCCACTGAAACAGACACGAAACACACTGCTTGTGTGGGGACGGAGTACCGGTGATGAGTAACTGGCGGGGTCACAGCCAGGACGAAGGTACCACTGGGTGTGGACATGTAACCCCCCCGGCCATCTTTCTGTGTGCCGTCTGCCTTATTCTACATGAGGTTTTCTATTCAGAAGGTGTGTGGTAATCAGAGTCTGAGATGGTCCTCCATGATCCGAACCTTCTACTACTCATAACCTTGTGCAATCCCCTCCCAGTGAGTGTGGAGAGGCCCCATGACTTGCCTCTAACCCGCAGACTGTGACAAAGGTGATGGGAGCCACTTTTGTGATGACGCTATGTAAGACTGTACCGCTTTCCTTGACAGCGTGTTTCCTCCTGTTGGCTTGGCAGAAGGCGGTGGACCTGTGGGGGGCTCACGTGGTACAGCCCCCAGCCAGCAACCAGGCAGAAGCTCAAGGTGGCCTCTGGCCACCAACAGCCTGCAAACAAGACCCCCTGTCCTATGGGTCATGAGGACCTGAGTTCTGCCAACAACCATACTAAGTCAGGAGGAGATCCTTCCCTACTTGAACCTTGAGACGAGACGGGAGTGCCAGCCAACCTCCATTAAAGCTTCCAGCTGAGATCCAACAAAGCGATGCCCAGATCCTGACCCACGGAAACCATGAGATAGTACCTGTGCGCTGTTTTAAGCCACTGGGTCTGTGGTCTTTTGTTATGCAATAGATAAATCATACACGGGGCCTGGCTCCTGAAATCCTCAGACCTATATCTCAAGCTTTAGAACTTGGATGGACCTGAAGATCACTCTTTCTCCTTTCATGGTCAAAATTCTCCTGAAGGCCTCTGATCGGCCCAGCCTGTGTCAGATGTTTGCTCTGCTAACCACTGTGGCCGGGGAGGTTGAAATCAGCCAGGGGATGGCCTTCCCGTTCTAACAAACTGAGCTAGAACATTCCCCAGAAAGTGGCATTCTGGGCACACGGAACAGCAGCAATGCTCTGTGCAGGGTGAGCGCCGCAAACTACTCTAGGCCCATCATCTAAAGGTAAAAGTCAATGAGTTAACAGCCCGTGAAAGTGCGATCACTCACATGCTGCAATACAGAAGTCCGGGTCAAAGAAGGACCTGTAACGCCAACTTGAACTTCATGTAATGCAGACTTGGACTTCATGTGTCTGAGACATAATGAAGTATTTGTCGGACCCCCAATATTTTTAAAGCAGTCAGATGACAGCCAGGAGGGTGTAGGGGAAGTCCTATAATTTATGTTGGATTTTATTCGCAGAAAGAAAAAGGGAGACTGAAGAAATGTGCTAGGACTGGGACCTAAATGGCCTTGTATTGGTCAGGATTTGTATGAACGGATCAAAGGCTTCCTCCATCTGGTAGCTCCTGGAGCTGGGAAACCGTGCAGTCAGAAGCAACGTGGCCACGGCTAATGCTGAGCAGGCCAGGACACCATGGTTGTCCGTACTCATCACACTGCACCAGCCAATGCTGGGCTGAACGCCAGAAGCTGCCCAGGAGGAATCAGGTTCCTTCACTGTTTGCCTGACAAAGACCATCTTCTCAAGGTTTCTGATCAGGCCCACTCACTGCTTCCTGTAACACTTCCACACCCAATTCTCACAGCGGCAGGGTGAGGATCGAACCGGAAGAACCCAGGTCACATGCCTGCATCCTACCTGCAAGGAGCCTGGGAAATGTTGCTATTGGTGCTGGTTTTTATTCAGCCACAGGGAGGTGGAATCGTGGGTGGGAACTGTCACACTATAGAAAGGTAGCTCAAAAGATGCTAGACATCCATGAATGACAGCTGTCCGTGGCCTAAGAAATGTCACTGAAGGGGTTAAATAAGGGGATGGCCTGGTTTCCAGGCCAGTTTAGGGAGGTTCACCGGGCTCACACAGGATGGAGGGTGGTTTGGAGGCAAGAAGGCCAGGAGGGAGCCTGCTGTAGTCGCCCAGGCAAGGGAGTCTGGGCACCTCAGGTAAAGCTTGTGCAGTGACGACGGGGAGGGCGTGCCTGGGGCGGGTCTCAGAGGGCGTGTAGAGAAAGGCTCTCTCTTATGCAGAAGAAAGTGCTCAAGATACAACCCTGCCCTTCCTGCCTCCCATCTTCGAGGCTACTGAGGATGCCCCTCTTTGAATAGAGCCAGATTTGTATTTTTAAACCTATGTTCCCGGGGAAACCAGGTTAGAAGTGATGGGCTATCTGGGGAACCTAACTAACATGCGTGACATTTCTCCTATGACAAACTGGCTTCCAAATCTCTACTGAGCATAAAATCTTCCTTCAAATGAAATCTGACATGAACTTTAGGAAGATGGAAGTTTGGTTGGAGGGTGGGGACTTTGGATTCAGAACACTTTCCTCCTTCTCTTCCCCAAACATCGTCCCCGCAGACGCTCTGCCGGAGCCTGGCATTGCGTGGTGCCTGGTGGCTTCAGGATATGAACCCCTTGAAACTGCGCTTTGAGTCCATCACACAGTTCACACCCCAAAAATGGTTTGCAGAATGGTATTGTGTCTGCCACTATCAATGCTAAAGGAACTCATGGGGGTGAGAGATAAAAAAAGGTGGCTGGAGTTTCCAGAGATGTTTGCTTGGAGGAAGGTATGACTGCCCCAGAGCCTCAATGGACAAGAAAGGCTTGGCGAGGAGATGGACGCAAAGGGAGCAGAAGCCTGGAGCCTAGACTCCACCTGGGAAACAAGACTGGGTGGGTGGGGGTGGTGGGCAGACTCCGACACGCTGCCCCCATAACCCCGCCCACTGGGGCTGAACAGTCCCCTTGAATAATCCCCTTGTCTGTAGCCTGGGCAGGATCTGTGATTTGCTTTTAACCCATAGACTATAGCAAAGGTGTCACCTCCGTGATTAGGCTACCTAAGAATGTGGTCCCCATCTTTCCAGCAGACTCTATTGCCATCCTCGAACGTGCACATTGATGAAGCACATTGCCGTGTTGGAGAGGAGCACGTGGCCAGGGACTCAGGCTGGTCTCTGGCCCATGGGCAGCTAGGATGGGAGGCCTTCAGTCCAGTTTCCCTCCAGGAACTAAATTC
The DNA here is from genome assembly GCF_014824575.4 of Sturnira hondurensis. NCBI lineage: Eukaryota > Metazoa > Chordata > Mammalia > Chiroptera > Phyllostomidae > Sturnira > Sturnira hondurensis. The sequence goes on along the minus strand of NW_028093774.1, from coordinate 5,117,336 downwards.
TGACAACAGTGGTGTGAGAAGAAGCCTGAAGCAGATACCTCCTCAGCTGAGCCTTCGAATGAGACCTGAGTCCTTCGGGAGAGACTAGCTAAGCCAAGCCCATATTTCTGACCCATGATAACTGTTAAATAATACACACGGGCTGTTATAAGTCACGGGGTATTCTGATAACTCGTAACGCAGCAGTGGATAACCAATGCAGTGGCCTCAGGCATGTTCTTCATATCTCTGACCCTCGACTTTCTTCTCTAGAAGGGATGGTAATACCTGACTCCCTCTCAAGGTTTAATAGGAGGATAAAGCAAGAGGTGAGAGGCAGCATTTTGCAAGTTTAATGGTAGGGTTCAATAAACAGAGGCACTGGGCCGACCGACCACCACCTTCGACCTTGCCTGGAGGAGAAAAAAAACTCTCAAAACATTTTCACAAGCTCCTCATGTTTGCCATTTAGAGGGAGAATTGTTATAGCCCCCAAAACTGCTCCCGGAAGTTTATCCCCAGAAAAAGGACAAAAAACCCCACAAACCTCTAGTTGCCTTCAACTCCTCAGTGCCCGGGGTTGCTCCTGGCTCTGTGTGCTGCTCAGTGACGCTGAGGCTCAGTGACCCCGGGGCTCGGTCCTGTGGCCGGACTCACCATACTTAGTAATGCATTGATCTTACGGTGCGGGGAGACGAGCAAAGTTGTGCTAGCCTTTCAAGGCAGTGTTTTCCAGGTTACTACAAAGAAAGAAGTCTGCATTTTCCTTATCAGCCCCCATCACACTTTAACCCAGTGCGGATGATAACCTCTGGCTACAAGGGCAGCAGTCACAGTTAAAACAAGCAGGGTAAACATACATTCTGTATGGCTTTGCCAGAAAAGCTTGGCTGATCCAACAGATTTTAACTCTGCGGGGCGGATTCTGCTGTACTGGTACTTTCCTTTCTTTCGTCCGGTCTTCCCCGGGGGAGTCTGAGCTCAGAGTCCTCACAAGAGCCCCTGGCTGCCTGCTGCTGTTCGTTCTATCACTGCATCTCTCCTCTCAGAACTTCTCCAGCCGCGTTATTCAGCTCCTACCCACTCTCTCTCACACACGTGCAGGAGGCCCCCCACTTCTGAAAAAGGCAACAATTTGCCGGGGAAGGTGGAGAGAACGTAAATGCATTTTCATTTTTCCTGATTACACTCACCTCCACCTTTCCATTCTGCTCAAGCCGGCAGCAGGACCTGCCCTTTTAAGGTAACCGCAGCGACGAATCACAGCGAAGCGGTCTTTGCAAGGCCTTAAGAAGACGGACATGCTCACAGAGAGGTACCCTCTGGGCTCAAATATTCGATGATCTCTGATAACCTAACGAATCACAGTGATGTGCTATGTTAACAAGGCTGCTGATACTTAAATCTTCACGGTTTAGAAAGAACAGATAAGAGATGGAAAGACATTTTTCCTTTGTTCAAAAGTAGGTGCGGGGACTGGTTTGAGTGGGCAAACTCTGAAAATAAGGGTAGTTTGAAATACTTGCTGTGAGCAAAGTGAAGAGGTAAGTCTTCCTGGTATGGCTTGTTTTGTTGCTCTGAGAATATTTGGGGGCAGTTCTGCGTTTCCGGCCCCTGGTGTGACCAAACACATTGCATTTTATTAGCTCTCGCTTCTGGCTGGTCAGACAGAAACATGCCTCACTGTCCCCATTAAATTCATGACTTTTTACAACTTGAAATATTCACCAACTACATTTGGATTTTTAAAGCTTAAAAATAGCCCCGGGTCCTTGGGACCACTGCTTCGTTTATCTGTTCAGTGGGGGCGAATGACTCGGACTTGCAGTGTTTCTGAGAATTTCAGATTGACGTGTGACAGTGCCTGGCACAGATGGGGGGTCCATCAGATGCTGGTGGCAGTGATGATGATAATGATGACTGATGAAGAAAACACAGCAGGGATTTGCAGATCCTGATTATTCCTATTGCAAGTTTTCTTAACTCAGTGAAACGTCATTGGAAAACTTCCTAGATGGCTTCCTTGGGTAGTCAATCACCCTAGCAACTGAACATCCATGAGTTTGATAAGATGATTACCTTTCCATAATTGATCCAAAGCCCCTTCTTTTTTGTTCATTTATTCATTTAGAGGAATCCAATGTGAGGCAGCCAGCTTCCTCAAACTGAACTTGGCTTTCTATAGAGACTCAGACAGGCCAAATCTGCCTCTGGGCAGCTGTTGAAACAAATAAAAATCTGAGCAAGGATTTGATTGGAAAGACAAGGTGGGGAGACTTGTGTCTTGTCTGTAGTCAAGAGAGACTCATTCCTTACACTTGACTGAGGTGACAGAGAGGTGGAGTACTCAGCATTGGCAAAGGACACGGTTAACTGCATGTGTGTGGGGGGGCAGTTTCCAGAGACCTGCTCTGACCACAGATCAGCTCTGTGGCATGTTATTGCTTCATTCCCACGGCTTCCCTGTCATTGAGAGTGTTTGCCGGCTGGTAGAGCAATTAATGTCATGAATAGTGGAAAAATGAATGACTTCAACCAAACTTCATATTCTTAGTAATTTTATGAAAATGTCTCTTTTATAGGAAGATCTCCTCAGCAGAGGTAAATTATGATGTTAATATTAATCCATAGAATAAGGTAATCTGTGTTTGAATATACAGAGAGAGATCAATTTAACAATATTCTCCAGTTTCACGTTGGGTGCTGAATCCAAGCATGCTGGTACTAGGTAATTATCAATAAAATATCTAGGAATCATTTTATTTGTAATTAAACAGGCTGTTATTACTTTACCCCCTGCATTGTAAGTTGTTGTAAACACACACACACACACACACACACACACACACGTGTGCACGAACCAACTCTCATTTAAGAACACAGCAGCCCTGGCTGGTGCAGCTCAGTGGATTGAGCACGGGCTTGAGAATCAAAGGACTGTGGTTCGATTCCCAGTCAGGGCACATGCCTGGGTTGCAGGCCAGTTCCCAGCAGGGAATCCATGAGAGGCAACCATACATTGAACTTTCTCTCCCTCTCTCCTTCTCTTCCCTTCTAAATAAATCAAATCTTTTAAAAAACTATGTTTAAAAAAAGAATACAGCACAAGCTATAGCTAAGAGAAACAGCGAACACAAAAGGGCCATGTGTTCTGTGGCTCAGAAGGGAGGTGAGGCTGGACTTGAGGCCACAGCACTGAGATGAGACAGCCCAGGTAGCAGATGGGGCAGGGGGGCGGGGAGGAAGGGGAGACAGAGGGGCACCTGCCTGCAGGGGATCCTGAGAAGCCTGGAGTGTCTGCGGCCTTTTGTTTATGGCCAGGAGGAAGTCCCCGGCGTTCGCTGTGGCGTTCGCTGTGGTCTTTGGAAATTCTCCGAGAACACAGAGAAACACTCAGATTTCCCCTACTGGAGAGCTGGCATAACTTAGGCTCAGATGGGTTTCGATCGTGATTAAGTGCCTGGGGATGGCTGCGTAGGGGCCTGAATGATAGTAACGGTTCTCAAGAGAAGAGCCGTTAGGGGTGTCTCTCTCTCAGCTGGGGATCCCTGCCAGTGGCAACCTGCCACCAAATACCTTGATTATCTGTCACCTGAGAACAAAAGCAGCAGCCAGAAAAACATGAAATGTAAAAATGTGAAATGAGTTTGTTGCTGCCGTCTTTTTACTGCGGTCGGGAAAAGGAATAAACGCCCAGAGCAGCGCTGGCTTCAGCCACATTGGTCCCTGGAAGTCACCACAGTGGGAACTGACGGCCACCTCGGGTCAGGGAGACAGGCCGCCTTCATGCCGACCCCAGGAACAGTATTTTATCGGTTTGCCCATGCTCCTTTCTGGGTTGGAAATCTCTGCTTCGGCACGCAGGCTGTGGATTACTGCACAAGAAAATCTTCTTTTGTTCCATCAGAGCGTTTGCCAGGCGGTCTGTGATGGGGAAGTAGAACCTGTGTGCAGGCACTTTAGCTGAGAAAAAGGGAGTGAAATGGCCAGAGATTTTTTTTCCTTTAAAAAGACCATTTTGCTTTCCTTTGTGATCCCACTCAGAAAAAGAAAAAAGAGCACATTTCTTTCCTAGCGCTGCACAGCAGTGTTGCTTTGCGGGGTGAATGCACCTGGCTGGGTCAGGCTCTCCCCACCTTTGGGATCTGCCAGGTCTGCATCTCATTTGAGCCAGGTGAGCTGGGCCTAGGGGACCAGCTCTTCAAGGGCAGGTGCTCTGCCAAGTTCAAGGTCTAAATGATGTCCCCAGAGACCCCAAAAGAAGCCCAATGAAGCTAAAAAGCTTAGACTATTGCTAATCCCTTTTAAAGACACAGTAATGTGTGAGACTCGTGGGCATGTTGGTGGTCCTGAGAGGGTCTTCACAGTCAGTCACCAAGGAGTTTATGTGTGAGTGCGTCTTCCCCAGGGGAGGGGCTTGGATGCAAAAAGATTTCCAGCAGATGTTCACCCTTGAGCTTGCCTGCATTTGTACGTCAGCTGTCTTATATTAAACAGGCTGAGAATGCCCTTGCTTTCCTGGATGGACTTCAGGTTCAGTGACGAAGAAGTGTAGACCTGAGGTCCTACCGAGGCTGCTCTCTAGATGAATGGATCATTTATCAACAGCTGTGTTAACAGTGACTGGCAGGCAATAAAAAAAAAGAGAGAAATTGTTAACTGTTGGACTCTTAGGATCTCCAAAGAACTTTAAAGGTCAGTCAGGCACTTTGAAACATCACTGCCTAACAGGGGCCCAGATTTTGCTTGAATGCCACAAGGGATGGGGAACTCACTACCTGACAAGGCAGCCCATTTGGTATTTGCATTGCTGTAATGCAGGGGATGGCCAACTGTTTTTGCAAAGAGGCAGATACTAAATACTTTAGAATTCGTGGGCCATAGAGTCTCTGTAGCAGACACTCCTGTCTGCTCCTATAGCACAAAGGCCCCAAGGACGATACATGAACCAAAGGGCAGGCTGTGCTCCCACAAAACTTTGTTTACAGAAGTTGTCAGTAGGTCCTGTTGGGCCCACGAGTTGGCTGAGAATTGCTCTGTTACCCTGCCTCGTCCTGAAAGAGCCGTGGTCTCTCCGGTGGCCTGGTTCCACCCTGTGGGGCCATGCACGAGAGTTAACCAAACTCTTTCCTGTCATTTCAGAGACTTATTTGAAGTTAACAATACCCTCTTTTCCAAGTCATCTGTTTTCTTTTCTCCATTTTCCTCCCCTGTCCCCAAGTGTCCTGATTCCAAATTTCTTGTTCCCTCCTCAGTGTGGTTGGGTGGAGTATTTTAATGTGAGAACCACTTCAATATGGGTGCAGCAAAGGAAAACTGCAGACCCCAAAACCCCCTTTTGTACACCAAAACAGTGTTGGCGTCCTCTTTACCTCATTTCACCTGTCCCCTAGGCCCCTTCCACCCAGGCCCAGGCCACGTTGTCGCACAAACAGTTCAAACTGCTGCCCTTCCCGGAGGCCCAGGCCTGTCTGGATAAACTCAGTGACTCCTCCAGGTCCCTGGCCGGCCAGGGAGCTCTCGGAGATGCCACCCCTTCCTGGGCCAGCGTTTCTCCCTTTGAAGCTGGAGGTGTTGACACAGCCAGATGAACAGGCTCAGAGAGGTGGATGTGCTTGGCCAACCATGAAGAGCCAAGCGAAATTATTAGAGGCTATCAGGACTAGACCACCTAGAAGGCAGCCCCAGGTTCAAGTTGTGGGGTCTACCAACAGCTGGCTTTGAGGCTGAGGATCCTCCCCCCCAACCCTCCCACGTATGTGATGAGGGCCAGTGAAAGGCTTTGAACTCTGCAGAGCACACGAAAAACTGGAACGTTGTTAACAAGTTGAGGGGCCGATTTCTAAAAAGGAGGTACGCTTCCAACTTTTCCTGAACCGTTTCCATAGGACTGTCTTCCTCCCTCCCTCCCAGGCCCTGGGGGCCCCAACCGTACAGCAAACACTTACCTGGCTGTGCTACACAGACGTGTTCCCTAGAAGTTAAAGCTGGCTCTGCCTTTTCACAGGGGGCTGAGCTTCTTCGTGTTTGAGGTTCCCCACGATTCACCTCGAGGACTCGGCAAGTGCTATCTCTGTGTGTAGAACATTCTTCCCTCTCCCCCAACCCATTCCCTTCCGCTCGGCTGGCTCCCCTCATCCTAGACAACCTCTCCACTAGGTAGTCTCCCTTCATCCCCCACAGCCAGGAAGGAGCCCCTCTCTGCAGCCACACAGCCTGCTGGTACACGGCACTGACCGCGGGTGTTCCCACGCTGTGCCAGAGACGGGCGGCCTCCCTCACACACTGAGTAACTCGAGGCCAGGGGCCAAGTGCCTGGAGCCAGCCATGCTGGGCATACAGTAAGTGCACGCGTGAATGAAAGAGTTGGGGAAAACCCTGAGAATGGGTGAACTGGTCACACCTGGCAATCAATGCCGCCACGATAGGTGGCCAAGCCCTGTCCCACACAGTGGCCCTGCAAAGTGCTGAGTTTGGCAGGGATCATGAGCCCACTGCCCCTGTGGGTGATGGGAGGTGCCCCAGTCCAGCGCAACCAGTAAATCTTTGAGTGGCTGAGTGGAGGCTTGTTCCTCTCCCCTAGCCCCCTGTCCCACTGTCCCCTCCCCCACAGCACCCCAGAGGCTCAGTGGATGGCCTTGTCTGCACCTTCAGGGACAGAATGTCACTAACAGAGACCACAGGCTCCTGCCCATCCTCTTGCTTTCCTGTCTTGGGTCTCTTGGCTCCCACCCAGAGGAGATGTCTGTTCACAGCTCTCAGCGTGTCCCCGAGTGCTTTTCCTGATCAGCCTGGTCCTTCTCCTGCTCCCTCCACCCCCCCAAGACCCACTCCTGCCTGGAGACCCAACTTGAATGCACTGCCTCTGTGCAGGAGGCCGCAGCCCCGCAGACAGACATGGTCACTTTTGTTTACACCACCAAGAGTAGTGCTTGGTAATCCTTGTAACAGCAATTTTCAACCAGTGTGTGGCAAGAATTCTTAAAACATGCAATACCTGACAATTTACTCAGGGGCACTGACCTCTTTTCCCTTAGATTGTCAAAGTAAAATAAATAACAATGGCCAACACAATAATAGCTGTCCACTGTGGATGCTCTGTCTTGAACCATAAAAATATAGGTCACATATTAGGGTTGCATCTTATTGGTCATGTCACATAATAAGGCTGTGTCTGATTGGTTAACTTTTGGTACCAGACCCCTTTCTATACAAGCATAGGCACCTGATTTTTTTAAAAAGTCACGTTGGAACAAAGAAGGTAGTAATTGCTGTTATTATTTCAGTAAATCAATCAAAATCATACCTTTTTGGTCAGATCAGCAGAAAATATATTTTCTGGTGTGCCACAGAATTTTAGTAATTAGTTCCCATGTGCCATGAGATGAAAAAGGATGGAAATCACTGCCCTATGAGATAGAGCTTGTCGATCCAACACAAACCCCAGGGCCCAGTGATGATAGCAACGGCTGCCTCGCACTGAGCATTGACTCCGTCCCAGGCGCCAGCCCTGGGTCTCTGCACACCCAGCTCACTTGCTATCCCGCATGTCAGGTAGGCACTTGCCAGAGGACCGTCGTCTCCGTTTTCCTTTATCCTGGTGGACAGAATAGAGCGATGGTTACGAATGTGGGCCTTAAGGTCAGGGAGGCCAGGCTGTGGCTCCCAACTTTGTCACTGGTCAGCTCTGTGACTTGGGGGAATGGAGGTCGCCCCTGCGAGCTTCCCTGTAAGAAGGGATATGGACCCCCACCTCATAGGCTTTGGGAGGTTACAATGAGCTCTTGGGTTAAACCCTTCTGAGCTGGAGTCCCCAGCCCCGGTTAAGTGTCCCCAGAAGTGCCCCCAAGGAGGGTCTAGAGAATGGAGAGCTGATCGCATCCACCTTTGCCTCCCCGATCCCAGCACCGTGCCTGAATCCGTGGCTGCTCCCTACAGTGGGGCCATGTGCCTCCACTGTTTTGCAGGTGGACATCCTGGAAATACGTGGCCCTGGTGATCCACGGGTTTCCTTAACCCCGAGCCGCTCATGCGCTCCCCACCTGGATGGAATGAGGAATGACAATGCAGTGTGTCCCATGTCCTCTTGCCCCCGCCCCCACCATGCACACACAGTACCGGATGAACATGCTGGCGTGGCATATGGCACAGCCAACATTTCCAGGTCTCTGTGAGCTGTGAATGAGGTGCTCGTGCAGCCCACCCACCCCTCCCCACACGCTGCCCTGCTTCCTGGACAAAGGGGCCCCAGACACTGGTCGGGCGTGGAGCACCAGTTCTGGGATTCCGTTCGGCATAAGCACGGGGTTCCCGTGTTCACTTCCGTGTTCAATGACACCTGCACACGGGAAGTCTGGGCTGAAGAAGGGCTACCTGCCGAGGTGGCCCCAGGAAGCAGTCCTTCTGTGGAGCAGCTGCCTGGCAGCCATGGCCCACAAACACGGGTGGGGAAATTCAGAGGTTTCTCTGGGAGACATTGGATCTCAAATCTTGAACTTGGGCTGAGGCCCAAAGTCTTTTTCCCAGAAAAGTACCGTCTTTGGGCCTCAGTTTCTTAAGGCACAGGTTTCTGTTTGGATGGGTTTGCAGGATTTTTCAACAGAAGTTACTGGCATCTCAAAAATGTGATAATGATCGGAGAATGTGTCCCATCACTGGGACACCCAAATCCACTCAGGTGGTGACATTTCCAAAGCCCCCCCCCAGGATGGAATCAGCCCTGTGGAGACCCACCAAGCACATGGGTGGTCTAGGGAAGGCGTGATCCCCCTTCTTCTCAGGGGCTCTGTCTTCTGCCTCTTTGTCCCCGCACTTTCACCAGAGAAGAGAGAAGAGGGCTGAGGGTTGGTCCCAGGGAGAGGAGACAGCGGTTCCTATCCTGTAGCAGGAAGTGGGGGTCTGCTGAGGAGTGGGAAAGTGGGGTCCCTGCACCCAGCTTTGGTAGGGGGACAGTGGTGGCACGGTGGGGTGAGAACCAAGAGGCCTGGCTCTGGACCCAGTTCCGCCTTGAGGCAGGTTACCTTGCTTGTAGGAGAAAGCAGTGGTCACCTCCTGCTGTGAGGAAGGTCCACCCCCCTGCCCCACTGTCTTGCTGGGGTATGTTTGGTGAGGTCCCAGACGGGAGACAAGCTTCAGGCCTTACAGCAAATGCACGTTCACACGCACACGCATGGAGTGCTTCTTGTGCTAGCACTTAGCTGTGAGCTTTGGGGACAAGTACTCTGTGTTACTGAAGGCGTTAGGTAATTTAGAGACCATTCTACATGGGCAGGCGACTGGAAGGGTGCAGATTTGAACTGTGGTCTGAGAGGCCCCCAATCCAGAAACAGGGTGGCTCCTGGAAGCAGGTTATGGGGGTCCCCATGTGTAGGCAACAGGACACAGGGGTAGGGCAGGTAGGCGCCTCCAGGGATGGGGCAGGGGGGTGAGAGAGGCTTTGGAGGGTTGGTCAACACACTGCTACCCCCATTGCCTAAGCCTTTCTTCCCTTCTCGGGGAAGTAGGAGAGGCTCAGAGTAGGGAGCTGAACGACCCGAGCTTCCATGATGAGACAGACCAGAAGCAAAATGTCCAGGAAGGAGGGAGGGAGACCAGAGGAAGGAGGAGGGTCCTCCTTCACCGGAGTCCTCAGGTCCCCATGTACACCACGTGGGTGGGAACGTGCCACACACACCCACGCGCCCACAGCCACCTTTGCCGCGCTCCTGCTCGGGCCGTGCCCACCTCCGTGCCTGTAGGCACCAGCCCTCCACCGGTCACGTCGCCGCCACCTGCTGCTGCAGCCCTAGCGAGGGGGGAGGGGTATCTTCGTGTCTCCCCACATCCAGCCTTCCGGCCCTCCCGGACCAGGCTGAGGCCAAGTCTTCCCCGGGCCCCCTCCCCAGAGCCGAGGAGGCAGTGGAGGGAGGAGTTCAGGCCGCAGCCGCCCGCGCTCCTCCCTCCAAAGCTCCCCTTCCTTTCCTCTCGTTGCCGCAGCCCGGCTCGTCGCTGGCGTCAGCGTGGGCTCCCCGGAGCGAGTCGCTAGGTAACGGGGCTGGCTCCGCAGACTCGGAGCTGGGGAAGCCCGCGCACAGCGTCAGCAGCGGCGCCGTCCTGGGGCGGGCGCGGGGGGCGCACGGACCCTCCTCCCTCGCGGACTGCAGATCTCGGCTGGCGCTCAGCCTCCACCGTAGCTGCCGGGGTGCCCCTCCCTTGCAAGGACCCGGACGCCGCCAGCCCCCTCCTTCTTCCCCAGCGGTGCGCACTTCTCTGCGCGAGACTGGGTGGGCGCCCCACAGCCGGGATCGCCGTCGCGGCCGGTAAGCTCGCTCTGGGGCCACGGCTGTGGCTGGGCGCGAGCAGGGGGCGCTCGGTGAGCGGGGCAGCTCCCGCCACGGCGGCCGCGGGACCCGACAAGTGCTAAAGTTTGTGGGGCTCGGCTTCCTCCCGGGCGCACAGCGCCGGGCACAGCGGCGCTGTGGGTGGGGCGGTGCGGTCCTGCGGGGTGCCTAGCGTTGCGGGACCCCGCGGTGCACAGCTCCGCGCGCTCTCACGATCTCTTTCTCTTTCCCTCCGCGCTACCTCCTCGAGGTCCTCCCTCCGAGCCCCCGAGCGGGGCACGAGGAGCCCTGGGGTGCCGCCTGAAGACCACCAGCTTTCGCTCACGGCTCGCCAGAGGCGGACTGGGACATGAGCCGCGCAAACCGGGTCCGGCGGCCGGCGGCCAGCCCCAGCCGGCGACCGCCAGCGGGTCAGCGCTGCCCAGGAGAATGAGGCAGGAGCCGGCCGCAGCCTCATCTTTCTCCTCCTCCTCGCCTTCCTCTGACTTCGGCGCCCCGGGCCGGGGCCGGGCCGAGGCTCTGCTGCCTGCCCCGCGCGGCCCCCACTCGCCTCCGGATGCGCTGCTCGGTAAGCCAGGCCCTCCGCCTCCGGAACAAAGCCCCTTCCCCTTGCCCGGAGGCCGCCTCCGAGATCCCTGCCCCGCGCCCACCCAGAGCTTGGAAGCCCGCGGAGCTTCTGGTGGATTCCCTCCGTTTCCTCACTCCCCAAACCCTGTCTGGGGGCTGAACTGCCTGGGCACCTTCTAAATCTAGTGCTTTCCTCTGCCATCCGGAGGCAGATGCGGGCTTGGCGTGCAGGCAGAAGTGTACCTGTTTGGTCTGGATGAGGAGGTACGCATCCTGGGGTCGGATCCATTTGTGTGCGTGTGTTGGGGTGGGGTGGGGACACTCGTACATAGTGACCACGTCATGGGGGTCTAGGCCCTGCTGGGTGGTGTTCCTCAGAAACAACCCGATGAAGAAGTAGGTTTCCTCCTTCCGTGGCGGCTCAGATTTGGAAACTGAGGCGCAGAGAGGCTGGTGGAATGACTCAATCAAGGTCACAAGGCCAGGAAGTGGGAGGCCAGGCTGGGAAGCCAGGGTGCTTCTTCTACTTCTCCAACCCTGGCCGTGTAGCACACACGCCTGTCCCATTTCTTTTATTGACTGCTTCCTTCTGGATTCGTTGCGTGTGTGTGAGAAAATACTTGGGGAATGAATACCTGCTGAGGGGAAATACATCGCTGGTAGCATGCGTTCTTTGTCCATCCCTCCCCGACCTAATGTGGACCGTAAGTCTGCCCGTTTTGATGGGAGGGTAGCATATTCCCCTGCGTGCTGTGTCTCCTGGGATCCTCTTCTCCCAGGCCTCCTATAGGATGGACAGGGCAGCGTCTGGCTCCTGCCGTGTGCTCCTCCCATGCTGTGCCTGCCCAGCACATGCTCAGCCTTGGAACCGTGTCCTAAACCTTTCCGTGGGGTGAGGGCTAATCAGGGCCACCTGCCCCTGTTTGTGTAAGTCTCGGAGATGGTTACTTAACAGGCGCAGGGGCTGATCCCAGGTGGCCACCAGGCAGGAGTCGACCCCGCTGGAGATTTCATCTTGGTTCACATCTGACAGCCCTCCCTGTCAGAAGGAAAGGGGAGGGGTGCTGATGGGGGGGAGCCCCTGCTGGTCCCCAGTTCTCTGGTTGGCAGCTTTTGACTGTTTGCTAAGCGCGTTGGGGTTGATCCCGAAGGGGGGAGCCACGCAGAGTCGTTTGGTCCTGGTCTGAGCGGCTCGTCGGTTGAGTCACCAACTGTCGGGCTTGGTTGTCTGCACAACTTGTGCAGTGTTCGCGTCGGTGCGGGGAAGTCCCTCGGCAATAAGGGGCCTCCGTCTTCTTGTTTGTAGGAGCAGGGTTGGCCTGGAGGAGCTCTCGGGTGCCTCCAGCTGAATGGTCCTGAGTGGGAGAAGCGGGGGTTACGGTGTGTGAGCTGGGGTGTGTGAGCGGGTCAGACACTCGTGTTTGAACGAATAATCTCTTTACTGAATAGGTTGCTGATTTCCCAGAGGAGGACGTCCGGGGGAGGGAGCTGCAGGATTCAGATTCCTCCCCAAGTTCTCTGGGGAGTGTTCACTGGGCTGAAGCATGGTGGCTACCAAATGTCCCAAGCTGCCTGATGGGGGTTGTGGACTAGGGCAGGTGTTGCATTTGGAGAGATGGTGTTGGCCCCCCAGAACCAACGAAATGCAATGCATCCCCTGGAAGCCCAGCCGGCTAGGAAGCTGCAAGCTTGTGAGTCTGCCTGGCCCTTCCAGAAAGAATCCATCAGAGTTGACAGGTAAAACCTCAGCCTAAACAATTAGGGCCGGTAAATAAAGTGACTTTTAGACGCTCTGCACTCTGTTGTTTGCTGGTCATATTAATAACAGGCAAAGCCTGCCAGAGCAGGGACACAGGGACTGTGACCAGAAAGGTGGACCGCAGGATGTTCACGCCCTGACTCAGTCTCTGCCTGTTGACAACAGTTAAATGCATCACCTTGACCTGTGGGCCCTTAATGGGGTTGTCATAGGTCTTTAACAGATGTGGATTAATGAACTTTTCAAAGTGCTCCCGAGGTCCAGATGAAATGGACGTATTTCACCTCTTTCCCGGAAACTAAGCTCTCGGCAGGCTTCGTGACTGAAATCCGCCACACCGGAGCAGGGCTTTCATTTTTGACAAGCTCGCAGGGTCTGCGAGTGGCAAGTAATGCATCTTGTGTGGCCGTATTAATCTCTCAGCGTCGTGTGTCTCAGCTCCTCGTGACGAACTGGTGAGGTTTTGAATAAAAATGACTGCAGAGAAACAATACTCATTAAGTTACTTTTGAAAAGGGCAGCACAATTGTGAATGGATGGTTTTTATGCCATGTATCATACTACTGATTCCTGAAACGAGGTTGCACAGTAAAACACCACTCCCGTGCCTGATACTGGCTTGTAATTTATCAGTTCTATTCCATTTATTCTGACCCCTGCACTGGCATACTGTTGTGCAATCAAGAATCAGTCTTCCTCTTCCATGTTGCTTTGTCTCATGCCCACTTCTTTCTTGGAAGATCTCAAGCGCTAAGCTCCTCCACACCATACGTCGAATGGCCTCCTGTTAAAGTATGTTTTAGGTGCCTTTGATTTCTTTGGAGAGGACAGGAAGGGTATGTATCGCAAGTGAATGACAAGACGTTACTGTGGTTGGTGTCTCGCTTCTAACTCAGTAGTCTAGATCAGAAACTCTTTTGATGGGAGCTGGTGTGCCCAGCACCGTGAGAACCCAGCTTGAGTGCGGGGACACTTGTGCAACGTTAAGGGTGTACGCAGGTGCCTAGCGGGGTGTAGAGGACAATAGCATCCTCCAGAGGCCGGAAGACCTGGCATGTATTCCTGACTCAGTTGTCAATTGGCTTTGAGACCCAAGACAAGTTATTCCCATTCTGCAGGTCTCACTTTACATACATGCAATGTGTGTGTGGGTTTATGAGTGTCACCGTGTCCACGTGCATGTGCATAAATTAGTGCCAGGCAGTCCCCTCCCACTGTAAGCTCAAAGAGTCCTCAGAATTTGGATGCAGCTTGTTATTAATAGCCCCAGAATGCTCTGTACTTTACGGTTACATAACGTTTTCAATTAGACATCCACACAAACAGTAAGGGACAGGTCACTATAAAAGACGCTCCTTATTGCCCTAAGTGAAGACTCTGGAAGCGTGACTGCAGAAGTGTTATCTCGAAGGCGATCGATTATGCCAGCTGCCCTGTCAGGGGAAGTCCCTTGCACAGTGGAGTCTCGGGCACACGTGTGAGAGGGCTGAGATGAGCGTGACCCTCCAGGGTCCAGGCGGCAGGAGCCGTGGGGGCCATTATGCAATGCGGGTCAGCGGGCTAGGGGGGGACACGACATCTTCACAGTGCAGCTCGAGGTCCTGGGGACTCAGAGTTCTTGCCTCTGTCTCGGGCTGTTCCTGGAAGGTAAGGGGTGAGGGGAGTATGTAATTACTATTTGCAGTTGTTTTGAAAATGGAAAGTACTGTAATTAGAGGCATGCACTAATTCAGAGGCCTGATGTTGAAAAACGATGGGAAGCGTGTGGATTTGGCAGTGGCGTTTTTTGCTGGGCTCTCCGTGCAGGCTGCTGGTGACACTGAAGTAGTCTGTGAGGCTCCCTAGCGAAGCTGCAGTCCTTGTCATATACGGAGGGCAGAGAGGGAGCAGTGGGGGAAGGAACTTCTAGTCCTCAAACATCCTGTCCCCAGGACTCTGCCAAGTGCAGACCCTGAAGCCCCGGCTCTGGGCGAGGAACCCAGGCTCAGAGCGTGCAAGTGTGTTGCTCAGACACGATTTTGAATGCACTCTCCTGGGCTTCGCTCACCCCCGGCACCGCGCTCCCACTGCCACTGCGATGTGCCTGGCACCCAGTGTGTCCCTTGTCCTGGGTTTCTAGATGACACCATGGCACCTGGAGGAAACATGCAGAGTTGATGTGGGTCATTTGGCTGTCGGCTTCTAAATTCAGTGGGATCTTGGTTAAGACATTGGATTTCTTTGAACTCTATGTCAAGTGTATTTGATGAAAGACATTCAGAAAGGCCAGCTGTTACCCCCAAAGGGCTGGTGTTGGTGGTGCATATAGGGGAGCTGAAATCATCACTCCTGTGGGTCCCATGTCACTTCTGTGGGCAGCTGGCATGTGGGTCGTTCTAGAATCCGTCGCTAGCCTGAACATCCCCAGAAGAGCCACAGAACCGAAGTTACGTAACAGGAGCTTTTGAAAAGAGCATGACTTCTCCAGGACGTCGCGTGGGTTAATTGTCCCCAATACAACAGACTGGAGAAGGAAGTAGGAAGCACCTATTTAAGAACTTGAAGGTTTAGCTACGGCTCCTAAGAATTTGCAGGACTTAGGAAATGTAGGTTTTGAGCCACCGCATGGAGATGCCGTTCTACGAGGCGAGTCGTGTGCACCGTGGCTGCTGACCTTTGCCCATAGGCCACGCACCCGGAACCCAGGACTGACAGCTCCAAGATCCCGCCTTCGGCACACACCTTACAGACCGTGCGGGGAGGTCGCCCGAACCCCTCGTCCTTGCGTTCTGGTGCTGATGCCCAAGCTTGCTCTCCTCGCCGGCAGTTTATAGTCCTTCCAGCCCTGACGCCAGCCTTGCCCAGAACATGGGAGTGATGTCCTGAGGAACACGACCCTCCTGCCGCGCCCCCTGCCCCCACCTGCCTTGAATTACTAAATTGCATATCTGCCAAGAGCTTCAGTTTTATGATAGGTGATTAACAAGAAAAAGCAGACAGAATGAGTTGGAAAACTCAATTGTGATTCACCTCTCATCTCTAAAAATACCAAAACATCCTGGCAGCCAGCTCAGTTTTTTTGATTTGGTGAATCAGAGATAACTTTGTATGTCCCCAGTGAAACCCAGGGAGTCTGGATCTTGCCCCCAGTCTCAAGGAGCTAGATGCCCAGTAGCTTCGGCTCTGGACCAGATTTCCGGTACATACGGTCACTGAGTGGCAGAAAATGTCCAAGTAGCCACCCAGAGGCCCGGGAACTGGGGGGTGGAGGCCAGAGGGCAGTGAAGTCATGGCCTCGGATTTGTGGTTTCTATGAACCACTATTTGGACATGGGAAGGAGAAGTGATTTAACATGTTCCCCGTGTCGAGAATCTGAATTTTAGGTGTTTCTGTTCTGTCTTCCTATGTGGTTTCTGACAAGTGTACATGACAGTGGACACGGGGTTAAAAACCTACACCTGCGAAAGCCCTCCTGGTGGACCGAGGGTGGCGCGTCTCCGAATTTGCAGAGCTAGCTGCTTCCGTGGACGAGCCTCACCGAGCCTGACTCACAAGGCCAGACGGCGGGGTTGAGGGGGTCGCTGGGCTCGCAGTCCGCTCAGGTTGTTAACGGTCTGGGGCGAGCTGTTGTGAGCGCCCCATTTAACACCCCGAAGCAGAAGAGCAAACAGGGCGTGCCCCGTGCCTCTCGTTCTCCTGCCATCGCAGGTGTTCAGCCTGTATACGTTAACGTAGTCGGAGACCCTGAGCAACACACCACGTCGTTCTTCCGCAGGTAAACCCTTCAGATCCATATTGGCCGTGAACGTGACTGCTCCTAAAGATTCTTGATTCATTCGATACAGAAAATGGACGATCATGACAACCACCTTTTAGTGAACGATACCAGCCGGTCTTATGTTTTTAAGCGAAGTGAGAGTCTCAAGAGCATCTTGTACCAGTGATTTATGGCTGCAGGCCGTTCCCGTTAACTTGCGGAGAGGGGTGTGCTGAATACTCCCATAAAAGTGAGGCCGGCTCTGCAGTATTCAGACCAAAGGTGAACCTGGCATCTTGCGTTCTCCGTCCGGAACGCAGGAGTGGAGAAAATGCTCTTGTTTTCTAAAGGGCAGGCGGAGACTTGCCTCGGCCGCTTTCCCTGGCAAGGCCAGCGTTGCCCTGGTCCCGAAGTGCCCTGTAGAGGCTGACGCCGCTTCCACTCGACGGCCGGTTGTCCTCAGACCCCCTTCCCCAGGGCATCCGCGGGGCGTTCGAGAGCTGCTCTGTCTCCCTGTGCAGGTGAGGGGCCAACTCCTCCATCAGGGGCGCGCCTCCCTCTGGTCCTGCCCGGTCACTGGATCCAGTCCCATCGTCCTTCCGTCAATGGGGGGTGGCTGGTGGCAGCGTCACAAAAACGTGTGGGCCACCAGTTCTGTTGTGGGCACTGCTGGGCGCGGGGGCCACGGTGGTGGTGGACGAAAGATATGAGGGAGGGGCCCAAACCCTGGGATGTATCCACAGATATTGTGCATTGATTCTGACACGTTTAAACTCAGTCACCTTCAAAACACTGTCCGTGTGGTGCTGCAACACACCTATCGAGACTTTTTCCCCACTGCTCAGAACAGTTTTTGAACTCATTAATTTTGATGCCTTTTAGTGCTTCTGGCATTTTTGTTTTGTCGCTTCCACATCGGCAAGACATTTCTCTCTGAGGACTTTTTCATCTGGGGAAACAGAAATAAGTCACTCCGGGCGAGATGGGGTGAATGGGCAGGGTGGGGGATGGTGAGCGAGGGTCATGGCGGTTTTGGTCAAAAACTGCTGAACACACAGCACTGTCTGCCCAGGTGTGCTCGTAAATCACCCATCGGGAAAGGGGCAAACGCGTGAGAGTCTTCAAACTAACGCACTGAAGCCGAACACAGCCTCACGCGATAACACCAGCTGGTGCACTGGTACAGATGGACTCCCAGAACACTCACCTGGCCAGGGAGGCCTGCACTACTAGGGACCCGCCCTCCGGAAGATAATTCTGGGTTTTGGGGCGAGTTCCCCCTCGTAGCTGCGGTGTGTCCATGCATGGCTGCTGTTCCCGTAGACCGGGGGCATCCCCCCTGCCCTTTAGGGGTCCGTTAAAAAGCTGGAGGACGTGGCTGTTGCGGTGGAATAAGGAGGCTGGTGCCAGGCTGGGAGCCAGGGCCCTGTCTGTCACTGTGCCTTCTCTCTCCTGTCACCTGGGTGCCTGGGGACAAGCTTCTGCCCTACCCTGGCCCTCACTGGTTTCCCTGGCTGTCAAGTGCAAGGTCTGGGCCACTGCTGTGTTTTTCCCAAGGACACCCTGAGGACTGTTCCCATGAAAGCGCCCAGGGGGTGGGCTTTCTGGAATACACAGTTTTGTGTATTTGCTGGGCCCTGCCGCAGACCTCTGAATCAGAGCCTCTGGGGCCAGGGGCCCAGAATCTGCATTTCTTCTAACATCCTCCCAGGTCGTTCTCATCTCTGAAGTTTGAGAACCACCGAATCTCACAGGTGGCTAAGGATGCCCCTTCCTAATCCAAAATACTCAGAAGGTAGTCCCCTCCCCATACTGGCCACTCTGCACCTCCACTCACAACCAGGCCAGCCACGCCTCCCTCCACTGTTTCTGCTTCCCCCCTGCCCTCTACAGTCTGCTTTCCAGGGGCCCTGAGAGGGAACATTCCAAAAGATCCCCTCTGCTCAGAGCTCACCAGAGCTCCCTGACCCCCGAGAGCAACCCCAAGGACTTTCTCAGAAGTCCCTGGGGCCCTACACAATCTGGCTTGGGTCTGACCACCGTTTCAGTACCTGTCCCTTGCTTGTCCCCTTCTAGCCACACTGGCCTCTGTGTCATTCCCATAACCCATACCTCAGCCAAGATCCTGGGGCCTGGGGACTGACCGGGCGGGTGCTCAGGGCCGGCAGCCTGAGGAGCTGCCTTTTTCTGGCCCTCCACTGCTTGGGGNTTCTGCCCCCCCCCTGCTGGCCCCCCCCCCCCCCCCCGTGCAGACAGAGGCAGATGCCCTTAAGCTTTCAGGGCCAAGTCTCAGCTTCCAGGCCCTGCACCACAGTACAAGTTGTTTCAGCAGTCTCCCTTGAACTCTGGGTGACTCACCCCTGGATTGGATTGTCAACATGGGTCTAGAAATCTCTCCAAGGAAGTTTCTAGAAGCAGACTGAACCACCCCCCACCCCGGCCCATGCCTTGGGCTGCACAGTCCCTCAGCCACTGTTCACGCCAATGCCCCTGCTGTCCTTCCTTCTGCTTCCTCCACAAAGGTCTGCAGAGCACCAGGCCCGCCCAGGTGGCCTTCCGGGCCCCTTGGTACGTGGGGGACGCAACAGCTCCATAGAATCTGCTCAGTGTCACGTCCTGCTCCAGCTCTTGCTTTCATGCAGGTGGAATGTGGGGCCTGGACAGTGGTTTTCACCCTTCACTGTCTCTCACCGATGAAGGAGAGCACTGGCCCATTTATCAGGGGTGACTCTCCTGCGGCCTGGGTTAAGTAAGCTGCACTTAGAACTGCGGATCTCACGGTGAGTCGGAGGGAGAGGGGGACCATCTCGTAAGATTTACCTCTGAGACCAGCCGAGTGCATCCCTGGTGGAGATATATAAGGTAGGAGGAGTCTGGCAGACAGGCTATGAGGATAATACATCGCGCTACTTTGAAGCCGTCCTGCCCCGCAATCCATCAGCATGAGGAAAACCTGGCGAACTTCACACCCTCTGCGTCCTGCCCACTGTGGGTGCTTCTGCTTGAGCCCTATGGAAGGAACATGTTCCCTCTCAGCATGCGTCTTCATGAGGATTCCTGCAGCGGACACCTTGACCAAGCCTTTGCTGAGAGGCAGGCAGGGTGGTATGGAGGGCGAAGGCAAACAAGATGCTCCCCGCTGTCTTCGGTGGACTGGGGCAGTCCAAGGACCGTGTTATGTAACTACCTGTAGCTAATTAGAGTGGTTGATGTACCTGGAGAAGGCAGAGGAGGGAAGGACGGGTTTGGGTGGGGGAGGTTGCAGGCATCTGACAGGAGCCCTGAGAGATGAGTAAGGAGTTTGTCAAGTGAGGAAGAGCATGAGCAAGGGTGCAGAGGCTGGACCACGGGGGAGAGGGGAGCAGCTGGCATGGTGACCGGGGCCTCCAGCTGCGGAAGCACAGGTGCATCTGTCCTGCTGTGACCGGAGCGGGTCTCGAATGCCCAGTTAGGGAGTGTTTCGTCTTACAGCAGATTGGGAGCCATGGATGGGCTTTGAGGGAGGGTGTGGGTTTTAAAAAGAAGACCCTGTAGCCTGGTCCCCCGTGAGCTCTGTATCAGAGTGAAAACGTGTCAAGTGTCCAGGAAGACGCACGGTGCAGGAATGAGCTCTGGGAGTGGCCTGCCAGCCCGGTTCCTCCGACCTCGACGGCTCCCCTTGCCTGTACCCACTGAGTGATCCTGTGACCGCTGCTGTCCAGGCCCTGGCTGCACTGAGTCCGCTGGGGCTGGGAGGGAAAGCGAGGTGGCCGCTGGCTCTGGCACTTGTTGCCCAGCCGTTGTGGACTCTGGCCAATAGGAAATGGAGCGGGCAGTGTCCCAGCTTGATTCACCGAGCCATGGGTCTCCCTGTGCCTCTGCAGATGCATTTGGGCTGCTCCTGGCCTAAAAACGATGCTCTCAGACCTACATCCACAGCTGAGAAAACCCAGGGCGGGCGTTTGCCGGCAGCTTCCCTGAGTTTCCCCCACCAGCTGGCTCCAGGGCGGGGAGGGGGCGTCCAATGTGTGTGTGCCTCTCTGAGACCACTTGCTTTGAAATCAACACGCTCCGCGTGGTGGGTGACTTCTGCAGATCCAGCAGGGCACGTGAGACATGGGGAAGAATGTCCCAGGGGTTACTACTAGTGGTTATGCCACCTCTGTCCTCGACTGCCAGGCTGCCTGCCAAATCGTGCCAAGGGCAAAGCAGCCTGGGAAGTTTGAAGAGTTCACTGCCCCGGTATGTGGGCCAGAGAGAAATGCAGCTCTGCTCCCTCCCTGCCCCGTTATAGGTCAGCAAACGGAGGCCCAGAGAGGCGAAGCGACCGGCCCAAGGTCACACAGTGGGCAAGCAGTTGAGCGGGGGCATCAGATCATTCTGAAGCTGGCCATGCTCTCTGAGGCTGGCCAGTGCCATGTTGGCAGAAGTCCACGTGGAAATGGACAGCTTGTGCTCGTACCACCTTGCCACTGAGCAGGCACGGAGGATGTGGCTTTCTCCTTGTCCTGCTGCCTTTCCTCTTGGAAGCCAGCCCCAGAGCCAGGGTCCGGGGACACCAGAGTTGGAGGGGGCTGGACATGACCCCTGATGTGAGCTCTCTGTCATTTCTTTGATTGCTGAAGCTTACGTGGCTGTTTAATGTGAGGAGAGAGCAGTAACAGCAAATCAGAATAGTTCTCCAGGTCTAGACATGGAGGTAAATGAGGCTGAGAACTCTGTTTGGAGCTGGGGTGTTGTGAAAAGTCCCATCAGCTGTGCCAGGAAAGCCTGTCGCCCTGGCTCTTAGCACTTCTTGTTTGTACCGGGATTTAGCCCAGACTGCCCTGGTGGCGTCAGTAGGGGTGTCCCTGCCTTCTCTCAACTGCTCGGTCCCAGAATCTCAGCACCATAGACAGAGCTAGCTTCACTCTGGTGCCCCAGGCCTGGGCAGTGTGGAAGGTGGCCTAGCCTAGCTTCTGGAGAGACCTGGCTCTCCTGGCTATATTTTTGCCTTTTTAAGTGGGTTCTCCCAACTGCACGAAAAGCCGTTGGCAGTCCTGCTGGCTGACTTCAAACAGCAGAATTTCCAAGGCTTTATTAGGCAGATATGAAAGTACAGTTCCCATTCATAAAATGCGTCCGACAGCGCTGTGCAATGCGTAAGAATTGTTTGCAAACTTCCCCAGGCAAACATCTCCCCGACTTGGTAGACGTCTGTATTTGATGAGGAATCTTGAGATGCTCACATGTGATTGCATGGGCCAGTTTGGGCCAGAGGTGATCCACCCGCTGGCAGATTTCACAGGTTCCCCCACGTCCTTGACCCTTATTTTAATGAGCGAGGAGAGCAGAGTGAGATAAGGACCCGCATGGGGTGCGATGGTGGATGTGGGGGCACCTGCGGCGGTCACCGTGAAGACATTTGGTGCGTCTGACCTAGTCCCTCTTGTTCTTCTGCTCAGGGACCTAGCATGTCCTGGATTGGAGAGGCAGTTACTACAGGCGATTTTGGTGGCTGTCCCAGCCACTTCCAGGGAGTGTGTGTGTTTTATTTGAAGCTGTTCTTGGGGTCAAGCCGTGGAGCACCCAATTCACTGTGTGGTTCTTGGACCATTTGCTTTCCTGTGCGAATGCCATAATAATTAATGATAAGTGTAGTTTTTATGGACTCGGTGCTTCCTGCAGGTGGAGACCCTGAGCCATGGCAGTACTTACTGTGGATTAGTTCATTTACTACGAGCAACGGCTTAATAAAGAAATACTGTTATTATTCCCATTTTACAGATGAGGAACCTAAGGCACAGAGAGTATTTATTGCTGCATGTAAAACACCTCCAAATGGTGACTTCAAACACTACTCATTATTTGGCTCCCAAGTCCAGGGGCTGTCTGGGCACAGCTGGGGGGTCCTTGCTAGAGGCCTCCTGTGAGGTGGCAGTGGCTGTGGCTGGAATCATCTGGAAGGATTTCTCACATGTCTGGCACCCGGTGGGGAACATGCACACAGCCTGAGCCAGGGGCGGCCGGCACAGCCTGGGGCTCCTTGGGTCTCTCTGCATTGTCCCTCCCCCAGGGGGGCCAGGCTAGCAGACGCCCCACACTGTGGCTCGGGGCTCCCATGTCTGTGTCCCAAGAAAAAGTGAGCGGGGGAGGGTGTGTATGTCTGTGCTTCCTTTTGTGGCCGAGACTCAGAAATCAAGAGGGGTCACTTCTAGTATATTTTGCTCCATAGAAGCAAGTCATTACGCCCCCACCCCCACCCATTGGAGCCAATATGGGTGGAAGGAGCATGGAAGAATTGGGGGCATGTTCTAAGCCACCACAGAGAGTTTGGGTGATGGCACAAGAGAGATGTTAGTAGGCAGTAGAGTGGGATGTGTCTCGGGTGGTCAGGTCCTGAGCTCGTCCTGTCCCCGTCTGATGTTTTTAGACACTGACCACCCTGCACTACGGAAACCAGAGTTCCGTAAACACCTGCACCCCGCCTCGTTCACCTCTCAGCCATCCTCCCTGGAGAAGCAAGCAAAGCATGTGAGAGCCGTGTCCAGCTCCAAGCACCTTTGATGCAGACCTTGGTGGAGCCCCCCCCTCCCCCGCCTCCTCTCCTTCCCTCGCTTCCCTTCCCTTCACCAGGACCCAGTCTCGCTTTCTGGGGCCCTAGGCACTTTGCCCCTATGGTCCATTTCCTCCATTAAAAAATGTATCACAAATTCTCTTCTGCCCTACCCAGTGTGACTCAGTTGGTTGGAACATCACCCTGTGAAACAGAAGGTTGTAGGTTCAATTCCTAGTCCAGGAACACGTCTAGGTTGCAGGTTCGGTCCCCAGTCAGGGTGCTTATGAGAGGCAGCTGATCAATGTTTCTCTCCCTCTCTCTCCCTCCCTCTCTCACTCTCTCTCTAAAATCAATAAGCAGGTTCTCAGGTGAGGATTAAAATAATTCTCGTCTAAGTTAAAAGTTGTTTTATTCCCCGTTCTGATTTTAAAAGAAATGGAAACATCACCGTGGGCCCTAGGCACTGTGTCTGCTGCCCCTGATGGAGATGTCCTGCCTGGTTTCCCCTCCCCTCCCCACCCGTGCCCCTCTCCTCCCCTCGCCCACAGGGCTCCACACTTCATTCTGACCCCCGCTTTGCAGGCCTCACTCCTCTCCTGGACCCCCAGGTCTTGTCTCCATCCCCTGGGCTTGTGTGAACCCTGAGGTGTGCACCTTGACTGGCACTGGGGTGGCAAGAACCAGACACCCGGCTCCCGGCCAGTGTCCGATCACCCCCTCACCCATCTAGAAACTTTTTATGGAGCCACTGCTCTGTGCCAGCCAGACCCGCCCGATCTCTGTCCTCAGGGAGCTTGGAGGGGCACAGGGACAGGAAAAAATGGACACAGGAATAAGCAGTGGGAGGTGTTGGAGGTGGAACCAGCATTCCAAGGAAACCAGAGCAAAGGCAGTCTGGCTTCAGGAAGGAGAAACGGTCACTAAGAATGACCAGCAACCAAGATGGCTCCCTTCCTCTCACCACGTGGCGCACCACCCACCAGTCTCCTGGCGCTGGCACTTTCCTCCCGCGCCTCTGAGCACACGGCCAGGTGTTGGGTACCGCAGTTTGGCATCCTTGGCCCTACATCTGCGTGAACCCGTAGCTCACACCATCTCCTCGGGGGCCTCGATTCCCAGGAGCCAAGCTGAGTGGCCTGGCCTGGGTGGGGGGCCCCTCTGGGCTGTGGCTAGGCAGGTGGGGTTCCGTGGGAGCGGGTCTCATCGGCTGTAATTGGGACAGCCCCCAGGAAGGGCGTGCGGGGCTGGGAGGAGAAACTAGCACCTTCACTGCAGCTCGCCTGCAAGTGATCTCATGGTTTAGGGCTGGGGGTGCCAGTCCTCTGACGTGCGTAGGCGAGGGAGCTTGCTCGATCGAGGAGTTGGCGTGCGAAGCCCCATTTTAATCTTCCCTTTGTTACCACCATCTTGTGATAAAAGATAAGAAAACTAGGAAGACCCGAATATCAGGATTTTCAAAAATAAATTATTGTAAGTGGTTCCTTGAATTAGGTTTAATTACTGAGCCAGTCCACACGTATTGCTCTTGGATTTTTCATTTCGCCGAAGACAACTAAGACCTTGGTCAGTGACCTGACCCAGTTTGGGGGCCTGCCCCGGGGACCCGGGCATTATGGAATCAGCAGGCCCCTTAATGGCGGTAGCAAGGCTCCAGCAGCAGGGAAAGCTGCGCTCTAAGCCAGCAGCTGACGAGAGCCTGGCGGATGCTGTTCAATGCCCAGACTCCTAGAGGCCCCTCCCTCTTACGGCCCCACCTTATGAAGTGGAGACAGTTCATGCGCCCTGTCCGAGGTGGCACAGAGGGCAAGTGAAGGAGTGGGGTTCACTCCAGGTTATTGACTTCTGGAAAAGGGTCCTTTCTGGGGCGGGAATGGGTGGGTCCCATCTCTGGCAGAGCCAAGCCCGTGATAGGGGTGTGCCGAAGGCGCAGTGAACAAGCTGTTCAGCCCATGAGAGAGGGGCTCAGGGAGTTTCCCCGAGTTTCCCCGATAGGAGTTGCCTCAGTCAGGCCTGAAGCCCAGGAAGGGAGGCATCAGCCAGAGAAGCAAAGGAGGCACTAGGGAGGGGGGGCAGGCCCTGTGGCCTGGACAGAGGTCTGGGAGCGTGTGGGGAGCCAGGCAAGGCTGGAGTGAAGGGAAGCAAGGTGGCCTCGTCCGTGATTTAGAAAGGCAGCTCTTCTGAAAACTTGAGGATTGGGCCACCGTTTACACGCTAGAAATCTGCGCTGGCAAACCCTTTTAAATAGGGCAAATGTTCGGCAGATGCGCTCACCTTGACTAATTTCTGAAAACACATTCTGGGTTGCGAGCTGCTGGCTACACCATGCCCCCCCACCTTCCCTCACCACTCCTGTCCGTGGCTGTGAAGGAGACCCTGACTTTGAGTGCTGATTCCGTTCTTGGGGAAAACCACTGGTTTTCAGAATGACTCTCACCCTCAGAGACTAACTCATGCGTGGAGCTGTGTTTATAAAGTCCCTTCGTGGGCACAGAGTGGCAGCTCTGTGGGGAGGGTGCAGGGCTTCGTGGCCTGAAATGACAGGTGAAGAAGAGGCCTGGGCTGCCTAGGGAGCACACCCGGGGTCACGTGGGTGGAACAGCAGTGTGGAGCAGGGTATCCACTGCCAAGTTCTGACCCCAGCGATTTCATGCAGGGGTCACAGCCCTGCTATACACTCCCATGCAGGTGGGCTGGGGGGCAGTTCTGGTCTGAGTCCTATTGTCCTGCAGCCTTGCTTAGTCCTATGAGGCCTCCATAACAGTATCACAAGCTGGTGGCTTAAAACAACAGAAACATATTCTGGAGGCCAGAAGTCCAAAGTCAAGGTCAGCAGGGCCTTGCTCCCTCTGAAGGTTCTAGGGCAGAATCTTTCCTGTCCTCTTCCTAGTTTCTGGTGGTGGCTGGCCATCCTTGGTGTCCCTTGGCTTGTGGCTGCCTTTGTCATCACACGGCCTTCTCCCGGTGTCCTCCTCCATGTCTCTGTCTCCAAATCTCCCTCTCCTTTTTCTTATAAGGACATTAGTCATTGAGTTTAGGGCCACCGTAATCCCGAATAGCTCCTCTTAACTTACAACATCTATAAAGACACAAAGTCAGGGGTCCCAGATCTGGGACAGAAACATACCCTTTTGGGGGACACAACTGCTGAGTTGCCAGGAGGAGGGGTGGCTCTCCAGTGGGCCATACCCTCAGTCAGAAGGCTCTGCAGGTCACCTGTCCCTTGCACGTGCCTCCAATGGCCCCCTGAGTCCTCCAGATCCTCTGCCAGGATGGGCGTGGAGCTAGCTGCTGCAGCGTGGAGCTCGTGGGGACAGGCTGTGCTGCTGTGGCATCTGTTTGGGATGCTGCCAACACTTGGATGCAGTGAGTGGGCGGCAGCTTGGGCACACTGCGTGTTCTGGGGAGCAGGCTGCCCCTGGCTGGCGGTGACGCCCTTTCTCAGGGCTCCAGGCAGCACCTGGTGCCTTGCTCGCTCAGGGCATCATTCTGACTTCTGGGTCATCGGGGCAGCTGTGGTTAGGGAGGCGGCACAGAGCTTAGACATTCGAGCTCATCTGGTTCTTTTCCCGACCAGATCTCCCTCATCCCTAGGGCAGGGACATCTGGCCACCTCTGAAGCACTGTGTCAGGTGCATGGGAGCTGCCACATGTTTGCAGATGCAGGCACCACGTGGCGGGTGCTTGGCCTCTCTGAGACTCCTGGGCGAGGCTCCTCACTTTCTAAGCATCCTGCAGGGCTGCTGGGAGAGTCGATGAGATCATGTGTATTCATTAAAACCGTGCACTCGAGACACCAGCTCTGGTTATAGTCTGGGAGATGGTTCAGAAGAAGGACTTGATTTCAGATCACAGAGTAGTGACAGATGGCACCTCGCTGTCGCGTGCAGGGCCGGGTGGGAATGTGGCCCCAGGGGGAGCAGCTCACGGCAACGGGCGGTGGGTCTGGACCAGGAAGGTGTCCCCTGTAAAAACTGCGTGCTGAAAGTGAGAGCAGGAAGATGAGCTCTGCTCCAGATCTGTCAAGACTGCAGGACGTTGGCCCATGGGGTGGGACCAAAGAGGGGAACAGGGACCCTCCAGAGAGTTCTGTTAGGAGCCTTCTGTCAAGAGCAGACAGGAGAAGGGGCCGGAGGCAGCCAGGGAGCCGGTCTGTCCCCTTGTAGCACAGAAGGCAGCCTAGAAAGGATGGGAATTCAGGGTCTTAGGACACGGGGGTCCGGGGCAAATTGGGTGACCGTGGGGGCCAGCGCGCCTGAAAATATTGGCTGTCTGGCCCTCTAAGAAAAGTTCTCTGCAAAGAAAAATTCAAAGTGGCCTAGGGCCTGACAGGAGGGGGCCATCCTCAGCTAACTCCTTAAGGTTCTGAGGGTTCGATCTGTCCTGATCTGTCCGTACCCCCTGTGTGTGGCCCTGATTCCCGAAGCTGCTTGAGTGTTCCCCAAGGGGAGGGGTTGCTTCCGAAAGACCACAGGTTCCTTCCAGCAGCCAGCAGGGTGCCAGAGGCAAGGTAGGCAGGCCAGTTAAGGAAGCAAGCCTGCTGGAGCTCTCAGGCCCGGCTGCCTGGGAGAATGTTCTCCCAGGCATTTAGAAAATGCCGAAGCCTGGACTCCCCCCCCCCTCCCNCCCCCCCCCCCCCCCCCCGGCTTTGCACTGTGACGCAGCCCGTCTGAGTGGGGCTGGGCACCCGTACTTTGTAAAGCTTCCCTCTGGAACTGCATCCTGGGCCAGGAGGCCCCCTGGGGCTGGACTGTGGCTCCCCTCCTGGGCCCAGGCCCGGGCCCGGGCCCTGCCCGGCTGTGCGGGGGTCGTCACTGGTATGTGGCCCGAGGGGCAGCCCTACAGATGAGATGCGTGTGGTGGATCTGGCACCGCGCCTGGCACACAGACACCCTTGCAACTGTCGGTTCAGAGGGGAGAGCCAACCTGCCACGTTTGGGTGGACAGCCTTCTTAGCTCAGGGGAAGGGCAGATTTCAGGGAAAGGGAGGGGCGGCAGCAGGTGCCCGGAGGCCCCGAGCTGGGTCAGTGGCTGTGCTTGCTGGTTAAAGGGCCAGCGTGACATTGAAGTGTTAGAGGGAGAAAACTCACCCCCTTGCACGACGTCTCCTTCTGGTGAAACAACAGCCATTTTGTCAGAAGTCCTCTCCTTGGGGACGAGGTAGGGCCATTCCTGTTAATGAGCTCTTGTTGGACACGCAGTCCCAGCCACGTCTATGCAAGGGGTCGGAGACCCCTAAGGAACTCAGGCCGATGAGATGCGGTCATGCCCTGTTGGAGCCCAGCGCGCGCTGACCCGGGCGGCAGGAGTGGGTTGGAGCTCCATGTGGACCAGAACGGGGTTTGCGGGGCTACCGGCTGCGGTCGTACTCTCAGAAACTTATTTTTCTTGGTATAAACCTGCGATTTTCAACATTTTACATCACATGGCACGCAGAAAGTAATTACTAAAATTCCACAGCACACCAAAAAATATAGTTTTTGCCGATGTGACCCCCCAAAAGGTATACTTTTGATTTGTTCACATCAATGGCTACTGTTGGGTTAGCTGTTGTCCTTTTTTTATTGGACGGTCCAAAGCCAAAGAGGTCAGTGCCCCTGACTGCACTGGGCACCGCATCAGGTACTGCGTGTTTTAACAACTCCTGCAGCACACTGGCCGACAGTCACCGGTGTGCACTGTCCCCAGCCAACTGACGGAGCAGATTTGGAATCCAGCTCGAGACCTCCAGTGGGTGCTGAGCCGTGGGTCTATGGATTGCTGGAAAAAAAACATGTTTGGAAAATCCCGAAGGCCTCCCTGAAAGAACAAGGCCCTCCACCAGCTGGCCTGCTTGTCTTTGTGCTGCAGTGGACCTTCGGGCGATCTTGAAGGAGGAGCCCGCTGGCTCCTCGGCAAACTCAGATGGGACTGCAAACGTGTGCTGCGAAGGTCTGGATGTGGTCACGGCGTCGATGGTAGGAGACCCGGAGGGAGGCATCCTCATTCAGAGAGGGGGTCAGCTCAGACAGCAGCCTCTAGGGACTAAGGGGGCAGATGCCACCAGCCAGGCAAGTGCAGGGAGCCCAGAACTGGCATTGAAACCAAAGGAAGCTCCCAGAAGGGTTCCTTCGAGGGCTCCTCGCAGCTGCGAATCAGAGTTGTCCAGCTGTAAGGAGGGCCGTCCAGTGAGGAAGAACAGATCTGTGTCTCATCCCGGGAGGGGGGCATAGCCTGGGCCAGTGGGGTGGTTGGGACACTCGGCCGGGGCCAGACAGACAGATCTGTGTGCAGGCTGATTTGGGGGGCAGAGTGCTGGGACCTCAGGCTCACTCGGTGTCCAGAGGGCATAGTTCCAGCAAAGCACGGGGGTGTGTGTGTATATGATGCATGTGTATGTTCATGCTGTGTGTGCGTGGGAGCATGCATGTAAGGGCAGGGGAGCAGGGAGTTGTAGGATGAGGCAAATTAAAATCCGGGTAGTGGGGTGGTCATGTCACATAGCCGTGCTTTGCAGGGTGGTTCTTTGTACGTCATGACATGGAGCCCCAGGGGTCAGGCCCCTGCCCCAGGGTCATGCTTCACTAACCCTCATAACAGTTCTACAAAGTGGGAATTATCACCCGAATTTTCCCGCTGGTGCAGAATATAAGATACGGTCAGGGGCTGACGGAGCCTGGAAGACTTTCTTACTTCTGTGCTGCTTCAGCTCTTAGCTCAGACGTCACCTCCTCAGGTAACCCTTCCTCCTGAGGCAGCCCCTCCCACCGTAGGCCGGGCTCCTGTAGCACCCAGTGCTTGCCCAGCGTGCCATTCGCTGCCCGGTGGCCTTTTATGGGCTAAGTTCCTTGCACACCTACAGCTGCAGCATGCCTTGACCCTGGCCCTAGGGAGGTGGTTAGTAAAGTACTTGTTAGGCCAGTGAATGAATTCTTGAGACTACCAAAGCGCAGTGACGCTTCCAAGGTCACTGTGGCAGCCAGGGGCAGAGTCTGCGCTCCCACCGGTCTTCTCTCCAACCCCGCCCCGCCTCTGCATCTGGGGCCACCCTGAGCAGTTAGCCAGAGGAAAGGGTTGAGGGTCCGGTCTCCCAGGAGGAGGGCACTGGAGAGAGCCGAGCAGGGTCAGCGCCTCGGTTCTCAGGCTCCGTGGGGAGACCGAGGTTTGTGCAGAAGTAGAGATCGGGGTGGTCCAGCTAAGGGGGGTGGGAGTGTGCGGGGGCCCACTGCACACTGTCCTCTGCAACAAGGTTCATTCCAGCCCCCTTTTCTGGGGCGAGGTACCACCTGCCCTGTTGGGCTCAGAACAGAACCGCTCCACACGCTCCCACACTCTGGAGACCAGTCCGAGCCTCCTTGTTCCTCTTCATAAAAACAGGAAGAAAGGCCTCTCCGGCATTTGCCTTACTCTGCAAACGGGTAAGCGGCACAGTAGCCGCCTGACTCCCACTCGCAGGCAGTTTTGTATAAAGTGCCCAGGCTCCCCAGAAGGACTATAGACTTGTTTCCTTTGTGTAAAGAAACAAGGCTTTGTTCTGCTGATACACTGCACCAGCCGAGAGCCCTGTAGTTGGCAGGCCGTTTGGGAGCACAGAGAGCTGAGTCTTTGGGCTTCTCTCCGAGACGCCCCCCCGGCCAAATCCCCTCCCAGCACCCCCAGATTTCCCAGACCGCTTGCCGGCCCCCAGCGCGGGCTGCCTTGCCCTGCTTAGCAGTCTCTAAAATAGTGCTTGGCCCTTCCCGCTCTGATTTGAGGTCAGGCTTGATGTGTTTCTTCAAATAGTCCCGCTCGGCATACCTTTTTGTTTAACATTGAGGGTTATTTTTTTTAAATCAGCACAGGAACATTGTAACAAGTGAAATGTTTAGGCAGTCGTATGATAAAATACCTGGTGTATTTTGAGTGCTTACCCCATGCCAGGCACTGTCCTGGGGACATTCCTCTGTAAGCTCGTTCCACCCCCACCAGGACCCTTTCCACATCCTGCAAGGGCCAGGATTTGCATCCAGGCCGTGGGTTTATCACCGTTAGGCTGTGGATGTTTAAGAGGAGGATTTGACTCCCGCTCTGCGCATCCTCACCTATTTTTATTAAAGTGCTTCTATCAGTTACTTTTTATTCTTTGAGTAAATGCTCGTCTCCATCATCCTTGCACGATGCTTCTGTCTCCTCACTTTGTAAGGTGAGGCTATCAGCGTCCTCCCATTTCCCCTGCCTTTCCCCTGGCCTTCGGTCCACACCTTCTACGTGAGGATTGACGTGACATTGGGGTGATTTATGTTTACACCCCGTCCTGTATTTTCGGCTGTATGCTTGGTCCACAGGTTGACTCTGATCATCGAAAACCGTAGGCAACATTGATTCAAGTGTTGCCTCATTGGAAGGGTCTGACACCAGGTTGAACCCCGTGCTGGAGTTCCATTTCCTTGGCCAGGGGCCAGCATCGTGCCCCCGGGATCGCCAAGGGCAGAATGACCCAACCTCGAGAGAATCAACGGATTCCCTTCCCTTGAACTCCATCCGTTGCTTAAAACCATGCCCTCTTTTTGTCTGCATTGTGTTTGGGTCACAGCCTTATTTCGCAGGATTCAGTTTCCTGTGTTTTTTCTTTCCTGGAATTTCTCATTGTCTCTCGTGTTTTCTTGCTTTACCTGCCTTCATCGTCACTTCCTTTTTTCATCTCCCCTTCTTTCAGGCCACCTATCCTGTCAAGCCCTCCCTGGTTGGTTTGGTGGGTTGGTTTTGGTTCCTTGTCCTCTCAGCAGCCTCTCTGTTCCTGCTCGAAGCGATGCTGTTCCCTCCGAGCAGAAGGTCGTCGTGGGCTCCGCTCTGCACTTTACCTAGCGTGGAGCCACCTGAGAAAACAGGCACAGAAAGCGAACTGAAAATGTCACACTCCCACCAGAGGCAGAATTCCAGGTTCAAAGCCATTTTCCTCCAGAATTTCAAAGACTTTAGAACTTTTCACATTGTGGACGAGAGTCTGATTCTAGGTCCTTGGCAAATTCTCTACATGCCATGTTTTGTTCCTGGCAAATTTTAGGAAATTTTCCTCATCCCTTGCGTTTGTATTTTACTCGAGGCTACTCTGCATTCATTCCTTTGTCTGCACACATAATGGACCCCTTTAACCTGAAGCCATGCCCCTCAGCTCTGGGAGATTCTATTGTATTTGATTTTTTAATCTCCTTTTTTGTTCCCATTCTGCATTTCTGAAACTCTCATTCGTTGCCTCTTAAACCTTCCAGGATGGGTGTGTAGTCTTCCCCATTTTCTCATATTATCATATCCCTTTGCCTTTTTGCTATTTATTCTAGATTTTGTTGACTCCATTTTCCAGTTCATCTTTCTGTTTTACTTTTTAAAAACATTTTGAATTAATATTTTTAATGTCTCAAAGCTTTTTCTCATCATCTGACTGCTCCTCTTCCCAGAACCGATTTTTTTATAAGTATCAACACCCTCAGTAGTGGGGTATTAGCTTTTTTGTTTACTTGCTTTAGTCCGTATTTCTCTCTCCTTTAAGGTCAGTTTTTGTGTTTATCTTGACCTTTCTCTTTCTTATTGTTGCTCGTTTCATGTGTCTGCTTATCCACAGCCAAGATAAGTCTGGCAGCCATTGTGAGTTTATTCCTTAGCTAATAAGCAAACAGGATTAGAAAAGTTGACTAATTGGCCAAGGTCACTGCCGATAGAAACGGCCCACAGCTGGTAATCCCATCCAGCCTCTGCTCTCCGATCTGCTCCTCCCTCCCCACCCCGCAGCCGCGCCTCCAGGTAGCAGGTGTGGCTTACATTTCACCTGCTCCAACAGCTCTGCGCCCTGGAGGGCAGACCTGCGTCTGTCCCGTCCTAACGCCCTTCCTCCCGCGCCCATCCATCTGGGAGGTTCTGGGACTGTCCGGTATCAGTTGTTCGGTCCTGCTGCCTCTGTGCGAACTGGACCTGCATTCTCAGTCCACGACCGAGGTTTGCCAACGCAGGGTCTCCGTCCCAACACTCTGCGTACCAGGCCTTCGGTACCTGCTCCCCGGCAGACGCGAGGGATCGTAGATCGATTAGGCCCTGGTTCATCCACTTGGTTGGCTGTATGAAGGCTGAAATGTTCTGCTCGTAGCAGGACGTGGAATAACTGCGTCAGTAAAAAGACAAAAGATTTGGTCTTCAGAGCCCGGCGAACACCAGGTCCAAAGGAAGAATTACAAATACCTCCTTCAGCTTTTGCCACCTTCTGCTTTTACAGTTGAACAGATGTTTGTTTTTTTAATTTTTTCAAGGGCAAAGATCGTGTACTAGTTAAGGCAAACAAAATGGTTATTAACCAATGACCCAAAAGTGTACTGGCTCAGACATGGTAGAGGTTTAGTTCTTGTTTATAAATAGTCCTGGTGGGTGTCCCTGGTTGGTGGACCACCGTCCTCTATGCAGTGGTTCTGGGACCCGGGGCTCCCCATCCTGGGGCTCCGCCGTCCTCTGGGACCTCGTTGTCATCTCCAGCAGGCTGAGGGAAAGGCACAGAGCACCGCCTGGCCGCCCGCCCTCCCAAATGCTGGCACCCGTCACTTTGCTCACATCCTTTGGCAAGACGTCAGTCACGTGGCCACACTGACTGTGGGGCAGATGGGAATGTAGCCGGGCTGCGTGCCAGGGAGAAGTGGAGCGTGGATTTGGGGGGACAGGGAGCAGTCTCTGCCCGAGAGAGTGTGGGGAACCACCCTGGAGACACCTGCCAGAGTCCCACTCACCACCTGGCGAGCATGTATTGCGGTGCACCCACCGGGTGCCAAGTCTTGTGCTGGGGGCGCGGAGCACAGAGAAGAGGCAGGTGCACCTCTCACCCTCCCCAGGGTAGCGGCCGAGGCGGAGGGGGGTCAGAGAGCATCACTGGGAGGCAGGGGCTCTGTGCAGCACCAGGGGGAAGCAGTGGGCCCGACATCCCAGAAGAGGAGGAAGGGTTATTTCTGCAGGCAGATCCTGGTGGCTTCGTAGATGCCCAGCTTTCTGGTCCCATCCCGCTCACCAGTATTTCTCAGCTGAGGCTGTTGATTAATGGGATGTAGGAGCCGGAAGCAGCCCTAGAGACTGTCTGGCATCTTGCCCCCTCCAACCCAGTTTAAAGATGGGGACTGTGAGACCTCAAAGGGGAAGCAGCCTATCTGAAGCCACGCAGCTGGCTGTCAGCGGGCCCAGGCGTGCAGGCCGCAAGCACCCTTCCCACAGCCAGGCAGGTGCAGGCCCTTGCCTTTTCTTTTCTTGTCTTCCATTCTGACTGGTGTCACATTTCCTAGCCCCTGGCCTTGGCCGCCCCAGACAGGTGTGCTGGCCTGCCTTCTAAGTCCTATGGTTGTCAGGGGATGGGCAGACCCATCCTGGCTGGCCGCTTCTCCCTGGCCCGATGTCCTTTGTCAGGGGCAAGGCCCACAGAGTCCACACCCAGGGTCCTCGCAGCCTCCGGTCAAGACTGGGGCTCCTCTGTCTGTGGAGGAAGACCTTCCACTGGGGAAGTCACATGATGGGGGTGGGGTTGGGGTTCTGGGCACCCACTGGAGTGGCCCCCCCACAAGGACTCGGGGACCCTGGGGCTTCCACCTGCACAGGGGAGAATTGAGGGGCCTCATGACCCAGCTAGGGTGCAGGATTAGGGAAATGTGGAATAAACATCAACCACATGTACTCGAGCCCATTTTGTCCTCATTTTCCACCACTGAGAACTTTCTCCTTTGAACATCCGTCCGACTTGCAGAGAGGAAACAGTGGAGTCACTGGAAGGACACTGGCAACACTCCTCTGTCTTCGGGAGCCTCTGGTCGCACCCAGCGAGATGTCGCCGTTTACAGGGAGCTTCTATTTACTCCTGCGCTTTTTTGTCGATTCAGCAAATGCATATAAAATCTGTAAGCATAAAGCTGCTAAATACCAGGGGTGTGGAGAGAGCTGGGACTCGGTCGGTGCCCTCTCCTCTGGGTCTTGGTCCCCTGTGAAACGTGACTCAGTTGTACCAGATGGAGCCTGTGGCTTCCGGAAGGCAGGCGCAGCCAGGGACAGGAGCTCCAGGGCTGTGGCCCCCAGTGGGCAGCAGAGGACCCCACCCCTCGGGATCTGGGCCCTGTCTGGTGAAGGCGCCATACCCACCTCCTGCGCAGACCTGTGCTGGGGAGTAACTGAGCCAGCAGGGCGGACAGCGGGCCAGGGCCTGGGTGGACAGGAAGCACTTAATCCACATATGACAAGGCGGCTAAGGACTCCGGGGGGCGAGTATCAGGGCAGGTGAGGGCTGCTGCATTCCTGAGCACTGTCCGCATTCACAAGTAGTAAGTAGCAGAGAGGAGAAAGCCATGGTGTGACCCCACCAGCCCAAGTCCCCATTGGGTGGACGGGCAACCAGAGGCTCATGGAAGGAACGTGTAGCCTGTAGCCCGTTCACATGCAGTGAGACAAGACCAAGGACATTTGTTTTTCAGGTGCTTTTTGATTTCTTTTTTTTTTTGCCTTCTTTACCAGTCTTTTAAGGTCGTATTTTTCTTTGCTTTTCATTTTCAGAGACCATTGAATGATTCTGTCCTTCATTTGTTAATGTCATGTTTCAGAGGGGTAGGAGGTGACCCAAGAAATAGCTCCAGAAGGCACGTACTTAGCGGAGAAATAAGCAAGTCTGCTGTCTGGCTCAGTGAGGAACTTTCCGACCGTTGGTGCGGACGCGAGCGGTTGCGTGTGGGAGGTGGTGGACCCTGCAGCCTGAGATTCTCCAACAGAAAACCGGGCAACCGGGCAGTAAAACTAGTAGAAAAGGGGGTTGTGTGGTCCCTGAGAAAGAGGTCAGATGGGAAGAGCCTACGTGTTCTAGTCCCCCACTGAGTCGGGGGCAGGGGATTCTGCTGGTGCATTCAGACCACCCTCCTCACGTGTTTGCTGGGCGCTGAGTTCCAGGTCCCACGTAGGTGGTAGCAGATGCATCTGGGGGGCCAGCACACGGGGCCTGAGTCGGGCCACGTGCACCAAGCAAGCATAGAACAGAGGGGTTAATCCTCCAGATTTGGACTCGTGACAACCAGAGGGCTGGGTCCCCCCGCCCCCCGGCTCTTCACAGTTCACCCCCCCGTGAGCCACAACTTCCTCTTTGGAAAGTGGGCACGTGCGCATTCGTCCCAGGAGGACTTACTGTCCCTGCAATACACTCAGCACGGTTCTTAGCACTGGGGCTCTAGCGAGGACAGGGGTGTCACCATGGGGTCTAGCTTCCAGGTGGGGAGGAAGAATGAAAGAAAAAAACTTTCTAGGAGTGATCAGCTTTGAGGAAAATAAAGTAGGGCATAAGGACAAGAGGGGGGACTGAAAGAGACAGGGCCTTCTGGGGACTTCTCTGGTGATGTGGTACCTGAACGAAGCCTGAACCCTGAGAGAGCAAGTCAGCACAAAAGTTTGGGGGAATCGAGTCCCGACAGAGGAAGCAAGAATTGCAAAGGCCCTGGGGCAGCATGTTCAAAAAAGGTGTCAGTGTGGGAATGACTAAGGGGAGAGGAGGAGGAATTTGGGCCGGTCAGCAGGGCCTGCACTGTGTATATTTTTAAATCCATTAAAAGTGTTTTCCAATTGTTTTGGACATATATTGGATCAAAATTGGAACCCGACTTTTCTCAGCATTGTCAGTTGCAGTTTCTTCAAAAAAGCTGTCACCAGGGCCGTGCTGTTCCCGGCATGGCCACCGGCATCCTGGGACAGAGCCCTGTGCAGGGATGAGCGATTTTTGTCTCCGAGGATGTTACATAAAGCCCACCCAGCTGTCTGGGCGAGGTGCAAAAAAAGTCAAATTAAAATGCAGATGCTCTCAAGTAAGTGAA
This sequence comes from Sturnira hondurensis, assembly GCF_014824575.4. Taxonomy (NCBI): domain Eukaryota; kingdom Metazoa; phylum Chordata; class Mammalia; order Chiroptera; family Phyllostomidae; genus Sturnira; species Sturnira hondurensis. Next base: position 5,080,644 of record NW_028093774.1, on the reverse strand, counting down.
ATATTGGTGGGTACAACTCTCGAAAGAAAAATATTCGTGAGATAATGGGCTGTGGGCCCGCAGCTAGCTGGCCAAGCATTTGCTCAGCCAGGCCCGAGCACTGAGAAATCTCAAGGGCCTCTGTGTGCTGTGCCCTCCGGAAACCTGGCACCCACACCAGGCGTTTAGAAATGGGCACACCCGAGTGCTGGGGAACTCGGGCCAGGAAGTCGGCTAAGGACTTTCTGGCCACCTCCCTGTCATATTTTGGACCTGTCACCATGGACCAGGGGACTCCATATTATCAGCAGGGAGGGTCCACATGCCTTCTCACCCACTTCAGCCTCTGTTTCTGATCCGATCAAGGTCTTTAAGGTGGAGCTCCTTAAAAAGATTATCCTTTTTTCTTGTGGGTCTGGAGGGCAGGGCATAAAAGGAACGTCCACATCTGCGTGAACGTCCTTTATGTGCGCCTTAGAGCCACCAAGAGGAGCCATGGGGCAGGGAGAATGTGCGTGTGCTGGGGGACGTGCACTTACTTTGTTGTTACAGCATCTCTCCGGGGCGTTATCTCTCTGTTGGGTAGACGAGGAAACTGAAGCTCGGAGGTGAGAGGAGGGAGGTTGGTGGCTGCTTGCCAAGGGGCAGTGGAAGGGGGTACTGGGGAGCGTGGGCGTGGGGCCGGACGTGTGGGGCCGAGGCCTGGCTCTCTTACCCCGCCAGCTGTGGGACCTTCCGTCGATGTCCCTTCTTCTCACTCGGCCCCACTTCACTCACCTGTGAATGCGGTGGAAGCCCCTCCCCCTGTCTGGCTGTCGGGAGGATGAAGACTGTCAGGGATGTGAAGACCTCAGGACTCTGCCTCGTCCCTAGAATGTGCTCGGTAACCCGGGGTCCCCGCTGACTGCTCTCCGTGTGTCCCAGGCCACTGGGCTGCCAGGAAGTGAGGTGATGGCATGGCCCAGCAGGATTGTCCCCGAGAAGGACAACCAGACTCCACACTCGGAGTCCCTCTAGGTTCATGGATCTGTGAGAACTCGGAACCGAGGGACAAGGATCCTGCAGTGAGCCCCTCCTCCCCCACGGGGCCACACATTGAGCACAGGTGACAGATGGAAGAACCATCAACCACAGGTCCTTCGGCTCATTCTGCCCGTGACGGACACCTGTGCAGAGCAGATGCCAGCCTCTCAGTACAGCCTTTTGTCCCAGACTTACGCCGCCCGGCCGAAATCCGTTTTCCAGAGCCCCTTAGGCTGGCCCTGTTCTTCCCCGCCCCCTCCGTGTGGTTATGCTGCTTGTAACACTTTGGTGCATTGGTTACTCGGTATCTTCCACCTGGGGTTGGGTTGACTCATATTTTTGTGGGGACAGGAAGGTCATTACAAAGCTTCTGAGTTGGATTTGGACCAAAAGAGGGACTCGGAGCTGTGTCACTCCCTCCTCGTCCCTGTCTCCTGTCCTCTCCTCTCTCCACTCACCTCCCCCAGGCTCCCAGGCCCTTTAGTTTCCCACTCAGTCTTCCCGTGTTCCTTCGGCACCGAGGAGCGGATTATGCATTTCAGAGCCCCTTTTTTACGTGAACGGTTGCGTTCTTTAACGCCCACGAGTGAGCTCTTCACTCATCACTTCTCCACTTGATCAGTGTGTCCCGAAGTCTCTCCAAACCAGCCCCTCACGCTCCTCCTTCTTTGCAGCCACAGGGCACCCCCTGGTGTGTCTGTGCCGGAGCCTGTTCAGCCCCTCTCCGTGGTCTGGGCGTTCGAGTTGCTTCCCTTGGTTTTGCCCTTCCAGGTGAAGCTGCAGTGAACAGACGTGCACATGTGTACGAGAGCTGGAGGCTGTCTTCTGAGGACAGTCCGAGGAGGGGTGTCTCGGGGTCAGAGGGTACGTGCTCCCACGGTGTTGTCAGTGTGGCCCAGCCTCCCTCCGGTCAGCTCTGCCCTCAGCTGTGGGGCAACTTCTGCTTTCTGTTGAGAGTCGGTGGTTGGTGTCCGTTGGGAGTCAGTTACAGACCCAGACTGGGGAGGAAGACCACACGACCCACTGGAAGCCAAGCCCAAACCCAAATCCAGCTCTTCAGAGTCCCAGGCTCCCTCCCTCACTCCCTCCCACTGGTCCTGGGTGTCAGGGCAGGTGTACTGGCAGGTGTGGTGCACAGCCCCTCAGAAGCAGCCGGCAGGTGGGACACGGTGCTGGTGGGGGCAGAGGGCCGCGCCTCAGGCCTGCGGGCGTTCCCACTGCCCATTCCAGCAGCCCGGACGCAGGGCTACCTGGGACGTGTGTTCCTCGGGGAAGGCTGGGCTGGCATGATTAATTTTTCCCACCACTCAGAAACATGCTCTCACCCGATCAGAGGGACGACCGATGAATTTACCCTTAAGTGTTGGTACAAGGAGCTGTTTTTTCTCTTTCTATCAGCTTTTAAGCTTTTCTTATTCCATGCTCAGTAAATGACGCCTCCCTTTCATCAGACTTCAAGGTGGGAGAGACAGTGAGCGAGTCTGCCAACGGCCTGGGCACTTCAGCACGTGGGTCCACACTGTCCAGGCCGAGGGCAGGGAGACTGCTCCGGGGCTCCCCAAGGTGGGAGGAGGGCACGGGGCGGGCACTAGTCTCTCCAGTGCTGTGTGCACAATCCTTAGAAGGGTCACTGTTTGTAGATGGCGGCGGACAAGAGAAGGACGATTCCAGGAGCTGCTGGAGCAGGAGGGGTGGACTCTTGGACCTGCCCTGGGGTGGATGACCCCTCTGTGTCCCCATGGAGCATTCCTCCCCACCATGTACAAACTGGCCCAACCAGCCCACCCTGGCTGACCCCTGCTCAGATAGTCAACAAAGACGGCATGTGTGTCTGACACAGTTCTGCCTGCCTCTGTGCAGCGAGGTCCAGCTAGGTGGGGCGAGCTGAGCCGCTCCCATCACCCATCTAGCGGTTGGCCAGGACTTCTGCTCCCCCTCCCCTGGCTCACTCGCGTTTCATCACTCACTCACTCAGTGCCCTGAGTGCCTCTGGTGCTCCAGGCCCGGCACAGGGTCTGGGGGACACGGAGATGAATCTGACCAGGCCTGTGCTGCCTAAGGAGCTCATAGTTCGGTGGGGAAGGGCCCAGGCAAAGGGCTGTTTACAGAATAGGGAAGAAGATACCTAGGTGTGGTCTGCAGCAGGCCTCTGACCGCAAGAGGTGATCCCTGGAGATGCTGCCAAACAAGCTGAGCCTGGAAGGATGAGCAGCAGCTGTCGAAGCCCAGGAGAGAGCGTGAGCAAAGGCACTGGGGTTAGGGAGAGCATGGGGCTGGGGGGGCTTGTGTGGGGAGGCAGGAGACGGGCAATGTCAGGGAGTGGAACCGGCCGCTGCGTTCAATCCTGACTCAGTTTTTGATGAGTCCTTGGTTTTATTCACTGCTCTGTCCCTGGTACCTGCAACGGTGCCTGGTACACTGTAGGTGTTCGGTGACTGTTTTGTGTCTCAGCTCCGTGTCTCTACAATGAGAGTAGCGCTTTTTGTTTTCGTCTCTGCTGCTGCTGTCATATCCCAGTATTCTATACTAGGACCAGTCATATAGTAGGTGCTCAATAAATATTACTTGAGTGGTCAGCTGGCTGACGCCACAGCGCTTGGCCATTCTCACTAAGGAGCTGCTGTGATCGTCTCTGTAGCTGGAGAGGCAGCGACTGGCCGTGTTGGGACCGGCGTTGCGCACAGAGCTGCAACCAGCACCTGTTGATGATTGACGAGAGACCGAGTTCCACTCGTTAGTGATGACAACTGTGAGCCTTGGGCAATCAGACTAAGTGCTTTTCCAGCATCCTCTCTTCAGAGGCTCTTGGGAACTCCTGGGAGTGAGTCCCAGTCACCGGCATGTCCCAGCTCCGTCTCCCTTCAACAGTCTCCCAGTGAGGGCTGGGCTGTTCTGTGGCCCCGGGCTGGGGTGGGCATGGGCGTGTGTGGAGCAGTTGGCCCCTGGGGGAACTCGTGCCCAGCCTCTGCCAAGGACCTCCCTGGGTGCAAGGTGCCCATCACTGCCGAGAAGCACCCCGCCCCCCCCGCCTTCCTGAGGCCTCCCTGTGGACTGGCGGCAGAGCTGAGGGCACCCAGTCCAAACATCCATCTTGGAGAGGAGGCTCCCGAGGGTTACTTACTACGGTCTGGTGTGAGGAGCTCAGTGGCTTTTTTTAATGTATGATGAAGTATATCTCATGCATATCAAAGAGTATAAATAGGATGCATGTACGGTTGGGAAAATAAATAGGAAACGAACACCGGCGTACCCATTGCGGCTACTGAATAAATAGGAGTAAATTCCAGAACTCATCTGCACAGTGTCCGTGAGCCTCTGCTCTGGTCTCTGCACCCCCTGCAGCCTCAGCTCCTACCACACTCACTGCGCAACTTCATGGCCCAGGCTTGCAGCAGCCTTGGGCGGTCACTGCCTCTGCGCCTGTCACCCAATTAGGATGCCCTTCTCCTGTCAGCATCAGCCACGCTGGTCCTGCTAGCCTTTGAGGTCCCAGCTTAGATCCTCCCCTTCCCCATCCTCCAGGGACAGCTGCCTGTGTAGCCTCCCAGGCAGGCCAGGACTTCCACAATGCTCTGGGCTCACATGACCACAGTGACCTGTTTTTGTTTTCTCTTTACTGGGCCATGAGGTCCTTGGGGACTGACGGTCTTCTCAGTGCTGAGCGCGGGACTCCGCTCCACATGGGTGCTCAGGGGTGTTCCCTGGAAGCCTGGGCTTTGCTCGGGATCTCTAGGGAATGCTGGGTTTTCAAGGACCACCGGGGTGTCTGCTCCAGGGAGAAGTGGGTGCTCCCTCAGCATCTCCTCCATGTGCCACCCAGCGTTTCTGAGTTTCCAGGCATCATCCTCGTATGTGAGGTCAGAATGAACCCTTCTCACCAAACACGGAAGCGTTCTGGAGACGGAGAAGCCCTTGGAATCACAAGGAGCCAGAGCCATTTCCGAGAACGCAGTCAGCGAGTCATGGAGAGAGTTTGGGTGCAATGGGCCCTCCCCCTTGTCTGGACCGTGTGGTGCCTTTCTGCCCATCAGTAGCCCAGGTTCAGTTCCAAGACTGGCGTTATTGCGAGAAACAAGTTGCGACTAGAATTAAATGACACCGAAGCCAACTTTGCCTGGACAGCCTCGTTGTACGGCAGAGAGACTGTCGAGCCTTCGCCAAGTGCCATTCCCACACAGCAATGGCCCTTTTCCGTCTCGGACCCCGGCCTCTCTGCGAGACAGACACGGGCACGAGGCGCCCCCAGCACAGCTGGGGCTGAAGGCTTTGTCCTCCTCCCCCGAGTGGGGAGGTCCTCCCAGGGTTTTAGGAAAGCAGAAGCACTTGGAGTCTTCTTAGTTTTATTTCCGTATATGTGTGCTTTGAACGTGATAAAAGTAGAATAACGTAACCGAGGACATTACAGAAAATCTCTGAATATCCTCCCCAGGCACTTTTTTTTTTTCCTGAACAAGCAAGGCTTTGAAAATATTATTTGCAACCCTGGGTGGGCCTGAATTTTAATATGTTGTGCTGTTTCCTCTTGTCAGAGTGGGGGCATCTCCTTCATGTCACTTCATCCCCATCGTCCTTAACTGCTTGCAGTGACTTGGTGGGCCCTAACCCTGTGATTTTTCATTCCCTGAGTATTATTGATCGCTTGCTGAATGGCTTGTTGGAGGGAGATTTCTGACTCTTGGTAAGTGGCTCGGGGACATTGGGGTGGAGGAGTAACAAAGAGGGCACTTGGCGAGTGAGGACGGGGCAGAGAGCACCAGGACGCAGTGTGGGCCCTTGAGACTAGGATTCTCTCCACCATGTCCTTCTCTGGCAGGGTCACTGTCCAGCAGACCTATAAGTCCTAGCTGGACCTGCTGGCACCTTGTAGAAAAGACTGGTGTGGGCAGGAGGAGAAGGCGAGCAACAGGATGATGGTGTTGGAAGAGTGCTGATTAATGAGCTAGTGTTAACCTGGAAGCTGGTCAAAAGTCGGTAAGCGGGTCACCTGGACAGCAGTGGGGAGGTGTGCACATTGAGGCTGTGGGTTCTCTGAACCTGGGAGTGAGCAGGAGTCAGCCAGCTGATTTGATCCGAATATACAGTCCTGTCCTTGGGTTCAGCACACTCCCTCCCCCTGATCATAAGGGGGCAAGGTGGCCGGCAGCATCGCGAATCTGCAACACAGTGTGGTGGCCCCAAAGCCTGTGTGGTTCTCGGCAGCTTCAGGGAGTGTGCTGTGTCAGAACCGGGGTCGGGGAGGGGGTCGCGCAGCCCTGCCCCATTTGGGCTGGGGAAGACTTGCTTGGAGTAACGTTTTCCTTATGCATACTGTGACTTGAGTGGGACCGTGTGTAGGAGGGGCCTAATGGACAATAAGGAATGGGGTGCTTAGCTGGAGAGAAGTGGGCTGCCTTGATAATGAACCTCAGTCGTCGTCGTCATCATCATCTAATTGTAGTGGCTGCAAGTCACTGAGGTAGATAACATACAGCCGTTACTTTTAATCCTACAAGCTCAGTATTACCCCCACGTTACAAGTGAGGAAACTGAGTCTCAGAGAGAGGAAGCCGCCTGCCCAGGTCACATGGCTGGTAGACCACAGAGCCACAGCTGGACCCCGAGGGCACTGGAGGCCAGCGTTGCCAATTTCTTCTCACTGAGCATCAGATTTTCAACAGAGGCATTGCCTTGCAGAGGATGAAGGGGCTCATTCAGTTCCTGGCTACAGAAGCGGTGGCGGTGGGTGCAAGCCACAGTGAGGACACTTTGTTTTAAAGCAGAGGGGACCTTTCCCACCATGGCTGTTGGCTGGTCGCATAAAGCTGTCCTGACAGGTGGCAGGTTGCAGAGTGACGGATGGGAGGCGCTTACGAGGCTGGAGGGGCACCTAGCGGAGCTCCTCTGGGGGATTCAGAGGTCAAATGAGGAAGCAAACCAAAGAGTCTTGAATACCCCTTCTTTTCGAGTAGAGGTTCTTTGCTTGCAAGGAGCAGATATTGATGAGAAATTGGTTCTGACCGCCTTAAGCAAAATGCACTGTTTTTGTCGGGACATGGGGTAGTCTGTGGGGTAGAAGAAAATGGTGACTTGGGCTTTGAAGGGGGCAGAAATCTGGATGGCGGCAGTTCATCTCACTTCAGCACCACGGCCAGCGCACATAGGCGGTTACCGCCCGCCCATCACCCTGCTCCCACCCGCATTTTAGGGTGTCCCTGAGGACCCCTCTCTGACCCGCTCCCTTCCCCTCTCCCCTCAGCAGTCATCGCTCCCCGGGCTTTCAGGTTTATTATTCTCTTGCTTTTCTTCATCATTTTATCACATTGATATGTCTGAACAACGTAGGCTTTTTTGTGTGTCTGAACTTCATGTCAGTGGAAACATCCTATACACATTCTTCTGCCGGTTGCTTTTTCACACAGTGCTGTACTAGTGACTCACGTGTGCCCATTGCGGATTTCAGTCTTCTCACCACTGTCTGCAATTCTGGTGTCTGAATACAGGACAGGAGATCCACCGCACTGCGGGTGGACCGTTGTGCTGTCTCCAGCCTGTTAGCTAATGCTGAGCCTGCGGCCCGTGAGTGTTCTGGGCTGTGCACCCTGGTTCGTAAGTGCAGGTGTGTTTAGGGCTTGTGACCAGCGGTGGTGGTGGGTCTCCGGGGTCCGGGTGTGCTCAGTTTTGCAAGAAGGGTGTCATCCTATTTTCCAAAGTGACAGTAACCAAGTTGTGGTCCTTCAACTGCAGCCTGAGTCCCTGTGGCTTCATAAGCTTTGTCAGCATTTGCTGGTTTGGTGGAATTGTTTAGGTCTTGCCGATCTGACAGACGTTATGTTTTTCTCTGGTCACTGAGCCTTCCCTTCTTCCTGGTTTTTTACTGTTCTGAGAGGTTCATGGGCATAGTTTTTGCCCAGTTTTCTACCAGAAGTTTATTTTCTTACTGACTTGATACTAACATGATTGCATGATTAATTAATGAATGTGTGTGTGTGTGTGTGTGTGTGTGTGTGTGTGTGTATAGTCTCCCAGTTCTGGCCAAACCCATTACTTTTTAAAATATTTTTATAAAAAGATATAACTTAATGTTATTAACATTAATAATATGTTCCCTTAGAGTTTGAGCTTTTATGTGTTATTAAGATATCCTCTACCCCAACATTATAAAAATATTCATTTACATTGTCTTCTAAAAGTCCTTACGTTTTCCTTTTCATGGTCCTGTGTAGTCCATCCAGAATTGATGAAATGCTGGTTGGGTTCTATTTAGTTTTCACACGGACCCAGTTTTTCCAGTACTGTTTCTGCGAAGGCCCACCCCACATTGACGTCCTATGGGGGGCTCTCTGTGTCTGTTCTCGTGACAGAGTCATCTAAGGTTTTATTTCTGAAGCTGGATGACAACTCTCGATGTCTTATGAGGCAAGTCCCTGCCTTGTTCTTCTTTAGTAAACATCTTGGCTGTTATTATTCCTTTGCCCCTTGATGCATATTTTAATTTTACCTTTATTTGTATTTTTTATTCAGTGTAACGGGGGTAACATGGGTTAATGAACGGTACATATGGGTTTGTAACACATCGTCTATATTTTGCAGTGTGTGCTCAGCACCCAGAGTCCCCCACCGTCACCGTATTTTTGACCCCCTGACACCCATTTCGGAATCAGCCTGTAGAAATTGTGACTGGGACGGCAGTGAACCTGTAGATCACTGCAGGCAGGACTGATGTTTTTGAGGTGGTAAAGCTTGCACTCCACGAAGATGGTATTTCTCCCCTTCTACAGAGGTCTTATTTTGATGTCTGTTAGTAAAGTTTTCTGATCTTTATTCTGCTCACTTTTGTTAGATTTATTTCACTTTACATTTCAGAAAATATTACAAAGGCTATCTCTTGCAAGTAGATATCTTTATTGTGGTACAATCCACAAACCAACAAAATTCACTTATTTAAAGTTTTTGTATAGTCACAGAGCTGTGCAACCATTACCAGAATCTAAGTTTAGAATGTTTTTATCACCCTCGAAGAAACCCCTTCTTCACCGACCAGCCGTCACTCCCCACCCCCTTCTCCAGCCATCTCCTGGCGGGGAGGAGCGAGTGAGCGAGTGAGCAAGTGCTGCACACCTGCGCAGCGGGCTGTGCGTCTGCCAGCCTCTGCGGTTTTGGTTTATTTTGGTTCTGTTTTCCCCTCCTGCTTCTGTCACTGCTCTGGTTTCCACGCTGATCTCCCAGCCTCTTTTCTTCTCGTCTCCACTCTTCATCCTCCACCCTGGCCACACCACTTTTTCCAAAGACAACTGTGTTCCAACAGCATCTGTCCCTGGAAGCCCTCGGTAGCTCCTTTGCAATTCCGTGGCCACCATGGTTTCTCTGGAGAAGTTCAAGTTGACTCAGGCACCTCAGAAACAGACTTTTGGGATGCATCTCGTTCGTGAGTCTGGGGAGGCCTGCTTATTCCCTTGCACTTCCTCCTGAGCCAGAGTTATCTGAGGTTAACTGAAAGAAGAGGCTAATTAAGCCTGGAAACCAAGCTGCCTCCATGACAGGTGCTTTGTTTTGCTTGAGTGACTGCGATGACGGGCTTGGGTGTTTTAAGGGCAGCACTAATTGCGTCTCTTTAGACCAATTGGTGATCTATTCCCCGCCCTGCGGAGCCAGGGAGATGCCAGATTTCCTCCGCAGTCCATTTCTTCTGCCCACCTTCCCCAAGCGCCTAGTCCACTTCACATGCTGTTCCTGGATTGGAAGCGGGATTCCAAAGTTGGCCCTCTCAGGGCTCGCGAAGTCTAGTGAAGGAAAGAAAACAAGAAACAGGAGACCCATTAAAGAGATAGCATCTGTCCAGAGCGGAGGAGGGAGTGGGTTTCTAAAGCACTTACTCTTTTTTGTGACTTTCTGCAAACACTGGGCCATGGAGTAGCCAAAATAAGAGAGGGAGGCCACCCAGCACTCACAAACACGGAGGCAGGCACAACCACTCGAAAACCCATTTCGCAGTATCTGCGAAAGCCGAACTCGTGTGTACTCCACACCCTGGTCGTTCCTCTCCTGGGGGCATGTGGCCTGCAGGAAATTGCACCCATATAAATTGTACTTCAAAACAAAAAAACTACACACCTGCGTAGAACCCTGGTTCATACGTGCATGCTGCAGGATTGAGGACGTAATAACACTTGCAGTTTACTTTGAAATGCACCCAAGACAGAAGATGGACAGAGGTCTGATTTTAAAAAAGTATGGTTAGCACGTTCATTGTGGAATTTAGATCCTGAGTGTGTGGGTGCTCACTGTGAAAACTTTTCAACTTTACTGTATGTTTAAAAAAGTCCTGTTAAACTTGGGGGGAGTGGGCAGTGCATAGGTACATTTGCCAGCGCATGTGGATAGGAATGGTCATGGCAGGATAATGGCCTCGAGCTGGAGCCTCGGCAGTTGCTCCTCAGCAGTAAAATAGTCCATTCACTTCACCGCCGTGTTATATTCCACCGTCGGGCATGTTCATGGTGTGGACCACCACGTGTCCATCTGTCCTCCTCTTGGTGCACAACGGGTGCCCTCCAGTCCTCTGCTGGCACAAACAGAGCTTGTAGAAGCATTCCTGCCCGTGTCTGCAGGTGCACAGGTGCAGGGTCTCTCTAGGACGTATGTCTAGGAGAGCAGGTGCCCAGCCCAGTTGTAAAACGTGCTCTTTGTTTTTCTAGGCAAAACCTAGGAGCTCTCCAGAATGATCATAGCAATGTATGCCAGTCTGTGGTGTTCTCCTCCACCCTCACGGTCCTATCTGGTCTCAGTCAATGGCCTTGTGTGGGTCCTGTCCAGCCCTGCCCATGTCAGAGCCAACACCCAGAACGGGTGCCACTGTGATGCCCTCCTACACGCTTCATGCACATACGGGACAGCATGTTGCCTGCGTGCGAGCCAGTCCATGCTGTGTGTAAGATCTCTACTGCTGGTGGGAGAGCACACGTGTTTTAGTCTGACTGCCACGCAGTTGTCTTCGTTTCCCCTTCAAGGCAAAGGGATAAACAAGCTCAGTGGAGTGGGTGGCGCCCCAGCTAGACTCCTCGGATGATCTCTCTACGCCTCTGTCAGGACCGTTCGGCCTTCAAATTGATAAGCCATGCCCTGTTCTTTCTCCACAACCAAGAGCGGTATGTCCCAAGATTGGGTCCCTGGGTGATTTTTCCTCCCACCCGGGACCTAGTCCCTGGGCATGAAAACACCACCCACTAGAGCTGGCCAGCTGTGGAGTGGTTGCTTCTAAATGATCTTTATGCTGCCTCTTTCTAATTACAGGTTAGCCTGGGGAGGAAGATAAAGACATTTGCAACCAAGATGGTAATCACGAGTGGAAATGATGAAGACAGAGGAGGCCAAGAGAAAGAGAGTAAAGAGGAGAGTGTCTTGGCAATGCTGGGGATTATCGGGACCATCCTGAACCTAGTCGTTATCATCTTTGTATACATATACACCACTCTGTGAATGGCTCGGAGGCTCCTTAGATGCCTCGGGGTGGCGAAAAGACAGGAGTCCTGTGTGTCGGCCAATCAGTGACCAGACATTGTGTGAACCAGCAGGCTCCACCCACACACACTGCTCAGTCCAATGCACTTTCGAACTTTATAAAAGATCACAAAACTAAACCGATCCTGCTGGGAGGAGCAGACACTAAAGCACAATGATTCCCACAAAACTCATTCACACACCAAGGAACTCAACGTCTTTGGCAGGGGGCCTGGAGGAGCACTCGGAAGGCCAGCCTTTGACACCGTCAGTGAGCAGATGGGTTCAGAAATTCATCACCCCGGACCGCTGACAGATAATCACGTGTTCGAAAAGAGGAGCAGGGTGGACTAAGGCAGCTCATCGGCGTGTCTCCCGGGACACGCATTTCATCTTCACAAGACGAGCTGCTGAGTACGGGAGACCACAGGGGCCGTGGGCAGGCATCCCACCCATCCAAAGTGTCTGTTTGATACAGGGGAAGATGACTTATTTTTCTTTTTTTCCATTGGCTTGACCTGTGTGTCTGTTCATATCAAGGTTTATAAATATATATTTTTAATAAATGTGCTCTATTTTTTAGCATGAACCAAACACTTGGAGAGGCGCTCCTGGAGTCCTCGGGCTTTCTCCGGTTTTATCTGCGTTGCCCCCTACAGTGTAGATGTTCCGTTGTGTAGTCGTTCTAGTCCTGTGTCTCCGACCTGGAACCTTTGACCTTCTCTCTCTGTCTCCATTGGGTCTGGAGGACATTTTCCCATAATGCCAGCCCTGGTGTCTTGGTTGGTGCATGTCGTAAGATTGTCTGTGGAGTGGCGCCTTGTTCTCTCGGAGATGGAAAGTGATCATGGGCATGTGGAGCGCAGGTGCACTGTATCCTCACTGAGAATTTTGCACGAACAGAGGCTGAGTGACGGGTCCGCTTGAACAGTCACGGAGGACTGCCGCTGAGGAGGAACGCGGCTGCACCTGCAGGTCAGCGTGTGAACGGCGTCCCCATTTCATTCTTGTGACCACGCACAGATCCGACTTTGATTTTAATGGCCACGTACCGTCAGAGATGGACAGGACGAGGGGAAAAGCTCAGCATTAGGTGCACAGTCCCTTCCTTGGCCAGCCACCTGGGCCCTGCTTTCAGAGTAGGCGGGTGTCGGTGACACGTGGACTTCCCACTGCGAGAGCTCACCTTGGCGGTGAGGACGCCCCTGGGGTGGGTGACTCTTCAAGGGCACGAGAAGGAACGCAAGGACCGCCCTGAAGGATTGCTGCGCTTCTTAAAGCCCCCGGTTTACACCCACGTGCGGTCCCTCACTCTTCAGCAGGCACGGCTACGTAAATGCCAGCTGGCCCTGTTCTCCCGGCTCCTGCCTGGCTTCCGCGGTGTGGCCTTAAAAGAGAGTCAGAGTTCCTTCTGCCAGCCCCAGACTCGCCTGTGGGCAAAAGCGGCAGCAACCTGCCTAGTCGGATTCGAGGGCTACCTGGAGGTCTCTGCCACCGGGCCCGGCCCCACCCAAGTGTGGCGCCTGAAACTCCACCGTTAGGGGGCCATTTCTTGGGCTCCTTTGAGGAACCAGGATGTTTTGTAAAGCAAATACCCCCGAGCACCTGGCTCTGACAGCCGTTCCTAAGGTGTCTTCCCCACCGGGAGGACAGGAGCTGACGTGTAATTTAGGGCGCGCTGTGTGCCAGGCACTTTATATTCCTTAAGTCATTAAATTCCCACAGTGACCTGTGAGAGGGAGTCATGTCCCAGATTGTCGAAGAAGGAGCTCAGAGGGGTTTGGAAACTTCACGAGGATCACATGGCTCCTAGTAGCGAGTTAGGACTCCAATCTCAGTCAGCCTGATTCCTTGGCCCATGAGGGCCTCCTGGAGGCTGCTGGGAAGAGAGGAAGTAGAGACTTGGGACCATCACAGAAAAGGGCCCCCGGGGGGGGGCAGGACACATGCCCAATGGCTCTGCTGAAGGCCAGCTCTGCACGCCTCTCTTCCCTCCCCCGCCCATAAAAACAAAGGAACCCCTTAGACACTGGCAGAATATCATACAAGTAAGGGTGAGCGGCAAGAGGAGGCTGGTTAGAAATAAAACGGAATGTCAGGGGGAGGGGCAATCTGACAGGTTCTGTGTGATTCCATGGCTGTATGAAAATTCTGAACAGTGAACTGAGTAAACAATAAAGGTGCAATGGAAAAACTTGTGTCCGTGTCCTTTATGTAACTACGTGGTATTTTAAAACTTCCGTCTCATTTTTTTGTCTATATATTTTTTAAAATGTTTTAGAGAATGTGACTCAGTTTAACTGAGATTGTTTTATTTAGACCGTAGCAGCCCCAGTGATTTCTCAAATACTAATCTGAAATTTATTGAGGGGAAAAACTGCCTTTGCACGCTCTGAACGGCCCCCCAGTGGTTCTCCTGGATTGTCGATATCTGCGGGCTGGAGACAAGGCTGCCTGTTCGGCGGCCGCCATCCAAAGCGGCCGCCCTCTGTCCTGTGGCTCCTGCACGCTTCCTGTGCCCATGCTCGCTTAGCAGAGCCCAAGAGCATGCTCTGGGCACACTCAGGGTCCGGGGGCATCTTGGGGGAAGGGGGAGGGAGAGGCTGCGGGGGGCCCTGGGTCCCGGGAGTCTAAGTGTGCTGAGCCCACTTTGGCAACAGCAGCGGGAACCGGAGCGGCACCAGGCCTATATGCTCGGCCGGCATTTCGCACACCGCCTGTGGGATCCTCACATCAACCTCGTGAGACCTGTAACCTTCTTGCCACTTTACAAGATGAGAGAAAAGACTGCGGAAGGCTGTCTTTCCCAAGTCCTCGGAGCTGGACACCAGCCGAGTCCAGCCTCTGGCCGCGTGTCCACGTGCCGTCAGCGCCTTGCGTGGCCCGGACTGCGGGTGTGAGCCCCGCTGTAGCCGTGTGGTGAGCTCGGTCTCACAGCACACACAGCACACAGCTTCCCACCACCCCGCCTCTCCTCGATTATAGCACGGCTGGCCCAGGAGCGCGGCTGAGCGGGCGCATCTCACCTCTGCCCTGGGAAATCGACTCAGCACACCGGGCCCGGCAGCAGAGGGCAGACGTGCCAGGGCAGTGTGGTCTGCTGGTTTGGGGCTGCATGGTGCTGGTCAATGCCCAGAAAATGCCTGGTCCCGAATCCAGTTTCTGTGTCTCACAATCCGGGTGACGGACCACAGGGCAAGTCACACCAGCTCTGTGACCCTGGCCTTCCTGCACCTGTAACAGCAGGCCACTGTAAATGCTCTTAACTCCCATCAGGTGGGCACTTTACTCTCTTTCCTGAGGCAGAAAGTAAATTAACAAAGGCCCCACGGCCATGAAATCTCACGGTGGAGTGTCGGGCCCAGGTTCCAGGCACTGCTGCCTTCTTCACCTTGGCGACCCGAGAATGACATATAAGCCCCCCCCAGTAAAGGGGACTTAAGCCCCAGGGGGTCTGAGGTTCAGTGGAGGGGACAGGGTGCCTCGAAGACTTTCAGTGGGAGGGACGTAGACCCTACAAAGGCAAAGAAGAGGTTGGGGTCCCACCGATGCTACAGGGTAGGGCAGGGACAGCTCAGAGACCCTTTTCCTAATATTTTTGTTTCATTTTTTTCACCAGTCAGCCAACTGAGAGGCCCAGCTCCAGCCCCCGAGTCTCACCAAGTGCAGAGGCCTCCAGGGCCTGGGTAAAGGAGCTGGTGGAGGTTCCTTTAAGGGCTGGTGGTCACTGGGGCCGGACCCCCAGGCCCCTCCCCCTGCGTGTTTCGGTGCCTTCTATGAAAAGCGAATGGCTTCTCAAAGCATCCTGCTTAACCCCTGCCTTACTCTCAGGAATGGGGGACCCTAACCCCACAGAGCATGGCTTTGGGGAGCCCTTTGTCAGGGAGGTCCAGGCAGAGGATTGGGATTTTTTTTCCCAATAACAGAAAGCGCCCCATTGACCCAGCAACTGAGTCCTGCCTTCTCATTCATATCTTTTCATACATCACATGCACACAGTCGCCGTGGAAAAAGAGTTACAGTCTTCTAAAAATTTTCTCTAATTTTTAATTTTTGATTTAATCTTTATTGTATTTTCTCCATTACCATGTAATCACCTATACCCCCTTCACACTGTATACCAGCCCTGGCCACACTGTATACAATGTAACTTAACGTAGATGGTCCCCAACACCTCCCAGAAGCCACCACTGTTAATTTTTGGTGTGAAGTATGCACACCAGGTGGCCCATCTATCTGTCTGGTGGGACCGTGTTCCTTGAAATTTTAAAATTCTGTTGCCTTCAGGCAGGGCACACTCTGTAGGTCACTGTCCCCACATTCTTGGTGGCCACCCTCCCTAAACGGGACGTTCAGTTGTTTCCCCATAGACTGCAGGAGGAATACGATAATTTACACATTATGGTACCCATCATAATATCCATGCTATGAACGGGTATTTTTTCATTAACGATTCTGAATATGCTTCCGTATCAATGAACCTGTGTTGGCAAAACACATGTCATGGCTGTTCAGCATTCTGTACTCGGTACTGCGTATCATCACGTACTTTGCCCAGCCCTTACTATTGGACCTTTAGGTCTTTGTCAACGTTGGCTGTGAACAGCTGGACCCTGCTCTTAAAGCATCCCAGGCATTGTCCTTTGCTTCCCCCCTGACCCCTTAGAGTGCTCTCAGGTGGTGTCCTTTACAAGTTTGAGAACAGCGACTAGTTAACCCATGCTGATGGTGGGAATCCCCTGGATACTTATTTAAAATACACATTTCCAGGCATCTCCCCCTATCCCTGGGTGGTGGCTCTGAGGGAAGGCAGGGTCAGGCATATTTGGAAAGGTTGACCCAGTTGGAGCCTGATCCCCAGACCCCGGGACTCTGGTGGCTGCCATGGTCTTAGAAAGACCACTCACCTCTTTCACCTGGATTTCCTCATCCATAAAAACCTGGTAGTAACACCTGGGGCCAGGTCATCTCGAGCGTCACAGGGGACAAGGCAGGCGCAGCCCCCAGCAGAGTACCTGGGAGGAAGGGGGAGGGGGCTATCTGTGAGGAGCAGGGTCAGAGGACCCCATGTCCCATTTCCCCTCACCCCCTTCCTCCGTTTTCCCCTTCTCTCTCCTGTAAGCACCAGGGCCTCAGCTCACTCTCCTTTGAATGTCTCCATTGCCCATGCTTAGTCGTAGGGCACCTTTGTCCCATCAACTGCCTGCAGAAGAACATCAGGAAGCTGACCTGTCCCCTTATGTCATTATTCTTATACAGAAATGATGTCATTGTCCACTTAAGTGCTTTCCTAAAAGCTACCTCAGGAGCCCAGACTGGCTCTGATAATGCCACGTGTTGGGAAGAGAAAGTTCCAGAAGCCAAATTCCTGACTCCTGTCCTGAGAGAGCTCTCCTAGAAGACCCTGTGGTCACCGCCTTCCTAAAGGCAGGACCTCTGTTGTGGGACACCCCAGGAGGATCCCCCCAGGGGCCGGAGGGCCCTCTGACATCACTGGGTGATGACTCTTCCCTCTCATGAGAAGCAGAGGGGAGGGACAGACTATGACTGTTTTCTGTGGTGTATAAACAAGTCACACAGAACTGTGTGCACTTTATCCAGAAGAAAGGCCACATACGGCCACGACAAATAAGATCGCATAACATGTGTAAATTTTCTCTGACGAGACTCTGTAATGGGCATGCTTGTGTGCTCTATTTCTGAAAGAGGATAATGGGGAAACTCTTATAGAAAAAGGTAGAGTCATGATTGGATGTCTCTGTGGTGAGGTATAAAGGGTCAGCACACCTGACCTCCTGACCTGAGACAGTGGCCAGGTTCATCAAGACTTGTCTGCAAAGCCTGGGCACCCATGCCAGGCACCATGGAAATATAACAGGGATCAGAAACCCTCCTCCCCCCCAACCCCATCTATTGGCAAGGGTGCCGAAAATTACATTGTAAAATACTCAGAAATGCAAAGATGAGGAAAGTCAAGGGGGACATGGGGCTCCAGGGACCACTGACCCCAGATTCAGGAGCTGTCTGACTTCTGAACCGAAGGAGGACTAGGCATAGGGTGTCGGTGATTGAGGGAAAAGTACTCCCTTAGAGGGAGCAGGCTGTCGGTAAGCCAAGATGTGAGAGAGGGTGGCACAGACAGGGCAGTAAAAGGAGTTGAACGTGGCTGGAGCACGTGCTCGGTGCCCAGGTCAGTCTCTGCGGTCAGTGAGGGGCAAACGTTACAGCCTCATTCCAGCCACATGTGCTCAGGAAGGACAGTCCTCTCCACCTGGAGCACTCTGTCTCCCCACAGGTTTAGTGGGTCCTGTTGTCCACCTCGAACAGCTCCCTGTGCCCCTTGGGGACCCATCTTCCTTCCTGTCCACTCACCCACCCTGTCTTTACCAGAACATCGGAAACAAAGAGCAAGATCTGTAAACCGCAGGGAGCAGAACAAGGAGGGCGGCAAGAGGATGGAGGCCAAGCCTTTGGGGAAAAGCATTCAAAGGCAAATCTTTCATTCACTCATCCACTCACTCATTTGTTCCTTCAACAAATACTTGTTGAATGCTTGCTGTATGCTGAAACCCGGCCAGAGCTATACCAGGGACCAGTATAGACACTGGCCCACTCTCATATAGAGCCATGTCCATGAGGACAAGCCCTGGCGAGTGCCCAGATGTGGGTGGCAGAACAGCACAAACCCCTATTTGCCTGGACAGCTAAGGGCTTCCTGTGGAAGTGGCTCTTGGCTGGGGGCCAGGGTGAAATCTGCAACTGGCTTCCCAGGGGCATTTGAAGCACTGTGATCTAGTGTGAGAAGCAGGGGATTTGAAGCTAAGAGACGCCGTTTAACCCTGGCTTCCTTTCTTAGTAGCAGTGTGACCAGGAATAGGTGGCTTCACCTCTGAGATTCAGTCTTTCTTATGTGCAAAATGGGAATAACACTTACCGTGCTGGGTAGTTGCAAGAATTTAAAAACATCAGCTCTGGTGGCACAAAGTGTGTGGCACATAGAAGTCATCCTATAAACTAGAGGTTTTTACCATGGTAGTTTTAATGTTACTTGCATTTTAAAAAATGTGTTATTCTGTTACACTTGTCCCATTCCCACTTTGCTGTCCTCTGCCCAGCCCACGACCCCCCCCCCCAGACATTCCCCCCTCTGTTGTTCAGGTCCATGGTCATTTAAGCATGTTCTTTGACTAGTCCCTCCCCCTTCTTTCCACCTTTATCCCTCTTCCTCCTCCCCTCTGGTCACTGTCAATCTGTTCCATGTTTCTATGCCTCTGGTTCTATTTCGCTTACTAGTTTATTTTTGTTCCTCTTATAGGTGAGATCATATGGTATTTGTCTTCCACCGACTGGCTTATTTCACTTAGCATAATATTCTCCAGGTCCATCCATGCTGTAGCAAAAGGTAGGAGTTTCTTCTTTCTTTCTGCTGTGCAGTATGCCATCATGTAAATGGACCCCCATTTTTTGAAGCATGCATTTACCAATGGGCACTTTGACTGTTTCCAGCCCTTGGCTGTTGTAAGTAGCACTGCTATGAACATAGGGGTATGTGAGTTCTTTTGAATTGGTGTTTTAGGATTTCTAGGGTATATCCCCAGCACTGGAATCACTGGGTCAAAAGGCAGTTTCATTTTTAGTTTTTTGAGAAAATTACTTGCATTAACCACAAGCCCTTTTCCTATTGTGGTGGCTGGAAGGAGCTCTCCGTGGTGCTGATTGCTTTATGGCAGCTGGGGGCCTCTGTTCCCTGTCAAGAAGATACATCTTTGCAGCAAGCATCTACGGTCAGAAGAAGCACACATGTGTCCCCAACAAGGCAATCTATCACAGATTTCCCCCATTAATCACTGCTCACAGGGTGGTAAGACACCCAGACCAAAGGAGAAAACCGTGGGGGGAAATAACAGTTACAAGATTCTTGAAAAACCCTCAGCCGTTGGTTTTATGTTCACTGATGTGAAACATCACAGTAAGAATAATGATAGAAAATATAATAACAACAATGTCACAACAGTATGACTAATATTAAACAGCAAGACGCAGGCGAGTATGGTGGTTAAAAATGCAGCTTCGGAGGAAGGACATTGATTTTATACCCTAGCTGTGAGGACCTCAGTTGTTACTCAAATTATCTGGGCCTCCTGACCCACAAAACAGAGTCAACATGGTGATTAAATCCACTAATGTGTGGCAGGCCTTTAGAGTGGTGTCTGGCACAGAGGGGCAACTCCATAAACATCAGCTTGTAGCAAGGTAGTGAGCGCCTTTTAGCACAACTGACAAGTGCCCGAGTGGGACCTTTTACATGCATCTCTGCCAGCATCCTAACTCCCTGCAGTGACCAATGACTAGCATAAATCACACTGACCACGTGCCAGGCACTGTCACATACCCTTTGCACATGCCATCTCAATTAATAGCATGGGATAGGTTCTCCTTTGTCCTCAGATGAGGACCGGTGAGAACAAATACCTGATCTTGACCCCAAGCCTGCCTTATGCCTAAGACTCTGCTGGAATGTCGTGGGGGAAGCTGCCACCATCCAAGAAAGGGAAGGTGTTGCATGGTTCCTTCCTGTTCCATGTTCTGTTTGCTTCACATTTAGGGGACACGGGTTTCTGGAACCAGGTTGCCTGAGCTCTCACCTCCTCTCTGCCTTGGACCAGCTTGGCCAGGTTGTTCAATGTCTCTGCTTGTGTGTTCATTTGTCAAGTGTCTATAATAAATGCCCGCCACACAGGGCTGCTATGAGGATTAAATAAGTTGGTAAATGTAAAACACTTAGGGTGGAGTTTGAAACATAGTAAATGATGTGTTTGTTCTCTCTACCGTTACACAGCGTATGCGGGGAGGGAAGGGGGCCACACTAGCTCAGGCTTTTGTGATTTTGCCCATGTTATTTCCTTCTCCTGACATACTCTTCCCTACCTTTGCTCTGATGCTAAACATCTTGTCTTCCAGGAAGCCTTCCTTTCATGCCCCTAGACCTCCTGGGGTAGGAGTAGTGACCTCTGAGGACCCCCACTGCCCCACACCCATCCTGTCCTGGGAAACCCCGTGTCTAGGTCATCAGCATCTTCTCCTAGCTGGCAGTGGGGCCCTCGGGACAGACAGGACTTCCCTGAGAGTGCCTGACCCAGGATGCTTTCGGTACATGGAAGTTAAACTGGATTTATCTGAACTGGAAACAAACCTGCCTTAAAATCCAAAGCAATTTCCCAGCATAGCCCACGGCCTAGGGGGACACTACTGCTACATAGAAATAAAATTAGCAAGATCTACTGCCTCCAGAACAGCCAGCTGAGATTCTGTCCTCTACACAGAAATTAATTCCGCCCAGAAATAAACCCCCAATGAGCCTCCCACAGAGCCCATTAGTAAACCACAGTGACCACTGACATGAGTTTCTCCCTGGGAAAGTCCCATTGAGTCGCTGCTGAATTCTTTCCCTTGCACAGCAGTTGGCCCGCAGCTGGGGGATGGCCAGCAATTGCAGGAGAGTGAATACGTCTGCAGCACGGAGTCAGAGTCGGGCTTCTCCATAGCCAACGGGAAGCTCTTTTTCTCTCCTTTAAACTCTTTATTGTAATACAAGGTGCACACCAACCAGGGAATGTATTTCTCTGCCTCTTCCTCCAATCAGCGACTTTCCTTGCTTTGGCAAAACCTCTGAGTAAACTGGAGGTAGAGTGCTTTCCCTTCGGACGACTAGGGTGGAGTCAGATCCAAATCCGGGCTCTCCCAGGAACCAGTCATGTGGCCTTAGGCAAAGAACTTTTCAACTTCCTGGGCTTCAAGTTCAAGAAAACGGGAATAGGCTTACATGGCAGAAAGAATATGGGAGTGGCGGGCTCAGCGGCTGCCGCACTGTAGACCACCGGCAAACTCCACAGCTGCCTGAAGACGTACTTCGCTTCTTCTCTGCAAGCAACAAAGTTCGCATTGTGTTCAGACCTGGGTGGCCACAGACCAAAAAAGTGGCGATCTTCCCAGCCCTGTAAAACACGTCCTATAAAACAGGACGTGATTCCTGTTTTATACATGTCATCATGGAAATCATGGAAAGTCTAGTCCCTTTTCATGACTGGTTTTAAGCTACTGTGATTTATTGATGAATGGCTTAAGAACAGATATAGGACCAATGCACTGGCCAATGAGATGTGAGAGGAAATGGGTTGGGGGTGGGGAGGGATTCCTGGAGAGATATCTTCTCCAAAACAGATGCCTCAAGGAGTGACATCAGCCCAACAGTGTGAGAGGTGGTCCCCTGCTAGTATCCCGGCTCAGCAACAATGCTTTGGCAGCCACCCATGACCCACGTGCCTCTGCTGGAGCTTTGGGGTCCAGGTAGGAGGCTGTGGAAACTTGGTAGAGCCCAGGACCAAGGAGAGTCGTGTTGCAGAGGCAGGTTCTTGCCCAGGTGGCAAACTTGCTGACCACGGTACTGACTATAGACCCAGAAACAGCCTCAGCTCCTTGTGGACTCAGCTACAGCCCCAACTGGCCCTGATTCTGCCATTAACATCGTCCAACAAATGACCCTACAGGAGTCACACCTACCTGTGCCCCGTGTACCAGGCCTGCTGCCTCAATTCCCACTGTGGACCTCACAGCTGTTCCATCTCCGCTCGGTGCCCAGGCAGGAGACACGCCTGTCTGTGCCCCTGACACAGGCCCCCCAACCAAGATCAGCCCGCAGATCCTGAAACGAGCCTGTAGCCAGACTCCAGCATCACTCACCTGCAGTCCTGGGGACAACACCATCTGCCTGGGGATCTGACAGGAGAGGTCTCTGCCAGCTAACATCAGTCCACAAAGACTGGAAGCGGTATTGGATCCTCAAGCCCACGGTCACCCACATAAGGACATTTTTTTCTCAAGTCATTTTATACCTAAGACACAAATCACAACCATGGTGACGATGATATTCAAGCTGATTAGGACTCTCAGTTGCAGACCATAAGGACCGCTCTATGTAGTTTCAATGAGAGAGGGATTTGCAAAGGTGGCTAGGAGCCCACAGACTCTCTCAAGAGAGCCAGAGGCTGGGTCTGGAGGCCACGTGTGCAGGAACAGAGTCCAACCCCCTGCGCTCAGGTCCCGTGGCCTCTGGGCACAGGCCCTGCAAATGCTGCACAGGACGCAGCTGCTGTGTCCGTGGGGCCAGCTGGCTCCGGGACCTGGATGCTGTCTCTGCCCCGCCCTTCTCCATCCTTGCCAGGAGAGGATTCCCTGTGGGGTCTGCTTCCTACGCTCCCTCCTTCCAAACCAGAGCCTTGCCTGGATGCCTCTGATGGCCCAGTCCAGGTGACATTCCTAGCTTCAAGAATAGCTAGGAAATGGACTTCTGGCTCCTGGTTGGGAAATAGGCGCTCAGAATGTGCCAACTACCTCAAACATAGGAAAAGTGTTCGAACATGTTGAGTTACAGGACAGAGGTTCATTATACCATCTACTCAGAACTTCGATTCAGCTGGAAAATTCCCACTGGAGGAGATGGCAGTTTGGAGGGCTCATATGCCAATGTTGGGGGTAGTAGGCAGTTGGGTCCCCTGACTAGAAATCTGAAGGCCCAGGTCCAGGTCTTGGCTCCACCACTAACCAGCTGAGACCAAAGGGGTCCTGGATGGTTAACAGTGACATAATGAGCTCCCCAAAGACTTACGGGAGTGAGCCTTCTGCATCTGGACCCCAGGCCCTCAGGCTTCCTGTCCAGGGCTCAGAGTCAGGGGAGCTGGGTTTCAGTCTTGGCTTGGCCACTAGTTGTCTGGATGACCTTGAGACTGTCACAGAACCTTCTTGGGTCTCAGTGCTCACATCCTTTACATGGAGGGTTTGACCAGTCGGTGACCGGTGTCCTTTCTGCTCCATTCCTCACCCTAAAAAAAATGTCGGCACATCCAACAACTCTCCAGAGCCACTCTGGTTTCTGTCACAATAATTCCCCACTTTGTGTTGTTCCCTTTTGCAAGAATCCCCCAAAAGCAGTTTCCCCAAGGATATCTGATGCTCACACATTAACGAACATGCACTGAATACACCCCAAATTAAAAGTGACCAAAAACAGTTTTGCAAACAGAGTGCCACGCCACTGACACCTTCAAATACAACAGTCTCTCCCCAGAGATGTGCCATCGGTCTGCGGACGGCGGCTGACCAGCTGACTCATCCACCCTCTCCCCAGGGAGCCTTGGTGCCAGCCTCTGCCAGCTCCGCTACAGCATTGTACTCTACACACCTCCCACATGTCTGGGGGATGCTGTCCACACTGGCTTCCCTAGCCTTCAAAATGGGGATAAGAAAGAATCAGTCACAAAGAATTCACCAGTGGAAGTGTGCAGAAGAGCCTAGCCAGGGCTGGACACCTTGTAGGCACTCGGGGAGCGGAACTTCCGGGTCTTCCTTCAGAAAAGCCTCTGCTGCCTGGATCTCCCTCACTCTGCAGGGGGCCCCCAGGCACCCCCATCTGCAGCCCCCTTCTGACCTGTCCGGGAGCCTCGGAGGCTCCTTCTAGCACCAACATTCTAGGAATCCAGCCACACGAAGCTGCTGGGAGTTACTGCAATTGTTGGAATTTATTGCTGCCTTCCAATCATAAAATAGGCTCAGATGGCTTGCTTTAAAAGGGATGACTTTTTTTTATAGTCTCAAATGTGAGTTTTGCCCTCACCCCGAGTTCCCCCTGCTTGGCCCCTCTTCTCTACTACCTCCACCTCGTCTCTCTCCTTTGCAGAAAGCTGGTCGTTTAAAGCAACAAGAAATAAGCCGCTCCTGGCCTCCTCTGGCTGCCTTTTCAACCAGCTGCTGTTGCCATGGTAACCCGCAGGCATCTGCCTGCCTTTCAGCCGAGCCTCCTCCCCTGGGTGCACTGTCGCTCTGGCAGGCACTGTGTGTGTGTGTGCGCGCGCGCACGCTAGTGGTTGGTCTTTCCCCTGCCCTAGGAGGCCCCAGAAAGACACAGTTAGGGTTCCGTTGTTTGCCCTTAAGTTTCCCAGCCAGCCCTCCATCCTCCCTCCCTTCTC
This sequence comes from Sturnira hondurensis, assembly GCF_014824575.4. Classification (NCBI taxonomy): domain Eukaryota; kingdom Metazoa; phylum Chordata; class Mammalia; order Chiroptera; family Phyllostomidae; genus Sturnira; species Sturnira hondurensis. Next base: position 5,056,144 of record NW_028093774.1, on the reverse strand, counting down.
TGTTCTGTCTCTTACACTCGGGAGGTAGAAAGGACCATCCCAAACAGCGGCCCCTAAAGCGGGTGACAGCCTTCATTCATGTGCTCCACAGATGTCTGTGGCTGGCCTGCTGTGCGTGGGCACTGTGCCAAATAGAAGTCTGACAGCGCCCCAATGGATGAAGAAGACCCCTCATTTTACAGATGGGGAAACTGAGGCTCAGAAAGTGAAGGAGCCTGCTCAGGTCCCACAGAGGCAGCAGGGCCTGTCTCAGAACTTGGTGTCCAGGTGTCTAGGTGGGTCCTGTGCCTTTGCTTTCATTAGCCTTTGCCTTCATTAGCCTTTGCCAACCACCAGCCACCTGCAAGCCCAAGCTGTCCACCTGCAAATACAGTGGGACCTTGGAGCCACAGAAGTGGCCGGGGCTGCCTCCGATCCGGCCCCCGCCCCTTGCTCTGGCTGTAGCTGCTGAAGCTGGGGACCTCCTTAGGTGCGTCCTTTTAGCACAGCCAAGGCAGGACTTCCCTGCAGGGTCCCACCCAATGCAGCAGACTCCCAGGTATGCAAGGGTTCTCCCCTGCGCCCCCCACCCCAGCTGGCTCCTCATCACGGGCACAGCTGGAGTGGTGGTGGCAGCAGCCAGCTCTGCTCCACTTACCTGCCAGCCCCATCTGTGGGCTGACGTCACCTGAGCTGGCCGCTATTCCCCCCGGGTATTTTCTGCTTATTAAAACACACATGCCATCCTCCTCTCCCACACCGTTAAAAGGTTGGCTCTGCAGCACAGATTCAACACACTCAGGAAAGGGAGGGGAGGAGGAAGGGCGCCCCCACACAGTAAAAACTAATGTGGGATGCGGCATCAGCTCCGGCTCCCTGGGAGGTGGTTGGTTGGAGAGGCAGAGGGATACAAAAAGGCTCCGACCGCTTCATAAGGTATCCTTAAAACGAGCACCCATTGTTATTTTTTCCCCTTTCAGGGAGGGAACAAGACAGAGCCGAAGTGAAGAACTACTATGGACCAGGCACTGGGTGCCTGGAACCCATCATTACTGTCGACATCGGGACTACTGCTTACTGAGCACTTACTGTGTGCCAGGTGCCGCCACCAGCTCCCTAACTCTAGTTCTCAGTGTGCATACTCCTGCCACCTCCCCCGCGTCTCCCTGCTGGCCTGGTCCTGCTGCTCGGGGACAGCACTTGCTGTCTTTGTGCTGATTCTCTTCCTATGCACGTACACACACGTGTCGGCAATGAAGGATGCTACTTGATTTGGGGAATCACCTTATTCCCCGTCCACGATGAAATGCAGGCCTCTTTCACCACCTCTTGCACCTGCCACGTACACACTTCCTGCCTTCATGCTCCTTCATGCTCCCGACATCACTCTTTTGTCATTTAATTTAGACCAGCAGCCAGGCTGTGTATGTGAATGCAAACCTGAGCCAAGCCCGGCAGCTCTTGTTTTGTTTTCCTTGGTGTGGCGGCCACGAAGATGTGGCACGCAGGCCTCCTGCTGCAGGAACGTGACTGACTGACAGCCCCAGCTGCTGCTGGGACATGGGTCCGGCTCCACACTCTCTCGCTCCAAAGCCACAGTCCTGCAGCCCAGGGACTGAGCACAGGCGCATTCCTGCTACAATGCAACTCCCGATGGACTTCTCTGGCAGGAGAACTCCCCGTCATCCTGATGCTCCTCTCCGGGCACAGAGCTGCAATCTAGATTCCAGCTCAGCCGGCCCTCCCTTCAGGGAGGTGTGGTCTCTCTCCCTCACCCTGCATGTGGTCTGAGGGCTCCCGGGTTCTCTGCCCGCCTTTGTCTGCCCCGTGTGTCTCCCCATCTTAGACATCTGATTCCACCTTAGTCTCCTGCTCATCAAACTCAAATGGTCGGTAATTGTTTCTCCCTACGCTCTTTGTTTAGTTTCTTTTTTAAATGTCCTCATCTCTGATTCAACCTGGGTCTCTCCTGGCATGTAAATCTTCCTCGCACAAGTCCAAACACACCAGGTGCCCTCCCCTGGAACCTTCAGACCTGCCCGATCTGAACTGACCCCCCTCCCCCCCCCCAGCCAACACAGCTACCCCCTCGAATCTTCTTCGACCAGCCTCCCTGCAGATTTCACTCACGGCTTCCTCTGCTGCCCCCACTTCCTGGCCTACCTACCTTGCTCACGAACCCCTCGCCCCTCCTCTCTGCGCAGCGCACCCTCCAGCACAAAAGCTCTGTTCTGCCTCTTTTTCTTTTTTGCTGCTACTTGTGTTTAAGTGGCTTCAGGACCTCCTCAACGAATCCTCAACTCTGCTTATCCTTTAGCTCTGATTTTCTTCCTTCTTTGCCCTCCACTCTACTTTTCAGGAGGTTTTTCCACTTTAACTTGATACCCTTGATTGAATATTTCATTTCTGCCCTCATATCATGTCGTATTTCCCAAAGTCTTCTTCCGGTCGTGGAACGATCCTTTTTATAGCGTTTCCCTGGTCTTAGAATGAATGCTCCTTTCTATTGCATTTCCCTCTTTTTAAAGCATTCTTTACTATAAAAGAAGATGTTGGTGGTACGAATTGTTAAGACCAGCAAGACTAATTTATTCGAAGATTACTCTGAGTGAGTGGCTTTCCTTCTTTTCAAGTGGCCTTTTCTTGTTTTGTTTTGATGGCTTTCACGTTGAGTGGGTCCTCTGGGTTGCTTGGTAGTGTTCATGCGTGCTCACTCAAGGGCTGATGGGAAGTCTCAGACAGTCGTGGTGGAGCGTGTTAGTGGTGCTCCTATCAGGCCTTTGCCCAGGGAAGTCCCAGATCTCGGTATCTTTAGTCCTGTTCTCCTGGGCTGATTACACTTCCCAGGAAGATTCCTAGTTTCTTTCTGGAAGCCGACAGAGGAAGACAACCAGGGTGCTCAACTCATCAGCCACACCCAGCTGGTTTCTAGAACAGATCATATTGACAACTCCTATCTCTGCGTAAGAAAATGATTTCCAGCTATAATCATGTACAGATCAGTATTAATCATGTTAAATTTCTACTTCAGCACTAAAACAGACTGTTAATGGTTAAACAGAGGAATAAATGTCAGTTTTAATGAGATGTAAATTCAGTAAACTATTTCATGTAAACTAAAATCTGTACTTGCCAAACAAATCTGCATTCAATTCATCTTCTGCTTTGCGGATATAAAAGTTAATCATCAATAAAACTGCGGGGAGTCAGACAGAATGACAAGGGTGAAGTAACCCAAGTTGTTCCTTTGTCTGCACAACCGCTGTGCTCTCAGGTGGATGCTGAGTCACCTCTAGAAGTGCAAGCCGAGGTGCCTCACACCCCAAGAGGCTTGAACAGAGCTGGAACGTTAGCAACTTACTGTCCAACGTGAGCATTGCTGAGTCTGCATGTGATGGGCGTTCTTCTAATTAACTCCCAGGGAGAACAAAATAGAAAGGAGGAACAAGTAACAAAGTGCTGGGTTGAAGCTTATGCTATTGAAATTCAGTGGAAACCACAGTTGTTTAGAACAGAGGTCAAAAATAACAATAGACCTTCGGTTTAAAAAATAATAGTTGTTCTAACATGTATGAAGTAGCACAGCACCTTCTAATCAGATCTTGTGATTTTGTGAAGTTCCGGACAGACATGTTCACTAGTCTCCTGCTCCCGTGGCAGACCCTTCTGCCGCCTGCCCGGGTGCTTGGCAGACTCCCAGCCAGCAGCACTCACAGAACCCCTCTCTCCCAGCGTGATCCTCGATGCCCCAAGTCCAGAGCGCCTCTCCTTACCCTCCCCAGAGAACAAGCTTCCCATCTTCCACTGGAGCAGGATGGGAACATACCCAGGGGTGGGAAGTGGCAGAAGGAGACAAAAAATCTACTTCTTGAACTTTTAGCCAGTCCTCCTGTTTCCAGCCCCGAACCACTCTGGCTTCCAACAGCACAGGGGACCACTTCCGGAGTCTTTGGGTGTTTTGCAGTGCTCATCACAGTTCCTCAGGCTGTTGGTTTAGGATGCAGGGCCTCCGGTCTACTTCACCATTTACATCTTGACCATCTGCTTTCCAGTTTCCAGTTCCAGATTCCAGATGTACTGGGGTTTCAGAAGGGAGCAAAGCGGCACACATGTTCAATCTGCCATCTTTACCAAGTCTTCAACATGCATCATTTAATTCAGATTTTACTGTGAAAGACGAGGAAACTGAGGTTCAAGCTCACACAGTAGTAAGGGGTAAGAGTGGGATTCGAAACCAATGCAGGTGAGCAAGACAACCCTCTGGCCCCAGGAGCTGACCATCTCAGGGAGACGGGCAGGTAAGCAGATGGTCGCTGTGCAGTGTGGTCTGAGCCGGGACAGAGGGAACAGGGCCATGTGAAAATTCAGAGAGAGCCTTCAGTGCAGGTGATGGGGTCATCGAAAGTTCCCCCAGGAGGTAACATGTGAACCGAACGATGAAGGAGGAGCAACACTTTCTGATTCTTAGACCTGTTCTGAGCTGAGGACTGAGGCATCAAGATTCGGTTCATTTATTCACTCAGGCATCCAAACTAACATGTAGCAGTTGCCACCAAGCGTGTGCTGGACAGTCAGTCCCCAGGACACCAGGTACCCTTGGGCTCTCGGCCCTTCCAAATGGCCCCAACCAAAGCTGTCCTCTTTCGGACGCCAGCCTGCAACCTCGACGGGGGCGCTCTGGCACCAGCTCACTCTGCTCCCACAGACTTGTGAATCCCCCAGACTCACCTGAGTCCCAGACCCCAAATGGCCTGTGTGGAACAGAAGCACCGCAACCCGATTTCCATGGAATCGCTCGAAATCCCCTCCCTCCTCTGCTGAGCATGGAAGGTTAGGCAAGGGCACACGGGAGATACTCTGATGAAATGACGAGATGGCGACGAATTCATCGTCTGTGACAGCTGAGCCCAGGACAGATAATCCTGGAGGAGGCATCGGCACTGACTTGAATCCCTGCCCACAGAGAGGGGGCCCAGAATGCAGAGCGTGACCTTGAACACAGCTTCAGTTTGCTCCCGGATGGAGCACTCCCCTGCATAGTGAACTGGGGATGCTGTCTTTGTGACTGGCAGACTGGCAGCAATTAATTATCTCGGGGTTTGCTCCAGGTTCCGAGGATGTGCCAAGTGATTAAAGAGGGGTTTCAGAAACGGGGACTTATTTGCTCTCGGCCCCCTAATTGTTTGCTAAATGATTCACCGTAATGACGTGTAGCAGCTTCACATTCCCCTAGGCAACACTTGCATAATGTGCAAGTAAAACTGAAATTCCTAATGTGTCATCACGTTGGCGGTTGGAGGTAAGCTGACAAATTCCACACAGCACAACATACGTGACCAGGCGCCCATCCTGCAGAATTTCTTGGACAGTAGCTCTCATGGAGCTTCGAAGCAGGGTGGTTAGGATGCACGCGTGTGACATGAGGCAGTAAGTTAGCTCCGGTGCCCTCAGGAGGCCTGGGTTCTAAACCTCGTATAGCCACACTGTCCCTGAATGCAGGAAAAGAACTTGATACACAGAGGGCAACTGACCCACTGTGGGTCCTTCTGAGCCAAGTGCCCTGATTTGTCCCCAAGTTTATCAGCTGCTGGGCCCCAAGTTTCCTCGAGAAAAGAGAAGAACCAAATCCTGGGCTTTTTCTCTTCTTCTGATGAATGAGGGCAGTCACTCCACTGCTCACCCTTCCCAGCCACTGTTGGGCTCAGTTGACTGAGGTAATGAAGAGCCCCTGGAACAAGTGTCGGGCTCCCCAATGCCCAGAAACCCCCATCTGGATCCCCAGCTTGTCAGCACCATGGACAGCCATGGTTCTCATTTTTTTTTCCAAAGACTTGGAGTTATATACATCAGGGAGGGTCTGAAACCTGCCGTGGAGTCCATTCTGTCCTTTGACAGATGAAGACTTTGAGGCTCACAGGTTGGAGGGGATTGTCCAGCATCCAGCGAAGCCCACTTTCCCAGGAAAAGCAGGATCCAGCCTCCCTGCTCTGTGCCAATCTGGGACACTTCCCCCCTGCCTGGACTCCAGGTTCCCTGAAGGCAGGGCAGTCCACACCTCCTGTGTCTCTCCAGAACCCAGCACAGGCCAGGGGCAGAGGACAGGCACGGTGAACACAGCCATGACTTCTCTGCCAGTCCATCCCGACAGCCAAGCCCAGGAGCCCGCCCTCGGAAAGACGGCCCAGCTCCGCCTGAAAAGACACCCGTGTTGAGAGCTGGCATCACAGTTTCACACACACAAACCCATGTGTCACTGTGGCTTGTTTCGGCTGTGAAACAAGCCGTTGTCTCTGCAATAAGCCTGGGGATTATGAATTCATGTTCTCTGACTCCTTAATCATGCCTGGCACAGGTATTTTTAGGGAATCCACGTGCAGTGCTGTCCGGAGGGAGGGAGAGAGAGAGGGGGGAACAGTTGGAGGGAAGGAGACTTAGACAAAGATGCTAACTGCGAACGCTGTGTATCACTGAGTCGCTGCTGTTTCCTGGCCTGCAAAGGAAAGAGGAACCGCCTGAGCAGGTAGGGCTCCCTGGGCAGAATTACGATCGCACCTTATTTAGTCTGATCAAAAGGAGAAAGCAAACGTCTTGATTCACGGGCGGTTTAAAATCAGTCCCCCCACCCCCAAACCCAGGTCGCAGGACACATTTTGATTCCATTAGCCTTCCCTGCATTGTAGGTTCTGGGCAGCACCTTTGCATCCACACGTAAGTCACTGGTTGTCACTTGTCTCCAGCGGAGGAACATGCTACTCAGTCAAGCTTCACAGCAGGAGGCTTTACACCACATTTGCCGAGCAGTCCCCATGAGTCACAGCCAGGCTCCCGGTCCTCTCCTGCAGGCAAACTCCTGGGTGCGCACGTGCAAGAGCTGACCAGCTGACGGACGGTAAAGTCAGGAGAGGCAGGTCTTCCCCCACCTTTAGGATACTCCCACCTGTAGTCAAACAAAGGTCTTCTGGCTCCAAAGAGCAAGTGTGGTTCTGTAACGACACTGATCTGTTGTATTTGGTACTACTGGAGACCACCGTGGCTCTGCTTGGCTCACCAAATCAAGTCCAGGCTGCTTAACCAGAGCAGCAGGGCACCCAGGTCTGGACTGCTCCGCCTTGAGCTGGCCTTTTACACCACCTCAATCCATGTCTTGTGCTCCAGCCCCCCCACCGAGCCACTCAGGCACAGGTAGCATGGCCATTCAAGCCGCTTACCTTTGCCTCTGCTCTTCCCTCCGGGGAATGCTTTTCTACCCTTCTCTGCCCTCCTCTGGCTCCCAGTCAGCTGGAGAGTCCTAGGCATGGTTCAGGACCCTGGACGGAGCCATCCATGTCTCCCCTACCCCCTGGAGGTGAGCCCTGTGTGTCCCTTCACCAGCTCCTGTATTAAAGCGATTTACTTACTTTCTCCATTTGGTTGTGGATCCCAAGGACACAAAGCCTGTGTGACAGACACTGTCACGGATTGGCCAACAGCCCACCCTGTACAGCAGGATGAAATCCAAGCAACTAATTGCAGCTCTAGGGATGGGCTTGTGCTGGGCCAAGCTATTAAGGTAAACTTGTCCTCACCAGGGGAGATCAATCATGAACCCACAGCTACTAAGCCAATCGGTGCATGGTGTTGCCTTGAGGATGGTTATTGGTCTAGGAGGAGGCACGGGAGGTGGCCCAATCAGGAGGAAGATAGAAGATTTTGTCTGTAGAGTCAGCAAGGAAAATCTGTCTCTATGTGTGTATCTAGGTATCTATCATCTGTCTACCTCCACCTGCGCTGGCCATGAATGGAGCAGGGCCCAATGGCCCCGCGACCACAGAGCCAGACCCAGCGAGTCTGCAGCAGTGCGGGTGCCGGGAGAGAGAGATGGGAGAACCCGCATTCCTGATGACACCTGGAGGCTCTGGTGCCTCCCGTCACGGGTTTCTGATGCCACGAGCCGTGCCTTTCCCGGTCATGTGCACCCAACTCGGCTGGGCTGTCTGTTACTCACAGTTAGAACCCCTCAACTGACACACTGGGTCCCAGTCACCTTTGTACGCCAGCGCCCAGCGCCTGGCAGGAAGCTGCTCAGACACAAAAGTGTCAGCATTGGGAGTATCAGCATTGGATGCTCAAGTTCTGTAGCTGATTAGGAGGGAAAAAATGAATGGGGAAGAGGAGAGAAACCAGCTGAGGGAGTGAGTCCGTCCACCAGCCCAGGCGAGGACGGATCAAGGGCGGTTGGTGACAACCACCTCACGGAGCCAGCACACAACCTGGCTCCAAGGGACTGGCTCTCTGCGCCCTCGGTCCTGCCTGGTGGCCCAGACCCCGCGGAGGGCATTCTGAGGATGCCCTGAGTACCCTACATCCAAGGTGCTTCATCAGGAAACGCTTTAAAGGTGTGCTTAAAACTGGCCCAAGTACTAGTTTTTCATATTCTTCTTCATGCATCAGCATTACATAAAAATATGAAACTCCATTATCTTCACAAAACAACCAGGCATCTCTCCCCGGGGCCTCTGCTGATCATTATCACGGTGTCAACATTGTTTTTATGGCTTTGTAATCAATATCTCTTCCTGCTTCCTAGGGTTTTTCATTAACCCTTCCTTCCACAGACAGGTCTCGCCTCCTCTGGGTAATTGTCACACTTATCACCCTAAAAGTCGGCGCCCCACTCCACCATGACGATAGCTTGACTTCGCAGCCCCGGGGGGGTGGGCGTGAGGACTGTCTTCGGCTTCCCACTGGACTGATCCAACTACACGAGAAGAGCTGCTGCTGCCCTCGAGATACTGCCTGGCCAGCACTGTGCTTTCAATGACCCCCAGGGGGCAGAGTGAGAAGTGGGGACGCTAGGTACCTGCCTGCCGTTGCTTTCCATCGGGGTGCACTTGTTTCCGAGGACTGAAACTCAGCTCAGGCCCTCAGAGGTAAAGGGAGGGGAGTTTGCTGTAGGGACAGAGCAGGGCAACTGGGAACCAAGAGAGAGTCCACCCAGGAGAGCTAGTAGGGACCTTCTATACATTATTTCTGTTCTCCCCCCACCCAGCACGTCTCTATGACCACCAGGCCCCAAGTCCACTCTGTCCTTATGGTTCACTGTCCATCATCAGTTGACCCTGGACTGAAGTTCTCGGGGGATTGCGCTTATCTGCGGCCAGATGTGGGGTGGGAGGTGTCGTGTGTTATAAACCTACCCACCAACATCTGTCTCTTCACCCAGGACGAAGGTAGGAGAATTTTCTTCAAAAGCAGCCTCCCACATTTGCACCGAACTCCTCCATCCATGGCTCTCTGACCTCAGGAAAGTTGTGCCTTGGTGGTGAGCTCCCTGTCACTGGACATATTCTACTCAAGCTTAAGAACATCTGCTGACTGTGCCCGGCTGGCACCAGTGGAGCATTTAACAACTGTGGGGCGCGGTGTAAGCACCGTACATGGGCCAGACAGCTAGCGTTCAGTACCCAGAGTGATGCCCATTGAAATGAGGTATCGCTTCACACTTATCAAGTTGTGAGATGAGGAACTTGGGGGCTGTCACGGGGCGTGGGTGTGAACAGAGTGGAGTGCTCACGCAGGCCGATGCATGTGAATGCGTGTGTCAGCCTTTCTGGAGAGCAGCAGCCTGGGTGTCTCTCGTCGGTGACCTGGCAACCCTGCCTTCACATTCAAACCCCGGAGAAACCCCCCCCCTCACAGCCCCTCAGGACCACCAGGAATGTCCACGGCTCTGCCGCCGACTGTGAGTAACTAGGCTTCCGTCACCACCGGGGACAGGGATGAGGATGGGGGGATGGAAAATAAAATGTCATGTCATGACAGCCGTTTGATTTCAGAACCAGAATGTGGAGTGAAAAATGAGAGGAGAACAGAATCTAATTTATTATCCATTTTATGAATGACACACGTACACTCTCAAAACATCGCCATGTCCTTTCCGTGTGACATGTGCGTAAATAAACATTTGCAAAAACATCCAGTGCGTGAGAGTGGATGCGCAGAAAAGAACAGGACAATTGTCCTGGGAATAGAGGGTGAAGGGGAAGAAAAATTGAAACAGAATGATAGGAAATGAAGTAGGCCCAGAATCACCCAGAAATCTTAATGGCCCAGGGCTTCTGAGAGGGACTGCAGACCCCAGGTCAGCCTGAAGGGGGCGATAAGGCCCGGCGTCTCCGCCCCTTTCTGCCACCCCCATGAGCAGCAGGCGTTTCCAAACCAGTCTGCCATGCCAGCCGGCGGCATCCTCTTATTTCTGCTTTTTTGCCCATGTTTGGCATATTTAACAAACAGTCAAAAACTGACCTGACATTTAGGAACGGATGGAAGCAGCTCAGTTTTCACATTTTACTTCTCCCCCAGGAATGGTGGCAGGAGAAGCCTAAGGGGAAAGTGACTCACGGGAGGGGGGGGCGGGGGGCGGTGCCCTAACACGACAGGACCAGCGTTTTGAGGGCGCAGCTCCCCTTCTCTGCCCTGGAGGCAAAGCTCAGCGCTGCGCATCACCCAGCAGGGCCGGCTCCTGCCCCAGCCCCCACCTGGTGGAAGCCGAGGCCCTAAGTGGGGATGAGGGTTGTGATGGGGTGGATGGCGACCCCTTCTTCAGAAGATATATCCACCTGGAGCCTGTGAATGGGACCGTGTGGAGCCCACTCCTCCCCTGTGCCTCTCCAGTGAAGACCGCCTTGGCAGTAGAGAAGAAAACACCGGGGCAAATGGTCTCCCAGAGTCCAGTCCCTTTCAGCACACGGCCGTCAGCACCCTGCTGCGGACAGGGCCCACCCCTCAGCCAGGGGTGCAAGGTCCCGTTGACTGGAGACCCTGAGTCAACGCCCACCACCCTGCCACTTCTCCGGAGAGCCGCAGGCCTCGCTCTGGCCCAGGGGCAGCTCCGTGTGCCCTGGTCCACGACCCTTTTCAAAGGGCACGTATTTGCGGAGGCATCTGCGCAATGCCTGCCTGTTCGGCCCCACGTGGGTGTGGCTGTAGCAGACCGCTCTGTCCTCCCGCGGGAGCAGTGGCGCGGGGCGGCGCGGGGAGGTGCGCGGGCGGGGGCTCCCTTTCGCAGGATGGACGGTACCCCCAGGCGTGGGATCGCTGGGTTAAGGTTCACGTGCATTTTTTCATTGAACAGAGGCGGGAAGTTTGCTTTCCCGATAGGCTGTGACAACTCGCCCTCCCACCTCCAGTGCGTTCGAGGGGCCGTTCCTCCTCCTGCCCCCTGGCAGCGACGGGGACTCTCAAATTTCACCAGGTTTCGGAGGGAAAAGTGACAGTCATAACTTTAATTTGCATGTTCTGGACTGTGGTGAATTTCCATATGATCTCTGGCCATTGGGGCTTGCTTTTGCACACAGTGCTTCTTCATTTAATCCTTTTCCTATTGTGTTGGTTTGTGTCAAATTTTAAAGCGCTGTGTATATATGGTATGCATGTTAGCTGTCGCCTGTGCCACAAATATTTTTGCCAAATCTACCATTTACATGCTTACTTTTTCCATGAGGACTTTGGCCACGTGTGTTTTAAAAGGTTGTGTGCCCACCTATGTCCACTTTGTCTTTGGTGACATGCAGGTTTCTGGTCTCCGCGCCGGAACTTTTCACCCACCCTCTACATCACAGGTAGAGTCTATCTTGCACATTTTTATCTTTTGAAAGCAAAGTCTGTCATCCAGCTACATTTTTTTGTACGATCTACAACCGAGACCCAGTTTCATCTCCTTACAAAGGGACAGCCAACTGTGTCTGCGTCATCTGTCCGACAGTCCCTTTCCCCACCGTGCCGAGCCACCATCACACTGTGTATCGAAACCTCTTACTGAAGGTACCCGTCTAGTTATCCCTCCCGCCCCAACCCAGACTAGTTTGGCGGCAAAGGCTTCGTAGGAGAGTCTGAGGTCAGGGGAAGCGAATCATTCACCCTTCATCTCTCTACCTTGTCTGGCGTGCGGTCCCTTCACAGGTCCACGCCCATGTGGTGTGTGTGGGGCCGGCCCATGACCAGGCCCTTAGTTTCCCACAGGCATTTACATATTACGTTGTTCAATAACAAACTCCAGAAAGAACTTGCGCTTTGAAGTTGTGTTCCACGTCTGCGTTCGTTTCAGTGGGACTCGCGTTTTGATGACGACGGATCTTTTTCTACCTCGCCCTGTCCTTTCATTTGCTCAGATCTGGTCTTCTCCGCCTCAGTGCGATTGTCTGAGGTTCTTCATATAGACCCTGTCTTTTCTTATTACATCTATTTCTAAATATCTCAGAGTTTTTATTACCACTATAAAGGAGATTTTTCTCCCTATTTCCATATTATTGGAAGAGATCAAGCGTACTGCTTCTTGTATTTCATCTTGTAACCACTCCATCACTGCCATTCTCTTTGTTTTGAAACCTTTATTGCTGTCTTAGGCACAGCTTTCCGAACACGGCTCGTGGTCGGACTTTTTTTTAACCCGATATGAAGGCCTCTGCCGGGGGAGGGGGGAGGGGGGAGGCCGGGGGGGGGGGCGAGTCCAGCCATTCGTATTTAGAGGCTGTACTCTATTCCTTACGTTTATTTTATGTTTGTNGGGGGCCGAGTCCAGCCATTCGTATTTAGAGGCTGTACTCTATTCCTTACGTTTATTTTATGTTTGTTATTTGTTTCTCCCTGTTTCATTTTCCTGCTTTCTAGTTTCAAGTCACATGATCGAGAAACTACGATTTGTTTTACGTCTTCCCATTGTGTGTGTGGAAGCTTTCGCGTCGTCTTCCTGTCTATCTGTGACACTTTTCCTTCCCTGCTCCCTTCCTCGGGTAGGTATCTGGCGACAGACAGTCGGAACTAAGACGTGAACTATTCTGAGTCCCCACCATGGTGCTCTGTGTGGCTCCTACTCGCTCCCCTCACTCAGTAAGATGGGTCTTGGGGATCTTTTCACCTCCCTCTTTCTCTTTGCCCTCCCCTGCCCACCCCAGAGAAGACGGTTCCCCCCTCCCCCACCACTCCCAACTCTTAGTGAGATGGTTCAATCTACTTTCAGTCGAGAACTGTGTGGGGTAATCTGTCCATTCTATTTAAGGGTCCTTGCTGAACAAACACATTACACTACCCTGGACAGCCTGACCTTGTTCTTTTACATTTCATCATTCACGCATAGGTATGTATTTATTACACACCACTGCTCACCACCGCTCCCCTCCTCTTCGTCTCCCCCATTTCGAAGTCTTTCTTGGAGCTTATTTATTATTTAAGGAGCATCATTAGCAAGTCATCTTTCAGATGGACCACATGGGTATATACTTCTGGGGAAGGGTGTCTTTCCCAGAAGGGTGGAGTCTAGGGTTTGGTGTCTCAGTTCTTTTCACTCAGCTGTCTGCTGATGCCCCTCCATGGTCTTCCCTCTCCGTGGATGCAGAGGAGAAGTCTGATGTCAGTCAGATTCTTTCTTCTTTGTAGGTAAGCTGTTCTTCCTATCAGGAAGCTTGTAAGAGCTTGTCTTTATACTCAGAGTTTGAGGGTATTGGCAGGATACCCCCAGTCTGTGTCTTCTCTTCTCAGACCAGTCTGAGACTTGGGTCGAGCAGAAGGGAGGCAGGAGAGAAGGACCCAGTCAGGTCTCGTGTTTCCAGAGTCCCCTCTTTATCATTACCTACGTGATATATTAGCTAGCACAGGGAGGTGAGCGAAAGGGAGAGGCATTTTGCAATTCATCAAGATGTGGAGAAACTTGGGACGAATGTTTATTGAGCCTCTGCTATGTGCCTACAGGCAGACACTGATGCTTTGGGGCATTCTCTCATCTCACCCTCCCATCAAGCTTAGAATTGGATACGTTTGTAACCAATCGTCTTAGTCAACTCAGGCTGCTGTAACGAAATGCCACAGGCTGCGTGGCTTAAACAGCAAACACTTCTTTCTCACTGTTCTGGATGCCGGGAAAGCGCAAGATCGAGGTATCTGCTGATGCGGCTCCTGGTGAGGGCCCCTTTCTGGCCTGTAGGCAGTCGCCTTCCTGCCGTGTCCTCACACAGTGCTGGGGTCTCTTNTATTGAGCCTCTGCTATGTGCCTACAGGCAGACACTGATGCTTTGGGGCATTCTCTCATCTCACCCTCCCATCAAGCTTAGAATTGGATACGTTTGTAACCAATCGTCTTAGTCAACTCAGGCTGCTGTAACGAAATGCCACAGGCTGCGTGGCTTAAACAGCAAACACTTCTTTCTCACTGTTCTGGATGCGGGGAAAGCGCAAGATCGAGGTATCTGCTGATGCGGCTCCTGGTGAGGGCCCCTTTCTGGCTTGTAGGCAGTCGCCTTCCTGCCGTGTCCTCACACAGTGCTGGGGTCTCTTCTCCTTCCACCCCACCCTCATGGCTTCATCTAAATCCAATCACCCCCCAAAAGCCCTATTTCCAAGCACCATCGCATTTAGGGTTAGGGTTTGGGGGGGAGACAAACATTCGGTCCACAACTCAAATTACAGGTGAGAAAACAACACACAAGAGACTCAAGTAGATTCAATTCGCTGCTCGAAGTCCAACAGCCGGCACAGCAGAGATGAGACTGAAACTGAGGCCTCCCTCGTTCCCAAGGTCATGATCGCTGTGCTACACAAGGCTGAGCATGGACATTCTTCTTAGAAGTTTAAAAAGAAAAAACACACACACTCTCCGGGAGTGCCTGGTTATTCCACATGGCGTCGCAGCGTTCGCGTCTCCCCGCGGTGACGCTGCCTGGAATGCACTTGCTGCTCCTGAGCCTGAGTGGAAGTCGTTTTCCTCCTCTAGAATCTGCCAGAACCAAGAGTGGGCTGGGGTCGGTCAGCGTATCTGCCTGATTGCTCTCTACGCCGGCAGTGCCCGCCGGGGAAGCATCCCCTCGGGCGGCGGGATGAGACTGGAGAAGGGGCAGAGAGGCCAGTGGCTGGGGGTCGGCTGGACTCCCCTCTCAGCGTTGTTGACCTGGCACACACACACAGTTGCACAGGTGTGCACATGCATACACAGGCACCCACATTCTCACATGCACACACACCCAATGCACAATTTAGTACCTTCTCCAACTTGAATGTGTGCTGGACTGTTTTGTAAAATAGCTTTAACGTGAGAATAAAGAAGAAACACTTCCCAGCTAATGCCTTTGTATAAAAAACCTGCTCTATCTTTTAACTCCCGACTCCCTACTTTATGTTAGCAATAAGAATGGGAACAGTGAGCAGCCGGCCAGACCCCTCTCGTCCAGCCTGCCACTTTGTCTTAATTCTCCCCGTTTCTCTGCATCCCTTCTGCAGATGAAGAAATATTGCCACAAAGCTCCAATCCTGTTTCACTTAGTTTTGTCCTGGGTGGCAGATTATTTTCAGAATTATTGTTCTGTTCTCAGCCAGTGTTTATTTCATTAAGTGGAATTTTCTAATTCACTGTGTTGTGTGAACATCCCTGGTGCTTGCCAATTGTCTGCCACCATAAACCACAGCACAGAGCACAGTTTCGTGAAGGGGGGTTCTACCGTTTCTGGGGTGTTTCATAAGGACGGTGGAGGGGTCGTTGAGTGGTGGTCGGGAGAGAGAGGGCTAACGCTGTGTTTTATAAGCTTCATGTCTGGGAGGCCCCGGGGGGAACCCAGAGACGGCGCACTTGGCCCATGGGAAAGCCAGAGACCGAAAGGCAGGCTGATTCTGGGGGGTCCCGGCAAACCTGGGACCTGTCTCTCATCTCCTACACATCAGACTTCTGCAACAGCATTTCCCAATGAGCAGGGCACTGCCAATCACGTGTTTAAAAACCAGAGGTCAACGTTAGCCCTAAGGGTATTCCTATTTGCCTCCCGCCTCTTCACTAATGCAGATGTTCGTTTGTTTAGGAACCCATGAATGAGCATTGTCATCTATTTCATCATTTATTCAGTTCTTTCGAAGTCTTATCAAGGCCAGTCTGGCATCGAAGGTAAAACGTGAACTGCAAGACCCTGCTTTGGGGGCCCACAGTGAGGAGCCGGAGAGAGACACACAGGAACGCTGATCGTGATGGGGAGAGCTCCTAAGTCACCCATATATTATCTCCTTTAATCCTCACAGGAGCCTTCTGGGGAATTCTCTGGGATACCCTGACTTTACAGATGAGGAGACTGGGGCGTAGTAAAAGGTCACCTGACTAATAAGTGTCACGCTGGACTCAAACCGAATCTCTGCCCCGACTGTGAGCTCTCGACTTCCGTGCGCCCTGCATCTCTCAGAGAGGGCCCGGGTCAAACCTTGTGAGAAGCACTGTACAGTGTACAGAAGAGGGTGGGAGCCCCAGGAGGCAGGGGCGAGTCGGGGCGGCCCGGGGCGGGGGGTGAGTGGTTCCAGCAGAACTGCATGGCCAAGGCGGAAAGGGCTGAGGCGGGGGCACAGGTCCCTCAGCTCCCAGTCCCGTGCTCCTGCCTCAGCAGCCGAGGAGAGGCCCCCCTGGCTCTTATGCCCTTGGGCAGGGTGCAAGGGGGACTGCGGAGGTTCCAGTGACCCACTGGGCCGTCCAGGGCAACACAGCAGAAGTGACAACGAGGGGAAATTTTTCTGACAGGGGACAAAGGAAAGGTGGGGTTTTGAGCACAGTGAATTCTCTAGGAAAACTGGGTCAGCTCCGGATGCTGAACATCCCCTTCGCCTCGAGTTTTCTACCCGGAACAGCGTTTCACGCACCGTGGACATCATTACCGCACCCCAGGGGATCAAGCGGTCTGACAGTGTTCCTCAAAGGCGATGACCAATATGATGCCACATGTCAAGGAAACGAGAATCAGGGAGAATGTCCCTCCCTCCACGCCTGCCTCCTTCCCTCTGGGCTGAAGTCCTGAGACATGAAAACCAATCCACTTCAACACAAGCTCCACCGTTCTGCACACGGAGGGAGGGCCGTGCTCGAACGGAGACGAGAGACGGCGAAGCAGGCCCGGGTTTGCTGCTGCTCCGGCCCCCGGCAGAGGGCCGCCTTGGGAGGTCGGCAACGGACCCGCCTGTGGGCCAGGAGACCGGGGTCCAGCTCCCAGCTCAGAGCGTGTGGCCTCGGCCCTGTCACTCCCCCATGCTGGCTCTCGGTCCCTCCGCATGCATGGGTCAAGGGCAGACCTTAGACCAGGAGGATGAGTCAGGGGTGTCCAGAGAAACAGACCAGTAAGAGGTAGACAGGTAAGTAGGTAGAAAGCTAGCTAGCTAGATAGATAGATAGAGATACAAGATAGGTGGATGGAGATATAGATTTATCTATCAATATCTGTCTAATATGTATTATTTCTATATAACACACATACATATCCCTAAGTACAACAGAAACAAACAGTAGGAAGGAAGCTCTGCCGTAACAACTCACCTAAAATACATGACCCTTCCTTACTGGTAGGGTGGAGGCACCGGGTAAATAACACCGGAGGAGGGAAATACGTCACTTCATCGTAATACAAACTAGCACAGCACATGGCGAAGCCACGGTCTGCAGTCCCTTGGGAAGCATACCGTGGTCTTACTGACTTGGTGATTCTAGGACAGGTGTTGGGGAAATGTGATGGGTGGAGTGTCGGTTGCTAGAGGCTGGATTTGACAAGATATTATAAGAAGAAATGAGCTCAGACAAAAAGAAAGGGGTGAGGCAATAGTCCAGAAATCTGAGGGACTGCAGGGATGAAAAAGTCAACTCCCTCTAGAGCCAAAACCACAACAAAAAAGATGGCACCAGAGAGGCTTTAAGGTACAGAGTCCAGCAAACTTCCCAGGAAAGACCAAATCCACAGCAAAGATCAGAGGGAGGGTGTGGGCCGCCCACTAGCTGCTCCCCATGCCCTCAGTGGGCGGGGCCTGGGGCAAGGGAGCAAAGGAATAGAGCGGACTGGGAGCTGGTTTTAGCACAAACTGGGGGTGCATCACTGATGCGTGCACCGAGCTGGGAGCCTATGGGTCAGACATGAACTGGTTGTGAAGGACGTGTTACCAAAGAAACCCCTCAACCTCGCACTATTTAAGTCTTAAGACAATCCCTGCCCCACAGCTTCTAGGAAACTGAGCCAGAGAGCCCAGCGGTTCCTAGGGAGGGCTCCTTCCACAATCACCACTTCCCATGACCAAGGTGAGTGGAGCCAGCTCTAATGGAGAACAAGGAACAAGGAGCATCTTCCACAGGGCAGAGTCAGAGCCTGACCATGGACCTTCTGCGGCCCAAGGATCGGGGCTTTGGTGGAGTCTAAACCAAAGGTGGGATTTCAGAACCAGGATGGACAGAGACCATAGTCTCTCTCCTATCCTCCTCTCTCTGAGTGGGAGGGGCTTATTGAGGTCCCAGTGTCCCAGCTCCACTATTATGTACTGGGGCTGGTGTCGGCAAGTGACTCGGTTTTTCAGCTCACAGATCCCTTCCTGATGGAAGATGGTTGAACATCATCAGGAAATCTTGGGTTTGAAACTGGATGCAGCAACTGGAAGAGATTTTGGAAGAGGGTTTAATGAAATGGATCAAAGAGATGATTGGAGCCCAGACCTTGGTAGAGATGGTGTTCACAAGTATTCTGTGTGCTTCCCTACACTTCCCAGCCTCCCTTGCAGCTAGGTTGGGATCAATGGCCCGTGAATGAACTGACATGTGTCTTTCTCTCTTGCAGAGGCAGTATGCACTACAGAGCTACAAGGCAGAGGAGTGCAATAAACTTTATATGACAATTAAATCAGAAATAAACCCTCTTGCATTCACAATAGGGTTTATTTATTTCTACCACAGAGCCTAGTCTGGCTGCCATTGCTCCATTCCTGGTAGCTTCCCTCTGATTACTGAGGTTCCCATCCCAGACTCTCAATGGCTAACATCGTGCCTGGTACATGGCAGACAGTGTTGGCTGGGTGGGTTGAGAAACTGGAATACTGCAGAGTTGACTTTCACAGGGAAGAGAAAAAGTAGCAGGTGCAAGCTGAACTAGAGGTAAAAAAAAAAAAAAAGCATAAGCCTTGGAATCCAGTGAACCTAGGTTCAAACCCCAGCTCTGCTATATTTGCTGTGGACCTTGAGCCAGTGGCTAAACCTGCGACAAGGAGCAAGACCAGCTTCCTGAAATTTGCACCATCCGAATTGCCAAGGCTGGTCTCAGTCAAGTGTGAGACAGAGACCCAGATGGTCAAGTCCCCTTCCCATTTCAGGATGCTCCACCATTCCCTGGTAAGGGTCTTTCTCATGCTCACAAAGCTGGCCATTCTGCTGCCCAGTCTCCCAGAATCCAGCCAACCACACACTGTGTTCTTTCTTCTCAGGAGGCCTGAAGACAACGGCTCATTCATTCATTCATTCATCCAGCAAACCCCGAAGAAGTCTCTTGTTGCTGGGCATCCTCGGGGAGACCCTAAGATTACAATGACCAGTAAGACAGTGGTGCTATCTTTGGGGAGTGCAGGCTGAGGGGGAGGAAGTGGACACACAAGGGCCCCAAAGGGGGCCCTATGACAGCTGGGGGGACAGGAGTCTGGACATGGTGCAGAGGGTGTAGAGAAGGCAGAGCCGATGAAGTCCAAGGACCAATGACTCCAGAGAGGCTTCGGGGAAGAGAGAGCAGCCCGAATGGAACCTGAAGCCCGTGCAGCTGGTTGGGTTGCGGGGAGTGGAAGTGGGCTGAGAGGTCAGTGTTGGAAATCACATTCTGGGGGAGGAGCCGGAGTGAGCACAACCACACAGGTGCACCCTCGCGGTGCAGTCTCCAAAGTCCAGGCGTGGAGGGTGACAGGTCATAGTGTATGGTGGGTGGTGGTGGTGGCGGCAGGGTGCACAGGGACGTGAGTTAGGCAGGGGCCAGATTCTGCAGGGCTTATAAGCTGTGCTGGAGAGAGGCCAGACTTTATCCTGTGGGCAGTGGTCTCACACTTCTCTGAGCATCAGAATCCCCTAGGGGTCAATTATGTGCAGGTCGCTGGGGCCATATGAGCAACTTGAGCTCAGCAGGTCTGGGCAGGGGCCCGGGGTCTTCATGCTGACAAGCAGCCAGGTGACCCCATGCATTGGTCCCCGGAGCCCTGCTTGCTGTGGGAGAGGGAAAGCTCCTGGACCCGACCCCACGCTGGCTCACGAAGACATGAGGCAACCACACTGGACAGCTTTGGTGTTCTTGGCGACATTCACACCGTCATCTCATGAAATCAAATTCAGGGCCTCCAAGAACATTAGGGCTCAGCTCTTGCTAGGGCCTCACTCCCCCTGAGGCTCAGGGAGAAGGAGTTTACCTGTGATGTCAATAGTGCCTTAGGGAGGTGCCCCCACTGCCAAGGCCAAGGCCACAGTGCCACACACCTGATCACATGTTAAGTCCTGTCTGCCTCTCAGCTGCCTGTCAAGGGCTGAAACTGGTCCACTGATGCAGCCCTTGCTGTTTTTCCTACAGAGTGTTTTGAATAAATGAAGTGCTCCTGGGAGCCAGCAGAGTGAATCTATAGTGATGTCAACACAGGTGTTGTGGCAGAGAGTTGGGGGCAGGCGAGGGCCTTCTCCCCAGCCTCGAATCATAGCACAAGTCACTGGGTCCCTGTTGAGAACGTTTCGTGGAGGAATGTCTTTGCATTTTATAAACTCAGTGTGTTAGCGTGCAGGCGCCCTGGGGCGCCGCTGATGGTCGCACCCGGGTCTCTGGAAAACTAATGGAAACATTTCTGGAGCCTGTAAGCCCTTCCAGCAACAGGAAACTCGTTACTGAGTAGACAGACTGTTCCCTGCGGGGACGCTTGGAGCCGAGCACTGTGCCCTCCACCAGACTCTGCAGGCACGACTCTGGCCTTTCTCACGCTGTCACGCCCTCACGCCTAGGGCAGAAAGAGGCCCCCCCTGCAATGCACCCCCTCCACCGCCCCGCCTCGCTCCTTGGCCCCAGCTGGCCTCTGGGAAGTCTAGCTCTGGTGTCAGAATTCATTTCAGAGATAGCAAGAAGGAACTTAGCCAGTTAGTGGATGCCTGTTTCTTAGGCACCAGAGCCCCCTGCTGGCTGCATACGAATCCTGACGGTGCTGCCCAAATCAGACCCTCTTAAAGGGGACCACTCCCAAGTTCAGATGTTCAGATATCTCACTTGTGACGTGACATCACACTCAAACTCTGTGGAAAAGAAGGTGGTGTACTCTGTGAGTGCTGGGGGTCAGAGGTTTGGGGGGAGCTTTGATGAGCTTCCGCGTCCCACCCTGCTCCGGTATGAACTCCGGGTGATGGAAAGAGCTGCGCGTAAGAAAGAGGGACTACGAAAACAAGTAGGAGAAAACAGGGGTGCACGTTACTTTGACTCATGGCGGCAAATACACTGTAAACGCAGAGCCCAGGTGAGACTTCACAAAGGAAAGGGATAATGGATTTGAAAGGGGAAACGTGTTCATTTCCTCCTGGACGACGTCTTAGGCTGACACAGACACAGGGCAGATGTGCGTGCAGGTGGACTGGGGAGGGCCCTCACATCCATACCTGTCGGGAAGGAGGGCAGGGCAGCCAGGCCGGCAAGGGGAACGTGGACCTGCCACCTAGATGACCACACAGAACTCTGGGACTGGGACGTGCTCCAGCTGTCCGGAACCGAGGCCAAGGGTCTGGCTCTGGTGTCTCCGTAGGAACCTGTCACTGGGTGAGAGACATTCAGCTGGAAGCTGTCAGTCGGCCGTTGCCTGGCAACTGGGGAGCCTCTGTCCTGTGGGAATGTGTGTGAGTGGTAATCTGCCCGCCCCCACTACAACAATGTCTGACTGTCCATTCTCTGGGCAACATTACAACAGCTGCTTTGACGTCTTTGCCAGTTTCATGGGTAAATAATTGATTACTGTTTTAACTGAAGGCATCTTTTGTCCACATAGTGACCGATGTCCCCATATTTTGTGATATTCCTGTCACATTCCTCGCTCCTTGTCTACAAACTATACTCGGCTTTTCCGTAAAGTAGGAGTTCAGAGGACGGCCCATCTACAAAGGTACCCAGAGAGCAAATTATGAGTGGAAGACTCGTCTTCATCCATAATCATAATTACAAAGATTTAAATGTATCCTTGAGAACGTCAACACTTCCCACCCTCGTTGGTTCTCACCCTTCATTTCAACCAGCCCCGTTTCATCCAGATTCTATTCTCCTCCCCTGCCTTCAAAGCCCCGAGGCCATGTCGACTCAGACGCACGTGGGCTGTCAGCTGCCACGTGATCAGTCCTTCCGAGAGATACTCACCCTGGAGCGAAAAGGCAGGTGGCTCCATTTCGTAGGGTTCTAAAATCTACACTTGATGACCGAGTCTTTTGTACCCCCCAAAGTGTACCCGTGTGCTAATCTCCAAAAGAAGCTGTGCCTTTTTTGAGGATCACCTTCTAGGAAAATAAAACAACAAAACGCAAAACTCATCACATTCTGAAGATGTGAGACTTGTTACCTGATGAATGCAAATTTCACACATTGGGAACATGAGGATGATCAGAGAAACCTTCTTGTTAAAATAGACCTGGTGAGGCTGGAACTTAGACAGTCACGTCCCTCTAAGCCAAAAACAATAGGCGACTCAAGAAAGAAACAATGGCTCTTTCCATCGCTGGCATTCATTTATCTTGGCGTCACTAGTGACTGCTGTTCGTCAGCCTCTCTAAGGCACCGGACTAAGCTTGGGCGATGCGCGTCCATATTTTCAATACGGCACTCAAGGTCCTCCATGCGCTTGCTCAACCGACCTTTCTAGACTCTTCTCCAGCCATACCCACCACGCCCCTTAAAGGGCAGCCTCACAGGCCCAGGGATAGTCCCAGAACGTGCCTCCCTGGCTCCCGCCCTCTGCATGTGCTGATGACATCCCCTCTCATGTCATTCTTCCCTGCAGGGTGACCTGCTGCTGAGATCGCAAGTCCTCTTTCTGGGCAAACTGCTGACTTGCCCTGTCCCCGAAGGTCCCCCTTCCTTCTCTCAGTCCCCACAGCACTTTGTATGACACCGGCCACGGCTCGTTCAGCCGTTCTTTCCCGCCACAAGTGAGGTCACAGATTCTTCAAGGGCACGAGCTGTGCTCTCCAAACGGTGCCCTGTGCAGCCGTTGGACCTCGTTAACCCAAGGTCATGAGTGAGCAGATGGGCAGATCTGGAAAGCACTTAGCACTTTACAAAATGTTTTCACAGATTTCAGGAGATTTAATCAGCACAACAGTCCTGCAAACTTGGTGCTGTGTTGTCTCTTTTTTTTTTGTTGGAAAGAGGGAGAGAGAAAGAGAGAGAGAGAGAGAGAAATAAGTTCCTACCCTCAAGTGGTCTACAAGCTGGTGGGAGAAGCTGGGATGTTACAAACTGTCGACGAGAATAGAGGCCTAAGTAAGACCCTGCAGAATCGGTCCTGGAGACCAAGAGGTAAAACAGATGAGTTCCAATTTAACAGGAAAATAAATAATATTCACTTTGATTGTCTCATGGTTTAGAAAAATTCTAGCAATAACTTAAACACACCACACAGGGGCAGAAGAAGCTCACAAGAATTGGGATTTAATATTCTTCAGTGAATCTGTGGCTGTTCATAATCCCACATTGGGTAGAGAATGGAAAGAAATCAGGCATCTCACATTATATTAAGTGCCTACTATATGCCAGGAAGTTACACAAGGTGAGTTAATTAATCCACTAGTGTAATTAATACTGTAAGGGAGTCCCATCAGCCCCCCTAAACCTCCCCACCCACCCCACTCCCAGCCCCAGAGGTAATGTGACTTGTCCAAGGTCACGCATACAGTGAGCAGGGAAGATGGGACTCAAACCCATGTTGGATTCCAAAGTCTGTTTTACTCTTTACCTTTCTTGTTTATTTTTCAGGCTTTTTAGGTCACACAAATAGGCCAAGAATACACAGCCACTGTTAATAACAAACTTCAGGTTAAAGCACGTGGCATCCTGGACTGGCCCCCATCCCACTGCCCTTTCAGGGGACAGACGCCTCTCCTGGCTGTCCACTGCGCCCCCTCCCAGACCTCTGTTCCTGCGCTCGGGGACAGAGGCGTTTGAACACGAGCGAATTGAATTACTTCACTGCTTTGATGTACCTACTGCCTTAAGATACACCTTACAGTGATGTTGTGTTTGCTGTTTGACGACGTGCAAGGTTTCCTGCAGTTTCCCACCGGCCCAGGAAGAAGTGGGGTGGGCGCAGGGGGGGCAGGAGGGGTCTTGGGCTGAGTGTGGTTGCAGCTGGCTGATGAGGCTCATTGTCTCACAGTTCACAGGAAAGTCGTTTAGATCCTCATAGACGTCCGCTACCGCCCTCCCGTCGGAGGCAGGATCACACATGGGGCACTGGACTGCTCCCCGCTTTACAAGAGAAATGCAGGACAGTCTGTGAGTTCGTGACTCTTCCTGTGCCCTCAGACAGCCGAGGCCAAAGGGCAACAAACTATTGCCCTTACAAAACTGGGGGCACAGTCAGGCCCTAAAATTGGGAGAGACCTGGGTCTCTCTTTCATGGTTGATCCCGGTGTTCCCCGCCCCAGCCCAAGGTGGCCATTTGTGGCAACAGGGTCCCGGCATGTCCACTCCAGGAATGCGGAAAATCTGTCTCTCACCAAGCCCAGAGCCAGTCTGTGGCGGCCCTCAAAGCTCAGAGACAAACAGCCCCTCTCTCTAAAACCAGTTTAATCACGAAACTCAGAAGCTGAGATGCTGGAGACGAGAGAGCTCCAACTTGGCACTCACGGGCTGCCTGTCCTGCGGGGACAGGGGAGGGGGCCCATCCCCTTTCAACCTTCCTCAAGCGTCCTCAGCTGCCGAGGACACTAGATACCAATTCGTTTCTCAGACACTCGGCACACCCGTCTCACCCACTGGGCATCTCTGAATGAAGTGTACCGAAGCTAAAAATAAGATGGCAAGATGACGGGAAGTGTTTGCATTTCACGGACGAGAGGCCCAGAGTGTCTCCCGAGGTCTCGGAGCATCGAGAGAAGCTCCTCAGAGTCTCGGGTGTTGCCCTGCTCGCCCGGCTCCGGGCTCCAAAGCCCAGTGATTCTAGACCTTCATTTCTAAGCACCAGCCGCACTAGCAGGTCCGGCCCACAGGCTGGGGCAGAGAAGTGTGATGTGGGTCCGTAATACTCAGTTGCATCTCTCAGGTAAGTGCTTAAAATAAAAAGAGATAAAAGCATGTACAAGGGACATAGAAGCCAACTTGAAGGTGCTGCCAACGGACAAATCTGGGACAATGTGAGCATCGAAATAACATGGTTGCTGGCTGGTGTAGCTCAGTGGATTGAGCGCGGGCCTGTGAACCACACAATCACGGTTCGATTCCCAGTCAGGGCACATGCCTGGGTTGCAAGCCAGTTCCCGGTTCCCGGCAGGGGATGCATGAGAGGCAACCATACATTGATACTTCTCTCTCTTTCTCCTTCTCTTCCCCTCTAAGATAAATAAAATCTTAAAAAAAAAAGAAATAACATGGTTGCTTTGGACTACATTGCATCACCCCTCCAAACAGATTTTATATGTCAAACCCCTGAACTTCAATGCAATGGTATTTGGAGATGAGGCGTATGGGGGTTAATTGGGGTTAGAAAAGGTCATGAAGGTGGCACCCCCAGAAGAAGGAAATCAGAGAGCTCCCCTCCCTTTCGCTCTCCTCCCCACCCTTCCCCACACCCACATGAGGATGCAGCAAGAAGAAGGTGGCCGTCTGTGAACCAGACAGTTTGTCCTCTATAGACATGGAACCGACTGGCACCGTGACCTTGGACTTCCCAGCCTTCAGAACTGTGAGAGTGAACTTCTGTGGACTGTCGTGGGAGTAGGACCGAGACACCCACTAAGGAACGTTCTACGGGGGGCAAGTGCGGAGCTGCCTCAGAGGGCTGATTCCCATCAAATCCTCACTGTCCTCGAGGCCAGTGGGGAAATCAGCCCAGCAGAGACAGTGTCAGCTGGTGGAGGCAGAGGCGGACGGTGGCCGGGCTGTGACTCAGCAAGTCCCCTAGTGACACACTGCTCCCGGGAGTGGGGCTGTGGACAGATCACTGTCAGGTGCTGAGCTCAGGCCCTGCCCTTTCACACGGTCGGCTTTGGGGAAGTTGTTTCTCTTCTAGGAATGGTGATTCAAATGCCCAGACACCTCACCCTGGGGCGGCGGGGGGGGNCCCCCGACCCCCCCCCGGGGGGGGGGGGGGGGGGGGGGGGCAGGTCTTAGGAGCAACCCCCTGATGGGCACCAAGAGGCTGAGAAATGTTCACAGGGGAAACAGGTGGCTTGGTGGCCCCATGGCCGCTCTCATCGCCGTCATCGGTCATTGTCATTGCTGGTTACCGGAGGCAGCTGGACGAGGCTGCCCTGGGCAGGCGGGGCTGGAGGAGGAAATGCATCTTCCCGCATCACAGTCCGCTGCCTCCCCAGCAGACCTACAGGCCCCCACCATTTCCGCCCGATGTAATCAGCACTTTAATTAAAATGAGTCCATCAGAGTCTGGAGGCACAGTGAACAGAGGCAGCAAAAACAGCCATTATCTTCTGGGAACGGTGCCTGGCGCCTTGGAAGTTTCCTAGGAAGAGGAGCTGGTGTGGGTGGCGTGGGGGGATTCAGCCAGGGCTTTGGGGACAGGCAGACACCTTGCTCTCTGTGCTTGGATTTCTGAGGGCTCACAGGATTTGTGAGGCTAAGCATTCCATACCCCAACTCGCTGTCAGGGTCCCTGATGTGGGTCTGAGATGCCAGGGCTGTGTGGACTGCTATCACCCCCGGATCATGAGATGATTGTGGCTAGACTTGAAATATCTCTCTGTTCTGACTACGTGGAGGTTATTCTGATTAAAACTGCACTCCGGCTGGAGGCAAGTGGTCTGCCCTGCTCCCTGCTTGCCCGCCCCAAACCAGCCCATCCTGGATGGCCACAAAGCAGGCCCAGACCCCTGCAGCCTTCCTGCATCACACCCAGCATCACAGATGGGCTTTTGGCTCCGCACTGTGGCTGCCAGTGATCTCGGTAGGAGTAGAACACAGGCTACATCCGCAACATAACATTTTCCAGAAGCCACATTTAAAACAGCGGAAGTCACAGGCGGCCGTGATTTTAATAATACACTTTATTTAGCCCAGTGTATCCCAAATATTATCATTTCAACCCGTAATCGATATTAAAAATCATTACCTGTTTATATCGAGTCTCGAAAATCCTGTGTGTATCTTACATGTAATTCAGACTGAGCACATGTCAAGCACTCAGTAGCCCCACGTGGCCAGGGGCCGCCCTACTGGCTGGTGCAGACCTGAACTGCATAAACGTGGGTGACGGCCTCGTCTCCATTTATCAACGTGGCACCTTCTCCGCCTGAGAAACAAGGGCCCAGTGAGGATGGGCCTATCCCTCAGGGGAGCCTGGCGCAGGGCCTGGCTCTTGGTAGGAGCCTAGGAATGGTCCTGCAGTGAATGAATGATTTGTGAGCCCCCCTGCCCTTGTATTAAGAAACGGGGCTAGGAGGTGTGGGTGGGGCACGCCTTGCTCTCCCCTTGCAGCAGAAGCACCCCACTTCCCAGGAAGGGGTGGGAGCAACGGGTGGGCTCCGGTGCCCAGCACTCTTTCGTTTGAAATATCAGGCCTGGTGCGTGTGCCCGAGAAAGTGTAACAGGGTGCAGCCAAGCCGGGGGCGGGGGCCCGAATAGGGATTTGTAACAGGATCCAGAACGGGGGGTCCAGCCTGGGTAAGAGCTTGGAGGTGACTGGCTCTGCACCACAGGGCCACACCTGCCCGGACTTACTATGGCGGCCCAGTGAAGCTGGGAGAGTATGGGAATGCTGGCAGCTGTGGCCAATTGTGGGAGGAGTCGGAAATGGTGCGGCAGAGGAAGACTGGCACTGGGATTTAAACCCAGGGGCGGCAGCCATGCAGCATCTTTTGGGGATCATGTGGCTCGGGCAGAGAAGAACCACGGGCTTCTACTTCTTTTTCTGAGATACAGTACCCTGGACTGGGCACAGGGGGAAGGAAGGACTGTGCGTTTGTGGGTAATCTAAAGGACTTTGGGATCTCAGTGAAGACATTAAGTCATTACTCTTAAGTTTGTATAACTCTTTAAATAAATAATTCCTTTCCTTTTCACCAATCTCTGGCACTGAGAGATGTCTTTCCCTGGTGGCAGGCAAGGCGAACCTCGTATGGGGTGGGGAACCCCTGGAGCACAAGGTGGGTCCATTCGGCAATAGGATATCATTCACACTGCCCCACCTCCCACCAGGTCTGTTCTGTAACAAGAGGAGAGCAGCTCACGCCTTCCAGTGGGACAGAAGGAGACGTTTTACCTCCTACACCCCCGCTTCATTTTGCCCATTCTCCTAGTCAACCATAAATGCTCATTAGCTCATTAGTTTGTTCATTTAGGAAACATCCTCACAGCACCTCATTGACGCCAGGCATGGCTAGATTCTGTGCGTTTCATGGGTAAATAAGAAACCATCCTACCTTCCGCTCTGGGGTCCTCTGGTGCGCTTGTTCTAGAAGAACTTGAACTGGAATAAACGCAGCAGGTGAGCAACCACCATGTAAAACTCACACCTTCCTTCCCTCCCCTCCACTGCCCCGTATCTGCCATGTGCCCAGCCTGTTGGGTACTCTCTTCATCACCTCACTCGACTCCCCACTTCTAGAGATGGAAGACCTCGGCGCAGAAAGGTTAAGTAATTGCCTATGTCATTCTTAATGTCGGTGCTCAGTGAAGACCCCGTAAACGGAATGGAAGTGGATGGTGACTCCATGACAGCATCGCAGAGAGGCCTGGTGAAGAGGAGGCTCGTTTTGGCTGGGAGACCAGCGTCAGCAGCACCTGGGGACCGTGCACCATCCTGCTGGCACAGTCCCCTCCCAGGAAACCCGCCTCGGGGGGAATCTGCCTGTCAGCAAGGTCTCCGGTGATCTGTAGACTGATGTAGGGGTCACTTTCTGAAAGACACTGGGGGAGACCCTGTGGCGAATGGCCAGGAAGAAAAGGGTCTTACTGAGAGATCTGGCTGAGGGGGCCTGTCAGGGCCCAGTTTCGAAGGACAGCAGGGTCTCCTGTGTATGTTGCTGTCCCTGCTGTTGCCCCCATTTTGTCTGCTTGATACAAAGAGGAGGGGTCCTGGGCCAGCTCCACTGCAGGGATGAGCCTTCAAAAATCCACCCAGTCACTCAGTGAGGGTCTCATGAATTCTCAAACCCTTGTAAGGACCTCCCAGGAAGGGAGGGCCTTGCCCCGGGGTCTCTGTGGCCCCTGCCCTCTCCCTCTGAGTCCCAGATGAGGCTTGAGGACAAGGCCAGGCCCTCCCGCTGTGGCCTTCAGGCCGGGAAGCTCTGAAGGAATGGAATGTTCCACATCCCAGGATTCCACGTGCTCTGTGCACATGAATTATGTATCCAGAACTTGGCACCCCAGCAGCCTGGAGCCTGTCCCTGGAACCCACATCCTCTGAGTGTACTGTGCAAAGATGTGCCCCTTCCCTGTCCCCACGCCCAGCTGCCAGGACCAAAAGCCTGCAGATGGCCTGAAACCCAGGGTGCTCAGGGCCCCTGGCAGGGTGCCTCTCCCAACAGGTAAATCCATTCCCAAATGGAGAACTGTTTTGGAAACAATAAAACAAGGTGCTTTTATCATCATCATTATTATTTTGCAAACAACTTAGTTAAACTAGAAAAGGCTTCCTGGAGGAGGTAGTTTTGAAACTAACCCTGAAACATCAGAAGGAAGATCATGGAGGAAGAAAGTTCCCGGCAGGAGGAACAGCGCAGGCTGTGAGCCTGAAGGGAAATGCACTGGGTGTGCGGCTGGGACAGAAAGCCCAGCACGGCCAGAGCACAGCAAACCAGCGGGTTGGAAGCTGAGAGTGGGCGTGAAGGAGAGGGAACCCTGCAGCATGACTCCTGGGTTTCTGGTCCTTGCGAGGCCTTTGGAGAACACACAAAGGCACCCCTTCCGTGGACAGGCACAGCTCCGCCCCTGAGCATGGCCCCACCCCTGAGCCCAGGAGTGCACCAGAGGAGCTCAGCTGGGTTTAACCAGCCCCTTGCCTGCTGGGCAGGCACCCCCATGGAGTGTGCAACACGCACCATTGTGCAATGGGGCCCGGGTAGTGCCATTATCTGCAGCAATGCCTCTGGGTGAATGGGGGACATTGTAGCTCATTGGTGCTGCCCAGGTTAAATCTGAGCTGCCACCAGCCACACAGCAGAAAGTGCTGAGTGGACAGGTGGCTGTGCCTGGCTGGAGCTCGGGACAGGGCTCTTCAAGTCCTCACTGGATCGTTACACGCCTGCAGGTCACCCGGGCTTGGTTAGAGAGAAGAGAGTGACATTTATAACGTACAGATCTGTGAGGTGCTTAGGGGTCAATGGGGGGGGGGGGGCAAGGTGCCTAGGCATCAAAATTTAAGNTAGGGGTCAATGGGGGGGGGGCGGCAAGGTGCCTAGGCATCAAAATTTAAGGACACATGCACTCAGGGTCCCACAAGTGCAGAGTTGGCACCTGAGAGTGCGTGCCACCTTAAATTGTGTGTCTCCTTTAATCTAGGCTTAGTCCTGGGTGATTCAGGACTACGAGATGAGAGGAGAAGTCTTTACAATAAATGACGCTGGCACAATTGGACATTCTTTTGGGAAGGACAAAAACAGAAAAAGAACCTCAAGCTTTAGTTCACGTCACACATAAAACCAAAAATAGGTCAGAGACATAAACATGAAGGCTGTAGCTATAATACTTCGGGAGGGAAAAAATATTTTCTTGAGGTCGGCAAATATTTCTTAGGTCACATAAGTCATGAGTCATAAAAAGGGAAAACATCTCTTGGATTTTATAAAAACTAAGAACTTTTCTTTGAAAAACACCATTAAGAAAATGAAAAAAGCTGCAGGCTGAGGGAGAATGTTCGAGGGACACAGATCCGCCAGGGCCCCGGGCTCGAAGACACATAAAGAACGCTCACAGCTCAGTAACACACCGACGAGAGACCCATCGTTCAAAATGGGCGAAAGACCGGAGCGGACCCCTCACCGGAGAAAGTGCCTGAAGGGCCGATAATGAGCGCGCAGGAAATGTGCCCAGCCATCAGTCATCAGGGACACACGTTGAAAACTATAATTAACTACCGGTTTACACCGACTGGAACAGCTGAATTAGAACAATGAAAACAAGCATTGGTGAGAATACAAAACAACTGGAGGGAGGGACTGAAAAATGTTCAGACACTTTGTAAACAGTTTGGCTATTTCTTCCAAATGTAAGCCCCCCTCCTACATTACTGCCTGAGAAAATGGATATATGATATCGAAACAAAGACCCGTACACAAACACTCACGGGCACTTCACTCTTTATAGCCGAGAACCGGAAATAAGCCCAATGTCCATCGGCAGGAGAATGGGCAAACCAGCCATGGAGAACCCATACATCACAGCGCTGTTCAGGAACAAAAACGGAACTAGCAACGCACGTGACAATATGGGTGATTCTCAAAGGCAACACGCTGAATGAGAAAAGCCAAAGAAAAGAGCACGTCCGACAGGATTTCATCTACGGAAAATCTAGGCGAGACAAATCTCAGCCGCAGGGAGGGATGCCCACCCGAGCAGAGGCCCACCCGAGCAGAGGCCCACCCGAGCAGAGGCCCACCTGAGCAGAGGCTGGAGGTGGGATGGGGCTACCCGCAGAGGGACAAGAGGGACCTGTAGGGGCGAGTGGCATGTTCTCTATCTTGAGTGTAGTTCCAGGTTACATGAGTGTACATATGTGCCGTAACTCTTTACCCAGTATACGTAAAGTGGTTACATGTATGAAAATTACACATCAATAGGGTGATTTATAGATACTTCACCCCGAGTTTTTGTCGGCAACTTTTGAAATTGGCTGGTCGTCCTTCTCACTCTGAAGTGGCGACCAGTGCAGGGTGTTTTCTCTCTTCAGAGATGTTGTGACCAAACGGTTCTGCTCACCACCAGGTCACGGCGGAATTGCAAAATGAACTCGAGATGGGCCGTGCTTGCTGCTTCTTGTAGAGACGGGGGCGCTGGGGCTCAGGGGAGGGGCTGGTCCAAGGACACACAGCTGGGTGTCGCTCAAGACGGTTTGGGTCTAAAGCACAAAAGCAAACCGAGCAAACCAACAGGCATCCTCAGGTCTCCCCCTGTCCCCTCTCCCTTTTCCTTCGTGGCAGAGGGGTCTGGGACCCCTGAGGAAGGACAGGCCTGCCATCTGGGTCACTGTTCAAGCCCTGGGGACACTTTGTCACCACGTGGACAGCGAGGGCTGCAGGAGTAAATGCTCTGCTTTTCAACTGAGCCACCTTGCACAGGTCTCTCTGCTCTCACCAGGCCCCACCTGCCACCCGGGGTCCTCGTGAGGAGCAAAGGAAGACACCGCTCACTGAACCTGGTCCTGGCAACTCTGGTCAGCACAGTCAGCAAGGCCAGGAAAGAAATTCTAGGTCACAGGCTGCAAGACTGATGCAATAAAGTAAATAATGTTTCTATATACAGTAGCTCATTCACGAGGGATACAGTACTAAACCATACGTGTGTGTGTGTGTGTGTGTGTGTGTGTGTGTCCAGAAAGTATCCAGCATGTACTACAAAAAATAGAAACATTTATTGAAAAAGATACAAGACACAAGAAACACTGTATACAGGACAATGGTGCCCCAGTCCCCTTCAAAGTAGGCACCTTGGGACCTCACACAGTTCACACAGTTCTCCCAGACACCATCAGCTACCTCATCATACTTTCCTGAATTTCATCAATGGTCTGAAATCTCTTCTCTTTCAGAGGTGATTTTAGTTTTGGGAAAAGCCAGAAGTCACAGGGCGCCAAATCTGGGCTAATCTGGGGTCACCTGGGTGATTTGATGTTTCACCAAACACTCTGCACGAGACATGGTGCACGAGTAGGCATGTTGTCACGATGAAGCTGCCAAACACCCGTTGCCCTTCTGAATCATCCGAATAGTTTCTGCAGAGTAATGGTCAAGTTTAATGCAAAATCTGATGCAGATTCATTGCCCTACTTGCTCAGTCATTTTGAATGGGATGGCTACACAGTGCACATGCTCACTCAACAGCATCTACTACCCCCGCTGACTAGTGCAGTGATGTCGTTGTTCACACATCACAATTTTGATTTCATCAAAATTTAAAACAGCTCAACAGGTCAGACAGAGGGAGAATTCAACCTGCCTCTTCTGTTTTGTTCTAGTCAGGCCAACCAGGGCTCGTGTGAGGCCCTGCAGCATTGGGAGGGCCACCCGCTCCACTCAGTCCACCAGTTCAAATGCCCGTCTCCTCCAGAAGCACCCTCGTGGGCAAATTCAGAAATAAAGTTTCACCAGCTCTCTGGGATCCTGTGGCCCAGTCAAGTCCACACATAAAATGGAATGGAATTAACGGGGGGAGGGACGAGCAACAAATGGAACAGAATGGAGGGAGGGACGAGCAACTAACGGAACAGAACAGACAGCGGAGAAACAGGCCTGCCCGAAGATGGACACCTGGCGAGCAGAAAGGGCAGAAACGGCCAAGAAAGGTGCTGGGGTCACTGACTATTAATATGAGAAAAATGAAATGGCTTCCTTAACCCATCCCAGATAGATCAGTTACAAAAGGGCTGAAATACAAAAAATAAAAATAAAAAATAAAAAACTACAGGAGAGCATCTTTATGGTCTCCAGTTGGGAAAGGATTTCTTAAACAGGGGCTACTTGTATAGAGAAGTATTAATAAGCTTTCACAAAATTAAAATTAGGACCTTCTGTTCGGTGCTTCTTCCTACATGGGCATGGATCCCGTCCTGAGAACCGCCCTCCTGACCTCATTACCTATTTCTCAAAGGCCCCACCTCCAGCTAGTCACACTGGGGAGTAGGGCTCCCACCCCACACTTTGAGGGGAACACAAAGGCAGTCTCCACCAGTCAGTGAGGCACCCACAGCCCCTCACTGGGGCTGTCCCAGTCCCAGAGCCCCTGCTGGCTCCCACCTGCTCGGTGGCCCTTGAACACCCCCCTCCCTCTCTCTGCGGCACAGCGTACTTGCCCTAGACAAACCCTCCCAGTCCTGGGCCACCTCCCTCACAGGCACCGTGAGGCATCGCTCATGGTGACGAGGGAAAGGCCCTGGGAGGGACACCACCAGGAAAGACCCAGTAATACTCACTGAGACCTGTCAGATCACCAGCCATTCCCTACCAGTGGCCGTTTAGAGACAACTCTCCTGAGGACACACACACTAGGGAAAAGGCCCCTCTGGGCATCTCTGCTGTTGCCCTCACTTCAGCTGCCCCATCTGCCCGATTTGGGATTCCACAGTGAGGTAAGGGAACGTCCTAACAGCCAAAGAGTCCAGCTTTGCAGGCTGTGCCCTGTGCCATCCTAGAAGGCACCGTTCCTGGCCCAGTCTCTGTTGCCTTATTAGCCATGTGGCAGCTCACAGGTCTTGAAGACACCAGGTGTCAGATACATTTTGTCATTTAATTCTCAGGTTCTGCTGTCTTCATTTTGCAGATGAGGACGCCCAGGCACAGAGAGACGCTGCCTTGCCCCGGCCATACAGAAGAGCAGAGCTGGCATTTCAACGTCCTTCTGCCCAGCGCCAGAGCCCCCAGCATGCCCTACTCTGTGCGCTCGGGCTTGGCACGGAAGCTGGGCCACCCGAGTCCCCATCTTCTGGCCTGGAAACCAGGCATGTCAGCCCCAGGAAAGCACTGCCCGCTGCGCCCGATGGGCTGGCCTCAATGGCTGGGGGAGGGAGCACCAAGAGCCCTGGACTTGGGTTCAAGTCTGATTCCAGCACCGACCAGCTGGGCCAGGACGGCTTCAGTTTCTCCATCCGGCCC
Source organism: Sturnira hondurensis (assembly GCF_014824575.4). Taxonomy (NCBI): domain Eukaryota; kingdom Metazoa; phylum Chordata; class Mammalia; order Chiroptera; family Phyllostomidae; genus Sturnira; species Sturnira hondurensis. The sequence continues at coordinate 5,021,403 of NW_028093774.1, read as the reverse complement.
ACGCAGAGACGAGCTAGCGAGAGCTCAGGGATTCCGCCGCCCCGCCCTCAGGGGTGGGGCTGGAAGTGGTCACGTGGAGGGGCACCCAGTTCCCCCGGAGCCCCTCCCCGCTCCTCCCCCCCAACTCCGGGCCCTCCGCCCAGTTTCTGTCTGGACCCGAGAGCGCCAAGCCCGCCCAGCCCGCCCGTCGAGCTGGGGACCGGCTGCTGAGGTCGGCGCTGTAGCCTCCGGGTCCGAGGGCGCCTGCGAGCTGCTCGGTTCCCTCCGGGCCCGCCGTGCAGGCGCTGGACCAGCGGCATCAGCAGCAGAGCGGCAGCAGCAGTGACGATTCGAGCACTGGCCGCAGCAGCAGCCGCGACAACAGTGACACCATGGATCTGTCCTTTATGGCCGCGCAGGTAACGGGACGCCTTCCCTGCGCGCCCCACGCCACCAAGTTTGGGCAGGTCCGGGGCTACAGTCTCGCCCTCGGCACTGGTGCTGGATGCGCAGGAGGGTTCGGGCTGGGCTGTGGCACCAGCTGGGGATCCATGTCCCTGTCCTTTGTCCAGACCTGGGGCATCCCCACCTGGTGCTTGCGCCGGGGATTTCGGGCTCGGTTCCCCGGGGGTGGGACTGGCCTTGTGCTCAGAGCTCATTGGGTTCACTCTTTCCCAGGCTGCCAGGGGCCTGGGCAATGGGAGGCGCCCTGTCCCTCTCCTCCCCTCTCCACCACCTGCTGTCCCCCTCGGATATCCCCAGCCCCTCAAAGGCTGGGCGGCCCAGATGTGTGCATCTGGATGGGCCGGCAACCTCTGTCTTCCGGAGGCCCCTGGCAGTCTGCCACTTGCTCCCCACTTCGCTCTCTCCTCTTTAAGCGAGACCAGAGCCGGAGCGAGGTGGCTGCTTTGTGACCTGCCAAGCGCCAGGCGGAGATGGTTTGTTTTATCCTGTTTTGCTTTGTGCTGAGTCTGTGGCCATCCGCGTGGGGGCCTATAACTCTTCCCTTGATGCAAAACAGGTTCCCAGCGGCAGGGAAAACAGATGACTTCTCAGCGTTGGTCTTAGGGAGCCCCCTGAGGTCTGAGGGTGGGCGGTCTTTCTGTGTCTGTGCTGTGACTCTCCTGAACCAGAACAAAGGCACACACCCGCCTTCCCCAGCTGTCTGTGGCCTTTCCTGGCACCCGGTGCCAGTCTGACTCCGGGGAAGGGCCGTGTGTGCTCCGGGAGAGTGGGTTCCACAGCTCCTGTGAGGTTGGTTGTGTTGGGAGCCCAGACGCAGGAAGGCCACCGAGGTTCCCTCTGTCCCCTGGGTGTGTGGCAGGGCCCACTTGCTGCCGTTTCCTTGTCCAGGGAGTGGAGTTTCCTTTTCCCCCAAACTTCACTGTGGTGGAAGCCTGTTTGAAAAGTAACAAAACCTAGGCTGTAGGGACAGCGAGTGCCCAGATGCAGGCATGAAAGGGTGCAGGGTCCCTAAACTGAACCCAGGGAACCCCCATCCAGTCCCTGGCTGCCTCTTGACGGGTTTTCCATAATGCTACAGTGCTGGCCGTTTGTGCCGAGTTTTTCTGTCTCCTCTTTCTAACCCCATGTTTAAAGCATTGTCACATGGACATCAGTTTGCACGGGGGTGACTTAGCGGTGTGGAAACTGGGGTGGGCTCAGTGGGTTCATTTCTGGAGGGGGCAGACGCTCACCCAGGGTCTGTCTGCTTCCCTGCTGGGTCCCACCAAACAGCTGGCGTTTCTGCAGTTAAAAGATAAATTGATCTCTGCTCACCCTGGGGCTGGCTGGAGCAGCAGGAGTTGCTATGGTAACGGGGCAACATAAACATAGGGATTTTTAGCACCTATAGCTGAAACTGCCAGGAGATTTTTTTCTTTTTTGTTTATCATTGAAGTCTCATGTGGTCATTTTATTCCCACAGACAGAGGTTTGGGCATTAATTACCTGCTCAGTCCAGAAAGGAGCGGAGACACAAAGTGCCACCCAATGGGGAGAGACACTAAGGTTTACCGAGCACCTGCTGGGTGCCAGACGCTGGGCACGCACACCCTTCCACTCAGTGAGTCCTTGCAGGTCGGCGACCCGGGTGCTGCTGTCCCTGTCTTATAGACCAGGAGATCAGACTTCCGCCCGGTTCGGTCATTCTCCCAGGACGCGCCGTGGGTACAGGGAAGAGCTGGGTCTGCAGTCTTGGTCTGCACACCTGTGGTACTCAGACCCTGCTTCCCACTTCGGTGCTCCACCTTGAACACAGTCCCACAGGCAGGGCAGGCATTTAATGTGGCTCGTCTCCTCCTCTTCCCGGGAGCGGGTCTGGCCGTGGCGTGCCGTGTTCTAGCAGGTGGTGTTCCAGTGTCTCCCTGCCCCACGAGGCAGGCACTTATACCCCTTTGTCTGAAGAGTTAACAGTACTCAGCCAGTGTGGGAGCTCAGCACACACTCTGAGTGTGCAGTGGCTGCCAGGTGTGCGTGAGTGTCCCCACGCAGCAGTAGTGGGCGGTTTGACAGAGAAATGGCAGTGCCACCACCCACTTGCTCAGCACGTGTTGAGTGCCTGCCTTGTGCCTCGCTCTGTGTCTCGGGGACGGGGACGCTGGGGCAGAGAGTTGAACGGGACCTGGACGTCCTCCCTGGCTGCTCCCAGGCTATTGGAGAAGTGATGAGCCAGGCCACCTCCAGCACGAGTGACGGAGGAGGCTGACACGTAGTAGGTCCTCCACAGGTGTCTGTCCATTAGATGGTTGGGCGAGTGCCAGACCAGAGGCGTGGCAGGGAAGGGCATTCTCAGGAAACAGCGAATTCCAGTGTCAGGTGCTCTCCCAAACACCTGCCCTCCTCAGGACTCTGAGGGTAGACACACTGGTGGATAAGAACAGATAGGGTCCCCTGCAGGCCTGCAACAGGGCATTGTAGGCAGAGGTGTGAAGGAGCGAGGCCCTGACCACAGTCCCAGAATCCCAGGGGAGCAGGAGGGCGGGGCCCAGGAAAGCTGGCAGAGAGCAGCCAGGGCCGAGCGACCGAAGGTGCTGCCAGATAGAAGGAGACAGCCACCCTATCAGTAAGTAGAGGATGCTGCTGCAGGTCACTGAGCAGGGACGGGTTTGTCACTGAGGCAGTGGCTTGGGAAAACCCCAGTCCCAGGGGAGGACCGAGGAGGGAGGGTGGGTGGGGTCAGGAGCGAGCCTCTGCTTGACAGATGGAGCAAAGAAACCCCGAACCCAAGCCCCTTCCCCTGGGAATGCTGTGAAGCGTGAGTCCTGCTCTAAGGGCGTCCCCGCTCTGCCGAGATGCAGAGGCTCTGAGGCCTCTGTACTGTGGGAAGGAATGGACGTGTAAGGTGCCTACTGTGTGCTGGCCCAGCACAGGGGGTGAACCAGAGGAACAAGGAGTGCCTGTCCCCATGTCCCTAAATTGTAACCCCTCCCCCTAACCTCCCCCCCTCCCCCACCGCTGTAAAACAAGCTCGCCCACGGCAGGAGCTCAGTCTACTTTCGTCCTGCACTGTCCCTCAGTCACTAGCCCAAACCCTGGCGTCCCCAGACGTTGCTGCCGTTGGAAACACCTGGGGGCTCCTATCGGCCCCCGCGCCACCCTAGGCCCTGCCTTCCGTGTCAGGGACAGCAGCAGATGTCAGGGTTTCTTTTTCATTTCCCAGTGGATTCCAATGTGCAGTCAGGAGTGAGACCCAGGCTTAAGTCCTCACTGTAGGGCTGTGCCCCCTCCCTCCCTTCTCAGGAGGGAACAGATCCTTGGCCCTTTGGTCCCTTTTAGATCATGAAAGTCACGTGGTCCCCGGAAGTCACCCCAGCCTCCATTCAGCAAGTTCAAATAGAGAGATCCAGAATAATGTAACCTGGGAACTCGCTCCAAAATTGAGGTTCTATCTCCTTCCAGACCACCCCTGCCACGGGTGGGAAACCTGGAGCCTGGGGTGGGCATCTTTGTGGTTCCCACGGCACAGACGGGGAGGAAATGGGGATCCGGGGAGGCTCAGCCGCAAAGCAGAAGAGCCGGGAGGGGGGCCCTCGCTACGCATCAGCTTCACAGGCTCACAGATCCTCTGATTATGTACATTTTTAAAATAAGTCATTAGAGAGGCTGGTGTTCATTTCTTAGGGCTGCTGAAGCAAATTACCACGCTGAGCGGCTTCGAACAACAGAAATGCAATCTATTCCAGCTCCGCAGACTGGAATCCGGAGTCGTGGGTCTGCCGGGCCGTGGCTTGTCAGAAGGCTGCGGGCGGAAGGTGGTCACGCCTCCCTCCTAGCGCCGTGGCGTAGCCTGCAGTCCTCAGTCTCCCTGGCTTGTAGGTGCCTCACTGCGATCTCGGCCTCCGTCCTCACTCATCTCTCTGTGTCTCCCCATATCAGGACACCCATCATATGGCAGTAGTGCTCACCCTCATAACTTCATCTTAACTTGATTATACCTGCAGAGGTCCCCTTTTCAAAGGTCACATTCACAGGTACCAGGACTTAGGACTTCTGTACATCTTTTTAGGAAATGCAGTTCAACCCATGGCAGGGTCTGAAGACCCATAGAGAATAGAGATCTTGGTTCTTGTGTTACCAGCCACTGGTCTTCGAGAGGCAGTGGACCGATCCCTGGTCAGAGCCTCAGTTTCATCACCTGTGAAAGGGGGGCAATGTCACCTTCCCAGCTGCTCATCTAGTCATTCAGCAAATGAGCCCTCCCTACCTGGAGTGCTAGGGAGGGAGGGGTCAAGGGCCCTATGTGACCCGTGCACCTGAGCTCCCAGGGCACCTGTGTCAGGGGGTAGACACAGGTGTCCTAGGAGCCCAGAGGTGGCACCCAGCCAAGCCCCGGAGGTCAGGGAAGTCTCCTGTAGGTTTGAATTGAGCAGAGTTTGAGGGACGCTCAGCTGTTATGGAGACAAAGAGAGAGGTCGTCCCAGCGGGAGGGGACGCATCGTTTGTGAAGGCTGGGGTGGAACGGGGCTGTACAAGGTGTCTCCTGCTGAGGGTGGAGGGTGTGAGTGCCCACGTGATCAGGCCAAGGTAGGAGATGAGACCAGGGAGACTGGGGCCAGGCAGGTGGCTTCATGGGCCCGAACAGGATGGGCTGAGGGGCGGGGCGACCCAGAGGGCAGGGGTCTGGCTGCAACTGCTCGCTTGTGCCGCCCAGATTCGCAGGCCCAGGGCTGCGGGTCCTCCGGGTTTTCAAGGAACTGAACATTTGATTGGTACCTGCCAAGGATTTTCAAACCTTGGCGACTAATTAATTTTTTTAACAAACCAACCAACCAACCGTGTCATGAGCAGTTTCACTTACTTCTTGCTTAGTATTTCACTTACTCAGTGGCTTAAAGCAATACTTTGTTTTTGGCTCACAGTTTTGTGGCCCGAGTTTGGGGGGGATTTGGGCAGCATGATTCCACTCTGACGGCATCAGCTGGGGCTCTGAGGCTCCTTCACACACATCTGGTACCCCTGAGCAACCTGACGCCTCTCTGTGCTCCAAGTTTCAGCCTGCGGGTGCCTCTGCAGCAGCCAGGCCCCTCCCACTGGGGTGGCCTTGGGGACTTCTTGTGTGGCGCTGCCTCCCCTCCAAGAAGCATTCCCAGGTGGCAGCTGTGAAACCTCTTATGCCCTGGCCTTGCAAGGCCCAGGGGGTCGCTAACTCTGCTTTCCTTTGGTCAGGAGTCCTGAGGCCAGCCCAGATTTAAGGGAAGGGGATGAGATCTCACCCATCAATGTGGGGGCAGCGTGGGCATCCAGGAGGCAGGACAGGAACAGGTGGCAGCTGTTCTCGGGGTGCTGGTTGCTCCATGAACCAAACAGAGGTGTGTGGGCCGGGTTCATCCTGTGGCCGCCAGTGTAATCTCTCTAGACTGGACAGGGCGTGGACAGAGCCAGACAAAACCTGTGGTCAATGGCCAAGCCTGGAGAGAAGTCAGTTATCACTAGGTGGTAGGCCGTGACTTGGTTAGGGGGAACCATACGAACCTGCTGATATTTGACCACTTTTGACCCACAAAATGACCTTTCACATCGTCAGCATAGTAGGACCTACCCGGTAAGACAGTAAGGCCCCTGAGAGACCGAAAGCCCTGGGGCATGGGGTGGGGTGAGGAGGCCTGGCGGAGAGTGGTGGGTCGCTACCTGCTGGAGACCCCTGAGGAGGTGCCTCCCTCTACTCAGAGAGGGGACCCTCCCCCACTCCTCCCATTAGCCCGACTCACAGAACGCGGGCCTTCCCCAGGAGGGAGGACACCGTGGCACCTGGCACATTGTGTTGACCGTGGGTGGGTCTTTCTGGAAGACCACACGTGTGGTGTGGTCTAGTTATAGCTGAGATGCTGATACACCCCCCGCAAGCCCCCCTTTCTCCATTTCTCTCTCCTTCCGGACCTCGAGAGGCTCGACGTTCATTTGCATTTTAATCATTTTTCGTGGAGAGGAAAACAACACAAAAGACATCTGGTGGTGTGGAAGTAGCATGAGTATTAGCCCTTGGGAGGGTTCTAGCTACACTCGGGGACCATTCCAAGGGATCTGCACGGAACCAGCAGAATGCTGCCCCGCTGGAGGAACCTGGCACTGCCCCGGAAAATTGGGTTCTAAGGAGGCTGGCACACTGCTACTTAGAGAGTGTTTTCCCCAGCCAGGGACTGCTCCTTTTCCTTGAAGCAAGAATTACCATAAAAATACAAATCATCTATTATCTCAAATGTTTTTAACTGAAGGGTCTGGCTTGTACTTCCAATTCCCGGAAAAAAGATTTAAATATTTTATCATTCTACATAGACCTGCCTCAGGAGAGAATGTGGGGCTACCTGTTTGCAGGAGTGTGACAAGCAGTTAAGGAGAAAGGAAACATCTGTAGTGCTTCTTGTAGACCAGACTTGCAGGTGGTGTTTCAGGAGCCAAGGCGTTGCATTGGACTTGGAATAATCACGTCTCACAGAGCTGAGAAAACTGGGCCATCTGGGGGTGGACTGCGAGGCTCCAGTTAAAAACTCGAAGTATTTTTCAGAGTGCCTGCTGCGTGCCCAGCCCTGCTTGGAGGGGGAAGGGTCTGAACCCCACTTCCTCCAACTCTGAGAGGATGGGAACCCATTTCAGTTCACTCCCTCCCTGTGTTCTGTCCCCTAAAGATGTCCCTGTACCTTCTCATCCTAGCTGCCACGTATCAAATACTTAGGGAGTACCAGGCGGCCCTGTGTTGAATAATACACGGAATCTCACTGCATCCTTGTAAGAGGTCCATGGGGTAGATGACTTTACAACCCATTTTATAGATGAGGAAACTGAGGCTTATAGAGGCAAAGTCGGATCTCTGTGCCACCTCCGCCTCTTCTTAAAATCTGACCTGACGATCCCTACCTCCTGATGGGAGCACTTGAACCATTTACATTTAATGTGATGTTTTGTGTAGTTGGGTGTAAATCTATGATCTCGCTGGGTTTTTTTTTATTGGTCCCATCCATTCTTTGTTGTTTTTTCCCTTTCCTCTTTTTCTCCCTTCTTTTGGATTAAGTGACAAGTTTTTATTCCACATTGTGTCCTCTGTTGGCTTATTAGCTATAACCCCTTGGTTTTGTTATTTCAGTGGTTACTTTAGGATTTGGGGTTTATATCTGTGACTTAGCGCAACCTGTCGGCAAGTGAAATTGTTTCTCTTCGCACACAGTGCCAGGGCCTTCCCATAATACACTTCTCTTTCTCCCCCTCAGCTTCTGTGCTATTATTGTTGCAGGCTTCACCTCCACATCTGTTATAAACCTTACAGTACATGGCTGTGCCTGTTAAAAGTCACTTACCTTTTAAAGAGACTTAAACAGTAGGAAAGAAATCCTACGTAGTTTCCCATGCGGTTATTGTTCCCCGTGTTCTTCATTCCTTTGTGCAGATTGATTTTTTTCCCTGCCTAACAGACTGTAACGCTTCTAGTCGTGCGGAAACGCTGGGGATGGATTCTTTCAGCTTCTATACGTCTGGGGAAAGAAGTCTTTTTTGGCTTTCATTTTCGAAAGTTTTTCTGAAACTGGGCATAGAATTCTAGCCTGACAGCTTGCTTTTCAGAATCTCACTCACCCACCACCTTCCTGCTCGCATCGTTGCTGGTGTGAAACCTGCTGTCATTTCTCTTATCCCTCGGAACACAATGTGTCTTTTTTCCCCTTTGGCTGCTTTTACAGTTTTCTCTGTGCTGACTTGAAGCAGATTGATTGTAATGTGCCTTCGGGTCATTTTTCTTCATGTTTTTTTTCTGCATGGAGTTTGAGAGCTTCCTGCACCTGTGGGTTTCCACCAGAAATTTTTCTGTCCTTCTCCATACCCAATCCCCAGTTTTATTGAGATATAGTTAACATTGTATAAAGTTCAATGTGTTTAACGTAATGGTGCATTGGTAGGTGTATATATCGCAACACGAATATAAACTTAGTTCTATTCATCTGCTCACTTAGTACCGCAATAAACTTAACGTTCAACTGCTCGTATAGTAGCAATTCTGTGTGTTGGGTGTGACCAGCACTTTTCAAATCGACTGTCTTAGAAGCTTTCGGTGGGCAATACAGTATTGTTCACTAGAGTCGCTGCGCTGTCCGTGACATCCCGGGACTGACTTATCCCGTAACTAGAAGGGCATACCTTTTGACTGCCTGTGCCCTACCGCCGCACCCGCGGCCTCCGGCAACCACCAGTGCGGTCTGTTTCTGTGAGTCTGGGGTTTGTAGCTGCCATGTGTAAAGGAGGTCATGCAGTATTTGTCTGCCTGACTGACTTGACTTAGCTGGGCTCCCCAAGGTCCATCTGTGATTTCACAGATGGCAAGATTCCCTTCTGCTCATGGCTGAATATATTCCACTGCGTGTGCGTGTCACATTTTTAACCGATTCCTTCACCTACAGAGGCGTGGTTTGTTTCCACCTCCTGGCCACTGCGCAGGGAATGCTGCAGGGAATGTGGGGTGCAGACACCTTCTCAGGGAACCGGCATCGTTTCCTGCCTACACGCCCCCAGGAGTGGAGCTGCTGAATCACATGCTAGTCCCGTCTTTAAATTCTTAATCTGACTTTTGGAGCCTCGATCCTGGTTTCCCTGGTGGCTACACCAGCGTACATGCCCAGGAACCGTGTGCAGCGGCCCCTTTTCCCCTGCACCCTCACTGGCACCGGTCACCTGCCGCCTGTGGCACCCTAACGGGCCAGGCGCATCTCACTGTGGTTCCACTTTACGTTTCTGTGATGATCGGTGACGCTGCATGCATGTCCCCGTGTGTGCTGGCCGTCCGAGTCTCTCCTTTGGGGGAGATGACTGTTCAGGTCCTTTGCCTGTTTTTAATTGGATTGTTCGGGGGCTTTGGCCCCGGGGTTCAGGTTCCCTCTCTGCGTGCTCCTCTGGATAGATCAGGCTGCCTGAAGTTGTCTCCCAGCTCCCTGGTGCTTGTCATTCTCTTTTTCAGTCTTTTTTCTGTCTCTTTCGTTTTGGATGGTTATGGCTATGTCTTCAAGTTCACCAGTATTTTCTTTGAATCGCTGGTCTCTGTTAATCCCGTCCTGTGTATGATGCTGGACATTGTAGTTTTCATGCCTAGAAGCTTAATTTGGGTCTTTTTTTTTTTTTGTATCTTCCATTCTCTTCCTAACACACTCAGTGTTTCCTCTAGCTTTTTGAACTTGCGGAATAGCGTTACAACAGTGTTTTAATGTCCTTTCTCCTAATTCTAAATCCAGGCCCTGTTGGGACTGGTTTTGCTGGATTGTTTCTTCCCTTCTTCGGGTCAGCCTTTCCTGCTGCTTTGCATGGCTCATGACTTCTGCTTGGATGCCAGGCACGGTGAACTTTACCTGTGTGCAGGCTGGGTTTTCTCATAGTCCTAGAAATATTCTCAAGCTTTGCTCCGGAACGCAGTTACTTGGAAACAGTGTGACCGTTTAGGTCTGGCTTGTAAGACGTGGGACCAGAGCCACCTGTAGGCTGAGCGTCTGTTTCTCACCACGGAGGCAGGGCTGTTTGGAGTATTCTACGCGGGCCCCGTGCGCTATGAGACATTTTAAAGACTGGGTGAGTCAGGCACTGTGTGTGGCCTGTGTGTGGCCTATGCGTGCACCAGGCCATGTCCCCTGAATCCTCCTGCGTGATCCTTCCCTGTCTCTGGTGGTCTCCTCACACACGTCCTCTGCCGAATGCCTGCAGACCTTCTGCAGACCTCCAGGACACTCGGTCCGGACAGCTGTCTCCTCTCCACACTCTGCCCTGTGCTCTCCGGCTGCCTCAGTCTCCCCAGCTCTCACTCCTGTGTCTCCAACCAGGGAGTCTGCTGGTCTCTGCCTGGGTTCCCTTCCCTGCTCCACGGCACAAACACTCAGGCGGTAAACTGAGGCAGTTGAGGGGCTCGCCTTGTTTGTTTCCATCTCTCAAGGCTCGCTGTTCTTCGTGGCCTGATGTCCGATGTCTTGAAAGCCATTTGCATGTATTTTGTCCCTTTTTTGTTGTTTCATTTGGGATGGTAAATCCAGTCCCTGATTCTCCATCTTGGCTGGCGGCAAATTTTCTTTTTGAAGATTTTGTTTATTTATTTTTAGGGAGAGGGGAAGAGAAGGAGAGAAACATCAGTGTGTGGTTGCTTCTTGCACACCCCTTCCTGGGGACCTGGCCACAAGCCAGGCATGTGCCCTGACTGGGAAATGAACTGGCAGCCCTCTGGTTTGCGGGCCAGTGCTCAATCCACTGAGCCTCACCGGCCAGGGCTGGAAGCAGAGTTTTCTTAAGTCTGTGCTCCCAACGCCCCTATTTCTCCCCCCCCCCTCCCCTTCCCTTGGGGAGAAGGAATGCGACAGCTGAGTCTGGCCTACGCCTCCCCTCCCAGCGGTGGGACCTGGTCCGGCATTACTCTGTCTCTTCTGAATGAGCTCACACGCAGGTGATGGGCACACTTGCCTTACGGGGGGTCTCTGGTGCCAGAACTGGGGAACCTGACCTGTGCATGGACAGACCACGCTCCTCTCCACACTGCCCCTGCCTCTTGAGCTCCCTCAGGGTGTCCTGTGACCGTATGTTCCACGGGACACGGATAGAACCTGAGGGGGAATCAGGTGGGAGGCCCATGTGCCGGTGGCCAGAGGTCGGGCAGCTCAGTGACCAGGGCTGGGTTCCCTTAGGCTCGGTCCCAGGCCCCTGGGCCCCTGGGCGAGCCTCATTCCCCAGAAGGATGCAAGCGAGAGGGTGGGGAGCAGGGCGCTCCAGCCTCACCCCCACTGGGGCAGCAGCCAACAGGTGGGACTCTGTCCCCTCCAGACCCCCCACAGCCCCTCCTCCGTCTCCTTGGCATAGCACTCGGGGAGCTGATTTCAAGTTCATTGTAATCCGGCGTCCAGTGGCTTTGAGGGAGACAGAGCGGGTAGACTAATGAGCTTCCAGACCCTACACTCCTGCCTGTCTCTGCCCAGCTGTGACTGTGCCACTCATACCACCTGGCCCCTCTCTGATGCCCAGGCGGTCCTTCCTCCTTCCTGTGGAGAGTCAGATGACCAAATCAATGAGGCAGGGTGAGCCCTGCAGGCAGCAAGCCACAGAGACACCCCATGCTGTGTTGGGGTGTCGAGGAGCCACAGAGGAGCTATCGCCAGCCTGTCTCTGTCACCTTCACCAACATCCTACGAGCACATGACATGCAGGACATGGCTCTCAGGTGTGCAAACAGGCGAGGCAGGTGGAGATTAATAAGGCAGAGGAGGGCAAGGCCCTGTGTGGGCAGTGCGACTGATCACAAACCCATTCCGAGAGGAGGAGACTGAGGGCGTGGCCCCCGGTCACCAGGTAGGAGACTGGGGCCCAGGTGCCAGAGCAGGACAGCAGCTGGTGGATCACGCGTGTTGCAGTGGGAGTGAGGGCACTCTGAGCCTCAGACACGTGTGGTCCTGTGTCACAAACCTCCGCAGCCCAGCCATCTGTTACTTCGGTTCTCTGCCCACTGCCTGTGTGGACAGAGTGGATGGTGGCTCAAACACATTATTCCAAAGGGCAGACAGGCTGGCGCCAGAGAAGGGGCGGGACCCCAGGAAGCTGGAAGGATGAGGAGAGGTCTGGGGGGGAAGACACTTGCTCCTTCTAGAAGTGACCTTCCCTCCCCCTCCTCTAGTCCCCAAAGCTGCATCCAGTTCTCCTCCAAAGCATCCCTCCCGCCTGAGGTTCCTGTTTCGTTTATGTCAGGCGCTGCACAGGCCAGGCCCAGATCTGGTGAATATTTCATAAACAAACCGAGAGAGGCAGAAGCAGTGAAAGCGCAAGAAAAACTGGATGGAAAATCATATCTTAAATCAGCTTGCCGGCATCCCTCCTGGGGTCTGCATCGCAGCTGTCCCCAAGGCCACCAGTCACCAACAGCACCCAGTCCTGCTCCTACATCCACACCCTGTCCCTGAAAACCCCCAGGTCCCAGCACCCTTCCCTGTCCCCTTCGGGGTGAATGCTGCTTGCCCGACCAGGGGCTTCCCATGTAGCATTTCGGTCCCTCCTCTGAACAGGCCCATGGTGTGAACCTGCAATAACTGTGGTGTGAACCTGTGATGCCTGTAGTGTGTGAACCTATGATAACCGTGCAGTGCGCCTATGATAACTAGTGTGAACCTGTGGTGCTCCGTGGTGCCAACCTCTGATAACCTCCGTGTGAATTCGGTGTTCTTGCTGGGAGACCTGTAAGGACCCTGGTGTGAACCTGTGATAACTATGTACCGAACCATAATGACCGTGGTGCGAACCTGTGCTCACCGTGGAGCCCCCTGTGCTGGCCGCGGTGTTGATCTATGGTTTACTGGTGAGGAATGGGGCCCAGGGCAGTTCAGATGCCTGCAGGAGACAGTTGATGGGACTTGGGTTTGAATAGAAGGCTGACCCCTCTTGACCTCTGGACTTCACTGTCAAACCGGTGACTCAGATGTAAGGCCACCAGCCCTCCAGGTCGGCGTGGGACAGAGGCGTTTCCTAGGATGCAGGGCTTTTGGTGCTGAAACCTGAGCAGTTCCAGGCGAACCAGGGTAATTGATCACCCCACTCAGAGGTCAGCTGGCATTCAGAGGGCTTTCTGATCTCTGGGCCTTGGAGGAGGGCACCTCCAGCAGTCTGCAGGGGCAGGCTGTCCGGGAAGGCTTCCTGGAGGAGGTGGTGTCTGAAGCCTGCTATTAGGGGGCTTCCTCTCCTGCTGCTCTGCTTCTGAGCACTTGAACCTTTCTTGTAGGTCGCAGCAGCTCTGGTGTGGCCGCAGGCCCTGGAGGGAACAGGCTGGCAGGTCCTTGAGTTCCATACTCTGGGTTCCAGCTGGTGCCAGGCTCTGTCTGGTTTGGGGCATCCAGTGTTTGACACTGGGGCAGTGAGGCTCCTTGGAAGGAAGGGGCCCTAGGCAGGGTGAGTCCATGTGTCTGTCCCACTGGGAGAAGCCAGGTGTGCATCCCCTCTGCTCACCATACCTGTGATGCACAGGTGCACTGTCCAATGCTGACTCAGGGCCCCAGGGCTCCATGGCCCCCAGGTTCCCTCTGGGTTTGGTTCAGGCTCATTCCTGAGACTCGTCCCATGTGTTCAGGTCTCTGGGTGTCTGCCTGGAGGTGTTACCCACCCGGGGGCGCTGGTTCCCCATTGGGTAGGAGATGTTTGGTGGGAGAGTGCATGAAGCTCAGACCTCCACTCTCAGACCCACGTCCTGCTGTGCTAAAGGGACGTGGCATCGGAGGTCCCTCCACACAAGGCCAGTGCGTGTCCTGTGCGGGGCAGCGATGGGCTGTGGGGCTGAACCCAGGGCAGGCTCTGCGCCCTTGTTCAGGGCTGCCTTTGCAGCGGTGCCTCTTAGACCGCCTGCTGTCCCTCCACAAATTTTCTCCAGTCTGCACCACTGTCCTGTCCTCACAATACCCTGAAAAGCCGCCCCTTTGGAGGGACACACGCCCCTGTGTCCCCTTCCCTAGCTGTGCTTCCGTCTCTGGTAGAGGACACAACTGCCTTCAAATCTGGCTCCACTGTCTGCTGCCGCGTTCTGCCCGACCTGCCACCGAATGGCTCTGGACCTGTGTTCTTGCCTCTAACATCTGCCTGGAAGCGTAGAGCTGGATTGAGAAGAGCAAGGGCGCAGTGCCTGGCACTCAGCATTGTCTAGATCTAAGGAAGGGAGACCCAGGGAGGGGAACGGCCCTGTGTGTCGTCACTGGCTCAAGGACAGGGACCCGGGGGGTTGGGGTCACTGGTTACCCATGCTGGGGCCTCGTGGCTCCCTCGTGCTCCCACTGAGCGGCCTGGCTCCAGCTGGCGAAGTCTCGGACTCACGCCAGCCCCTGCCCACAACCTTCTCTCTGATGTGACAATCCAGTTCCCGCTGTCTGAGCTCCCTCTCGGGGCCTAGGGTGGTGCAGGGCGGCAGGTGGGATTCAGCATTGGTGTGGAAGCCCCTCTGTGCACCACCTTGTTTTACTTGCAAACTAAGTCTGTTCAAGGAAGCAAAAGCCTTCCGCTGCGTTCCTGAGTTTGAGACTCTGAGCGCGGTGGAGCCGACTGATGCTACTTTGGGGACTTGGCGGCCTGTGGGCTCCTACGGCCCTGGGGGCTAGAGAAGAGCCTCCCAGAGCAAAGGTGGTTCGGGACCTCAGGTGACCAAATAGTGTCCGTCAGCAAATATCCTCACAAATGAAAACAAGTATTCGTGGGCTTGAGATTACAAGTCAGCAGCTGTCAGAACCGTTGCGACGGTTCTGGTTGGAACACAGGCCCTGAACAGGAGGAGCCAGTGGAGGCGCGCCTTGCGGGGTGTGACCTCCTCAGGTCTTTATGTCTGTTGGCTCCTGAAGTCCTCACTGCACCCAAGGAGAGAGGTGCTCTCAGCCCCAGGTTACAGAAGAGAAGAGTAAGGCCCAGAGAGGGTGATGGACTGGTCTACGGTCACACAGCTCCTTGGTAGCCAGATCACACACGGGGTGCAGATGGCCCAGCGAGTTGTCTGGCACGTTCTCTCTGGAGGAGGATGTGGAATTATTTGGTTTTATTTGTCGCCGTTGGGCATGCGTGTGATTGCTCTGCATGTCGAGCTGTAAATTCATCTGAGGAGCTGCTTGCTCTTGTTGAAGAACAACCAAGGCCACCAGGAGACCCTGTGCACTGTCACACACACCTGGGCTCAGTGACGGATGCGTGTGTGTGTGTTGTGTGTGTGACACTGTGTTTTCTTTCAAGGAGAACTTGTCAGTCACCGTGTAACTAGTACGTAACAGATGAGGCCTTCGGGTGAGCAAGATGCAAAGAAATAAACACTTCGGCATCACCCACGGCTTTCTCACTAGCCCTCGCTGGGACAGTTCCCCTGCAACTTCATCTTCTGGGTTGGTAGCCTCACTCCTTCGTGGGGAGTTACGCAAACGCCCCAAGGACAGGTTTTCTGTCCAGCTGGTGCAGGTCTTCCCCGTGTGTTGAAGTCAAGAGCCCTCGAAGGCAGCTTTCTCCTCCGCTCCCCGCTTTTCTCCAGCAGGTCACGTGTGTCTGCTGTGTGCACAACATCTCTGGACTTCCCCACTGCCTGGTGGTCAGGGCGTCGTCCCCCAGGTTGGGTGAGGAAACGGGCCTGGGGGAGCTCGCACATCCGTTCGTGGGGACAGAGCCCGAATGGGCCTCTGGCGGATCCCAGCTCTCCTTCTTCTCCCTTCAGCCCTGTGACCAACACCACAGTCTCTGATGGTTCTCAGTTCATCATGGGGGGCCAGGCCAAAAAGACCAACGAATCTTTGGATCGCCCCTTTGTCTCTCTTCTCTTCTTTTCTTCCCTGCTGGTGGCAAAAGCTGACTCTGCGATTATGGCTGCCCACGTGCATCTTTGCCGTGACCATCTGAGGCAGCAGAGGGTCTTTCTCATCGGAGGAGGCCTTCTCTCCATAAACGCAGCGCCTGCCCCCAGCTCCCTCCGCAGTGACTCCTCGGAGCGCCCCCTTGCCAGACCCCCCAGGGAACAGGCCCAGATTCCTCTTTCAAACTTTGAAGCTGAAACTGGCCCAGTGTTTTCAACAGAGCGTCAAAGCGCTTCCCTCCCCACCCCGGGCTCCCCCCGCCAGGGCCGTGGAGCACCCCCTCTCTGGGGGGTGCTGGGCCTCCGCAGTCCGGGGGGCAGGGGGGGCCCTGGCATGCCCTGGGAAAAACCCAGCCTTGCTTCTGAGATGAGTGTCTTCAACAGGCAGGTTTCCTGTGGACTTGGCTTTGCTCAAACAAGCCAGCGAGCGTCTGTTCAGTTATCCGCTGTGTGTAGAATACTCAGGATCACAGGTGACCGACCACTCAGGTCCTTCCAGGCGGAATCAAAGAAGGGGAGGGTGTCAGCCCATGGCGGGGCCACGGCCTTCATCACATAAAGAGGAAAACCTTTTCATCGGATGCTCGCGAAACCTCCAAGAGGTAGCTGGGGCCAGGATCGTCCTGTCGGCTTGAAAGGTCTGTAAGCTGAGGCCCGAGAGGTTTTTAAGCGGCAGTGATCAGCAGCTGTGAGGAAGGGGTCAGCTGTCCTCGACCCTGGCCGAGCCCCGGATGGTGGGTGGTTGTCCTTGGGAGTAAGAAGGGGCAACCCTGATGTTGACATGCGACCTGAAAGGGAACCAAAGTTCTTTAAAAGTCCCCTCAACCCACAGACCAGGACTGTGGCGTCTTTTTGAGGAATAAAAATCCTCACCTCCGGTCTTTCTTTGCTTGTCTGGCACTCGGCCTTTTCCACGCTGGGACTTCATTCAGGCTGACGCCAAGCAGACGTGCTCTCTGGTAGGGACCATGCACAACACAGGGCTCTCTCCCTCCCACGTACAAACAGGGGGCTTTGATGTGGCTTCCCACACACAGATGGGGGGAGAAGAGTCTTTCTCTGGCTTTGGACCCAGTCAGGCACACAGAAATAAACACCTGTGTGAGCAGCTGCCCGTGTCCTGAGCAGGCTGGCATACAGCCAGCTGTCCGAGACAATGCCCAGCACAGATGGCGAGAGGTGGCCACTGAGCAGGTCCTGACTCGTGGTACCAGCAGGTGTTGGACAGACTTACCCTTCCTCTGCTTGACAGACTTCTTCCTGTCTATCAAAATACATTTCAAGGGACACCTCCTCCTGGAAGCCTTCCAGGAGCTTCCTTGGACATTCCAGGTGTGATGCCCTGCCTTGCGTGATGCTCTGCCCTTTCTTCCTGCTCACACAGGTGTGCCTGTGGGGGAGGGATGCAGCATCCTGGGTGGGAGGGAAGAGACTCTGGCTTATTAAGAACCTTCTCCTGACCACCTCCAGGGAGGGTCTGCCTGTGTGTCACTGTCAGCCATTTCCCGGCACAATTACCACCTAAAATGATTTTGTCACATAGAGGAGGGGAAGCTTAAGATGACCCAAAAGGACTCACACGGAAGGGGAGTGAAGATGCAGGCGAGCCTTCACCTCAGGATGCATGAGCTCCCTGACGCACGGCGCTCTCCTCTGATTTCACTTCTTTCGTTTGCTCTAGTCCCTACTCCTCTCCCTTCTCCCTCCCTTCCTCTCCTCTTCCTTTCTCTTCCTCTTCCTCCTCCTCCAGAACAGAGATCCCATGGTTTTTCTCTTTGCCCCTCTGGCTTTCCCAGCCCTCCTGGTAGGTAGTATATGCTTGTTTAGCCAAAGAATGAGTGAACAATTGAATGAACGGACTTCCCACCCATCACCCTAAGGCCCCGAGGCTTCACTCCACTCAGTGAATGGGAACTTCGTATGATCAGGAGGGTGATTCTGGCTCACTCGGGACGCCTACTTGGTTCCACTGCTGCCGTTAAATCACCCCGAAGAGGCTAGTAGATTAATTAATTTCTGACAACCTTTGCCAGCCATTCCCTAAGGAAGAACTGAAAAACTCCCCGCCGCTCTCTGTTTGCTCTGCTGAGACGCTGATGCGCACAGGTGGTGGCAGGAGCATCTCGAAGTCTCTGAACCACAGAGACTCAGCGATGCCTCCACCCACAAGGGCCACGGCAGGTGCAGAAGCGTCAGGTGTCACCAGAGAGGGTGGGGCACGCCCTGCTGCTCTTGGCTGCTGCTTCTTTCCGTGCTCCGCCAGGCTCCTGTAAAACCAAGCGCTGACCCCGACTGCTCACTGTGGACCACGGACACACCACACACCATGGACACGCCATGGAGGGCACGTTCCCGGAGCCCGGGACCACCTCTGACTAGCAAGCGTTCCTCCACGATTGCTGCTCTGGTGCACCACACTCTGCTGGGACAGCTTGTCTCCCTCTGGGTGGTGCCGAGTTGCTGGGGCAACGGTTTCAAAAGAGGTGAATCTGCTCGTTCCTGTTAATTCTGTGATGTTCTCAGCCTTTCCAAAAATATCCTTCTTTTCCTGGGTCCTGTGTGGGTCTAGGCATGTTTGGCCACAGAACATAGAACCACCTCATCCACCATGTATGTAGGTATTGTATCGAATAACACAATGCACAATAAATGATTGAGCCAACACTTTTTAATTTAAAAACGCATTCTTCCCATCTACTCTGTGAGTACATGCGCTAGGCACTGGGAAATGAAAGAGAAAGTAGATTCAGCTGGTGTCCTTAACGAGCTCGCGGTCTCTAAGGAAAACAAGTGCACGGCTAGCTGTGATCCCCCAAAATACAGTGAACACAACGTAACATAAGATAGTGTGACGTTAGTGCACACCTGACTGTAAAATAATGGGATGTAAATAGTGCAACAAGGCAATGCAAGTGCACAGCTAACTCTAGTGGAACACGACTGTGATATAATATAATGTCACATATACTCTGGCATAATGTTAGTACACACCCAGCTGGTATATAATGTAATATATTGCAGTGTAGCTAACTTAACAAGATAATATAAGTACACGGCCAGCTATAATACAGTATAATGTAACTGTAATATAATACAATTTAATATAACATTATAGTTTAATGTTAGCACATATATAACTATAATATGTAATGTAATATAAGATAACAAGATAATGTAAATACATAGCTAATTATAACATCACAAAATGTAATATGACTACATAACTATAATGTCATATAACATATAGCATAATGTAATGTTAGTACATAGTTAACTATAATGAACATAATATAAACTAATGCAACAATATATAATAATGTAGTAAATATAATATAATTTATAATAATTATAATTATATAATATATAGAATAACTTTAATTATAAGTATATGTAACAGTTACATATGACATATAATTATAACTATATATAATAATATATGCAATAATGCAGTGTAGTGTAATGTAGTAATTTTGTCTGCTTTCACAACAGATTAGTGTGGGACCCAGTGGAGAAAGCCATCCATTCACCGAGAGTGACAATACGGGTTAGGAGTTGGCAAACCTGGGTTTTTATTTCAGATCAGTTACTCATGAGCTGTGCAAGCTCAGGGAAATGACTTCCCCTCTCTGAGCCCCCGTCGTCCGCCCCATGCTGGGCTGGGGTGAGAGTGAGGCGACACCATGAAGTTACAGCACCCAGTCCAGAGCTGCCCTTCATTGGGAGGCCCTGCTCACCCTTGCTCAGCTGCCCCGGGAAAGGACGTGACCACGGACAGAGGACCCACGGTGGTGGGGACAGGAGCGTCTGCGGCAAAGTCAGCAGCGTGAGCAGCAAGGCGGCTGCAGGTCACTTCGGGGCAGGGGCGGAGCCAGGGCGGCCCTCCCCACCCCTGGGCACTGGGCAGTAGCCCTCTGAGAGTCTCGGCAGAAGGAGACTGATGTCATCGTGGTTCAGTGTCACCAAGGGTGGCTCTGAAATAAACACAGATGTGGCTCTAGAAGTTCTCAGTGTGCGTTTCACGCTGGTCGCTATGTCATTGTGCCTTGTCACATTTCAGGTGCTGCAGGTGTGACCTCTGCCTTCCCCTCTTGGAGGGAACAAAGAGTCTCCTCTCTTTGCCCAGCACAGCGTCGGCACACAACGGCGCCCCTTGCAGTGGGTGTGAGGGTTGTGGGGTCCGTCGCCTGTCCACCAGCATGTGGTGATGGTACCACCTCGTGGGCTCATTCAGGGTGAAACGCACTCCTGCCCATGAAGTGCCCGGGCCTGTACCTGGCAGAGAGCCGCTGTCAGTAAATACTAGCTTTGGTCCTTATTTCACGCGCCTCCTTTAACTGAAAACTCTTCAGCATGTAAACATTAGCCAACAAGAGTGACAGGCACTGACAGCAAATATTGCCGTTACCTACCTCCCACGTGAAAGAAAACACAGAGATGGGGGGCTGTCATGGTGTCACATTTGAGGAAAGGGCAGAACTGATTTTTTTCTTGGGTCTCTCAACAAAATAGCCTACTTTGGAGAACGGTTCTCTGCAGGACATCGTCCCAAGGAGTCCTGGGGCTGCCGGATGACTCAGTGGGAAGGCCTGCAGGGTCTGAGGTCTGGAAGCCTGGACGCCATCCCCAGATGAGTGAAGTCCACGCAGATGTTCCTGAAAGGCTGGGGCCAGGCTGTGCACACCAGATCAGCCGGCACTGACTCTGCCGTGAGCTCTGGCGCTGACAGCAGGAGGCAGAGCCCCGCCCCCCGCCGCTGGCAAACGGGCCGAAGGGGGGTCTGTCTGGGGCTCTGCGTTTCTGCCTCCATCAGAACCAGCACCTGTGTGAGGTCAGGAGCACCCGCTGGGCTGCACAGTGGGCAGAACACGGCGTTGGCTGGCAAAAGTGTATGTGCATTGGGCTTCCGTAGAAGGTCTCTGTTCTTTGCCACCTCGTCACCTTTGCACAGCCATGTGCCAGGTGCCGAGCACTGGGAGACAGCCGAGACTGTCAGTCCGTAACAATGACCCTGGAGTATCGCTGCGAACTCTATGCTCTGGCCGTTTGAAGTCAGGCTCTGGGACTTTGGAAATGCTTAGCCCTGGTTTGACCAGCCACCTGTAAGAAGGAGAAATACCACTTCCTTTTGAGGTACTTTGACTAGGCAGGGCAGGTAGGGCATGGACATAAAGCAGCTGGGGCAGCCGGCCCGGGCAGGCGGGGCAGCGCTGGAAGGCCTCAGTCTCTTCCACCGGCCTCGAAGGACCCGGGCTCCGAGCCTGACGTCTGACCTTGGCCTCCGTGAACTACTCCTGTGGTGGAGCTGAAGGCAATGGGTGGTTTGCTCTAGATTCCAGGAGATGCTGCCTTGCTCTTAGGTCTTCTAGGACTCGAATGTGTGTTGTTCTGGAGGGGGTGGCTCTTGCTGTACTTCGGGGGCCCTTCCCAGCACAAGCTGCGCCAACCTTTTTTTTTTTACAACCTGAAAATCTATGTGGGGCCTCGGCCTAAACCCCTCCTTCAGGAGAAGTCGTCAGACCTGTGCTCATTAGCATTTCTTCCAGCACTTTCCAAAGCCCTCACGTGAGGGAATTAAGGGAGCAAGATATCGCCCCGTTTCCATGTCAGACTCCACACCTCCATGCCCTTGAAACAGGGCTTCCCTTTCGTACTTAGTCGGGCAGCTCTGCTGAGATGTCCCGCCCCCACCCAGACCTCAACACCTGCAGCCGGAGCCGGGCCCGCACCCCATGGGCCGTGCACCCTTAGGCCAGAGGAGGGTTTTCACTGTGAAGAACTGGCATTAGTCTTCCTTACGTCTTCGGTAGAATTTGCCAGTGAAAGCATTTGGAGGTTTCTTTTCTCAGGATCTTTTTGCCCGAGTTCTGCACACTGCGATCTCTTCCTGGCTCTGACAGGAAAGCCTCGGCAAGGCTGTTTGGGCCGGTGCGGCACCCCCACCTCTGGGGGTGCGTCTGGGCCAGAGCGGGGTTCATGTCTTGGTTCCACGCTCAGCACCTTCACCGTGCATCTTTGGGTCACTTCCATGCACACCCGGCTTGGAGGGAGCCCAGAATCTGTGCAGGGTCCTGCACCAAGAATGGGATCCCCTTTGTCGACGTTTCCCACCCCCAGGAGTCTCTGGCTCCCAGGGGCCTTCTCTCCTAACCCTCAGGCTAGAGATTTGGTGATCCCGTGGACTTTATTATCCTGTGCTGTCTGGGGCCCAGCTCCTCAGTGCCACATGCCAGCTGGGCCAAGCAGGAGGGAAAGAGGAATAGTAAGCAAGGGAGCCCCCCCGCCCCCTGCATTCTTCCAGCCACGAGGCCCCTTTCCCTGATCCTGATCCTCTGGCCAGAGAGAAGCGTTAGGATTAGGGCTCGGGTTCGGGTTCCCGGGTCTCTGCTGCCACCATCTCTCCCATAGAAGCACAGCTCAGCGACTGAGCCTGGCCTGGGAGCAAGGCCAGAGAGCGAAAAGAGAAAACAGAAATAATTAGGGATTCCCCCACCTTCTCCAGCCCTAGGAGCCTCTTCTCTGTCTGTCTTTCTCCGAAGGTGTTTCCAGTGGGAGCTGGGAGATAAGGAGGGAGAACCCAGCACACTGGCCGGCCCATGGGGCTCAGGGTTTCTCCTCCCTCCAGCCCAGCTGCTACCCACTGCCCACAGGGTAGCAGTGCCCAGAGCGCCTCCCTGTATTTGTCGTGGGCTTGCTCCGTCCTGGCAGGCGGCAAGAGCCTTTCATTGTATTTTAACATTTCCTGAAGGACCCCTGGGTCTGGGCTGAAACCGCCACTGTGTGGACAGGAAGCAGACCCAGCAGGGGCCCATCCAGCCAGCTCAGCAGCTCTGGCAGCCAGGACCCCATGTCCTCTGGAGGGGCCCTGCCCCTTCTGGGTCCCCTCCAGGCCTCCTAGGGTCCGCACCACTTAGTGGGATTGCACAGGCCCGAGATGACCACTCGGGGTGCCTCTGCCTCCCCCCTGCTCCCGCTGGGGGTCTGCGTCCCTGCCTTCAGGACGCGCTGGCAGGAAACCGCCTTTACCTCCGCTCACCTTCTGTGAGCCTCCTGTTTCTGTGCTCATGCTCCCAGCAGAATTCACTTAAAACCAACGAGATCCAAAAGGGAAAAACAGAGAAAACCAAAGTGCTCCTCTAGGGCAAGGCCATGAGGGGCAGCGGGCTGGCCGGCCCTCGGCCCTGGGTGCCTGGGTCCCACCCAGAGATGACAGCCAGTGTGTCCCTTACAGTCACGGCTCACAGGCACCGAATACTGCAGCCAGCGCCGCACCTCAGCCTCAGGATCACATTTCACCCCCCAGCACCCGAAGGGTGATCTCCACTATTACACTCCTTTTACCAATAGGGAAACTGAGGCCCAGAGTGGGTCAGTCACTTGCCCCTGTCATTCAGCCAAAAGGAAACAGCACGAAGCCCAGCCTCATTGGCCGGAGGGATCAGCCCCAACCCACCCTGTGTGAGATCCCCATTTTTTCTCGTCTCCATGGAAGTGCATGTAACGCCATTCTACAACTGTGTTTGAGTCCGTGTTCCTTGTCACTGTGGCGCCCTTTGAGGTCAGTGGTCACAGGTGACCCTAGCATCCCCAGGATCTGTCCAGCACCTTCCAGAGCAGAGGGAGCCTTCAGAGTTTGTTGAATGAATAGGGAATAAATAGATAGCACTCCAGATCTACCCAGCCTTCGTATTTGGATCGTGGAGATCCTGCAAACATTTCGTGATAAAAGGAATTTTTTCGTGATGTTTGTGGGCTGGCTGGAGGCGGCCCGGGAATTTTCCGATGAACTGGGCCACTCGGGGAGCCTGGGCCACAGGTGGCAGACTGCAACCAGACAAGAGTGGGAACGTGGCCCCTTGAACTTGAAATTGCAGCTGTTTCTCAGATTGGCCACACATAGAGTTGACAGATTTAGCCAATAAAAAATACAAGACACCCAGTTAAACTTGAAGGTCAGATCATTTTTTAGGAAAAGTATAAATTTTTACTATAGTTATATCCAATGCAATATTTGGAATATACTTACCCTAAAAAATTATTTTGTTTATCAGAAATTCAGATTTAACTGGGTGTCCTGGTTTTTCTCTGTGGCTTGTATTCGACAGTCCTCGCCACCCGACTCCCACCTTCGGGCCGTCTGTGCCTGACACCGCCTGCTTGGTATCTGGCAAGGACTTCTGAGCACTGGGCTTGACCTTGGCCATCACTCCCCAGGGAGTGGGGCTCAGAGAGAGAGAGGCAGGGCTCCTGTGGGTCTCCTGGCCCCAAGGAGATGGGGGAACAGTTCAGATGTTTTCACTCACACACAAATGTAACTTTACAATCCACAGCCCAGGAGCACAGATTCTGTCATAGTTGTGGCCAGGCTGCTGCCGTGCCTGGAAGGACCCTGAGGACGGCCTCTGAAGGGCGGCGGCTGGGGGAGGGGGGACCCCAGGGTGTGGCCTGCCAGCCTCTCAGAGCCTCCACGGACAAAAGCCCATTCTCTCTGGCCTCCCCATCTCTGGAGGGCGGCCATTATTCAGGGAAGTGCCTGAGCCACGTGTGGTGACTGTGCTCTGAAGATTTCCCTTTGAAAGGCTTCTCTGTCCCTTTCTCAGGACAGGCCCAGCTTCAGGGAGA
The DNA here is from genome assembly GCF_014824575.4 of Sturnira hondurensis. Classification (NCBI taxonomy): domain Eukaryota; kingdom Metazoa; phylum Chordata; class Mammalia; order Chiroptera; family Phyllostomidae; genus Sturnira; species Sturnira hondurensis. Next base: position 4,997,012 of record NW_028093774.1, on the reverse strand, counting down.
TTTACGTAACCTCCGTCTCCTCAGCAGGGACAGATGGGGACCGGGAGGCTGCCTCCCTCCTCGGGGCTGCGCTGCTGTGGGGGGCAGGGTGGGGACAGCGTGGCCCCAGGCACCCCAGTGTCCACGACCATAACGCCTCCTGGAGCCCCTCCACACAGTGACCCCAACACCGAGGGGCCCCACCCCAGCTCAGGGAGCAGCTGGTCCCACTGGGGTGACCCTAACCCTCTGGTATGACGCGCCCCAGTGTTCAAAGCCTTGCTCTTTAAGCTATGAAGTTTAAAAATACCAAAAAGCAGCAGACATTCAGATGTCCACTGACCAGAATAGTTCTTCTTTAGAAAATATTTCATCGTGTTCTCTCATCTTTTCATATAAACAAGTACATTGTCCCCCTGTCTCAGGGGCAGCTGCTGTCATGGGCCTGGCTTATATATTCACAATCTGTAGTTGTACTTTTACGTGTGTGTGGGTCCATGCGTAACGTGTAGTATTATTTTGCAGGCGTGTCTTTCATGTCAGGAATGGTAGCTGAGTTTGTTTCGTGACTGGCCTTTCCCCCTAGAGAGCCTCGTTCACATAGTGAAACTGCCATCAGCCATGAGGCAGTTGAGGTTCATTTTCCCACTTTCAGATGAGGACCCGGAGCCTCAGAGAGGTTAGGAAGTGGCCCCAGGTCACACAGCAAGGACACGCTGGCTCTGGGGCCCAATCTCGTCCTGCCTGCAGGATTCTTGGCTGGTGGTCCTAGAATTCATTTAATGCACCAGACAGGTTTTGAGTGTCTGTGCTGTCCTAGGCACTGGGGGTCCTGGGGGAAGGGGAAGGTCCCCGTCTTCCTGGAAGTTGTGGTCCGGAAGCACAGCCTTTAGAGATGGCCCTGACTTTGACCTTTGGCCATGGGTCCATTATGTGCTGATGTCCACTCTTCAACAAGCCAACAAGCGTTCTTCTGATCGTGACGGCATGTGATGGGGCAACAAGGCCGCCCTGCCTGCCCCGTCCCCACCCCGTGCGTTGCTGATTGCATCTAACTCAGCAGGAGGGAACCTGCTACTTGTCCCGTGCCTCTCTCCTCTGCGTGGTGGCCTTTCTGGGGTTTGATGTTAGGGGCTGGGTCCCCGAATCTGCTCCACTCTCAGGGGCTAGGAACTGCACCTGCCCCCTGGTGTGATATGCCCAGTTGTCACCTGGATGAGATCCCAAAAGAGGCCTAAAAGTGGATGGGGCCAGCAGAGGGGCCTTCTGAGGGCCTTCTGGATGCTTCTCTCACAGCCTGTTTCCGCGGTGACTTCAGCCCTTGTTCTCTCAGTCTGGCCACGAGTCGGTTCCTGGTCTCCAATTCCCCATGTCCACGGATGGCGCCCCGGCTGGCCTTTCGGTCCGTCTTCTCTTCTCGTGGCTGAGGGGGGTTTGGGGGCCAGACTCTCTCCTGCGGAGCTGGACCCTGCGCTGCAGCAGCTCTGCAGTGTTCACGCCGTGGGCCCGGGGGTGCTGTGTCCAGGAGTCAACCCGATAAATAATAGTGCGCGCGCAAGTGTGTGCACACACCCACACGTAGGTGTTTATCCATGCATTATTTACAATAGGAAAAAACCGAGATTCCTAAATGTCCAGGTCTAGGAGAACAGATTGTAGCTTGTGTCTATGAAAGAATATTATACAGCTATGAGAGTAGGGTTTTGATGCACTTTTTATACAGGAATATAAACCCACATCTCTAAATGCAACTTCTTCTCTCTTACGCAGATAAGAGATTTGGAAGAAAAACACCAAATGTTAGCAGCGATTATCCCAAAGTGGTGGGATTGTGACTCTCGTTTTTTTCTCTATCTTCTTTTATATTTTTTTAACGTTCTAAGCAGGGCACATAGTAGTTAAGGCAGTAGACAGCGAAGGCGTTTTACAGCCGCGTGGTCTTGGAGGGGCCAAGCCCGCTGCCCATCGGCTGGCAGCGGAGATGCCCAGCTGCTCGGGGCCTCGGCGCTTCCCTGTGCAAAACGGAAGTGTCTGCCTCCAAAAGGTCTATGGATACTAACATTCAGAGGTTAAAATATTCACCGTCAGTTATAAAGGCAATTACACATATTGTGTCTTTGCATGGAGTGGCTCGACCCGCCCCCGTGCCTGCAGGGGGCGCTTCTCCCGAGGCCCGGCGCCCCGTTAACTCTCCCTCTCCTCGTTCACAGCTGCCCATGATGGGAGGAGCCTTCATGGACTCGCCCAACGAGGACTTCGGCGCGGAGTACTCCCTCTTCAGCTCCTCCACCAACATCCACGCGGCCTCCAGCGGCCAGGGCCAGCCGGAGGAGCCTCCGCGGTCCTCCAACGACGCCGTCTTGCTCTGGATCGCCATCATAGCGACGCTGGGGAACATCGTGGTGGTGGGGGTGGTGTACGCTTTCACCTTCTGAGGGGCGGCCCGCCATGCCCGGCACGCGGGCGAGGCTCGGTCCCGCATGCCGTGGCTGCGGGCGAGGCTTGGGCCCGCGTGCCATGGCTGCGGGCCTCTGGCTGCGCCCACGTTCCAGGACCAGGAGCTCCGGCCGCCCGTATGGCCTCACCGGGTGCAGCGGGCGTGCATCTGGGATTTCCCCGAGCAGCCCCGGTGTTAACATTGCGTGCTGTGATCCAGCTGATCCGGAAAACACGGCCAGGCGAGCTCCCAGCCCCGTAGCCGGGGCGGGGGGAGCTCAACCCCCAAGGCCTTTGAGGAGCAGAGTGGGGAATTCTTAAAACTGCTTTCCAAAAGCAAGAGACCCGAGGGAACGGCCAGTTAGGTTCAAAATACAGACTTTGTCAGGCGAGCCCTTGCTGGCAGTGAATAATTACTGGAGTGTCTTGTTCCCATGCAGATTTACCATGCCTGGAGCGTGGGGTGCAGGCAGGAGCCCCCTCAGAATTTGAGTGTTCCCAGCCCAGTCTCAGCCCCACCGAAGGGCTATTGAACGAACATTCCTCGCCTGATTTGCAAGCGGCACCTTTGTCACCAGAAACCTGGCCCCTTCTGAGACCCAAAAGTGTTAGGAAGCCCAGAGCTGGGGAGATGAACGGTGACATGGTGGGACTTCGGGGTGGCATCTTTCTCAGCTGGATGGACTTTCTCTTCCTTTTAACAAGCGAAGAAGTCACCTTTAAAAACAAGAACTGCCGGTCAGTTGACTCACTTGAAGATGCCCTTCGTTCCCTGAGATATCAGGCTCCTCGAGATGAATAAGGCCCTGTCCACCAGTCACTGCGTGGACGGGAGGGAGAAGGGTGTGGCTGCCTGTGGTCACCAGGCACGGCTGGCTGTGGAGGGGCCAGATCAGGAGGGAAGCTTCCTGACTCCGCTCAGGGCCCTCTCCGAGCAGGTCCTCCGCCCCAGCTGCCCTCAGGGCAGCAAGCAGAGGGTCTTGACCTGCCTGCAGGGTGGGTGGGGCGGTCAGACACCCACACTGTGAACTCGCTCTGGCTGCCATGTGGTGTGTTGCAGGCATGAATGTACCTGCCCAAGTCTGTTCCCGACATTCACAGAAGCCAGTGGCTGAGGGCCTGGCAAACAGGGAGCCTGCCCCACTATGAGGTCAGGACCATGCTGGGGGAGCAATAGGAAAAGGGCTTGTTTTCCCTTCGGCCTTAGGGAAGATCACTGTACAGGACCCCCTTCTGGAGGGAGTGGGGGGCTCCCTCCCCTACGGGCCAGGTGGCTGTCTCCTTGCTTTCTCCCTGTGCTATACAAGACAAAATAAATGTCATGAGCCCCACCTCTGTAGTCGAGAATCTAGAAAGGCTGGTTAGGAAGCCCTGGTGTGGGGTGGGGCACAGTCTCGGAGAGGCTGCGTTGCTCACTGAGGTCTCAGGGGGGATGAGTGTTCTTGACAACAGGCAAAGGGACATCGTCATTGTCCAGAGGCAGCCACTTGCCCCTGGGAGGTTGGCACTGAGCTGCCGAGATAACAGGGTTGCCAGCCCTTCCTCCAGACAGTACGGGCAGATGGCTGCCAGTGTTTATTGGTCACATCTGTCATTGCAGCCACGCCGCCACCGCAAATGCTGCAGCTCGAGGGGAGGTCAGGAATGCGGGGGGCGGGTGTGACATTGCAGAGGAGAAGAGATGTAGGACCTTCTGCCTGGATGCAGTGCCTTCTCGAATCACCACCGGGGCCCTGCTCTCTGCAGAACCGGCCTGGACACTGGGCTGGCTGGTGAGCCATTGAGTGCCCGTCATCCCAGCACACTCCGCTCCGTCAAGCCCCCGTGTCTGCCATGAGCAAAGTCTTCCTTAGGCAGGGAGGTCAGAGCCAGGCTGGGGAGGCAGCGCAGTGCACGGAGGTCACTCCAGCCCTCCTGCCCTGTTTCTTCATCTTCTGACACCTTCAGCTTGGACAAGGCAGGTGGCAGCTCCCCATTCTCCAGATGGCCCATGGAGGTGGCATTGGAGAGGGGATTGTGTGGGGAGGAGAGAAAGGGTGGAGGACTCCAGCCTCCCAGGTAGCCCCGGGGGCTGGCATTCCCTGGGCACGGCAGTCTCCTTCATAAAGGTTTTCTTCCCCTGACATAAACGCCTTCATCTCTTTTCAGTGTCAAGGCCATGGAGACTCAGGAGCTTTAGGGACCCTCTTGTCCAAACTTGACATCACACAGGTGACAGCGACTTGCCCAGGGCCATAGCAGCCCGACCTCCTGAGGTTTCCTTGTCGATTTTTCTCACCATTTCTCAGATAACAATGGTGATAGCTGTGAGCGATAAACTTCTAGCCAGAGTGTTCTGCGCTGTCCCTCCTGTGTGAGTTGGGGTTCTGTCTTGAATCTCAGGTAAAAGGCAGAAAGATGCGACACCATTGTTTGAGAGGTGTGTCCAGGCTCTGTGACAGACTGGCGTGCATGTATTTAATGCTCACAGGTACCCTATGGCGTTATCTCTCCAACCCAGAGACAAGGAGCCGGAAGCTCAGCGCAGCGGAGTGACTTGCTGGAGGCTGCACAGCGTGGACGTGGTGAGCTGCGGTGTGGGCCTGGACCATTTGGCTCTAAAGCCAGGCTTTTTCTGCAGCACCCGGCTGCCTTTGGTGGCCAAATGGCGCCTCTTGGCCACCTTTACACCAGCCCCTGAGTCTCCAGAGGTCCTCTTCCAAGGTCCTGCATCATGGCATGGCCTAGGGCCAGCTCTGGCTTCCACAAGTCGAAGTCTCTGGCTGTGCTTGGAACAGGGCACGCTCCTTCCCCGGCCAACACTCTCTCTCTGCCCGGACTTTGGGGTGGTGGTCTCTGTAGCCTTCCCCTCCTTGAAGGCTGAGTACAGTTCTCTATGGACACCAGAGGAGCCCCCAGAGACCAGCTTTCTGAGGACATATGCCTAGGGGAGCCCCACAGGGGGCCCCCAAGGAGTGAGGCACGTGCGGTGCAGCCGGAATTGCTGAGGAGGGCGGTGGGACAGTCAGAGTTGCAGGTTGGCTCCCGCCAGGGCCCAGGCTTCCTGCTGAACCCCAGGGCTGCCCTGAGCTGGGGGGAGGGGCTGGGGGAGGGGACAGGTGCTCCTCTCTCAGACAGCCTGGAGCTCTCATGCTGGCTTCTCCTGGGTGGGGTGGCCCAGCACCCACCTTGACTTGAGAAGCCAGCCCTGAGAAGGAGCGGCTGGACCCTTCAGTGGCTGCTCCTGTGAGAAGGGGTCATGCATTTTCTGGAACGTTCTCTGTGCACACTTTGACTCCATTTCCCTTCTGCAAACTGTAGGTGTCCCATGCTGGCGTTTGTTTGCACATTTTGGTAAACACAGCAACACCTGCTTTACCAGGTCAAGTCCTGTCCCTGGAGCTTGGTGGGGAGGTTAAGACCCTCTAGCCTGGTGTGCCCTAAGGGGATGCCACCTCCTGCTGGGGCCTGGGCAAGAGGCTCGCTCTGCCAGCTTCTGCCCTGTCATGGCTTCCATCCCCATTTCCATGAGATCAAGGTCAAGAGGCAAATGAGGCACCCTTGACCCTCTCTGCCCCCCAGAGACTATTATTTCCCCTCTCCAGCCTCCTCCGAATCCAGGGAGGGCCGGCTGGCAACACTGGCCTAGAGCAGCAACGGGCTGTCTTCGGCTGTCGAAGTGGGGGGCTTGGCTGCCCACCAGGCCGCTGGTATGTGCCGGACCCCTCCCTGGAGACCGGAGGGGCCCGCCATCAGCACCAACTCCTGCCAGGCAGGCCTGCCCCTCCTCCTGATTCCTGGTTCGTGGTGATGCCATTAATGGTCATTCTCCCTGCTGTCCTGTGTCCTGCCCCTTCCCTGTGCCCCCTGCAGTTTGCACCCCACTTACTCCTCAGACCTCACCCTGCCCCCGGGGCAGGAGTGGAGGGGTGGAGGAGCGCACACTTATTGGTATTGCTGCCTTTCTCTGTTGAGAACCTGCAGCCGGGCTCTGTGCCCGAGAACCCACGGCTGAGGAGCTGTGACTGGGCTCCACCTCCGTCGGCCATGCAGGCTGGGTAGTCCTCCGACGTCTCCCTGCCTCCTCCCCTCTCACCCCCGCAGATGAGCCCTCTGAACTGGTCTGTCCCAGGACGGGCCTCTGAGGCCAGATTGTTGGGAACCTGGGAAGGGTTGGGCAGCAGTGTGCACGTGTCTGTCAGTCCCGAAGCTGTGAGCTGCCTTAGAGAGCTTCTCATCAGGACCCTGCAGTCTGGGGAGGGCAGCTGGGGCCACACAGTAAGTTAGTGGAGAGCCAAGGAGGCCCCGGATGCCTGGCCCAGGGTGCCACCTTCCGGCATGCACGGATTCAACGGGGAGGAAGGGGTGGCCCTGGGTTACCAGGCCCAGCTCTGGGACATCGTCTTCTCTACTACCTGTCACCTGGCCCCTTTGCCGTGTCCTGGCAAAGTCCCTTTGACTGTCCCCAGAACAAGTGGGCTGGGATGCCCACGGAGCTGTGCTCAGATCTGTGCATTCACCCCGCCCACCTCTCTGGCCCTGCCCTCCCCACAGGCCCCTGACTCAGGTCATTCAGTGAGGGGGATGGAGGAGGGGATGTGTGGACTGAGCCCTGAGAGCCTGGAGAGACGGAGTCTATTATCTCCAAGCAGAAAAAGAAGCCACTGTCGGAACCCCAGGTGACCAGAATTAAGCTGAAGCCAGATGGTCCCAACGAGGCAATTCTGAGATTTGACCTTCAGCATGTCCTTTCTCTTTGGGGGCAGGGTCCAGGATGGGGTGGGGGGAGCAGGGGACAAAACAGTGCAAACCCTAGTGATTGAAGAGAGCAAGGATTGGCCCAGAGTGAGAGACGCTGGCCAGCAGGAGCGTAACGGAGTAGTCGAAGGCACATGAAATTCACTGCATACGTTTTGGAACCTAAGTCTGATCAAGACACATAATAAGGCAGAGGAAGCCCTCGGACAGCTGGACAGGTGGCCGGCATTCTGGAGTGTGCTGTGCACCCGCCCCGACTGTGCCCTCTCCGAGGGAGAATCAGACCCTGGTTCCTCACCGGGCGCCCCAAGTGTCGGAGCAGCAGCCAGTGGCCCAGCGTCTGTCTGATTAGCCGTCCCCCCACCCCACCCCAGCGTTGTTATGGAGAGTCACTGCACAAAGTCTTGTCCCCAGATGGTTCTGGCCAGGGCTCAGGGCACTGGCAAGGGAGGGGCTTGGGGTCAGTTCTACCGGCATCTAGTGGATTGAAGCCAGGGGTCCACAAACTGCCCCCCCCCCCACCGCCACAAAGAATTCCCCGGCCCTGAAACTCTAGCAGAGCCGACCGAGGGCGGGAAACCCAGCCCCAGGCCACACTGTCTCTGATTCCAAAGCCAAGGTAGTTCCCGAAGGTCTGCTTTCCCCAGCTGCGAGTCACTGAGCAAATCAGAGCTCTGCAGAGCAAAGCAGCCGCCAAGGCTGCTGCCTCGAGCTCAGACAGGTCGGCGGAGGACAGAGGTCTGGAACCCAGATGTTGTCGAAATGCCCCTGACGCACTGTTTCCCTGCAACTTGCATCTCCACAGCCTTCAGTGTTCTCGGGGAGTCTCAGCCTGGATGAAGGAAACCCCACCCTGGATGGTGGGTGGGCGGGGCTGAACTTGTCCCAGCACCTGTGCATCTCTGGGACCTTGAGGGACCTGGCCTCCCGCCAATGCCTCTGCAAAACGCGGTTTGGGGGAAGCCTAGGAAGGGTGGGCGTGGGGGCCGCTGGACAGCCTTGGAGAAACCCGCACCTCTCTGGCCCCTGACCACTGCCCGCCCCCTGCCTTACTTTCCCGGTTAAACGCTCACCAACCCTCTTTCTACCGCCTGAAGTTTTGCAGAAAACTTATTCTTGTAACTAGCCAGATACCAGTTCCTCCGAGCGAATCGGAAATGTTTCTGCGTTTTACTAACGTTTTCATAACCAACTTGTAAGTCATGTACCGAATAAAGAAGTATTTTAACAATTCTAGCTTTGCTACTCAACCCCCCTGGCTCGGATGAGCTCGCCAGCTTTCCTGCAATGGAAAGGCTGTTTCTTAACGTGCAGTTTCGCTGCGCTCTTTTGATGACAAATGTCTAACTTCAGTGGATGTGGAAATGTGGCTGTGGGGTCGTGGGTCTTTGACTGGTAGCGCTCTTGCTGTTGTGGTCCTTTTCTGTTGTGACAATTAAAAGAAAAGAAAGTGTCCGCGTCTGCCCTGTGCTTTCTGTCCAGGAGGCTCAGCTCAGCGCCACCTCCACCCTGCTGGTCCTTCTGCCCCACCCCGCCCCAGGCAGGACAGTGCCCACCTCCCCGCTCCACCCCCATCATCATTCCTGTACAGAATCCTGAGGCTCTGCCCGCCTGACCGTTGCCCGTTTTCCCCACCCTCTGAGCCCTCTGAGAGCCAGGTTTCTCGTAGTCAACTTGCTACCCCCACACCTCGCACGGTGCCTGGCTCTGTAAACACCCAGCGGACGTCCGGGGCGAATGAACGACGTCTGAAAGACCCACTCGGGAAATTTCAGCCAAGCCGGGACAGTGCGTGTGCAGTGAGCTTTATGCACTTGCTCACTGATGGCAGCAAACATGTAGCACTCGCTGGGTTCTGTGCAGCTGTGAGCTCTTCGCACATACAGCTGCCCACTTGGCCAGGACACTGGACAAAGGAGGTGCTACTGTTACCCTGTTTTCACCCAGGGGGACACCGAGGCTGGCGAGGTTTCTCACCCAGCCTGTGTAGCTGGGGAGTGTCAGGGCGGGACTGGAATCCAGGGTTGGCCCAGAGTCCATGTTCCGAGGGCTGTAAGATGCCCCTCAATACTTGTTAGGTACTGACTCTTGGGGACCCTGTGCCAGGAGCAGGGACGCCGGGGCAGCGAGCAGCCCCTGCCTTGGAACCCGTTTTCGCAGAGGGGGGCACAAATAATGTCACCGTCAGTGTTACATGCTGAAAGGACAGGGACCCAAGTACTGGGTTCTGCACAAGGGTCTCTTCAGGAGAATCTGTACCAGGCCCCAACCGAGGTTCGCCCTGGGGGCCAGCACTCCCTGAAGTGGGAACAGTGGGCCCAACACTCTGGGTCCCAGCTTAAAGCTGGTCACCCTACAAGGCAGGAGCTGGCCACCACTGGGGCAGGCGCAGGAGTGGGGCTGTCGTCCAGAGATTCACGGGTCACGTGTCAGGGATTTTACGGCCAAGAAGCCTTGGGTGGCAAGTGTGCCCCTCACCCCACTGCAGCCTGGGCCTGGCTGCGGGATGGGAAGCCAGACTGCAAGCTAGAGGTCCAGGCAGTGATTAAAACCAGCCTGGAGCGGCCCTCAATGCCAGTGTGGCGGGCACCGGGCTGCCGTCACATGTGCCCAAGCACAGGGTCTGGGACAGGGAGGCGACAAAGAAGGTGAGACGAGACTCCTGATTTTCCCCCTCAAACCTGCCCCTCCGGCCATCTTCCCCAGCCCCTGCCCCTGCCGCCCGCTCAGGCCTCCAGCCGCAGGCCCCCCTGCCCAGCACACAGCGACGGATGGCAGAGGGGCTCACCCAGCCCAACGGACTACCGTCTCACCGCTGAGGGGCATCGTCCCCAAACAGCAAGGAAAGCCAGCGGCCAGGTTTTTTCTTGGCAGCCACAGTCCAACGCTACTATGTTCAGATTTTAAGAGGTGACGACGAAGCCAGTCAATTCTAAAAGTGTCCCCTGCTCCCCACTGCCATCCTCCCTGCTAGCAAATTTGGTTTGTAAATACATAGGTTCACATCCTATTTGCCTGCTGCCAGCCAGCCTTGGTGTTTTCGTGGTTTGAAGTGGGTTCCGCGGAGCAGGCTGTTGGCACGCAGCACCGGGCCCAGAAATAATCAGTCAGACAACCGCAGGTCTTCACCTTGGACCAGGCGCTGGCTGAGCTGGTGGGGCAGGTGTGTTCCCCTCTCCTGCACAAGCCTGCCTGTCCCACTAGGGGGCAAAGACTCCCCAGGACCACCTTTGTGTGATCCTTTGCGCCCCACAATGCCCTGGCAAAGCGGAGTGTCATACTTCACCCCGTGGGCAAGTAAACAAAGGAGGGGAGCTGGGATGACACACGGAGCCGCTCCCCCCATCACCGCCCCAGAGCTGCCAGAGCTTACGGGAGCTCAGGAAGGGGGGGGGGGGGGGGAGCGGAGGCTCAGGTTCCAGAATGGTGATGAGCCCCCTGGTGATTCTAGGAGCCCGGCCAGTGGGTAGTTTTCCGTTTGGCCTCATCTGGCCCCAGTTCCTCAGGCTCCTGCTGAGCCAGCGCTGGCCCGGGCAGGGCAGGGCAGCGCAGCAGGAATGGCCTGGTGGTTGATATCTATGCGAGCCGGGCTGCTGGGGCCTCCTCTGCCAACCACACATGGAACATCAGCTGCCACGGTACCCGGTGACCGGGTGCTGCCCTCGGGGCTTTCAAAGCGCTTTCCAATCCAGCTCCGATCCTCTGGGCAGGCTCGGCTGTGCTGGCCTCTCCCAGCCAACAGCCACCTGCCCCCGGCACAGCGTCCGTCAGGGTGGGGCTCTGAGACGCACGAGGCACAGGCAGGGCCCCTGTGCTTCGTCTTGGAGGCGGGGGCACAAGTGGGGGCACAAATGGTCAGTGAAGACGATAGGGGGTAAAGCATGGACAGTGGGGAGCCTGGGGGCCAGGGGTGTCAAGGGGACCAGAGGAGGACTCCCAAGCAGGCCGGCAGCCCAGGCCAGGAGTCAATCTGCAGTTTTTAGAAAAGAAAACTGAAGTTCATGTACTCACTCAATAGTTAAAGATGGAGCACCACTGTGAGCCAGACACTATTCCAGATACGGGGCAGTGGGGGGGTGCGTGAGGGAATAAACCAAAGTGTATCCATCACCTTCTGAGGGTCAACATAGACGAGAAGCAAATAAAGAAATAGTGAACTAGTGCCACATAGGTGACATAATGAGAAATATAGGATAGTGTCTATTACAATGCTGCATTATATGCTTAAAATTTGTTAAGAAGGTTGATCTGACAATGTGTAGAATAGAACAAAAGAATAAACAAAACAGAAAGCAGCCCAGAGATACAGAGAACAAACTGATGCTCACTCTCTGGAAACCCAATCAAAATCCTGCCTGGCCCAGAAAACTCCAGCGCATTTCATTTATTTTCAAAAATTGCCCCCAGAGGGCACCATGGCTTTCGGGACTTAAAAAAGGCACAGGAGCCCCAGCCAGCAGGGGGCAGTGCGGTGTTAGAAATGTGAAAGCCCTGAGGTGTCAGGTGGGTAGGGTGGGTTCCAGGCCCATCACTGCCATCTCCTGGGAGAGGAATGCCTCCTCCAGGAAGCCCTGCAGGAGCTCTGGAACGGCATCTGTTGGTGGTTTACACTCCTGTGCACAGAGTAGCCCTGAACTGCAGAGGAAATCCATCGAAATGTCCTGTGTGCATCTAGACCCTGCCCTGCAAAATAAATATGGGTCCTGGGCAGAACCCAGCCCTCAGACCTCGTCGCTGTGGGCCAGGGCATGACTCTGTCTCGCTTTAGTGTAGCTTTTCGTTGAAGGATGGCAGAGACAGAGAAACACACATCCTACATGGACAGTTCGATAAAGTTTCACAAAGGCCTCGAACTCATAAACCGAGAACTCGGGTCAGTAGGCGAGCGTGCTCAGCTCATCAGAAACCCCTTCACTATGCTGTCAAGTTCAATGTAATGGGTTGCCAACAGCAACAGCAATGGAAAATCTGGGTTTCTGGACAAAATGAAAAGACCCACGTGGGGCCACCTGCCCAAGGGGCAGAGGGGGCGGAGAGGGCGGAACGCCTGGCGACGTTACAGGGACGTCACACCAGGCTCAGGCAAGCAGCGTCCCTGAGCCCCACATTTTAAAGGGTCTTTCCCTGTCCTCCTCTACACGCCACTGACTGTGGGACATGGACCCCAGAGGCCCAGGTGGGCGTGTCCACCTGCATCCTTGTTTCCTCCTCTAGACGACACTCCAGTCCGAGGAACCCCAGAATTCTCTGCCCTCCTCCGAGCCTGGGTGGCTCGTACTTTTGAGACCTGTTGGCATAGGCGTCTGCACCTTTAGGCCCCGGGGCGATGCCAAGGACAGCTGTGTGTGAGATGGGGGGAGGGACAGTGAATAGGACGCAGATGTGCAGGTTGTGGGGGGCAAGACCCAGGTGTCCACTCTCCCTGGGGATGGCTTTCTAGCACAGAATCCCTCAGAGTCTATATTAATCACGGTTCCCCAAAGAAATGGAGTCAACAGGGTAGACAAAGACATTTATTTTAAGAAAGCGGTTCATGCCATCACGGGGCCTGGTGAGCCTAAAGTCAGCAAGGCACATCATCAGTCTGGACACGCAGGTGAGAGCTGCTCTTAACTCCAAATGCCGCAGGGCAGCAGGCTGGACGCTCAAGCCGGGTTTGTGGTCTGCAGGGTTCCTTCCTCTTTTGGGAAGAGCCTCCCTGGGTCTTTTTTCTGATAGCTTTCCACTGATTGCATGAGGCCCACCAACACCTCATGGAGGGCAATCTGCTTTACTCAAAGTCCGCCGATTTAAATGTCAATCACAGCTACAAAATTCCTTCACAGCAACATGGAGGTTGGCATTGGACCAACCGACTGGGCCGCTGTAGCCTAACCAAGATGATACATAGAACTAACCAGACTGGAGTCCAAGGAGGACTAATACCCAAATCCAGCCTTCCAGGTTGTTGGGAAGGTGTAGTTGTCAAGACAGAAGAATCAAGTGTGTATTTCACTAAAAAATGCATTGATCGATTTATAGCTTTTATACATTTGGACACATGGTAGGTGGACTCTGTTGGTACAGTTGCCCTGGCCCAGCAGGTGTGAAGAGTGACCCCCCCGTGACTGCAGACTCTTTTATAGCAGCTTGCCTCAGTCCCACCCTCCTCTGCTGGCCCCTGTGGGCGCTGGGTTTGCAGTCCTGGGTTTTAAAAACATCACTTGGGGAAGGAGTTGGGGAGGGTGGAATTCACAGCCTGCCTGCTGGGATCAGACAGGCCCTCGCTCTGTGAAGACCTGCGACCTTCCGTGGAAGATCCCTGCCCCCCTGCCTCCCCATTGTGTTGGGTGTCGAGGCCAGGGAGTTGAGGGTGTTCACAGTTCCATTTCCTGGGAGTAGGACGCAGGACAGTCCTGTGGGTTTAATGAGCTGATGCCAGCAGCTGGCCTTGCACACGGCGCACACTCGCAGACTGGAGCAGGCACGGCTGTCCCCCTGTCCGTGGGGGAGCCGCTCATTCAAAGGCCTCTGGGGGGACCTGAAACCGCAGACAGTGCTGAACCCCGTGTACACCATGCTTTTTCTCCACGTGCCACCTATGATCGAGTTTAAACTACTCTCGCACTACAGGGTAAAACAAGGGTGACTTGAACACAGCACTGCGATGTGTGGACAGCCAGTCTGACGACCGAGAGGGCTGCTAAGGAACAGACAGGCCAGTGGCGGACACTGAGCAGACACTCCAACAGGGAGGACTCACGACAAAGGGGCACAGTGAGAAATTTTACCACACTGCTCAGAAGGGCACGCAGTCCAGAACTTGTGAACTGTTCACATCTGGAATTTTCCATTTCAGGTTTTCAGACTGCAGCTGGCCCCGGTTAACTGAGATGGCGGGAAGCGAAGCCGCGGATGAGGGAGACTGATGTGTTACCCTTGGGAGAGCCCGCTGCTCACCCGATGGGCCAGCTCCCGCTTACATTGCTCCCTCCAGGCTGGAAGAGCTGGGTCAGGGCTGCTCTGCCCAGGAGCTCCTCAGGGAGACAAGGGAAGGGAAAATGTCCCCAGACGGGAGCCAGTGGGAGCCACCGCCTGTTTTTATAAATAAAGTTTTATTGGGACACACCTGGCAAGCCCGTTTATTTGCTTCTTGCCGGCAACTGCGGAAGCACTGAGATAGCGTTTGAGTGACAACAACAGACACCGTGTGGCCAGCAAAGTGGAAAATGTTTCTTGTCTGGCCCTTTAGGAAAAAGAGCTTGTCAACCGCACCCCAGAGGGGAAGGCCGAGAGTTGGCCTTTCCAACAGAGGCAGGTCCCCCTGGCTGGCCACACATCGGGCCCCACTCTTGGTCCTCTTTGGGGGCAGACACACCCAGGAAGCTCGGGAGAAGGCCATGCTCCACACAACTGGCCCAGGGGAGAGGGCGGCTCCATGTCTACTCGCTTCCATCCCGCCCCCCCCCCTCCATTCATACCCTAAATAGCTCACCCATCAGCCTCGGGGAAAGAGGGAGTTTCCATGGGGCAGCCTTGGTGGTCACCTATGGCCATTTAGGTTGTCACTACGCAGAGGCATCTGGCCTAGGGAGCACCTGCCGGCTGATGACCAAGCTCTGTGCATGGCATGAACTACACCCACCCAGAGAAAGGGGTTCCTGCTCCTTCTCCAAAAGGTGCCTGTGACTGGTGTGAGCTTGTACGGCGGTCCTGGTGGGGGAGGGCCAGGGGCAGCCGTGAGGTGGGAAGGCGGAAGCCACGGGTGGGGCCGCTGCAATGGGGAGCCTCCAGCAGCCGGAAAGGGCCAGAAGGGACAGCCCTGCGGGCCCCTTGACTGTAGCCCCGTGACCCTGACTTTGGGCTTCCGAGTGCCAGAACTCTAAGATAATAAACTTGTGCTGTTGTAAGCCATGTGACTCACGGTCATCTCTTCAAAAAGCGCAGGAGCCTCACCCAAGCGCCCCTCTCAGAGGCCGGTTGCAAGGAGGAGCCCAGATGGTGCCTCTAAACTTCCGGCGTCTGGAGTAGCATGAGGGGCTCGGTCCCTGGCTGCTGCCCCATCCCCGTAACTGGGCTTCCTCACCTCCGCCCACCCCTCCCCGCAGGGCCTTCTGGCCCCGGGAGGGCTGTCATCCCAGGAAGCGCCTGGGAAGATAAGGGGCGACCTCTGACCATGTGAGGAAGGGCAGGAGGCCAAAGACAGCCAGATGGTGGTGATCATAGCAATTGCATCCCCCCTCCCCCCCCCCCCCCCCCGCCCATTCCAGAGTCGACAAGCCGTGGGCGACAGGCCAGGGGGAGAGTGATGTCATTTACACCCAGCAGCTTCCGTAATCATGTCAGGGCCAGGCAGCCTTGGAAAGCAAAGTGATTTTCAGATTGGTCGTTGGTGGCCAGCAGGCCAGATCTTCCCCTATGAAAACAAAACACACAGGAAATAGTCACCCCACACACTGTCCCACCACCCCACTTCCCGGCCCAACAAAAGTCCTCCTTCCTCCCGGCTTACAGGCTGCCTGCTTCCCAGGTCACGTGGATGGACACAAACCTGTCCTCAAAACTGTCCATATCACCCTAGGCCCCACCTCCACGTGGACACAAACCGGGGCAGCTGGGAAAATCCCCAGGCAGGACCTGGACAATGCACTGGAGTTCCATCACCGAGGCCAGGGCTCCCCGCCACCCCCTACACCCTTCCCCATGCACTGAAGCCATCCTTCTGCTCCCCGAATCCGTGCTGGCACACCCACTCCTGTGCCCACAGCCAAGGTCATGGGTTACAGCGTCTCTCTTCCCATTCTCCCAGGAGACACCACGGCCGTGTGCAGGCAAACATCACAGGAGCCCCTGGCAGACTCCCTGGGCACCTGGGCTGTGCACAGGTGGGTGGCTGCTACCGTCAGGCCTGGGTGACGAGGTCCAATCCACTCTTCATGCAGACGTTCCCCCACAAAGACTCATTGGGCATGTGCTGTGTGCTGGGCCCTGGACAGGGAGGTGGACAACAAACCAGTAAACAAGGTCATGTAGCCATGGGTATGAGGGAAGAAAGCAAAGCAAGCCCGTCCTTGCTCCAGTTCTGCCTATGGGTTCGCCAGGAACAGCAGGGCCATCCCCACCGTCTCCCAGGGCTTCCTCCAATGCCTGGGGATGCTGCCAACGGGAACTAAGCACAAAGGAGGGGCAGCACCGTAGACTGCGAAGAGCTGGGGAGCCCAGATGTGAGCAGGAACAGACAGCCCGCCTGAGAGGCGGAGGTGAAAGATCGCGGACCTTGTAAACGTGCACGCAGCCCTACCCCCCAGAAACGCCGCCTCGGGGCGCTGACTCCGAGGAAACCCCTACAGCTATGAACAGAAACTGTATACAAGAATTTTACTTACCGCATTGTTGGAAATCACAGTGACCCGGAACTGATGGAATATGAAACAGCTGTTTAAAAGGCGGAAGGAGACTTAGAGGCATGAAGATTCTCCACGATGTGACCCTTGGGTAGAAGAGCAAGTTGTAAGAAAAGAAGATACAATTCTGTTTAGAGGGCAGAAAACCCAGAGCTTTGCTGGTCGGGGTCCATAGATACGAATGTAAATGAGAAAGGATGGTGCCCACGGTTACCTCTGGAAGGAAGCCCATGACAGAGGGTGGACTCAAAGCCTCTACGCTTGCCTCAAATGTTCCACCTTTTACAGAGAACTATGCTTGGGTTATTTGCATAATTTTTACACTCACATGTTCAAACATTCTAAGGGATGTTTCCATTTCCACATTGTACACCTGAACATCAGCTCTGCTGAGCTGAACGTCAGCTGAATTACTGAGCCGTCGAAGCCCTAGTCTGCAAGATGTTGCCACTGCCAGAAATACCCACCCACACTTCACTCAAATGGGCAGAAAATAGCGCTATCACTTGGCTTTTATTGGTTAGAAAAGAGAGAGAGAGAAAGAGACTTCAAAATATAGTAGCTTAAAAACCACAACCATTTTATTTAGCTCACAAACCTGTGGGTCAATTAGGCGATGTTTCTGGTCCAGGCCAGCCAGACTGATGAGTGCTGGGTTCCCCCATGAATCTGTGGTGGTCATAGGGGAACCATACAGTCTAGAATCATCTCACACGCGTGCACCTGGCCTGGCTCCCATCCTCCAGCAGCCCCGCTCAGTCACAGTCCATGGGCGCCGGAGTTCCAAGAGAAGCAAGACTGGAAGGCCTCCCGAGATGTCTGCAAGTCAGTCACTTCGACCACATCCCATGGGCTGAGGCGAGTCGTGAGACCAGCTCACGTTCATGCGGTGGGAACAGACGCACTGCTACCTGAGTAGACATGGGAACAGTGACTACGTGCCAGGCCCCGAGCTAAGCCTTTCCAATGTGTTATCTCATTACTTTCTTACAGCAGTGCTGGGAGGAAGGTATATACTGTAATCTTACTTTATAGACGAAGAAACTGAGGCACGCTGGGCGTCAGAGAAAGGAATCGCTCCAGGAACCTTGACCCCACCCAAAAATTCTCCCTTACAGTTGCCTGAAATGCCAAGTATTCCCGCTTCTCCCCACTTGGGCGGGAGGTGGTAATTATGCCCCCCCCCCCGCCACCTCCCGAGATCCATACCTGCCTGCAGCTGTATTTGAAGGAAGGAAGTCAATGAGGTTAAGTGAGGTCCTCGGTGGGCGGAGTCCTGACCTGATAGGGTTAGTGTCCTTGTCCTCTGCAGTGAGAAAGCAGGGGTTCACAAGCTAGGAAGAGGGTTCGTTCTTACCAGAAACCAGATTGCCTGGCACCTTGATCTTGGACATCTGGGACTCTAGAACCGTGAGAAAGAAATGTCTGTGGTTTAGGCCACCCAGTCTGTGGCTTCCAGCATGAAGCAGCGGTGTCCACACCCCACCACCCGCGCTCACCACCCTCCTCTCACCACCCTCCTCTCACCTTCTAGCTGTAACCTTGGCACAAGTCTCAGCCGGCCCAGCCCTCCGTTTCCCCTCCTCTAAGGTGTAGATAACAACGGCACTCTCTCCCAGGGTTGCGGTCAGCATTAAGTGGGTTGGTGCCCATCAAGCTCTCAGACCGGGCTCTGGGCCACAGGAAGAGCCAGGAAGCGTTGGCCCGGGGGCTGAGCACCGTGCACCCTGGAGGGAAGAGCAACAGGGCCCCACCCTGAGTCCAGGCACAGGGCCTACCCCCTGCCCCTCCCCAGGGCTCCTAAAGAGGAGGACTCCTGTGCAAGGTGTTAACCTACAAATAAAAGGTCAAGGTGAGAAGCAACCAGTTTTTATTTGAGATCCAAAAAGAACTGCAGTTCTGGGAAGTGGAAATTCCGAGCTGCCAGTCCTCACTATGAAATGGGCCTCTTCCCTCGCCTGTAGAGGTGGGTGCTGCCACCCACCCCGTTCGGTGTCCACCAGGTACACTGAGTGGTCAGCACTCAGTGACTGCTGGCACCACTGTGCTGACACCCTGCGGCCATGCACACGCTTTGGGAGTCAGTGTGAATTCCTGTTCTGTGGCTTACCCCCCACATGTGGACTGGGACGGCTCTGCAACCCCCCTGCGGGTTGGCTTGTGTCCGCAAGGTCGGGGCGAGGCCTGTTGTGGGGATCAGGTCTGAGGCTGCAGGCGGGGCACTTGGCACTCGGCTCCGCCGAGGCCCAAGTCCTTTCCCGGGTGCTATGCATGACGTGGGGACGAGGCCAAAGTGCCAGGTCCCCCGCCAATCCCCGCCTGACATTTCACAGCTCCTCTGTTCCCCCCCAGAGCCTGGCTCTGGCTGCCGGATTCTCCCCCCCGGGAGTCATTGGCGATCAGCTCCCGAGGCGCTGAGTCATAGGAGGGGAAGTGAACATTTTGGAAGCGTGCTTGCTCATCGGCAGTGGGTCTGACTGGAAAGATTTTGAAAGGCTCTTTATCCAGCCCGACTCTGCACTTTTTCGAGTCAAAATGCTTCTCACTTTCCACTCTTCCTGAAAATTCGTTCTGCCTTCCAGAGCATAGGCCATTATTGAGTACCTACTGTGCACCAAGCCCTGTGCTGAACCACTAAGAAGATGAGAGCGCCCTCTCTAGTCACTCTTGCAAAAGACATTTCCTGCGTGCCTACTATGCGGTGAGCAGCATAGCAGAGAAAAACGATATATTTTCCTTCTAGGCTCTGAGCTCTTGGCTGAGACGCCCTGTAATAGACATAGACTATAAGCAGGAGGGTATCAACTTGTATACTTCATGTGGACATGGGAGAGGCCCTGGGAAAGTGAGCAACTCCCCTCAGGGGGCACCCACCAGCCCCCCTCCCCCACCCTCTTGAGCTACAAAGAAGTGGGATGGGAGCAGTCGTGGGAGGTGACCGGGAGGAACAAGAGGGTGAGGTTGTCACGCAGGTGACAAGCGGCCCTGGTGAGTTAGACCCACCTCTCTTCCTGGTGCAGAGAGGGGGACCCCCTGACACACAGCAGCTTCCTTTCTAAAGACAGCTCTCCCGTACAGAAGGGTGACTTCTACTCTGTCTGCAGAGCTTCTGTTGTGTCTGCTGCTTCTGGAACTAGTCCTTATGCCAGCTGTGGCTGGGCTCAGTTTGATGGAGCGTTGTCCCGCGCACCAAAAGAATGCAGTTTCGATTCCCAGTCAGGGCACACGCCTCGGTTGAGGGTCTGATCCCTGGTCAGGGCACTTATGGGAGTTAACCAGTCCATGTTTCTCTCTCCCTCTCTCCCTTCCTCTCTCTCTAAAATTGATAAATGTATCCTCAGATGAGGGTTAGAAAATAATAATAATGCTTTTATGCCAGAGTCGTATTTTGGGATGGCATGTTCTGCTACCTTTAACAGAGGACACTGTTAAAAAACAAAATTTAACCAAGTGAAATTTGAAGGTCTCATCGGCTTTATTTAATGATTCACGAATCAGGCAGCATGCCGTCCAGCAAACAGAGAGGAGCTCCGAAGAGCTGTACCGAATGGTAGATTCTACAGGCCGAGAGGGCAGGACGGAAAGTTACACAAGCCAATTGCTGGGTTTCCCGGGCAAGGTCACCTTCCTTAGGGGGTGGCAAGAGTCTATCAGGCACATGACCTCACAGGTGCTGACCAGGAAATGCCAGACTGACTGGTTTATGATCTTATTCCTGGGAAAAGCTGAAGCTGTAACTAAGTTACCTATTAAGTCTCCATCAGTGTTGTGGGACCGAGCACAAGTGACTCCATGTTGTCTCTTTTTTAACAGAAAGAAGAAATACCCAACCCCACCACAGAGGGCTCCGTAGTTCTAAGTGCAGACAGCAAGAAACACAATGAGCACAGAGCGATTACTCCTGCGTGTGCGACCGGACCAGGCCTGGGCCGGAGCGGGGCCACCTTGGGCCAGCTGGCAGCGTGTGGGTTCTTGACGTCATATAGGGAAGATTTCACAACATGTGTCTAGATGATTTTGAGAGTGTGTTTATTACAGCTGGGGACGGTGGGACAAGGACGAGCTCAGGACAGAAGAAGCCACAGGGACAGACTAGGCCAGGAAGCTGGATGCTTTTATACCTGTTAGTCAAAGAAAGAGTGTATCTGTGAAGAACTGGAAAGACAAAGGTTTGGGCTTGGGATGGCAAACTTGGTTGTCACAAAAATAGTCCCTGACTCCCCAGAAAGTCATCAAGCCATTTGTCCAGTAGAATTTCCTACATCCTCGTAATGTTTGTTTTTCAATGAGTCCCACTAGCCTTTGAGTTTCCTGTATTTTTTTTTTTTTTTTATCTAGAGACTTGATTAGATTCAGGTTGAGTGAGTCTGGAAAAAGGGTTCAGAGTGGGTACCGGGTGCTCCGTCACACCCCGGGAGACACATCATGTCTGTTGTCCCACGAGTGAGATAAAGGTCCCACCATGCAAAGTTCCTCACTGACCTGTCGTCTGGTCAATTCAGAATCTAACTGTGGTTCTTCACCAGGTCACCAGGGGTGGCGGATTCCCGCTGACCTTTAAGAGACGGGCCCTCTAGCTCTGTTCTGATGCCTCCTCTTGTCTCACTTCACGTCTCGCCCTCCAGACACAGCCCAGAGATTTTTCTTGGTCTTCACTGTGTTTTTAATCAGCTGAGCCTTTACGTTAAAGTAGGGGACTGCACACTTTAAAAACTGCATCTTTTCAGCTTCCTTCAGAAAATCTAAGTCCAGCAGCACTGAGTCAGCCCTTCCACAAGGTGGCAGTCTGTGGAGTTGGACTAGTAGCTGACACTCTAGGCACAGCGTGCGCTCCTGGTTCTCCAGCTTCTGCCACATCCACTCGAGTCCCCAAAGCTGAGCTTGAGCACCAGCTGCACCTACCGGGCACTTGCTGTGTTGTTTTTATTGTGACAGAGAAATTGCTCTCCATGCAAAGGCCACCATGAAAAGCAGGAAACCAGAAGAGACACTGAAATGGAGGCTGATGTCAAGAAGACTATCAAGGAGAACCTTTCTTGGTGAAGATCACTTGATTTCAAAATAAGAATAATAGTCAGGTAAGGAATACATGTGAAAAGAATACAATAAAGATGCGGACGGGCTACCCCCAGCCCACGTGGGTCATCAACCGCNTTTTGGGATGGCATGTTCTGCTACCTTTAACAGAGGACACTGTTAAAAAACAAAATTTAACCAAGTGAAATTTGAAGGTCTCATCGGCTTTATTTAATGATTCACGAATCAGGCAGCATGCCGTCCAGCAAACAGAGAGGAGCTCCGAAGAGCTGTACCGAATGGTAGATTCTACAGGCCGAGAGGGCAGGACGGAAAGTTACACAAGCCAATTGCTGGGTTTCCCTGGCAAGGTCACCTTCCTTAGGGGGTGGCAAGAGTCTATCAGGCACATGACCTCACAGGTGCTGACCAGGAAATGCCAGACTGACTGGTTTATGATCTTATTCCTGGGAAAAGCTGAAGCTGTAACTAAGTTACCTATTAAGTCTCCATCAGTGTTGTGGGACCGAGCACAAGTGACTCCATGTTGTCTCTTTTTTAACAGAAAGAAGAAATACCCAACCCCACCACAGAGGGCTCCGTAGTTCTAAGTGCAGACAGCAAGAAACACAATGAGCACAGAGCGATTACTCCTGCGTGTGCGACCGGACCAGGCCTGGGCCGGAGCGGGGCCACCTTGGGCCAGCTGGCAGCGTGTGGGTTCTTGACGTCATATAGGGAAGATTTCACAACATGTGTCTAGATGATTTTGAGAGTGTGTTTATTACAGCTGGGGACGGTGGGACAAGGATGAGCTCAGGACAGAAGAAGCCACAGGGACAGACTAGGCCAGGAAGCTGGATGCTTTTATACCTGTTAGTCAAAGAAAGAGTATATCTGTGAAGAACTGGAAAGACAAAGGTTTGGGCTTGGGATGGCAAACTTGGTTGTCACAAAAATAGTCCCCGACTCCCCAGAAAGACATCAAGCCATTCGTCCAGTAGAATTTCCTACATCCTCGTAATGTTTCGTTTTCAATGAGTTCCACTAGCCTTTGAGTTTCCTGGTTTTTTTTTGTTTTTTTTGTTTTTTTTTTATCTAGAGACTTGATTAGATTCAGGTTGAGTGAGTCTGGAAAAAGGGTTCAGAGTGGGTACCGGGTGCTCCGTCACACCCCAGGAGACACATCATGTCTGTTGTCCCACAACGAGTGAGATAAAGGTCCCTCCATGCAAAGTTCCTCACTAACCTGTCGTCTGGTCGATTCAGAATCTAACTGTGGTTCTTCACCAGGTCACCGGGGGTGGCGGATTCCCGCTGACCTTTAAGAGACGGGTCCTCTAGCTCTGTTCTGATGCCTCCTCTTGTCTCACTTCACGTCTCGCCCTCCAGACACAGCCCGGAGATTTTTCTTGGTCTTCACTGTGTTTTTAATCAGCTGAGCCTTTACGTTAAAGTAGGGGATTGCACACTTTAAAAACTGCATCTTTTCAGCTTCCTTCAGAAAATCTAAGTCCAGCAGCACTGAGTCAGCCCTTCCACAAGGTGGCAGTCTGTGGGGTTGGACTAGTAGCTGACACTCTAGGCACAGCGTGCGCTCCTGGTTCTCCAGCTCCTGCCACGTCCACTCGAGTCCCCAAAGCTGAGCTTGAGCACCAGCTGCACCTACCGGGCACTTGCTGTGTTGTTTTTATTGTGACAGAGAAATTGCTCTCCATGCAACGGCCACCATCAAAAGCAGGAAACCAGAAGAGACACTGAAAGGGAGGCTGATGTCAAGAAGACTAGCAAGGAGAACCTTTCTTGGTGAAGATCACTTGATTTCAAAATAAGAATAATAGTCAGGTAAGGAATACATGTGAAAAGAATACAATAAAGATGCAGACGGGCTACCCCCAGCCCACGTGGGTCATCAACGCCCCCCTGAGTCTGTGCCCGTTTCACCCTCTCTCTCAGTGAGGTCACTCATTCCTGTGACTTCAGCCACTGTCTTCTGATAGACTGAATTGCGTCCCTCCAGAACTCATGCGGAAGCTCTAACCCCAGTACCTCAAAACAGGACGTTAACTGGAGACAGGGCCTTTAAAGAGTTGATTAAGTTCTCAGAGAGGGTCCTAATTCAGTGTGACTGGTGTCCCTATTGGAAGAGGAGATTCGGACACAGAGAGAGACACCAGGGAAGTGTGTGTCCAAAGGGACGACCATGTGGAGAAACAACAGGAGGGTGGCCCTTTGCAAGCCCAGGAGAGAGGTCTCAGAAGAAACCAACCCTGCGGGCACCTTGATCTTGGACTTCTAGCCTCCAGAGCTGCGCGACAATGAACTCCTGTTGTTTCACCAGCCAGTCTGTGGTGTGTTGTAACGGAGTCAGCAAGCTAATGCACATCCCTACGCTTCAGAGCCCAAATCCATGTCCCAGCCCACCCTGCTTCCCTAAGCCCTGCACCAGAAAGTCCAACAGCCTGCATGCAGCTGGAAGCCCAAACCCCACAGGTCTGAGAAAAGGGGCAGAGGAGGGAGTGGCCAATGGTTGGTGGCAGAGCTGGAAAGTAAAGGGAAAGGGGCCTGGATGGGGCCAGGTCTCGGGGACGTTGTGAAGTGCTAGGAAGCAGCAGGATTCCTGGGGGCCCCCTGGGGTTTCAGACAAAATGTCATTTAAGGACGATGAGTCCTGGAACCGTTACCGTTCCTTATTAGGAGTCGTTAACATGCTTCAAGACTGTTTGGTTGTATTTTGGTCCTCAATCCTGCCAACCCAACCTAGCAGATGTCAGTAAACATTTGTTGACTCCCGTTAACTCAAGTCGTTCCACCCTGGAGCAACAGGGCGCCACCGCCCCGAGTTCGAGTTTTTCCGGGCTGTGCAAACACCCGCCATGTGTGTGCTAACTGCCCTGGGGTTCGGGCGGGGGCCTGGCGGCCTGGATTCGGGCCCCAGGCAGGGTGGGGATGAAGCATCCTAAACCAGGGACAAAAAGAGGTTCACCTTTGTCAGGTCAGGCATCGGGCTCCCCGCTGAACGGGGGAGTTCACGCTGGCACGTCCCTCCCAGCAGAAAACAATGAGAGAAGAAAATACAGTATTCCTTCCCTTCCCACCGGGAAACGTTCCAAGACCCCAGAGGACGCCTGAAACTGTACATAGTACTGAACCCTGTATGTCATATACTATGTTTTTCCTCTCCATATGCCCTTACGATAAAGTTTAATTCATAATTAAGCACCATAAGATATTAACAACAAGAGCTAATAATAAAATAGAACAATCACAGCAACATGCAGTAACGAAAGTCATGAGAGCGTGGCACTATTGAGTAAAACGAGGGTGACTCGAACACGAGCACTGTGACGCTGCCTCCTCGAGTGGGCCTGACCACCGAGGCAGCTGCTCTGTGACTAAGGGTGGGGGCCTGTTCAGCTCGGAGACGGTCGGCCCAGGGATGATTCACGTCCTGGGTGGGGCAGAGCAGCACGGCGCAAGATTTCACTGCGCTGCTCAGATCTGCACTCGCTTTACAACCGATGGATGGTTTGTTTCTGGAATTTTCCATATCGAATTCTGGCACCGTGGTTGACCAGGAGCAATTCCAACTGCAGATAAGGGGGACTGCCGTATAAGGAAGAAATATTCAGAGGAGACAGAACTCAAAGCGAAGGATGCATTTTTGTGACCTAGAGAAAGGAAGGCGAAGATCTGCATGAACTTCAAGGCAACAACGAGGAAGGTT
Organism: Sturnira hondurensis; assembly: GCF_014824575.4. NCBI lineage: Eukaryota > Metazoa > Chordata > Mammalia > Chiroptera > Phyllostomidae > Sturnira > Sturnira hondurensis. The sequence continues at coordinate 4,971,734 of NW_028093774.1, read as the reverse complement.
AGGACTGGACTCACAGAGAAAAGCCAGGGCAAAGGGGTGCAGGGGGCGCCGAAGGCGATGGATGGGGAGGTCTCGATTCCAAAAGGTGCTGGGGAGAAACAGCCCTCTGCATGTGACTATGGCTCTACGGACACGTTGGGGTGAGGCAGCAGGGTGGTAGGGAAGAGAAAGGCTCGGCGTCCAGCCAGAGACCCTCCCGCCCCATTGCCTCTGCAGCTGGACAGTGGTTTCCTATTGTTAACGAGAAACAAGAGATCCAGCCCTGGCTGGTGTGGCTTAGTGGATTGAGTGCCAGCCTGTGAACCAAAGGGTTGCTGGTTCGATTCTCGGTCACAGCATATGCCTGGGTTGCAGGCCAGGTCCCCAGTGGGGGGTGTGCAAGAGGTAAACCCACACTGATGTTTCTCTCCCTCTCTAAAAATAAATAAATGAAATCTTTTTTAAAAAAAGAAAACCCAATTCCAGGTCAAGGTTCTATTCTGACAGGCCATAGGACCAAGTGGGAGCAATGGAAAATTCACATACCTAGAAAGAGTGAGAAACAAAAATAAATGCGAAACCTGAAACAACCCTCAAGTGAACTTCGAGTCTGTGAGCCAAATATCAGAAATACAGTAAAAATGTTACGCTATGCAAACAAGTCCAACACAGTGAACGAAGGATCTTTCATTCTAGAAACACTGCACATGACAAGACTATAAAATCGAAATGTTTAGGGTGCTCAGAGGATTAGAAGAATGCATGGCATTTACTAAAAGGAAACATCACAGAAACAGGAAGAAAGTAAACAACGTAGGCATGGAAAAGAAAAAAAATGAAATCTTGGCGTCTGCTACCTGTACAGTCAAACTTACAGTCTCAAGGAACACAGCAAAGAGTGAGATAAATAATGTTTATTTTCACTAGCAATCACCATAAAATAGACTAAAATTAAAATAAAACTCCTCTTGATGCCAGAACAGCGGTGTATTGATAGACGTGTTCCAGAGAGAGCCGTGAACCTGCTCACAGCTTTTGACTCGGTCATTTTGCTTTGAGACATTTATCCCACAGACCGACCCAAAAGCAAAAGGCTCCCAGCACACTCTCCGTGTCCTCTGTGAGGGCTGATTTCTGAAAACAGCCTGAAAGTGCACTGGGAGAATAGTTTAATAAATAAAATCTGGTACCGCGAATCAAAACAATCATGATCACTGCATGAAAACACTTTTAAATATTTATGATAAAAAAGTTTATAGTTTAAAGATGGATTTTGCTTTCTGGCTGGGCTGGAGTGAGCCTACGCAACGAGTCCTCCCTCCACAAACAACCCGAAAACTGGACAAAACCCACGAAGCAATGTTCTCCGGCATGAACACCCAGCCGAGCGAGAGTGCAGGCCCCGAGAGCAGGGAAACCCCGGATGAGCCCATCATGACCCGCCCACTCCGTGAGGGCAACCCCACTGTGATGCCACAAGCTCAAGTCCACACCGCGTAGATCCTCTGATCTGAGGAGGCCACGTCGGCCATCAGAGAAGGGAAGTGGTGGAGTCTCTGGGGCAGAGCATCGGAGAGCGGGGCCCCGAGCTGAGGGGTGAGCGTGAGTCCACGTTCGGGGTCCTCATGAGTCTTTTGATGAGGGTCAGGCAGCACGTGTGCAGGACGGGACAACCCAGCGTGTCCAGGTCGTGGCGGAATGAATCGCCCCGACACCAGTGGCTACAAAAAATAACCACTTACTTAGCTCCCGATTCTGCCGGTAGACAGCCTGGGCTGGGCTCAGCAGGGAGCGTCTTCCAGCCAGAGCTGGGCTCCCTGTACTCGGCTGCTGAAGAGGCTGGAGGCTCACTGCTCTCGCGAGACCTCCACTGGCTCATTTCTGCTCCGTAGGTCTCTCACCCTCCGGAGGGCCATTCCATTTTCTCACATGGTGGCTGAGCAGGGTTCCAAGAGAGAGCAGAGGGGTGCAAGGCTTCTTGAGCCTGGACCTGAAGAAACTGGCATCCATCATTTGTGTTGGCCAACGCAAATTAAGAGGCCTACTCAGATCCAGAGAGATGGGAACTAGGTACCACTTCTTGATGGAAGGTCCTGCCAGGCACATTGCAAAAGGTGAGAATTTGGGCCGGGGGTGGGAGGGGCCGGGGCGGTTGTGTCCACTACTGTAATCTCCTGCAACTATCATCTCTTTTTGTGTAGAAAACCCAAAACTTTGTTTTAGAGAAGACCAGTAAATAACAGGGCTCCCAAACTCCAATTCCAAACCATTTCCACCACAAAATGTGGTCTGTTGTTTTAAGAATCTTACAATACTTTATGCCGTGGAAACCATTATTCCATTTCTTATAGAATCAACAGATTGGAGGCAGAAGGAACAGGAAGTTTATGAATAGTAAACATTTCTGAAATGATTTCAATTGTGGCAGATTATTTCCTGATACCTCAACAGAAAAGATTCCACTTCCTTTAGGCAGCACCAGGGGCTGAGAACTACCCCCCACCCCAAATATTCCCTTTGGTCCCATATTTCCTCATCCTTCACAAAAAAGAGAAACATAAAAATGCCAAGCAGTGTGTTTACCAAGAGCTGTTTGGGGTACCAGAGTGTGTCCGTGGAGGCGGCTACAATGTTTGTGAGAGGTCACGGCCAGCGACAGGGCCCAGGTAGGCAGAAATCCTCGGTAAGGACGCAGCCACTTCCTGCCTCACAGTCTCGAGATTTGGGCAGGAGGGCATATGGAAATTTCCCCGTTTAGAAGCATTGTCAGATCGCTGCCCAAGCGAGCCAGTCTGGAACCGAGCTTCCCAAAAGGACATATGCAGTTGAATGCCAGCAGGCAGCCCACCGTGCCTGAGATCCAGGGCAGGGGCCAGGGCGGGGCGATGGCAGACCAGTCTCACCAAATGGCTCTGCGGCCCATGGGTGGACTTCGAGCAGCCGGGTCCGTGCAGGAAGTGGGCGGGGCCAGAAACAGAAGTCTGGGAAAGGTGCCTGTGGATATTGACCAAGGGCGGAAGTGGCTCACGGAAGTGGGAATCGGTAGAGCCTGGAGCTTCCGTCTACAAAGTGCCTTACCTGTGAGGACCAGTTATTCACCGCTGCACCCCCCACCCGCGTGAATGAGTCGGTCCTTACCGAAGTCAGTGGAGTGGCGCAGCGACCCCCACACTTGCCCAATCATGGGGCTCGACTGGAAAGCTTATGCATAGCTCGCTTTCCAGGGAACGGCACCCCCCGCCTGGATTTCAGGCCAGGTTCCCAGTAGGGGGCGCTTGAGAGGCAACCACCCATTGATGTTCCTCTCTTTCTAAAAATAAATAAATAAAATCTTTGGAAAAATTAAAGGAGTTAAAAAAGGAAGAAACGATTCTAGGATCTCTCTCTCTTCAGGCCAGAAAAAAAAGCCTCTGCAACGACCTCAAGCCACTCTTTAGAGACCAGTCGTGGTCCAGCCCCTTGCCGTCCTCACATCTGATTAATGACTCGGAGGCCACAACCCTCGGCACAATGCCCTGCCCTTGACGACCAACCCCAGAGGTCTGATTGTCACTCTGCCCTCCCCAGTTTCACCCCCGGGTATTTTGCCCTTTCTAGAAAACGCCCTTCCCTCGGTAAGTAAACGAGAGCTGCTTCCCAGGCACCTATTTTGGGAACCAGCCTGGAATGGAGGAAAACACGTACCATATAGGGAGACATTCTCCTGCAGAGCCATAGGCTCCCCAGAGGTGGAAGTTGGAACCACGGCCTCGGGGGCTGGAGCTTTGAGGAAACAGGTCCTTCAAAGGTTGGCAGAGGCTGCTGTCCAGGTTTCCTGTGGCCTACAGTGGCGCTCAGAAGTCGGTGTCCCTGGCTTTGTCTCGCTGGCAGATCTGTGTGTGCCGGAATGCATCCCACCCTGGTTTGGTTTCCAAAGGAAGGAGCCCTCCTACACATTTACTGTCACCCGTTTTCCTGGAGAACCACGAGAAGGGGCTCTTTTCAGCACTTCTTTAGAAGGCAAATGTTAGGCGGGTGGCAGGGGAATTTACAGGGATGGGGTCTGAGCTGGAACTGGGTAGTGACCCATTGGGTGACCTTGAGCAAAGCCCGTCACTTCAAATTTAGGTAGTGGGGGGTTGCCTTAAACCTGGGAAAGGGAATTGAGGAATTTTGGGGCAGACGCGTTAGGCACACACGCAGTCCAGAAGAATGCAAAGAGCCAATGGAGCTTCTCATTGGCTTTGAGTTCTATCTTCTAACCCACCAAATCCACAGGAGCGGAGCTTGGGAGTCCAGGCCAGGCCTTTCACCCCATTCAGCTCCCCCGACTCCAGGTCCTTAAGGCTCACGAGACTCTTTGGGCTGGTTGCTGCTGGGGCAAGTCCACCAGGCCACACACTGCCGACCTGACCGCCACCTTGAAACCACGCGGGAAGTCCACTTCTTTAACACAACCCTGTCTCCTTTCTGTCTATAACTCCCTTCCTTAATCATTAAACAGCTAGGGCATCAGATTCTGGTCCGTTTCACACTGTCCTAAGGACAAAGCTTCAGGACCATTGACCTCGGGGACAGTTTTCGCTGGGCCACAGATGACATTGTCACTTCAGCTGCGTTTTAGCCCCAGGCCGCTGAAGCCGAACGCCCCTAGGGCACACGCCCTGGTGAAAGCAGACAGAACAAGCCTCCAGGGCTGACCTCCGGACTTGACACAGAGGTGACTACTCCTGCCCTGGTCCCAGCCAATCAGCTGAGCCCGTGACCCCAGGTCCTCTAGCCACCAGGATGAACCATGTTTCCCTATATGGCCCAGCCCCCGGAAGCCATCGGACATGCAGCACTGGCTCACCTGTGACGCCGGGCGCCATTCCTTCAACTGATAAACCTCTATTTTCTTTGCTGAAAACTCCTGTGTGCAGTGGACTGGGCTTTGATGCACACAGGCGACTAGAGCCCTTTCATCCAGCAACACTGTCTCTCCCTTTGTCACCTCTGCCCCCCCACCCTGGGCCCCGCTTCTTTGAATCTCTAGTCTGTCTCAGCGCTGTCTCATTCCAGTTTCAAGAACCTGTGGGTGGACCACCTCAAAGAAGCAGAGCCATCACGGGTCCCCTGTGAGTGCCGTGTGCTCGATGCCTGCAAGAGTCCCTGCCTCCCCAAGGTCTCCTACTGAGTGTCCCAGCTGGGCACACTGTGGTCTCGGGACGCATCCAGCCTGCACCTGCCTCCCTACTCACAAGTGCACGGGTTCTCCCCACTTCCCCGCAGCTCCAAGAACATCCACCTCCTTCTCAGCCTCAGCAAAGGGTTCGTGAAGCTCCACTGCGGACACGCTCCAGTTCTCTGCTCTCGGAAAAATCCCGAATCTCTTTGGTCTCGGATTTCCATTTTCTATCTTTTCCCTGACACATTTTTTTCCTCTAGGCTTCACACAAAGAATTTCAGAGAGGATTTTGACTTCCAGATAAAGCTTCCTGGAAGCCCTCTGACATTTTAATTTAGGAGATCCTGCACGGTCTGAAAGCTCTGGGAGAGGAAGATGTCTGCGGGGGCGGGGGGGGGGGGGCAAGTCAACTTCCTGAAACACCGAGACTTCCCCTGCAACCGAAGTCAGCTCTTCTGTGCCCCCAGACAAAGCAGCCACTCACCTCCTTATCTCCTGGGAAACTGTTGCCATTGTTCTTCTTATCTGAAGCTTTTGTGTAAAACTCTGCAGGGGGAAGTGAGCACCGAAGATGTAAGCATTCCAGGGCACCCAGAAGCGGTGTTTTGGAAACGGAATAAACTTCGCTCAAAGCATCATAGTCTAGACGCTGGCAGACTTGGGGGAATTCACCAGGAGTCTAGACGGACAAACAGAGAAAAGCGGATGCCACGGGATGGGTGGAGCAGGCAGAGGGCCCAGAAGGAAAAACGAAGGTGAGCAGTCCACGCGCCCTGCCTGAGCCTGGTTGGCCTCCTCGCTGTTTTAAAATGTACCCAAGATTTTGTTTCAATCAGGAAGGGTAAGATGACAGACACAAAGATGACCACAGTCCTCCTGAGGACAGGGCAGGCCATGACCACCTGGGGAAGCACCAGGGGAGAGAGGAGCAGGGCACGCGGAGGCCAAGGTCTTCCCCGTGGTTTTTGTGGACTGGGGTGGGCGAGGCTTGGTGGGTACATTGAGTAAATTTAGGATTGAATGGTTTGGACAGTTTCGGCAGGCTCTGGACTGTAGGGTGGTCTCTGGTTTCCACTATCCGCCCCTTCAGGGATTTAGGGCAGGGGACTATCGACTGGGTCCGTGAGAGTATGATAAAGGAGGTGGGCGTGGGGAAGAGGTGGTCTCTGGACTCCCAGGCAAGTGTTTTGCTGTCTCTGGAATTAGCTAAAAGGGGCCATCTCTCCCCAAGATCACAAATCCCCAAGATGTCAATGCATCATAAAATAGACAAAACATAAAAAATGGGATTAACACACTCGCCCTGGCAGACTCTACCATTCGAGGCCTCTGAGACTCTGGAGTCGGGCAGCCTGGAGTCCCGCCCCTGGCCGTTCTCCCCCTGGCCGTTCTCCCCCTGGCCGGTCAGAGTGACCGCAGGGAAGCTGCTGAGTCTCTGGGAGTCCGCCGTGTCCACTGTGGGGGGGCTGACAGCCTGTCCTGCAGCACGTGAGCCCCCTACCCAGCTCGGACCTGGTGAGCACCAGAGAAACGGCAACTGCCATTGTGGGTCTTGAGGGGAGGGCTGTAGGGCAGGTTTGTGTTTCTCTCTGTTACGTCTTGCTTTGTTGAAAACCACAGCGGTGTCTGTAATGGCAGTGTTAGAAACTGCCTTGACGCCCGTCAGTAGGAATTGGTTAAATCAGAGGACCCGCCGTACAATGGCACATTCTGTGGTATAAATAGAAGAGGAAATGTGATCACACAAACAATGTCGAAGCTTTGTCATGGGGAACAAAGGGCAGGTTATGGGATCTGAATTTCGTAAATCGCATCTACATTTATACACACACACACACACACACACAGGTCCCTGGTGGAAAACAGAGATTTCTGGCACCGGAGGCGCCGGGGGCTCTGGTTGCTGCTGGTCCCCCACCCCCGTCCTCTCTCCTCCTGCCTCCTCCAGCCTCACAAAGGGAAGGCAGACTCGTCTCCCCTCTGACCATTGCCTCGAGTGTAAAAACCTCAGTGCCAACAAAGGGACAGTGAGAAGTACCCGTGTCTGACTGCCCTTTTGTTTGTCAGACGGTTTTAAATAATTGTACGCTGCATCCTAAACATCCTTTACACCGACGACATTTATGATAAATGATGCCTGCTTTTTGGAGAGCTGATGATGTTCAATGTTGGCCGGCGCACCACTGCTCAAGCCCTACTCCCGGCGTGCTCTGCTGGCCTGCATGCTGAGGTGTGCAGTCTCACAGCTGAAACGGAGCTGCCCAGGAGCTGAGGACCCCTACCCTCGCAGGGGGGAGTGAAGGGGAGGAGGCTACCAGCACTGGCCGGATGCAAGCCTCCTGCCTCCAACAGGTGCATGTCAGACTCTGAGCGCTGTGGGGTGAGGGGACACAGGCTGTAGGGAGAGTCCTGACCCACTGGACGAGGCTGGGCCTGCGGCCTGGGCCCTGCCCAAGATGTCTGTGGGCAGAAGTCTTCTTGCTCTGGCACCGCCAATCCCAAGATCTCCTCCCCAGACCGAGAGCTTCCAAGGGGCCAGGAATGCGCCTTACGCATGCACAGAAGGCCTGGGATGCAGTTGGCGCTCACAGAACATTTCCCAGATAAATGAATGGCTCGTATGATAATATGGTTATGGCAAACATCGCATGATAATATTTTGGATGAATAAATCATGGAACAATCATTCAGTGAAATAATCTGCAACCACTAAAAATGATGGTGAGAAAACTATTTAAGGACATGAGCGCATGCTCGTGACGCACTGTAACGGCAGAGAGAAAGCTCCAAAAGAGCATAGAAATTATGAACGATTTTGTGTTAAAACACACACACACAATACATTCCACAGCTTGACATGGTATCAGTTGAGTCCCGGTCTGTGTCCCACTCATTCTGTAGGAACGAGCACTTCATGACCCTCTGTTTGGACTTTTCCCGAAAGCTCCTCCTCCCAAAGAAGAGTTTGTTTGGTCCACAGTTGTTTCACGGCCTTGGTGCAGCCTAGAAAGACGGGGGATCACGTGGGAATCGGAGCCATGCTTTGCCACTGGGCAGTAAAAGAGTTCTCGCCAAAGATGAATCTGTGCCCCGTGGTCTCCTCAGGTAGGACATCTTGCCAGCTTAGACGTCAGAGGTGACATCCACATGGGGGACCAGAACATGGAGAAATATGATGTAATACAGAATGAATTAGCACTCGTTTGTGGTTAATCTCTAAAAAGTTTAATCTATGGAGTTTTAGACTTTAGTAATGTTGATCACCCATAGCCACGTGGTAAAGAGGCGCAGTGACAACTGCCCCAGGGCTGGGGCGATTGAGGAGAAAGGTAAAACAGCGTCTGGGAAGTCACGGAAACTAAGTGGAATCCCTCCTGGATGTATCCGGAAACCACTGTCTGGGGCTGACGGTGGGGTGGGCGGCGGGGGTGGGGTGGGGGTGGGGGGGCAGCAATTTTACACATTTAGCAACACTTCGGAATGTTAATACACCTCACCAAATAAATCATTCACCATTGTTCCAGGTCTGCAGCTCCCCAGGGCATTGCAGAACAAACACTTCTGTGTGCGTGAGCCAAGAACGGGAGAACGCCAGCCAGCCAGCTCCCGGAGGGCTCAGCCACTAACGGGTGGCGTGTGAGACCGGCCTTGGCCCATCCCTCGGTCCCTTCCTTATTCAGTCACCCCTTCAGAGTTTAACAGTTGGGCCAAAGCCAGCTTCCCAGGTAGGGTTAAAAACTTCTGGGCCACCCCACCCTGCATCTGTAATGTACAACTGTGGGAACTTGTCAAGGACAAAGGGCCCAGGAGGACCTACAGGTGCAGGCAGAAGTCTGGCCCTGTGTTTCCCTTGGCGTGCAGCTGCTCAGTCAAACACACTCGATAAATCTGAAAAAATATATATTTTGATAGAATGCTTACCCTTCTGGTTGACTCCAGAAATTGTTAGCCTTAACAATGTTGAAACAGGCATATGCTTTCGTGGTTTAGTTTTAGGGTCTGGTTCATCTCATTTTGCATTTTATGAGACATTCACCGAGTCCTTGCTATGGTCCAGGCATGCGATAGATGTTCGGGACAGAAATTAGACACATCTCCTTCTCCCAGGAGATTCTAGTTAAGATGGGGAGACAGGTGAGAAGGAGCACTGTGATTCGAGACAGAATTAACCAAGTAATCATGATCATTGTCCCCTCACATCATCACAGCCCCTGACATCGGCTCAGGGCCTATCACTGAGGCTGCAATGCTTCACACCTGTCACCTCATTTACTTCCCACTGCAGCGTTTGGGGTAGTTCCCTTCCTGACTCCACTTACAGAGGAGAAGACAGAGGCTTAGAAGGGTTAACTGACTAGCTTAACCTCCTCAAGCCAACTTGGCAGACCCCGATACAAACTGGAGTCTGACTCCAGGCCTCTGTTTATTTCCATCATTACAGTAAAATAGGATGTGAGCAAACTCTCATGGGAAAGTGACGGAAATGGGGGAAGCAACCCTGAGAAGGAAATCAAGGAGGGCTCTGTGGAGGAGGAGGCATTGAACCATGGTTTTGAACAATGAGCTCATTTCCAAAAGGTGACAGGGAGGAGAAACGGCATTTTGCACTGAAGGAGCTACCTGAGCCAGTGCCTGAGGGCTGGAGGCTGGAGGCCCTGGAAGAATAACTCAAAAGTTTGGCAATGTCAGTCTAAATCAGCCTAATCGGTGACGGCCACTTAATTCCTGGTGTTCAAGTTGGTGGATGCTGTTGTATCATCTTACTTGTGACATAATCTCTAATTCTTGCTCAGAAACTGGAGAGTCACCCATGTTCTAGGTGACATAATGGTGTCACACGGCTTCCTCGTCGCCCCCTCTTTCAATCTGAGAGACAGCCAGGAGCCCACAGGTGGCCTGTCCAAAGCCTGTTGGGGCCTGCTGAAAACGTGATGAGTGACATTCTTTTTTTAAATATTTTATCAGTTATGCCATTACAGTTGTCCCATTTCCCTGCTTCACTCCCCTCCACCCTGCACACCCCTCCCACACTCCCCCCCTTTAGTTCATGTCCACGTGTCTTACGTTCTTTAGCTTCTACCTTTCCCATACTATTCTTGCCCTCCCCCTGTCTATTTTCTACCTACTGTCTATGCTACTTATTCTCTGTACCTTCTCCCCCCTTCTCCTCCCACTCCCCTGTTGCTAACCCTACGTGTGACCTTCATTTCTGTGGTTCTGTTCCTGTTCTGTTTCCTTAGTTTGTTTTTGTTTTAGGTGTGGTTGTTAATAACTGTGAGTTTGCTGTCCTTTCACTGTTCATATTTTTTATCTTCTTTTCCTTAGATAAGTCCCTTTAACATTCCATGTAATAAGAGCTTGGTGGTGATGAACTCCTTGAATTTGACCTTATCTGAGAAGCACTTTATCTGCCCTTCCATTCTAAATGAAAGCTTTGCTGGGTAGAGCAATCTTGGCTGTAGGTCTTCGGATTTCATGACTTGGAATACTTTTTTCCAGTCCCTTCTTGCCTGTAAGGTCTCTTTTGAGAAATCAGCTGACAGTCTGACAGGAACTCCTTTGTAGGTGACCGTGATGAGTGACATTCTTAAGTCAAACGGGGCATGTTCCAAGTGCCAACAGGCCTGAGTTGCTGGAACCCTGGGGTGTGGCTTGTTGGGCCTGGAGGACAGCTGAGAGGAAAAGTCCTGCACTCAGACATTGCCCCCGCCCCGCCATGTGTTCATTTCTTGGCACAGAGACACTTGGACAACACAAGTTGGTGGAAGGTGATGCTGGAGAAGCAGGTGAGGCTGGAGAAGCAGGCAGTGCTAGGTCCTGGAGGGCCCGGAAAGCCGCACTGTGGAGTCTAGTCTCGTCCTGCATGTGCCGGGCACCCCCTTGCTAATTTTTAAAGAAACCGGTAGCATCATTTAAAGGGTGTTTTGGGGAGGGAACCCTGGCTCCAGTCTCAAAAGGCTTACTGCCCCTCCCTCAACAACTGATAAAACAGACTGACACACAGTTAGATAAGAGGTACTCTGGACGACACTATCAATGACCCTACTCTACAACCAAACAATCTGTCTTTATTTCGAGTGCACATTGCACGAGTGTGTTTACCAAAATGGACCGGGTTCTGTCCCCATAGATAGTTAGCTAATTATTAATAAGAAAGGAAGCAAAGGAAATTGGACATTATTGAGCATAATCGACCGGGGTGCATTTGCCTGTCTGCTTAACCAGGAAGCTGCAGCTTCACAGTGCCCCCAAGGAGACCACTCGTCTGTTCCCTGCAGATCACCGGGGGAAGGGATAGGACGAAAGAAGGGGCTGGTAAGGACAGGCACAACAGAAGTCAAAATGACGCAGGTGCTTGACTACACGGCCTAACCTGGGAAAGAGATCATTGGTGGGGGGTCGTCCTATCAGGAGCCTGTGAAAGCTTGGGCAGTTGATGGGTCATTTTGAAAAAGCCCCAGGTTATACCCTCAGGGGACCAAAGTGGAGCTCTCTCCTCACCAGGACCCCCCTCGCCCGTTCGTTTGTGCCCCTTCTCTCTCACAGGAGAGCCCGCGTCTGCCCCGTGTGCCTGACCATTCTCTCTTCACCACCGCGAGGCCCGGGGCTCCAGGTGAGGGCCTGGACTCTGCCGCACAGCGTTGAACTGCAGCCAGGAACACAAGCTAAGCTAGCCGGACAGGACTAGCCTTCACACGGCACAGGGACTCTGGACACTGGCCTTTATGTGGCCTTGCTGAAGACGTGGTAGACTTTTCCCATGGCGGGACAGACAGAGATGGGGCCCTGGAAACCCAGGGGCAGATTTCCACCCGGATAAATCTTGCCACACCACAGTGTCCCACACGTGGGTCTGTGAAATGCTTTTCTCATGGTCCTACGGGAGAACCCAATTTCCACCAACAATAATTCTGTGTCAGAAACTAAGTCTCAATAAATTTACAAAGATTTAAATTATGAGGAGTGGAGGTAAATGGAATTAAATTGGAAGTCAATGATGTAAACAGAGCTAGAGAATCAACCAGTTATGGACACCAAACAGCAAACTTCTAATAATCTATGGGTCAAAGAAGAAATCACAAGGAAAATTAGAAAACATTAAAAATACGAAGAAAAGTTGTGCAATTCAGCTAAAGGAGTATTTAGGAAAAATGTATAGGTTTAGGTGGTTACATTAACAGAGAAGTCTAAAATTAATATTATAAGCTCCTACGGTAAGAAATTAGAATGAAGAGCAAAGTAAAATCAAAGTAAATGGAAGAAAGTAATAAAGATAAAAGCAGAAACTAATAAAGTAAAACCATATACAATAGGGAATATTAACAAATCCAAGTTGGTCCTTTGAAAAGATAAAAGAAAAAATGATAAACACTTAGCTAGACTGGTCAAGAAAATAAAGAGTAAATATGAACTCTCTAGGTCCAGAATGAAAGAAGGGTTATTCTGCAACCCAACCAGCCAGCAAAACCCTAAAATCAAAACCTGACGGATATAACATAAAAAGAAATTGCAGATAAGCATCTCCTGTGAACACAAACACCAAAATCTTAACAAAATATTATCCCGCTAAATCCAGTATTATGTAAGAAGAACAATGCACCCTGAGTAAATAGGGTTTATGGCAGGAATGCAAAGTCAACTTAAGAAAATCAAACAATGTAAGTTGTCGTATTAACATGACAAACAGGGAAAACGTGATAACTTTCCCATATGGAACAAAGCATTTGATAAAATTCAACACCCATTTATAATACAAGTCTTAGAAAAGTAGAAAGGGAAGGAAAGGACATTTATGAAAAAACTGCAGCTAATACTACACTTCATGGCGAAATATGTGTTATTCCTCTAGGACTAGAAGCAAGGCAAGGATCGCTGCTCTCCTCTCTTCTATTAGGTGTTATCCTGGAGGCTCTCACTATGCAACAGGTAGGTAAAGAAAACCAAAGGCATAGAGGTAGGGAAGGAGGAAATAAAACTCTTGTAGACAATGGGATCATTTCTATTAAAAATGCTAAGCAAGCTAAGAAACAACCACTAGAATTAATAAGTGAATTTTGTGGGGTCACAAAATATAAGGTTAGTGTCCAAAAATCAATCATATTTTTATATGTTAGAGAAAACCATTTAAAATTTAAATTTGGAAAAGCAATGCATTTAGAAAAATATTAAAACCTGTTAAATTCTTAGGAATAAATGTTTTTGTAAGATATGCAAGACCCGTATCTGAAAACTCAAAACTGTTGCAGAGAGAAGTGAAAGAAGATCTACATAACCAGAGAGCTCCCCTATGCTTGTGGATTTGAAGACTCCCCGTGTTATGGACGTCAGTCCTCTTTAAATCGAGGAATGGATTTAATGCATTCCCAATCAAATCGATTCTGGAAAGACCAAGAACCTACAGCATCCAGAGCAGTTTTGAAAAGAAAGAACATGGGAGAGTCACACTCTCTAACTTCCAACATCGAAACTTACTGTAAGGCTGCATTTATCTACAGAGTCTGGCCCAGACAAAAGGCTGACAACTAATGAAACAGAGTATAGAGCCCAGAAATAAACCCATACTTACGTAGGTTATTTGATTTTCATAAGGTGCCAAAGCAGTTCAAGGAGGAAATCTCTTCTCAACAAACCGTGGAGCAACTGGATAATGACTTGCGGAGAAAGCGAACCTGTATCCCAACGACGCATCAGTAAGCAAAATTATTTGAAGATGACTTGTGTGCCTAACTGTAAGGCTAAAAAAAAAAAATTTTAGCCCTGGCTGGTGTGGCTCAGTGGATTGAGCGCAGGCCTGCGAACCAGAGGATCGCGGTTCAATTCCCAGTCAGGGCACGTGCCTGGGTTGCAGGCCAGTTCCCAGCAGAGGATTCACGAGAGGCAACCACACATTGATATTTCTCTCCCTCTCTCCTTCCCTTCCCCTCTAAAGATAAATAAATAAATAATTTAAAAAATTTTTAAGTATGCATAGGGAAATATCTTCTAAAAGTTGCCTACACACGACAGAGAAAATAGTAAGCTAAAAGAAAAACAAATTATATTTGCCCCAAATCAAAACCTCCTGCTCAGCAAATGGTATTATTTTTAAAACACCAATAACCAAGCCAAAGACTGAGGGGAACTATTTACAAAACATACATCTGAAGAGGGGCTGATATCCCCGATATAGTTTTAAATTCCTACACATCAATAACAAAAAGAGACACAACACAATAAAAAATTGGGCTAAAGATTCACACCGAGAACTCCAAAAGGAGGTATACGGATGGCCAATAAACACAGGACAGAGTACATGACATTATTAGTCAGCAGGGAAATGCAATTTAAAACCACAGTGAGATACCACCTCCCACCACTTGAAGACCTAAAAGTTTAAAAATGCAGTGACGCCAAATGTTGGTGACCACGGGGAGCAATGGGAATGCTCATAATTACCTCGCGCACAGGTTTTCTTTACACACCCACACAGTATATGAACCATCATNGGCGGGCGCAATGGAGGCTCTTTGTTTGTATCTGGGAAATCTGGGACAGAGTGGGCTCTGGAGGGAGGGCAGGAATGGTTGGTAAGGATTTCCTGGCCCTCTTTGCATAAGCGTTGGATGTCTGGGGCGTGACACTGATTAGTGAGGACGTCTTTTATGAGGTTATAATAATTGAAGGCGGTAATAGGGACAGTTTGGGGGCCGAAAACACGGTAGTAATCGTTAAGGCAATCCCCGACCCGATTCCATATTCGAGAGTCAATCGTGCCTTCCTGGGGGAACCATGGACACGTTTTAAAAATAAAAGCAAAAAATGAATGTAAATCTTTTTTCCGAACCCGAATTTTACGCACCTTGAGGGATTCTTTTAATTGGCTAACAAATATATCATTCTGTGAACATGCTTGTCCCATGATTAGGCCTTACCTGGCCAATGCCGCCGTCGGGCGGGGGGGGGGGGTCACAATCCAGAAGTCGTCTCGCGGTCCGGTAGTCGCGGTGCTTCAAGCGGGTTTCTAACGGGGACGGCGGTCCGCTCAAGCAGTCTCTGGGGCCCCACGTTGGGCGCCAGTTGTTCTGTCCCGCGGAACAGTCAACTGGGGTCCCGAGTCTACCTGAAACGGATGAATAGGGATGGGAACAAGAGGCGCGTAGAAAGGCAGCAAGACAAAGGATTCTGATCAAGCTGCAAATTTTATTTTAGGCGGGGCTGTTATATAGAGGGCAGGGGAAAAGGGGAAGTGGTCCTGATAGGTTGTCCTGTGCATGCTCACTGCATGCTCCTGGCGACGATTGGTAGGTGGGCGCGTGATCAGCATCTTGATTGGTAGTTAGTACTCGTGATCCAGGGATGCCCCCAAGGGTGGGGCCACCGGGCTTGGCTGCAATATCCTGTTTGGGTTGCCTCAGCCAAGCCCTCCTGGTGCGATCTTCCTGATAGATTGCATCCGCTATCTTTAGGCCCCGACAGGCACGAGCCTGGGTTGCAGGCCAGTTCCCAGCAGGGGACTCGCGAGAGGCAACCACACATGGATATTTCTCTCCCTCTCTCCTTCCCTTCCCCTTTAAAGATAAATAAATAAATAATTTAAAAAAATTTTAAGTATGCATAGGGAAATATCTTCTAAAAGTTGCCTACACACGACAGAGAAAATAATAAGCTAAAAGAAAAACAAATTATATTTGCCCCAAATCAAAACCTCCTGCTCAGCAAATGGTATTATTTTTAAAACACCAATAACCAAGCCAAAGACTGAGGGGAACTATTTACAAAACATACATCTGAAGAGGGGCTGATATCCCCGATATAGTTTTAAATTCCTACACATCAATAACAAAAAGAGACACAACACAATAAAAAATTGGGCTAAAGATTCACACCGAGAACTCCAAAAGGAGGTATACGGATGGCCAATAAACACAGGACAGAGTACATGACATTATTAGTCAGCAGGGAAATGCAATTTAAAACCACAGTGAGATACCACCTCCCACCACTTGAAGACCTAAAAGTTTAAAAATGCAGTGACGCCAAATGTTGGTGACCACGGGGAGCAATGGGAATGCTCATAATTACCTCGCGCACAGGTTTTCTTTACACACCCACACAGTATATGAACCATCATTGTGACCAATGATATCATTTCTTTCGAAGTTCAACATACACTTACCATGTGACCGTGAATTCTGGTTCTAGATTTTTGCCCAGGGAAACGATGAATGGATGCGCCCACAAACATCCCCGTGCAAGAATACCTGGAGTAGGTTTTTAAAAACATTCCCCAAGCAGAAACAACCCAGGCGTCTATCATCAGGCAAGTGGGTGAGTAAGTCACCGTACACCCTCCCAATGGAATGCTGCTCAGCCCCAGAAAACACCCCCACCAGCACACTTGACCATGCGTGCGGCTCCCAGAAACATGACGCCAAGCAAAAGAAACCACACAGAAAAGGCCATGTCCCATTTCTTCTGTGTGACGTGCGAGGACAGGCCAAACCTTCAAGTCCCACGGCGACATAAATCAGACCAGAGGTTGCCTTCGAGAAGAAGGGGCTGGCTGGCAGGAAGGAGAGCTGTGGGCGTGAGCACATTCCTCTTCCTGGTGGGGAGCTGATTCTGTGGACGCGCACATGCATGAAAGCCTGTCAGAGTGGACAAGATAGATCTGTGCACTTCACTGTATTCGAACTTGACCTCAGTCTTTAAACAACTGCATATACAGTATTCTTGAACAATATGAAAATGACAATAAAATCTGTATGCAGAATAAAGTAATTGAATGGTAAAAACAGGAAAAAAAGTAAAAAGGGCAGAAATTCCTCCAGGCAGACGGGCCCACCTGGACGGCGCGGCCCAGGGAAGAGAAAGCAGCCTGACTTTCAGTTCCACTCACCCCCTAGTCTGGCACCCCTGGGCAGGGCACCGGCTCTGTGACTCGTGACACCGCCATACCTGGTAAGTGGAAGGACAGGGATGCCAACTGAAGTGCTCCACACTCAGTCTCTCAGCCCGGTTCCTAAGCGGGTTAGAGTAGGAATGGTCGTGTGGACACTAGGCTTTCCTAGTTTGCCGTAAACTCCAGCTGTGACCCTGCCATCTCCAAATAAGCGACCTTGTGTGTGTGAGAGGGGTGTGGCTAGGGGAGAAACCAGGGCAGGAGTTCTAGTCATTGGCTTTTATCGCGTCCTTGGGAGGAAGATGGCACTGAAGGCCAAGCAAGAATCATCCTCGCCGTAGTGCAGGTACTGCAAGCATTAAAGTGGCGGGTGCCCAGCGTCCCCTCCCCAGCTCCAGCACTCTGAGATTTCACCCTCTGCTGAACGTGAAGGAGCATCTTTCAAGGGGTTTGCACGTGGTTGCGAACATGATGCTGGCGATGTGCCTAATGTGCATTTGGAGAGATCCCCAGAGAAAGACTGTCCGTCCAGGGTAATGGTGGCAGAGGCCTGACTGCATTAGAACCGAGGAGACAGCTGAAATACCCTAATCGCTCCAGGGACGTGAGCTTCCTGGACTGTAGCTGGCCCAGGCCCAGGCTGCGAGGTCCGATAGCTAAGAGCTATGCAACCGGTTCATTAGCTGGAAAACCTCCCCACCCACAGGCATGGACTGTACAAGGTGAGGACGCTGAACTCCAGGGAAGCCGGTCCCCACAGCGTGCCCGGAGCTGCCCTGTGCAGGGGCAGCCCAGTTGCAGGCGGTGACAACAGACAGAGTAGCTGCCTAGAGGAAACTGGGAGTCGGACAGGAAAATAACCGGTACTCCCTCCCATTTATGGAAATGTTTGCTGGTCCACAAGCCACTCCGGCGCTGTCTTCACCACCTGGTCTCCCGGGGCCATGCAGAGGCTCAAAAAACATTTTCATTTTAAAACATGGCATTGTTGAGAAATAATGTGAAGTCCCACACCGACGGGTGAAGTGCATGGTGGTGCTGAGAAAGAAACAGCCTGTCTGCTTTGGGGGCATGGGGTTGCTGGTGCGGGCACGATGGCCACTGCATGGTTTGGGAAGGACTGGCTTCTGCTGAGCTGCGATGGGACTCGACTCAGGAAGAGCTGGGTCTGAGCCTCCGCAAACACAAAGCAGAGCCAGGAATGAGGACGAGCAGGTCTGAGGGCTCAAGGAAGCCGTCTGTGGCGGACGTGAGGTTGACGCCCTGAGATCCCACAAGTAATCAGGGCACAGCATTCCCTGGTGGCCGTTACCCGGCCAGGGGTGGGCGTGTGTCTTAAGCTGGCCAATTACACTGAAGGAAAGGATTCATCCGTCTGAGAAAGAGGTCTCTCTGCCTTCTCCTGGTGGGTGGGAATAAGGAAGCAGATTGTCCCAATCGCCACAGGCCGCCATCCTGCCATTGCAAGATGGGCCAGCTTCAGGAGACATCAGTGCTGAACAGAGAGACAGGACAGCACTTGGGTCCCTGATGAGAGCATCGGACGTTGCTTGCACTCTGCTTGAAGCCACCTGCCGGCCTCTGGGCTGCGAGTTATGTGCGATACATGTCTCCCTCTTGTTCAAGACTTTTCTGCACCCGATGCCTCTTATTGGCTGGAAAGAGTCTGCTGGCTGGTCCAGCCTCCCGTGGAAGGGACACAGGGGTGTGAACGGCAACCTGACAGGGGTGCATAGGGAATGAAGCCGGCCGAGGCAGTCCCGCCTGTAAAGCTAGCTTCAGCTTTCATAAAATGCTCATTGTAGGGGCATTCTCTCTGCAAAGACAGACTCGATCGGCCTGTTAAGTGTTAGGAACAGTCTTCAGCGCCATCAAGAAAAATATTCCGCCCTGTGTTTTATGAAGCCCGCAGTCCTCTCGGTCGGCCCTTCACCTCCCACTTGTGAAACAAGAGGAACTGTAAGAAACATCTTGCCGTTCTCGTTAGGAAAAAATACCAGTGGGTGCAGTGGGAAGTGGCTGTGGCCATATTCGTGGCCTCTGGGTGGAAGGGACAGAGAGAGACGAGGAGACGGGGTAAAAGGCAGGGCTCCTGCCCCACCTAAAAGGCTTCAGCAGATGGTGACACGCAGGAATGTGGCTCTGGGTCACCTAATCTTCTGACTCCTCAAAAGAAGCTATAAGATAGGATTTATATGTGAAGTCTTGATTTAAATTCTTTTAAAAAGCAGATCAGCCATGCACGGGACAAACAGAACCCCTCTGTGGCCATTTAGGCCTGGGCAAGGTTCAGTGCAAAGTAGGCCCTGCAGTTCCAAATACACAACCAACTACGTACGAAGTTGTGTCATGGTGTCACTTATAACACTGAAAATGTGGAAACAGCCTCTATTTCAGATATGAGGGACCTAGCTAAGTAAACTGGCAAATCTGCTCCGGGAAGGATTTTGCAACTGTTTAGAGAAAACATTTACAACCAGTAACTCGAGAGAAACACTTCTGATACAATGAGAAGCGTGGGGAAAGCCTACAGAGTTGTGTACATAATGGGGTCACAACCCTGGCAGAGTGGTGCACGGCCCGACACGCTGGAACTGACTCTGAAAGCAGCGAGCCGAGCGTGAATAGGCGCGGTCTCCAGTGGGGAGTGTCGGTCACTCTCCTGTTCGCACTCTTCCGAACTGTGCCGGTTGTCTGGTGCCTCACAATCACGAAAAAGTGAACTTCGTTGTCAGGCTTCTAAGTCACCAGCACAACAACTTTGCCGCGTCCTGCCTTCTTCTGCATCCGCCTCCGCAGGTCAAGTTCAGGGGAGGGTCGTGTCTACAGACAATCCCAGAGCAGCTACTTTGTGCCTGAGCGGGGCGAGGCAGGGAGTGGCGGCTGAAACGGAGCAGCACGCCACTGACCGCATGGTGCCAGCCAGACGGCTCGACAACCGCGCAGGGAGGAGACCGCTGTCACAGGGCCCCACGAGAGCCCCGAGGACAGCTGCTGGCCAGACTTCAGATGAGGAAAGTGTTTCCGGAGGAGTTGATGTCCTCATCGACTCGCTCTCTGGTTGCATAACGTTGGGAGCAGAGCTCTCAGAGAGGAACCGAGCGGGGCAAAGCCAGAGGCAGAACACAGCGCGGCAGCAGCTGGGGGGCCGGGTCCCCCGGGGAATGACCAAGGCTGTGACGCGTGGCTGGCCCCACGCTGGCCCCACACTTCTTAGTGGCTGCTGTTGGGGTGGGTCACGCTGTGGGAGGCTCTCTCACTGGAATGGGGAGCAGTGACGCACTTGACACTGGAGCCAACTTCAGGTTCCCTGAAGGGTCACAGGCTCTAGGGCTGGTCAGTTCAACAGCCTCCTTACATCCAAGGGGTGAACCTAAACAAAGGCAAGAATCATTTTTCTCAATGCGCCTGAGTGTCCACTAGGATGGATGCCACAGGTGCTGTTTAGCGGGGGCCTCGCTCTTGGGAGACTGTTAGACCAGCAGCATAGTGGTCCCAGCCATCATCCCCAGCCATGGTCACTGCCAGCAGGGAAGGAAAGAAAGAAGTACTGTATTTTTTGGACCATAAGACACACCTAGGTTTTAGAGGAGGAAAACAGGAAAAAAAATTTGAAGCAAAAATGTGTGGTAAAATATTTAATAACAGAAATAACATAATATTTCACCAGTGTAAATGTAAACAGAACTCAACGGCAGCATTAACAACCATTATTCCTCCCAAATTTGGGGGAGGGCCAAACTGTGTGTCTTATAGTGTGAAAAGTGTGGCAAATAAACACTCTGGAGCGCCCACCGTGGGCCTGGCACTTGGCTAACTGCTTTCCGATGTATTAGCTGAATTAACCCTAACAGCTCGGGGAGGCAGGCACCCAGCCAGAAAGTGGAGGAACTGGGCCGCCACACTTTTCCCACCACCCCTCCTTCCCTCGAGGACAGGGACCATGTTTCTGGGCCTCTGTGGCTGTCGAACCCCTCACATGAGCGTCCTTTGCATGCAGTAGGTGCTCATCAGGGCCCCTTGCCAGGCATTTGGCACCAGAATGCCGGGAATAGCACCTGTCACCGGGAGTTCCAAACCATTCCCACGTTGGGTGGCTCCTTTTAGGTCCTGCCTCCCGGGAAGGGAACCACCGTGTCCGCATGACCAGAATTTCCCCGCAGGGCCGACACCAGCCCTGCCGCCCCCGAGACCCCCCGCTCAGGCACACACGGCCCAAAGATTCTGGAACTCTCCCCCTGCAGATCGCTTCCAAACAATTCCCAGGTGATTCTTGTCCAGGGTGGCTCCTACCAAATCGTGGCCTCTGCCTCTGAACTGCCCCCAGGCTTCTGACCCACAGGTGTGTCTGCCAGTCAGGGTCCCCCACTCTCATTTTTCTTACACGTCTCCAGCTAAACATGGTCCGCCCCCTACCCCATCGGTTTTCCCCCACGTGCCGCCCCACTTCCGTCTCGGTTCACGCTTCCTGCGGAACCCACAGCTGGTCCCTCAGCAAACTCCACCGCTCTTGCTCTGCAGTGTGTCCACCCTGCCACACACCCGGTTCAAGTCACCAAGACTAAAGCAATAACCTCACCCTTGCTCTCCGGGTCCACTCTTGTCCTCTAAACACATTCTTCGCACCGCAGCGGCATCCATCCTTCCAGCGTCTCCACCAGCTGCAGCCGCCCCACCCCCACTTAAACCCCCCCGCTCCCCCCACCTGCCCAACCCCCCGCGATTTCTCACTGGCACTGATACAGGTTCAGTGGCTGGGTGGTACCCGGGCCTTCACTCCCATGATGCTCTTGGCCTTTTCCTCATGGTCACACTGAGGCTGCCTCACCTGGGCAGGTCATACCGGGAGCTGTGCTCTCCAGTGTCCAGTGACCTCAGTGCCGGGTCATGCCCCAGGGGCAGCTCTGCGATTTACAGAGAGTGGCAGGACCCTCCTTTCAGCTCCGTGAGGAGGTTGAGCCCCTAGTTAGCATGTGCCAGCCACTCTGCCAGGCACGTGACGTGAGCAGAATTCTGGACATGGCCCTGGGGTTCCATTCTGGGTTATTCAGTCAACGACTCACCTGGGTAGTGCAGCGGCAGGACGTGGCAGAAGTTATCCGAGGGGGCCTGGGCTGGTCAGGCCAGCCCTTCGAAAGCAGGGGGTCTTCTTCAGTTGGAGGAGAAACCAGGAGCTGGAGAATTCCAGGTGCACTGCTGTCTTTGAGATGGAGCGCGGCCCAGTGGCACACAGCCGGCAAAGAAATGGGGACCTGGGCCCTGTGGCTGCTGGGAACGGGGTTCAGCCAACAACGAGAATGAGTGTGGAGGCAGATTCTCCCCCACAGCCTCCGGACAGAACCCAGCCTGGCCAATGACTGCCGGGACTGAAGCTGCGAGCCCAGCTGGCCTGCCTGACCTCTGACCTGCGGGGCTGTGAGAAAAACAAACAGCATTTGTTTTAAGCCATTGAAACCTGGGGTAATTTCTTACGCAGCAAGAGAAAACGAACGCACTCATTAGATCTCGCTTCTTAATCCATCCACCCTGCTGGGTGGACATTCTCATCCGGTTACACCAAGAAGTTCCCCATGTGTGCCAAGGTCACATGGGGCCCAGGATGGCAGCCTGCTCTCTAACACCCAGCCTTTGGAGCAAGTGCTGGGGACGGCCCGGGCAGCACAGACTCAGAAGTGAGCTGGGGAATAAGTCTTTGGCCCCGAGGAGCCCATGGGCTTATGCAGGAGGATCCACACTGAGATGGGAATAAGGAGGGGAGGAATGGGCTGAGCACTGCCAAGGAACTCAGTCGGGGCTCTCGGGGAGGGTCTGGGAGCCAGTGTCCTCGGTTTCAGACCAGAAAGGGGAGCTGGCAACAGGGCCCAGCGGGAGCCCCCTCACCTGACTGCCTCCTTTGGTTCTGGGTTCTTTTGGCCATTGGGAAACAAGGAAGGAAAGAGGACCAGTGGCCACGTTGCTGATTTCAGCTCTCCCAGCCCCCACCCCGTCCTTGGGGGAGAGCGGAAGCGACCCTGGACTGGCATGCATCCTCAAGGCTGGGAAGGATGGAGGAAAGGGAGGAAGGGTGCGCCAGCCACCTGCACCCTTTCCTGTCCCTACCAGAGCCTTCACCTGCCCCCAGGCCCCCGTCCAGATGCCAGGACAGTTTGGGGCAGGCAGGGCTGTGCATGAGTGACAAGACTGGGGGAAGCTCCACTCACTTCTCCCGTAGTGAGGGCTAGAGGGTAGACTCCCAGGGCGACCGGAGCCCGGAGCCTGTGGGGTTCCCTAACTCCCTCGACCCCCTCCCCCTCCTGCCCCCGCCCTGTGAGACTGTCATCTTGAGGAAGCTGGAAGGAGGTGGAGCCAGAACCACAGGTCTGCTCAAGCAGTGCCCTCGGCCACACAGCTTCACTAATAGCACATCTGGCCACCAGGGGATTGCTGGAGAGCCCTGACCCGAGGTGCTGCTCAGACGAATCTCTCCGAGCCCTGATGGCCTGCAAGGGGCCACAGGAACCGGTGAGCGTGAACTTGAAACAACTGCCTGAGGGATCAGCAATGGGTTGGGAATGGCACAAAGAAACTGGCCAGGCTCTTCCCTTCGAGACTGGCGCAGAGCGGGGATGCGATGCCGGCCCAGCGCTTTGCCCAGAAAGGGAGGGGACACACTGGCTAATGCAGCCGAGGGACAGAACAAGGGCCCGGGGAGCCTGGTTCCAGCCACACAGGGGGACGAGGGGATCCCAGAGTGGGGAGCCTGCTGTGTGCAGATGTCTCTCTACTGATGGGCAAAGGCCCCGCTGGGTGAACGGCCGTGTGCCCTGCTGAGCACAGGTGGGTCTGGACCAGTAAACGCAGGCTGCAAGGGAGCTGGTGGCGGAACATGGAGTCTGGGGACCAGCAGAGAGGTGGGGTGAGGGAGGCGGGGAGGAAGAACGAAAGAGCCAAACCAGAAGTCATGCACACGCAGGACGGTGGCAAATGGGAGCTCCGGGGATCTCCCCAGGAGAGCTGCCCTGGGGGCTGTGGCTGAAGGGCCTACACGAGAGCCTCACCTATGGCTGTGGGCAGTTGCAGGATGTATGCCCCGCCCCTTCTCCCAGACCTGCAGGGAGGCCTTCCACTTGAGTTACACTTGCAGAAACAGAGGGAAATCGGGGACCGCGTCAGGTTCAACACACACAAGTGGGACGGGGGGGGGGCGGCGGGGAGATAAGCCGTACCCTGGATTCCATGGAATTTAGTGGAATTGGGGGTTCGGAGCTAGAGGTTGCCATGGGAACTTAAATCCCAAAGAAATACAGGAGAAAACTTTGGATTTCCCCAAGGTGAGGAGTGCGGGCTCCAGCCAACCCTTCCTGGATGGTCTGGGTCCGAGAAATCATTTACTCCCCCAAGCCAGCCCTCCCCAGCAGCGCCCACTCGGCTACTATGCCTGCACGGCCCCTCATGATACCCACCACCCGTGTCGTCATCACCCGCACCTCCTCCCCTCCTCTTGAGACTCTGGGATCCTCAAGGCCAGGGACTAAGTTTTCTTGTCACCCCAGAACTAAGCCTCAGAGCCTCGCACAGCGTCAGATGGGATTGACATTTCTGGAGCCTGACGCTGGGGGTCCAAGTCAGGTAAGCTCTTCAACCTGTCTCCAGGGTCTCAGCAAAAGAGGCTGGGTCCCCGTCTCTGGAGGTACTGATGGGGGCACCAGGTCCCCTTCTCTGGAAGTACTTAAGTGGGGGCAGGTCCCCTCTCAGAGGCAGAGCAATAATTTGGCAGAAAATGAGGAGGCCCTCAAGCTCCGACGGCTGCTGGTCTCCATGGCTTCCAGTGCCCTCTGGCCCTGGACTCCCCAGCCTCCCCGGGTCCTGCAAGACCTCGGTGCCAAGATTTTTGCTGCCCACAACCTCCCAGTGTCCAGCACGCAGTCCGTGCGTGGAGGGGTAAACGCAGGCTGAGTCACCCCTGGAATGCCTGAGTAAAAGTCACCTCCCTTCTTAATAACCATTATAAACACATTACCGGTCAGCTCTGTTTGTTTGCTCCCCAGAGTTTATGTTACTGCACGAAATGCAATATCAAGGATGAGCCCGCAAGCATCTGACCACCCACATTTAGTCATCTCTGTGTCTAGTCAGTAAGTCACTCCACGGTCAGCAGGCTCGTGTGCGGAAGGGCAGAGGGGACGTGAAGCAGGAGCCCCCCACCCCACGGCAGCTCGCCCCAGGGCCTTGCTGGCCCCGTTACTGGGCAGGAGCACCCTCATTTTACCGGAGGCTGAGGAGCCGGTGGGCGGGACTCGCGGGCCACAGGGATCAGTGACCTTCTGCTGGCCTCCTTTGTCCTCCAGCAAGGCTGGTGCCCTCTTTCCCAGCACTCCCCAAATCAAACCTGTACTTCATCAGGAAGCCACAGCACGTATCAGATGCTTTACGTGCTGGACATGCTATTTCTGGTCTTCTCAATAAATTAGGCCTTAAAATCCCTTTTCACGAGTGGGATCCAGAGGCTGAACAGGGTTAGGGCTTTTTCCCAGGCCCGACAAACTGATTTGGAATAACTCACCCGCCATGTTTGTCCGGCTGAGCTGGGGTCCCGTGAGAGGCTGCTTTCATTGTGAGAAACTTGCTCTTATACCACCTGCACGGGCCTCCCACTGGCCTGCTACTAACCTACCCCTAGCCTCAGTTTCCCCATCTGCAAAGTGAAAATTCCCTTCCGGCTATATAACCGCTCAATCTCTGGAGTTGACAACCACAGACGTGAAAGCATTAACAAGAGTACGCATGAATCCAAAATCCCCTTCTTCCCAGGATCCATCTCAAGTGTCCAAAGTAGCTTTGAAGATGAGAAGCACGCAATGGCCTAAGTGTGATGTGAAGGCAGGGGTGAGGGGGGTGAGGAAGGGTAGCCTCAGTAGGTCTTCTGGGAGTGCCCTAAATTATCTCAGAATAGTGTTTAGTTTTGCAGGTATTATGTTCTATCCACATGGGCTTCCTCCATGGGGTCATAGCTCTAGAAATCGACTCAGAGCCCTCGCCAGTAGCTCAGTTGATTAGAACGTTGTCCCAATACACCAAGGTTGCAGGATCAACCCCCAGTCAGGGAACATATCCGGTACCACAACCAGTGAATGCATCAATAAGTGAACCAACACATCCGTGTTTCTCTTCCCCGCTGCCCCCTGCTTTCCTCTCCCTCTGTCTCTAGAAATCAATTTTTTAATGTTACACAAAAATAGAAAATAAGAAAGCAACTCAGAGACCCCCAGCCTTCACTATGGGAAAGGTGGGGTATGAGGCACGCTGGGCTCCTCTGCGTGCCAGGTGTTCTCACATACGTGAGCAGCCTGCTTTTACAGAGGGGAAACTGAGGCCTGAGAGGGCCAGGACAGAGCCCAGAGCCCGGGGAAGGTCTGTGCATCCGGGGTGCTCCTTCCCGGAGAGAAGGGCCGCCCTGGCTCCCCTGGCCCCGAGCAGGGCTCAGTGGCCCCACCTCTGTTGCTCCAGGATTTCCCAGACAACACTGGGGGCGGAGGGGGCTCCCCAGTGACCAGGCCTGGGCCCCGCCTGGCTTCCACCTGAGCAGCTGTGCTTTTGTCGATGGAAGATGTTACTTTCAAACAGTTTCCATTGCTTACAAAATTAAAGAAGTTTGAAAATGCAGCTATTTGTTCCATATTTCATTTTCTTCCTCTAAATTGGTTTTGGCAAAATGTAAGCCTCTCCTGACACCAGAGGACAGAGCAGAGCGTGGTGAAGGCAGCTGTGCATTTGGAGCAGGGATTCGATCACACTGTGAAGGCGGAGTGGGAATGAGTGTGGTGTGTGCCTGTGTGGGCACACATGCATGTGCGTCTGTGTGTGCATTGTGCGTATATGTGCATGTGGTACGTGTGTGTGTGTGCTGTGCATATGTGTGCTTGGGTTATCTGTGTGTTTGGGGGGAGTGTGTTTGATGTGTGGGTGTGTGCGTACTATATCCACTGGTCCAGTGGATCGGTCTGGCACAGAACGCCCTGGCCCACCCCAAAGAGGCAGCCACAGATGACGAGCATGGCCTTGGCTCACTCCCTTCTGGGATACACAGAGGGTGGATCAAAACAATGATCTGGACTTGCCTGCAGCGTTTCTGGCCCCTCTGAAGGCTGAAGACACACCCAGGGCTCTGGGCCCAGCTGTGCAGGCAGAGCCCTGCTGAGTGCTTGAAGACGGCATGACGGGATGTCTCAGCCACCAAGCTTTCCGTTGGCTAAGAAATGAGGTTCCAGAAAGAGCGCTGGGTTGGGCACAGTTCTGTTCTCAAATCAGACCTTGGGCTACAGATTCCTGGCTTCTGCAGAAGCGTGCTCCTGGCTTCTGCACCCCCCCACCTCCCAACGAGGTCTCCCAGAGCCCCTCCCCTGTGTTCACCAGGCCAGTGGGGAGCATCTGAAACCAAAACCAAGGCTGATGGCCCCAGGCCCCTGCCCTGGTGCCCCGGGGACAACAGGAAACTGACCAACCCCCATGGCAGGGCCTTATCTGCTCTGCAGCCCAGCCGGCAGGCACTCACTAAGTCCATGCGTGGCTTGGTTCCTGAATTCGTGGAGGCACAACTGCCAACCTCACACCCCACGGTCTACACCTCTTCCGTGCCATCCGGGCCCTCACCCAGACCTGCTGGACCGCAGGCAGAATCAGAGCTGACTGCGTGAATATACAAACAACAAGTGACATATGCAGGGATGGGTACTGTGAACCCACCTCTGTATCTGAAGTTCAATTCCAGCTCTCTACAAAGACCTGGAATTGTAGATGTAAGAAATTGTGGCTACCAGCAAGAACGCTCCCGCCCAGCGCCACTGGGCAGTGTCTTTGTTCAAGGTATGTTTGTCTCATCCTAAGAACACTGTCTCATTCCACATTTACTTTATGGAAATAAATAACTTTACAAAAATAAATCAGCTCATTGTTTTAAAGTAATAGCAATTGTTTTCTCATTGTAGAAAATATTGACGAGACAAAGAAAAGATTAATTAGTCCAAGAGACTAGATACAACCCAGCTGCAACCCGATGACACTTTAGTAGGCTTTCTTCCACTCTGTTTTCTGTGTAGATGTGCCTGAGTGTGTAAATAAGTAACGGAAGCAGGATCGAACTGCACACTGTCATCTATCCTGCCATTTTCATTTGACATTTCATTGTGAACACTTACTGTGTTTCGGTCTCTGCGCTCAGACTCCAGCACCTCACCTCCTAGCCTGGTGCCTGCGGGGGGTTCATTTCACCTCCCTCGTGTCCCTGTTTTTTATTCTCTAAAATCATGACAGTCTTAGAGTTTGATGCACATAAGGTCAAACTCTGTTTCCCGGCCTCCTTTGCAGCTAGATGAGGTCACCTGACCACATTCCGGCTGATGGGATGCAGGAGGAAGTGAGGAGCCCACTTGCATGCCCGGCCCACAAACTACCTTCCGTCTTATCTTGCTCCTTAGCCTCCAGGCCCCAGGCTGATTGGATGAACCAGGGTGATCATGAATCAACAAGACGGCAGAGCTACAGGCTGGAACACACCTGAGTCCCAGGTCATTGTCTTGTGATGTGAACAAGAAATAATAAACCTTTGTTGCCTAAGCCACAAAGGCGTCAGATTTATCTGTTTCTGCAGTCCGGCCTCATCAGAGAGCTACCCACCTCGTGTGGCATGCTGTGCCTTTAAATAAAATATTAATACCACTGCCTTTAAAATGTAAAGTAAATAAATCAGAGCACCCCCTACTAAATTGGGTGAGATACGCCTTAAGGTTGGCAGGAGTTTGGAGAAGAGAGAAATTGCCGTTTGCAGGAGTAAGCAGTCAAAGGGTGCCAAGTGGGACCTGCAGCGGGGCGGTGGAATGCAACTGGGCTCCTGGGGGGGAATGGGAAGGGGCGACTCACTCATCCAAGGGGTGTTTGTCGACCAGCTGGAGCAGGAAGAGCATAGAGGCACCCTCTTTACGGCTGCTGGGAAGGAGAGGAAGACCAGAGTAGGGGTCAGGCTCGGCCTGCATAAAGGCCTCCTGTGGGGGGGACTCTTTCCCACCATGTTCACATTCTAACTGGACCCCCAGGACTGTCCTGGAAGGACCCCCACCTCTCAGCAGTCGCAGAGGTGGCCTTGCTTGCTGAGGTCCCCGAGAAGCCGCAGAGTTGAAGCTTCAGAGGACCCAGCTCAGGAGGGGGGTGCAGGAGAGGGGCATGTACAATGCCTGGAAGTCCCTTTCTCTGAAGGCCCCGGAAGCCACATGGCTGGTGCTTGGACCCACATCACCAGTGTCTGCGTCAAAGGCAGAGCATGCGTGTAAACCGGGTGACCTCGCTTTCTTCAGGACCTTCTGTCCGACTCCCACTGCCTCCCGCCCACCCAGAATGAAACTGCCGGGCTGTGATGGACCGCGTCTGGCCCTGAGGAAGGGGCCTGGGGGGGTTTCGCCCGCACCTCCTGGGAGCTCTTAGACATTTCCAGGCCCTATCCCTTGCTTCTAGGAGAGGTCAGGATCTGAGTGCTGACCACCGAAATGTGCACAGGGATCAAGTACAGCCCTCCCAACCTGCCCCTAACCCTTTTTCCTAGCTGGATACAAGGATCTGATGGAGGACTCCCAGCACTAGGCCCCAGAGGAAGGCAGGGTCACATGACCTTAGGAGTCTGTGTGCTTCGAAGACCGAAAGTGTCCCCTCCACTCACACAGGGCAACTAGAAACAGTCTTTGATCCCATGAGACTTCTGAGTTCTGGGAGTTATTTGTTCCCGCAGCCAGCATGACCTGACTCTGGCTAATGCCATCCTGCCTCCGTCAGCTCTGCAGGCTGCCTGTCACCGACTTCGGTGCCCACCTTCCCACACGGCTCGCTGACCTCACCGGCTCCTCGGCATCTCCCATCCAGAGCCAGGCCTGCTCCTGCCTCGGGCCTTTGCAGCCGCTCCCCCCAGCCAGCCAGGCCTTCCCCTGACTGCACGGTTGGTCCCTTCCCATGACCCCGTTCTCAGACAGACGTGCCCTGATCTTTCTGTCCTACAGGAGCTCCCACTAACCATGCAACTCCTAGCATTTGTCTAGAATGACTTTGTCTAGCTAACCTTTTGCTCCTTTTGTTTTAATCTCTTCCCTCTAAAATATAAACTTCATGAGGCCAGGACTTGGCCTGCTTTGTTCACTACCATCCCAGCTCTTGGGACTTTGTAAGGATTTAAAAAGTATAGGGTGAGCCCTGGCTGGTGTAGCTCAGTGGATTGAGCGTGGGCCTTCGAACCACACAATCGCAGTTCGATTTCCAGTCAGGGCACATGCCTGGGTTGCAGGCCAGTTCCCAGCAGGGGACTCACGAGAGTCAACCATACAGATTTTTTTTTCCTTCTCTCCTTCCTTTCCTCTCTAAAGATAAATAAATAAAATCTTTTAAAAAAATAAAAATTAAAAATAAGAAGTATAGGGTGGGACAAGGGTGGGTTTACAGTTGTAAGCACAGAGCGTATTCCTGTGTTATCATCATTTATTAATTACTGTATTGTTTTTCCTATGAACAACTGTACATCTACTCTTGCCCCACCCTGTGTCTGTTGAATGAATGAGTAATGAATGCGTGTGTGAGCAAAGCTGGGTCCCATGACCCTGGGCTCTCATCCTTTCAGCCACACCACAGGATTCGCTCAGTCACCAAACATCTTAGAGCAGAGGGTTTTTCCACCAGTTTACCTGCGAAGGGTGAGTCTGGTCTAAGGTTCAAGGTCAGTTTGTCTATTTAGCCAACCAAGAGAGGTCTCAGGTATCTCAGTAACGTCCCCAGAGCAGAGAGAGGGTTGTAGCCCTGGGTGTGCAGGTTCCCTGGATGCTGGCTGCTGCTGAGTTTAGCACGCGGGTCTGGAATAAGTCAGAGGTATTTTTCCATTTTGCTGGAAAGAGCAGTGACTCGCCCCTCACTGTAGGAGGCTAGGGAGTGCAAGGGGAAAGCCCAGAGCAGCCCCTTGAGGGATTTACAGCCAACCCCTGCCTGGCCTCACCAAGACCCAGAGAGACTGGTCTTCTGGCACTTTCTCCAGGGAGAGCCAGCCTGGCCTTGGCTCAGGGAGACAAACCACTCGGGGCAAGTGGCCCTGCTCATGGCCCTCCACTGAGCTAGCCTGGTTCTGCCCACTTGGCAGATGGGCCAACAGAGGCCTTATGAGTGCAGGAAGGCCTCATGAGGGCAGGAAGGCCTCGCCGGTGCTGCCTGTAGCTTGTGACAAGCCAGGCGCAACTCCTAGCTTTCCACCAGTAAAATGGAGAGCCGATGGGTTCCAGCCTTCACCCCAATTCATGAGATGACCACTCACAGAATCAGCCCTTCCTTACAGGTTCCGAAACCAAGGCACGAGCAGTTTAGCAGCGTGTCCGTGCAGGGTACAGAACTCGGGCTCGGATCTGGCGGTCTGTGCACTTGACTGGTATGCTGCTCACAGCTTGCTCATGGTCTCCCTGCAGCTGGCCTTTGGGGAACCTTCAGGATCAAATGGGGTGACGGGTGTGGCAGGAGCTGTAAACTGACCGTAGGGGAGGGGAAGGTGGTCCTGAGAGGACGGAGAAAAAATCTAGATTAGTCAGGGCTGTTTCAAGAAGCTGAACCAATAGGGCATACCGAGAGAATGAGAGTTATTTTAGGAGTCGGCTCGTGAATCCTGGAGACTGGAGATCCGACACCTGCTGCCCACCCCAGGTCTCCAGCCTGCCCCCTCCACCCTGCAGATCTTGGACTGGCTGGCCTCTGCAATCCCTTGAACCAAGTCCTTAAAATCAATTTCTTTTCTCTACATTTACACAAGCAGTTGATTGTTTCTCTGGAGAACCCTCCCACCCTCACACACCCTCACACATACGCGCATGTGCGCCCCAAACCCCCTGGTGGTTCATCTTGACCACCAGGACCAAGTCCAAACCCCTCTCTGGCTTACAAGGCCTTTCCCC
This sequence comes from Sturnira hondurensis, assembly GCF_014824575.4. NCBI lineage: Eukaryota > Metazoa > Chordata > Mammalia > Chiroptera > Phyllostomidae > Sturnira > Sturnira hondurensis. Next base: position 4,939,789 of record NW_028093774.1, on the reverse strand, counting down.
ACTTCTCCCTTGTCCCTGCCCCCAGGCTCAGCACTGTCACCCCCGCCCCCCGCCACTTTCCAGGCTCAGTCACACTTGGCTCCTCAGTTTCTCACAAAAAGGCCCCTTCTTTCAGTCCAGTCAACTCTCCAAGCCTCAGGGTCTTTGCACATACCACGTACCGCGCCCCCCCAATGCCCCAGGAGCTCTGTCCTGCCCACCCTCCTGGTTAACCTTTCCTTCTTCTTAAATGGGACCTCCATGGGAACCAGCCCCCTGTTCGCTTAGCACACAAGCAGCTAAACAATCACTTGCAAAACTGCATGTTTAGCATCTGTCTTCCCCCAAAGCCTAGGTCCACCGGCTGGGAAGCGTCAGAGCCTGCTTCGTTCTCATGGAGTCCTCAAGGCTTGTGTCTGGCGCGTCGTAGGTCCACATGCACTTTGAAAGGTCGAATATATGAATATCCGTTATGCCCCAGCTGTGTGTTTGCATTGGGTACAAGGGTTGTTTTCTCTCACCCCTGATCACATCATATTGTTTGTCTGGATGACAGAGCCGCACACTAAAAGATTTCCCCATCATTGCACAATCCGTGCTGTATACAGCAACCACACCGGGACCTTTCGCCCACTGTCTGACTGCTTCCGAGGCGGCCTCTCCCAGCTCTCTCCCTACCCGCCCGTGTCATCCAGCGGCACATCCCTGCTCCTAGGTCTCATCTCAGATTCCATCTTTCCATCTAATGGGACAGCCTGCTGGCAAATGCAGGCTCCAGGACCAGCTCCGCTGCTGATTCTCTGTGTAACCGGGGCCAGTCGCTCCACCTCTCCGGCCAGGAGCTTCCCCTGGAAAGTAAGAAGGTGAGTGAGCGGATCACCGGGGCCCTCGGCCAGACCCTGCCGTCCACCGCCCTCTATTTCCCTCTGCGCCTCAGCCTGCGGCTCCTCTCTGCCAGACTCCTTCGCCCGGGAGCAAAATCCGCCCCCTGCTTTTCCACCCCACGTAACTCCTAAGCCACTGGCCGTGCCGTGTCATCCATGGCAGCCACGCCAGCCATGCCAGCCATGCCAACCTACAGGTAAAATTAGGCCAGGTCAGACACTCAGAACCCGGGACCAGCTGGGGGCTCTTTGGAGCTCCGTGAGTAGGACAAATCAGCCCACCTCCACATTCTCCTTTTTGTTGCCAAATTATATTCTTAATACAAAAGATTATATGCATTCACCATATATGTAAATCAAACCATCATACCATATGCCTTGAACTTACACAGAAATGTATGTCAATTATTCCTCAATGAAATGTACATAAAATTTGTAACATCAGCATCGTGTCAACCACATAATAATAAACTGCCTCCCAAATACTCGACAGCCAGGCTAAGACATAGAACATGACCGACAAGTCAGAGGTCCCACGTGCCCTTCTGGACCACAGCACCTTGACCATAGTCCAGCCTCATGTCCATCCACTCAAAGGTCAAGTTCATGGAAACGAGCCTGTGCTGGGCCTAACTCCATCACTCATCCACTTCTTGGTTGAAAGTCTCCATGAAACTGCGTGCTGGCGTGGCTCAGGTCGGCCACCCAAACAGCCCCAGTGACATGGTGGCTATCTTGAAGTAAAGCACCACCTGAGACCCAGATGGTGCTGTGAGGACACTCTTCCCTTGGGGTTGTTTCTCCAGAAGTTCCCGAGCCCTTCACACAAAAAGGCCACTGCGACTGGCCGGCAGCTGGAACCCTGAGCACCCCATCTCAATGTGGAAGGGAGGGATAGGGACAGAGCCAAAGCCATGGCGTCTCCCGGTGCCTAATGTGGCCAAGATTGCTCACTGTCCACGTGGATGTGCTATCCTTCATTCTGGTAACACTCGTGTGTCTGGGCACGAGGTGAGACTGCGTTCCCCTGCCTGTGGTGGACACGGTGCCGGCTGCTGGGGGAGGGGCTAGAATCTAGACACAGGGAGTGCGTCCGCACATTCTCTTTCCTTTTATCCTGAGATGGAGCCTAGACAGGGTGTCGACCCAGCTTCAGTTGCGCAGATAACACAATGTACCTCAGGAATAATGGAGCGACAGAAGCTGGAACCCAGGCCCCTGATGAGTGTGTGTGGTCCAGCCACCCCGACACCGTGGGTCGTCACTCACACGAGAGCAAGGGAGATACACTTCAATGCACTTAGCCACTCTCGGGCATTAAGGCAGCTCTTTGCTGCAGAACATGCGTGGCTCTCCCTCTAATACACCCACCGACCAGAAAGGACATGGTATCCCGGGACGCAGAGGGGAAATACCATTTGCAGGCACAATGCCACATCAGGAAAAGTTCACCGGCCAACCAGCCTCCTCCCAACTCATTTGCCATGTGCGGTAGGACCTTGGCCTTCAGGCAACACCGGTGTCACCAGTAGATACACCTGTGAAATGTGCACGAGGCCTGAGTGGAGTAACACATTTCTCTGTTATTTCCGTAGCCAGAAGTAGGGGGTCGGCAGGGAATGGTTCACAGAACTGGCAGGACCTGGGGCAGATTTCCACGCCTAAAATACTGTTTGTTGAGGGTTAAGGAAGAGCCTTGGTCCTGCTGCGGGGAATACCTGCGATTAACTTCTAAAAACTGTGTGGGGCACATGAAAAGCAAAAGAGAAGAAGGAGACAGTGAGAAGCACAGACGAAAACCCCGATGTGAAACGAACTTGAAAGGGAGATCTGAGATTTGAAAGCAGAGAGATGGAGAGAATAAAGAAGCTGCTGGTAGGGATCACATTTCACCACGTCAAAGGCTCGGCTTTCCATCTGTCCCAAGTCCCATCATCACGGAGACGAGAGCCATCTGGCTGTTGCACGCTACCCTCCAGCGCTGGTGGTTTTCCAGCAGCCCTGCCCCACGGGGAATGTTATTCGTGAGTCACAGGCAAGAGATGTCAGCAGGGCCTCCCTCGTCACTCCAAAGAGCCTCTTGTGCAGATGGTGGAGCCGGGCTCAGTGACTGGCCATCCTGGGAGCATGTGAAGGCGACAACTTGTTCTCACAGCGTGGTCTTTGATCTTCACAGCCTGATGCTACGGCTGAGTGGAAGGGCAAAGGGCTTGGAGAAGGGATGTGGTGTGCCTTAGGATGGTGAGGACGGGAGAAGGTGGACTTCCGGCTCTCAGGTGGCGCGTCTGCCTCCTGTCTCTGATGTGGCAGCTGTCACCTCCCTCCCTTCTGTGGGAATGCTGACCACCTCCTTCCAGGATTTGGGGTGACCCAGCAGAGCTCATGGCTCCTCGCCTCAGCAAGCCCCCACTGAGCTCGGAATGGCCAGACAGCATCTGTGGGTACGTGGCCCATGCCCCGACTCTGTACATGTTTTCTGAGCCTGTCACTCAGACAGTTTCTTACAGCACATCTGCCCAGAGCTGCAGCCAGACACCAGCATTTCTGGAAGATTCGTGGAGTGTTTCTCCTGCAGTCTGGGCTCTCAGGGACAGCCTTCTGGGGCACGAACCGCTCAGCAGGGCCCAAGGGGTGAAGGGATGTCACTGGAAGAAGGGAAGGGTGGGTGATGGGGGTGCCCAGGAATGGCAGGGTGCACACTCATTCGGCAGAACCGGGGATTGGAATGCTGACACACTCCCGTCTGAGTTAATACACTGACACTTTCCCTGTGCCATCCCCCAACACTCTGATCACCCTAGCCCCCACTCCTGGAACCCTCCAGCCTCCCTCTGTGGACTGGATGGTGTCCCCCAAAAGGAACTGAAGACCTACCTCCAGCACCTGTGAATGTGACCTCAGCCAGAATTAGGGTCTTTGCAGGTAATCAGGTCATGACAAGGCCGTCAGGGCGGGCTTCAGTCCACTGGGTTGCATCACCAGGTACCATATAAGGAGGGTTTTGGATTCCGGACTAAAAGGGGGGAGGTTGGAGGTAAGTTTCTCCGCAAAACGTTTGTGGTCCCGGTGCCGTCCAATGTGAGCATCAGCTCCCCTTCTTCCCCACATCACCTCCAACCCCGAGCCATTGCGTTTGTTCTCTGGGAAAAGCAGGGAAGAGAGAGGAGAGGGGAGACAGGAAGCTGAACAGCACGGGACTCGGTGAAAATCTGCCTGCTGAGCTCTGGTGCCCCAGCCCCATTCCTGTCCTGTCCCCAGAAGCCACGGCTAGGCTCTTGCCTCCCCAGACAGGGGACCCGCAGGTTCTTCTCTGGGAAACTGAGTGGCCCCAAAAGAAACACTTCAGCATTGACCTTGGGTAGTCACCCGCACAGCACTCCTGCTTGTGGATGGATCGTTCCTACATGGGGCTCCCCTGTCACTGAGTCCAGTGTGTCACTCAGACCAGCTCAGGCACATAGAAGCTTGGACCAGCCATGGCATTGGCCTTTGAGAAAGCCTGTTAGCCTAAAGGCAGAGGCCAAGGATAAGCAGTGCAGAAAACAGAAGAAACTTTTAAAGTTACAATTAATATCTTCAGAAGGGTAAAATACCACATCCATTATACAAGAACGAGGTGCTACAAAAATGAGCAAGAATAAGAAGAGATCTTGCGTATTAAACGTGTCATAACTGAGGCTGAGAGAAAAATCTCAGAAAAATACACAGCTATCCAACAAAGGACTTGTATCCAGAATATATAAAGAGCTCCCCAAACTCAACAATAAGGACTCCAACAACCCAATTTAAAAAGTGGACCAAAGATTTGAATAGACAGTTTGGAACCAGAGGGCAACTGACTCGGGGGCGCGTGCAGCCTGGCACCGCTCAGCCAAAAAGCAGAGGCAGGGATAGGATTCTAAATGCGCTTCCATTCATGTCAGAGACCAGCAGCTTGAGAAGGTGACTGGTAAAAGCCCTAATGTCCACCCTCCTTTGAGCTTTCCGAGGCAAGTCGACACGGGGGAAATGTGGGGATTCAGGAGAGGCAACTCCTGCGGGGGGCGGGGCACAGATGTGCTGCTTCTCTTGGGAGTAAAGGAGGGAGAGCCGAAACCGGAGTCTCGGCGTCTCAGTGCTTCTTCCCAAGCTCGTTCCCTTCGTTCCGTGCTATCTCCCCAGTTGCATTCAGTTGCATTAACATTCCTGCCCTTCCTGGACACCTGTGACTTATGGCCAGCAAAGCTACGCATTCTCTGGTTAGGAGGGAGATGTATAAACAAACCATTTGCTCCCAAGTGTTTCTTATGAGGAGAGATAAGGTCTTGCAATTCACCAGCTGGCTGTAAGTTGCTCAAACTGTTTGGCCTTGTTCGATGTCCTTACCTCAGTTTCCCCATTCCACTTGCCCAGAAATTTTCCTGGCTTCTTACTATCCTGACTCAATTTTAGCCAAAAAGATAGATGACGGTGAATAAGGAGATGGAATGATGCTCCACACTGATTGTCACTAGTGAAAAATGCACATTAAAAACACAAGAAGATACCGCTACCTGCCTAGCAGAATAGCTCAGAGTCACCGAGCGCTGGCAAACTGTGAGCGAGCTGGAGCTACTGTATATTGCTGGTGGGAACGCGCCCCGATGGAGACAGTTTGGAAACCAGCGGGGCAGCTTCTTAAAAAGTGAAACGTGCACTTACTCCACGATCCCACCCCGCAGCTCCTAGACTCAAGAGAAAAGGAAATAGACGTTCAAAGGCGTGTACACGGAGTCTCACAGCTGCTTCTCTGTAATAACAGTTCAAAACCAGACACCCACCCAGATGTTCGCGGACAGATAGAGGGGTTAGCCAACTGTAGCACAGCCAGCTCCTCCACAATAAAAGCAGAGCTCGTATGCACGCCAGCGTCGGTGGATTTTGAAGTAGCGTGTTGAGTAAAAGAAGCCAGAGCAGAAGAGAACATACTGTATGATTTTATTTTTATTAAACTCGAAAGACTAAAAGACTACAAACTAATCCACAGGGGCCAACCGCGAAGTGAGTGGAGGGGGAGGGCCACGAGGGAGGGACTTCTAAGGGACCCCCTGGGGAGACAGATGTGTCTGTTGTTTTCATGGTGGTGATGATTTCAAAGTGTATTCATATGTGAAAACGTATCAAATCATGCACTTTAAATAGGTATGGTTCATGAGGTCAATTTTACTTCTGTAAAGCTGTTTAAAAATATGGAAACTACAATTTAAATGTTTGAAAGGCGGGTTAGATAGTAACATCAAGGAAGTTTTCCAAAGTAAGAAGAAAAACAATAATAGAAATTTTCAAAAATTCTGAGAGAACCACATGGTTCAGGATCTAAAATGCAGAAGCTTCGGAAAAGGGAAACAGAAGCCAAAGGAAGGAACTTGTCAAGAAAACGTAACCTTACTTAGAAAAAGGATCTTTGCAGATGTGATTAAGATGCCGAGATTATTCTGGATTGTTCCAGTGCACCCAGGCAGAGGGTGACTCGGAGGAGAAGGCCCCGTGAGCAGCAAGCAGAGAGGGCAGGGACGTGGCCGTGAGCCGAGGGGTGCTGGCGGCCCCCAGAAGCTGGCGGAGAGAGCAGGGCCCTGCCGGCACTCTGGTGTTGGGCTTCCGGCCTCCAGACCCGTGAAGGGGTGTGTTTCTGTTGCTTTAAGCCACTGAGGTTGTGGTAACTGGGGACAGCGGCCCCCGGAGACCGAGCAGACCTGATGGTGGTGCGGCGCTTGCCTCCCCGTAACAACACAGCCGCATCACATTCCATGCCACACAGGCTTAGGAGCATGGGAACCGGTGGCAGATATAACCAGTATTTTACATAATCATAGTGAGAAGATGGGGGAGGGGAAGCAGGAGGGATGTATGTGTGTATACATGTGTGTATGGTAACCCACAGGACAGAGGACATGCAGAGTGAGACGTCCTGCCAGCGTAGGGAGCAGCACACACCGAGGCTCAGAGTCGGGGTGCACCTGGAGGTGCGGACTGGCCCGAGCAGCGTGGATGTCCACAGGGCAGTGTCCTGAGCGCGCTGGCTCCCGCCGGGGGCCCCTGCATCTCTGAACCCCCTTGCTGAGTCTGGGGGACTTCCCACCCACTGAGCCTGGGAGGATGGCAGATGTTCCCCAACCGCTCTTGCAACTGGGGTGCAGGGAGGTGACCAGGAATCCCAATCTGCTATTCCCACTCAGGTCTTGGAGTCGGAAATCAGTGAGCACCTAAGATCCCCTCCCAGGAAGTGGTGGCAGCTGTACCCAGCCCTGGACGCAAGGGGGGCAGCGTGGCACCAGCAGCGGCAGCGGCGGCAGGGTCTGCACAGGAGCCGCTTCAGGGGGCTTTTGGGCACCAGGCCACCCGCCTAGCATGCCCCACCCCCGGGGATGTGAGCCGTGTGCCCGGGGCCTTGGGGCCAGGCTGCCTGGTTTCTCCTGTCTGTCTCTAAGTGCTCTGTGAGCACAGGGCCCGGGAGGGGCTGATTTGCTCACTCAGTCCGCAACTGTTCCCTCCTCACTTCCCGGTGCCATTTGACATCACTCACTTTGGCTGACCTGAGGTTGCTAAAAATAGCCCCAATAAACCTTGGAAGCAAAATGTGACCCTCAGGGAAGGAAGAGGTTGCCTCCTCACTTTCTGAATCACTCCGTCTGGGAAGAGACGCAGGAAGGGCAGCCAGCCACACAGTCCCACCCGCCCACGGGGCGCCCTGGCCTATTTCTGGCCATGGGGACCTTTGGATCCGGCTCCCACCTTGACACCCTCCGGGTTAGTGACAGGGTGACGTTTAGGACAGCAGTGCCTATTCGTGGGACAGGAACAGCGGGACATGCTTGCCCACTGTCACCCTGATGTGGGGGCTGGTTCCACCAATAGCCCTGGAGGACCCCTCCCCACATCCCAAGATGCCTTGGTGTCCCACAGGGCACAGAGGGGCCTCCCTCTCAGAGGCGCCCCTCCCCCACCCAGGCTCCTGCTGTGCCCAGTTTAGGACCCAACATGAGAGATCTCCTGCCTCCCCAAAGTGTCTCTGGGGACTGGGGTGCTCTATGCCTTCTACGGCTCCCTCTCTCCCTGGCAGGTCACATCCCCTGTGCTGATAATTCAAGGGTCACTCACGTCACGTGCTGTGAGAAGGGGCCACGTTTGGAGAGGGGTGGACAGGTCTCTCCCAGCTCTGAAGGCTCAGGCTGGGGCTGGGGGGCTGTTCATCCTGACCACGGGAAACGGGGACCAGCCTTACCTGGCTCTTCGAGCCCTGGGCTGGCACGTGGGAACAGAGCTGGTCTCAGTGGGTGTTTGGTGGACAGACATCCTCGGCACGATGGATGGACAGAGGGATGGGTGAGTAAGGATTCTGAGAAGGCCACAGATGCAATGGAGAAGGTGTGGATTGCGCGTGAGAAAAACTGGCCCGTGGCCGTCTGCAGCCCTCTCTTACCTGCTCAGTGAGCGCTCACTGAACACCTGGTGTGCGTCTGCCGTGGACTGGCGGGCAGTGCAGAGACACGGCCCCCGCCTGCCAGGAGCTGTGAGTTCACAGGGGATTCCCGCAACATACAAGTGAACATGCACACACCCCTGCATATATGTGGTGGCATCCCATAGACAGCCCCCGGGTGACACAGAAGAGCAGGCCTGACCGAGGAGGCTCCTTGAGGAAGACCCACTGAGGCTGCTGCTCAAAGGGAAGAAAGAGGACTTGACCTTGGGAGCTGAGGGAAGAACATGCTCAGGGAGGGGTTGAGGAGCCAACGTGGCGATGCCCTGGGGCAGAAAGCACTGGGAGAGGGAGCAGGCCCGGAGCTGAGTTGGATTTTAGGTACAGGAAGGTGGTTTGCCATCCTGAAAGCCCTTCTGGCCCGAGAACACAGCAGTGATTCATCCCCAGGCACTGAGGGCCCGAGGGGGGGGGGGAGTGGGGGTTGGTGCTTAACTGCAAAGGACCACCCAGGCATCGTGTCCAGTGGTCAGACTCCTCTTGTGGCTGTTGGGTGTCTCGTACATGATTCCTTGTCAGTCAAAACCCACAGAACCGGCCACCACAAGGAGCGAACTTCCCTCCCTGGCCAGGTGGCTCCGTTGCTTAGGCGTCACCCATAGCACCAAAAGGTTTCCGGTTCAGTGCCGGGGCACTTACAGGAGGCAACCAATCGATGTTCTTCTCTCACATCAATGTTTCTCTCTCTCCCTCTCTCAAAAAAATCAATAAACCTATCCTTGGCTGAGGATTAAAAAAATTTTTAAAGAGTGAACTTTCCCATGTGCACATTTTTTAAAAGTCATTTAATGAAAAAAGACCTGTCGGGCAGCAGTGCAGAGAAGGGGAGAGAGGGGCGGGAGGGGACACGGGGGACTGGCCGGGGTCACTGCTGCGCCCGTAGCGGGTGTGGCTGGGTCCGGGCAGGTGGTGACCGGCTGTAGGGACATGTACAGGAGCTCAGGTTGTTGACCTTCCGGGAGTCTCTGTTCCTTCCTGGAGAACATGGGACAATGATTCCCTCTGGGAGCTGACCATGACCATGACCTCTGTAACCAACCTCCAGGGCCTGGCGAGAGCAAGGTGCTCAGCACCGGGAGCCAGAGGGTGGCAGTGACTGACCTCGGAGAGCCTTGGGTGAGCTGTTCGGCCAGGAAGCTGCTGGGGCTGCATTCAGAAAACAGAGGCAAAGGAGACTCACTCAACGGTGAAGGGCATCCGGCTGGGGGCCGCCGGCCTGTGGCTCAAGTGACGTCACGGAGCAGAGGAATGTGGCCCAGAAAGTCATGTACTGAAGAGAGTTCCTCTTCCCGGGGAGGCTAGGACACTGGAGTTGGGGGCTTAATGGGGGTCTCGCTGGAGCCACTCTGGGCACCGGGGGTGGGGGCACTGGGAATAACCCGGGAAAGCCCGGACGCAGCTGCACCCACAGGGAGGTGGAGACTCTGCCTGGAGCCCCACCTGGTGCAGGCTGAGCGCAGGGGCCAGGAGGCCTGGGTGACCTTGGGCGGGTTACCCGACCTCTCTGCCTGGTGATAAGATGCGGGTGAGCAGCACCCACGTTGGTGGTGGAAAGGAGGCTGATGCTGATGGGGATGAAGGACCGACCCACTGGGTCACACAGTCCTCGCCCTCCCCAGCCCCATGGGAGGGCTGTGTTTGAGCCCATGAGTGGGGAATGAGGGAGGGGAAGGACATCACTGCAAAACAGTCTGGGGCTTCCTCAAAAAGCTAAACATAGAGTTAAGCACCTGACACAGCAGTTTCCCTCCTGGAACTGAATTTCAGAAGAACTGAAAACAGAAAATCAAATACTTTTACATGGAGGTTCATATTCACAATAGTCAAAAGGTAGAAATAGCCCAGATGCCCACCGACGTGTGAATGGACGAGCAAACACGGTCTCTCCGTGGCGTGGAATGTCACTTAGGCGTAAACCGGTATGAGGGCCTGACACACGCTCCAACATGGATGATCCTCACAAACATCACACCGAGTGTAAGGAGTCAGACCCTGAAGGCCCCGTGATGATACCCCGAATATGGAAACCCCCAGACACAGCAGACTCGTGGTTGCCAGGGGCCGGAGTGGTGGGGAGTGACGATGCCCTGGGTGTGGGGTCCCCTTGGAGGTACTGAAACTGGGAACTAGAAAGAGGGGACCGCTGGACATACTGCCGATGCACGCAACGATGAGGAGCTGCCGGCTTTGAAAGCGTTACTGTGTGTCACATGAACTTCACCTCTTAAGTTTTCTAAAAAGGGGGGGAAGGGAGGGTTCTTCCCGTCCGCACTGCCCAGGAGAGAGGGCTGTTTGGTGAGGACTGACTGTTACACTAATCCCCCCCAACCCTCCCTGTACCCTCGAGTGGGTGCGCAAATATCCTTATTTGACCATGAGGAGCCTGGAGCTCTGGCAGCTATTAGCGGCAGTTCTGGGCTTAAAGTCAAGGACAGAACCTCTATCGTCGACCCCCACCCCGCTGCTCTGCTCGTCGCCGCAGATCAACCGTCTTACCTGAGTTCCACCACCTGTGAGGCAGGGGTTGCAGTCCCCACGCCACCTAAGGAAACTGATGAACAAAGTCATGTGTATGAAGCCACCCCAGCAACGAGGGACAGGGGACTAGCCCTGAGGAAGCCAGTCGTGGGGAGCTTGGGGAGCCCAGACAGAAAGTGAGGGGTGTAGAGACAGAGCTCAGAGCGAATGGGGGCTTCCCAAGCAGGTGCACCTCTCTGGGCTGGAGAGCAAAGGGACTGCTGTGCAGAGCGGAGGGGAGAGGCCCAGGTGGGGAAAATTGTACTCAGAGCACAGTGGGAGCTCAGAGCGGGGGCGGGAGGGCTGAGACCCAGGCCGGGACGGGGCTGATCGGAAAACACGGGAGAGAGATGGACCCAGCCAGGCGGTGCAGGGGTCTGGCCGGTGTCTCGGGGTGTCTCCCCTGAGCACAGGGTCCATGGCGCCACCTCTGGACAGAACCCAGAGTTGGGGTTTGGGAGGGCGAGTGGGATGGGGAGGGTCATTCGATATCCTTCCTGGTCCCCTGGAGTCCTTCGAGGAGAAACCTACCAAAGCTCAATTCCATCACTTACCAGAGTAATGCCTCTCTGAGCTCAGTTTCCTAAAGAAGAGGGGGCCGGAGGGTGAGGACAGGAGAGCAGGGAGGGGACAGGAGAGGCCCAGGAATGGTGGGCTTTGGGCCATTTGTTCAGGCTGGTGCCGAGGCTGCCACCTTGATGGCGGGGCCCCAGGTTCAGTGGGAAGTTCAAGGACCTGCATGCAGAGCCGGCTTCCTGGGGTCAGTCCCAGAGAACGAGGGGCCACGGGAGGCCAGGAACCAGCATCCAGAGTCAACCTGAGGCTTTCCCAGCCTCCCAAGCCCCCCAGCAGCAGGAGCTGAGTAATCACCTCTCAAGACCCACTGGGCAACAGCCCCCGGGCCAAGGACGGAGTTAGGAGGTGTGACCAAACTGACTGGCTGACCCACTGACCAGGGCTCCTTCCCACCCAACCTGAGCAACCGCCAGTCCGTCATCCCCAACAGGACCGGGGCTGGCCGTCACCTCGCAGGGCTCCAGACAGAGGATAGACAGACGGACAGAGGGCTGGCCTCCCTGTGCCCACCTTCACTCCGCTCCCCACGTGCTTCCCCCACCTCACCTCTGCGCTGAGGACAGCGGGCACCTCACTCACTCCCTGAGTCTGAGGGCTGGGAAAACCAAGTGGGGTGGAGATTGTGAGGAAAGCAACCTGTTTCAACAAGTTCAACGCAAACAGAAGAATGTGTTTTCTACGCTGCTCCCGCGGCTCAGACAAGCTGTAAAACACAAACCGTGTCATTTCCATCGTGTCACACGTGAGCTAAAGGAACTGATACTGGCCCTGAAAACGCATGGAGCAAGATAAAGATGAATGGCCAAACACGTGATGAAAATTTAGAACTGGGGCATTCAACAGCCAGTAGCTTCTCTCTGGGCCACGGGCAGCCCCTGGGAAATGAGGGCTGCAACTGAGCCCTGGGAGGGGGGCCACAGGGCTGGGGGCACCTCCAGGGGCAGGACGGGGGCCAGACAGAGGGCCGCACAGCCCCCGGGACACACTCTGTCGGGTCCCGGTTGTGAACGTGAGCGCCAACCAGTCAACACTACAGGCCTGGCACGTGTGTTGCTATGACCCCACCCTCCGGGGTTCGGGTCCAGGGCTGGTCTGTCTGGGGCGGACACCCAACCAGCCCTTCCGCGTGCGGCTGCTGATGAGCAGAGAGCGGGCTCAGCTTCGTGGTCCCGCGGCGTGCCGTCCTGGACCAAAACACAGCCCACTTCTGGAGGCCCATGGAAAATGGCCTTTCTGGGGTGGGGGTTTGAGGACCTCGGCCTCACACACAGATGTTTGGAGAGAATGTTCTGGAACACTGAAGTGGAGAGGCAGACATCTGTAAACAAATATGCACGCAGGCACGTCTATAGCCTGCTTTTGTGTTCTGTGCGGTCTTTTCTCCACCCCAGCACGGTTGGATGGGGCGGGAGGGGGGCGCTTTTCCCCAGCGATAAGGTTGTATGTTCATTCCATCAGCAGCTGTTCACGGCGTGCTGGCCCAGTGCGGCACCAAACCTAGACAGCAGTGGGACCGGAGTCCCCGCCTTGTGGTACACGCGTGTGTCGGTGCGTGGAGAAAAACCCCAGGCTGCGGGGTGCAGGCTGGACCTGGACCCTGAGTGGGCACAGCAGGAAAGGGCCCTGACGGCCTCCCAAGAGCAGGGCAGAAGCCACCAACAGAAGCAAGGGACGGGCACTCCGGGCGGAGATGATGGCACAGGTGGACCCCAGAGTCAAGTGCTGTCCGGCCAAGTTCAGAGCCTTACGTGGTTTTGTGGGGCTAAAGCTCAGGGGCTAGATGTGAAGCCAGAGAGGTCAGAGGGCAGGAGGGCAAGAGGGCAGGTTCTCAGCTTCCTGGGGAGGCCATTAGGGTTCCTGGGAATAACTGGAGCCCTGAGTGCAGGGCTGGGCTCTTTCTCTCTGAGTGCAGCTGGGCCAGCTGGAGCCTGAGATCTGGCAGGGCTGAGCCCCCACGGGCCCCGGCCAAGCCACCTGGATGGCGAGAGGTTTCGTGAGTGAGCAGCCACAGAGGTCTTGCAGGAAGGGTTCAGCCAAATTTTCTCACGGCAAAAATGAAGTACAAAACACATGCTAATCCAGAAATAAATTGGTGTGAGTTGTAATTGCATCCGTAAGGAGCTCCTTCTGGACGCAATGGTTCCCCACCCCAGTTACGTCCCAGACAGGGAACTGGCCTCAGTTTGGGGCTCCCCCCTCAGCATGAGCACAACCGATTCATTCACTTCTCCCTAAAAATGAACATTCCAGCTACATAGATGTCTGATAAAAGAGTGGGTGAGTGGCTGGATGAGTGGGTGTGTGAGTAGATAAATGGGTGGGTGGGGAAGGGGGTAGAAGGATGGATGGACGTACGGATGGATGGATGGATAGATAGTTGGATGAATTGGGTAGCTACAAATATAAATGAGTGAGTGAGTAATTGTTTTGTAAGAAAATAAAGATTCTTTTTATGTCAGGACACAACACAATGGCACTTGGACGGAAGGAAGGCAGAGCTTTGTGTTCTGTGCGTTCCAAACCAGAGAAGGGTCTGGGCAGAGCTGCATGGGGGCTGCGCCCAGGAGCAGGGTAGCAGCCCATTGGAGCTTCAGGGAGCGGTTTCCGTCCTTTGATCAGGCAGGGTCAGCCGGGCTTCTCAGGCTCCCTGTGGACCATCTAATTTGAATAATTTTATGAGGTCCTAGGGATAGGAGTTAACCACAGTGGTTTGGTGCCTGGCCCCAGGATGACCAGGGCCAGGGCAGCATGGTCCAAAGTCTGAGAGCCCAGCAAAGGAAATGACTGGAGTATGAACTGACCAACCCCAGCCAGGATGTCGAAACTGGGTCAAGATTTTTTTCATGATATTACAGTGGTGGATACAGACGTATGCAGATGGGCAGGTGCCTTCTGGAGCGCTCTCAGTCAATAATCTTCCCAGAAGCACCAGCCCCGGGTTCAGATTTTCAAATGAGCGAGAAAGACTCCACAAGGTCTCCATCTGTGCGGAGGGGGCTCGTGGAAGACCCTGTTGGTAATATGATGAAGCCTCTGGGTCTTCTTTCCAGGCAAAGCACATACACACAGTTCTATGCATGATGTCGGGGGACCACGGACTCCGGGCAGCCGACCATCTGCAGAGAAGTTACAAGGGAAGGGGAGACGCAGGCAGGGTTCTGACCCTCCTGTCCATTCTTCGGCTCCTCCAGGCCCCCTTTATTCTCTGTCTTTTGAAGAAAAGGCTTTAAGAGTTTAAAAAACACAGCCCTGTGTGAAAGCCCCAGCTTCTGTAGCTCCTCTGCTTCCGGGAGTGCTGAGTGCTGTGGGTTGTCAGCGAGTCTCCAGAGAGGAGCCAAGAAAGCCAATCCGTGTAGAAGTGAGAGGAAGCCACAGCCCAACCTCCCCAAAGGCATGCCTGCCTCTTAGGGGCAGAGACCCTTACGTGTCGCCAGAAAACAGGCCAGGGAAAGGGGCGCAGTCTCCGAAAACGTTTCAGAGTTTCGCCCGCGATCGCCCCTTCGGAGGCAGACAGGGCATAAAAAAGGATCAGCAGCCCCCGCCCACCTGGCCACCCTCTGTGCACAGCTTCTGTGTAAGTAAATGCCCACCGCGAACACCTACACCCAGGCACGAAGCCGCCACGGAGGGAAAACAAGTGATGATAAGCAATGCACGCTGTAGTGGACAAATTCATTCACTCACGGAGTGCCCGAGGGAGGAGCACTGGGGTTTAGGGGTCCCCTGCCACGCAGCCCGTACCTCCTTCTGTTTGTTTCATTTCACTGAAAAGGGGGAGAGCAGAGGGGGAAAGAATGTGGACCGAAGCCAGGCGGCCTGGGCCCCGTGAGGACTCACTGAGTGTGTGTGTCCCTGTGCCTAGGAAAGGGGCCCAGCTCAGAGCGAAGCCACACACACGTATCGGGACTGTGTCCACTGAACACAGCCAGAGTCTGGAGGCTTCGGCCAAAAGCACATAATAAAGATTTTGCTCAAGAGTCCTAGAGTTTGCCAACTGAAAATAGGCCACGCCCAGAGTGCTCCAAGAAGAAAGAAAAGCTGGGACTCCTTACAGGAAAACATATGTCCTTGAGAAGATTCAGCCCTGTGTTCTCAGCGTCTGTCTGGGTTCGTCCCAGATGGTCGTTTTCTAGGTGTCCAGTGGTCTGGACATCGAGTGTCAGGGGATCTGGATACCTGGGTGGCAGGTGAGCTGGATACCTGGGTGGCAGGTGGTCTGGATACCTGGGTGGCAGGTAGGCCGAATACATGGGTATCAGGCAGTCTGGTTACATGGGTGGTAGGTGGGCTGGATACTGGGTGTCAGGTGGGCTTGATACTGGGTGTCAGGTGGTCTGGACACTGGGTGTCAGGTGGTCTGGATACCTGGGTGGCAGGTGGGCTGGATACCTAGGTGTTAGGCATTCTGGATACCTGGATGGCAGGTGGGCTGGATGCGGTGTGTCGGGTGGGCTCCATACTAGGTGTCAGAGCTCTGGATACCTAGGTCTCAGGTGGTTTGGACACCTGGGTGGCAGGTGGGCTGGGTACTGGGTGTCAGGTGGTCCAGATATTTGAACATTTTTTTCCTTTATGCTTAGGGGCCATTAGAGGGCTGCCTGGAGTTCTGACAGACATATCCAGGCACTGACGCGGGACTGGAAAGTTTGGACATTTAAGTTGCCAGCCTAGTTAGAACAAGAACTGAATCGATTCCTTGCGCCTCAGCCTGCCTGATTTGAGTAATTTAGCAGCTTGACTGCAGCGACAGCGTTTCATTTCTTCATTCTATTTCTCAACTGTTATTAATCCTCAACACACCCTCTCCCTCTGAGATTCGTACCAGTCAGCTCCTTTCACAGCTCAGAGAGGGTGAGTCCCTTGCTGGGCCGAACTACAGGACTGGCTTACGGGGAGCCCAGAACACACTTGCTCCTCCAGGACTGGGAAGGGCAGCCACAGTCCACACTCTAGAATGCTCCTTAGGCTGATCTGGAAGCCCTCTACGGAACTCCCCGAGCTCTCAAAGCTCAGATGGAGGACGGAGCCCTGGGCAGCCACAGCCTTCTTAGCTGGCCCCTGTGGTCTTGGGTTTGGAAACTGCAGTCCGCCTGGCTCAGAGAGGGGGGCTGGTGCGCAGGGCCGGGCAGGAGGTGGAGGGAGGAAGTGCCCAGGAGGGTGATGACATCACAGCCCAGCCCTTGAAAGATGAGCTGTTCCTGCCACTGCTCCAGCTCACTCCCTCCTCAGAGGGGAGGGGACACCAGACAGCCCTGCTGGACTCTGCACAAGAGAGCGACCGAGGTGCCTTCGCAGCTCCCTCCGGACAAGGTGGGTGCCCAGCGAGGGCCAGCCGGCCACCTCGCCTTTGCTGGCAGACAGGCAGCCGCAGCACAGAGGGAAGGCAGGCAGGTGGGGGCTGCAGGGGCTGATTGCTGGGCTGGGACACAAGTTGCCCTCAGGTCCTGGGGAGTTTGGGAAAAGTTCCCTCCCTTCCCTAGTCCTGACAAGGGACAAGAAGGGCTCCCAGTGAGAGGCACTGTCTTGTTTGCTTTGGGTTCGTCTTCTCGTGGCATCGGGGTGACGGACAGGCATATCCGTCTGTACTTGTGTGAGCCTTGTAGGACAGACTTGATCTGATGTTTGTGCTCTGAGTGGGTACCTGGGGCGCACGGAGAGCTTCAGTCCAGGTGAGGCGCGGCCGGGACAGGGGTGAGGTTTAGACTCCAGAACCTGGCTTTTCACACCCCACTCTGCTGCTGCTGCTGCGTACGGGCCCTGTGTGACCTCACATACATTACTCAACCTCTCTGAGCCTCAGTTCCTCTGTGTGCAAAGACCCTGCTGGTCTGCTCCCTCCGGTGGCAGGGGTTAAATCTGGCTGAGATGGAGGGGGCTTTGTAAATGTTGGCCGATGCTCATGGACGTGGTGATTTCTAACTCAGATGGGACTTCTTGTCCCTGGACCCCACCCACTGCCCTGGTGCAAGACAGAGGGGCAAAGAGTGTGGACTTGCATCCAGCCCTGGTTGGGAGCTCCAGCTCTGTCACTACTCCCTGAGTGACATTTTTCACAACCTTTTCCCCCACATCTGAATCCATAAAGTTGACCTGGCAGAGTGGTTGCAAAGACAGAGATGGGGCTCATGCCTGAGGAGTGCCACATACGTATACAGTCGGTCCTCAATAAGTGGTAGCCGTTATTAAAACTGCTGAGGGCAGGTAATTTCGAGGGCCTGGGTGGGGTGGGGGGGCAGTGGGCACTGTTCCCCCGGGCAGGTTGGAATGTGCCTCCCTGAGTCACCGGCTGCCTGTCGCTCCTGGCAGCCCACACGCAGCAGGAACTCGGGTCCACGTGTGCGGCAACAGGGGCCCTTGGGCCAACCCCACCTCTCGTTTCTTCTCCGAGCGATTCCAGGGGACACTGTTGTCCTCCTTCTCTGGAGAGACTCCCTCTGTGCCCTGCTGGGGGTGATGGGAACATTCTGTAATCGGGAGCCCCCCAAGCTTGAAGAAGGAGTTTGCTGTCTTCCTTCTCCTTGGGGAAGGAGTTGAATGGCCCTGAGAAGGTTCCCATGGTGACATCATAGGCAGGATCCCAGGGTCTCAGCCCAGCTCTGCCCTGAACTCACAAAACCCCGCAGTCGCACGCTCCAAGCCCCTTGAGGAGGAGATGAGAACCCCGAGTCTCAGGGCGAGAACGCAGAGCCTTTGGTCCGGGGAAGTGACTCCATCTCTCCGGGACTCGGGCTTTGCCATCTGCACACAGGGAAGGTTCAGGGAATGAACTGAGCACAGGTGGTGAGACTGAGTAGTGCTGGGGATTAGACCAGACTCAGGAGGTGCTGGCCAGCACGACCAAGCAGGTGAGACAGCTATGCCATGTGGTCTCCGATAACACACCGACTCTGCCTGCCTGAACATTCAGAGGGCGTCCGAGGGCGCCGCCGAGGGCTGTCCCCCTCACCTGTGCCACCTCTTGGTCAGGGAGGGGTCCACTTGGGGCAGGGGAGCGTGCCCTGAGACCCACTGGGGGCTCTGGGATCCCAAATGAAAGCAGAGACGTTGTCTGTCCAATCACAGAGGCCCCCCACCCCCACCCCACGCTGAGATCTGTGCCGACCACAGAGAATGCTCTGGTCAGTACTTGCTGAATGACTGAATGGTTGGATGGATGGGTAAATGAACATTGGTCACAGAGCAGGCCCAGGAAGCACACCAAGTCATCACTACATGAAGAAGCCAGACTGAAAAGGCTACGTACTGTAGGATTTCAACTCTGTGACGTTCTGGGAAAGGAAACACCGTGCAAACAAGGAGAATATCAGGGGGTTTCAGAGCTGGGAAGAAGGCAGGATGGGTAGGTGAGCCTGGGAGTCTTCAGGGCAGTGGGGCTACTCTGCACGAAGCTACAATGGCGGACACATGTCACCCTACAGCTGTCCAAGCCCACAGCATGTGCACCCCAAGAGTGAGCCCCGGTGTGCACTGTGGGCTTGTGGGTGCAGGCTTACTGACTGTAGTAAAGGTGACACTCTGGGGGGTGTTGGTAGCAGGGGAGGCTGTGACAGGTGGGGGTTGGAGGGAGGTGGGAAGTCTCTGTACCTGTCACTCAATTTTCCTGTGAACCCAAAACTACTCCAAAAGTGAATTCTACTTGAGAAACCAGAAAAAGGCACTCAGAGAGGCCTGTGTAGCTTTGAGAAGCCAGAAGGCACCAGGAGAATCTCAGGGCCATGAGTCAAATGAGGAGAACTTACTAAGACTTGATAGCCGAAGTGCATCAGGTGCAGTGCCCACCTGGTCCAGGAATCCCCTAGCCCCTGAGTATCCATCTCAGTGGGCATGCTTCCAGGGGTGGAGAGCTCACTACCATGCGAGGCAGCTCGATCCATCTCGTGAGAGTGGTGCCTTTAAAGGGCTCTTCTTTATACTGAAGCTGAACTCCTCTCCCGATGAACAACGGTCCACTCCCCATTTCTTTGAGTGGGACCGATAATCCTAGTCTTTACTGGTCCTCTCTCAGCTCGATGTCCATGATCCTTCCATCAAAACACGCTTTTCAGAACAAGCCCAGGCAGTCAGCTGCTTCTCAGGCTCTGTTATTGAAGGGGGATCTGGGGCTTTCTGCAGCCCAGGGAAGCGTGAGTCCCCACCCCCAGACTATCCCAGCACAAAGCAGGCTGGAACGAACAAGGGCTCTGAGTTCAGAATCCGACTGCTGTTGGCCAGAGAAGCTCTCTGAGCCTCAGCTTTCTCCACTGCCTGGGGCGGGGCACCCCTTCCTATTCCTGGAACCGGGGGGAGGGTTAACCCAGGTGGTGCAGGTGTAGAGTAGGCAGCCACCAGGCTTGCTCCGTGCACATGCCTAGCAAATGGACAGCCTCTGGGGCCAGGAAAAGGAGCCCCCCAAAGAGATGTCTTTGCCCTGCAGTGGGGTGACGGTGGCTTGGGAGTCCCCGACCCACGCTCGTGTTCCTAGGTAATGCATCCGTGGGTGGTGCCAGCCGAGGCCCTGAGCACTTCCCCGTAAACTCAAAGTTTCCACCCCACCCGCAGCACCTCGGGCCTCTCTGGGCTCTGTGGCCAGTGGGGTGCTGTGAGGTGAGGCACAGAGGGCTGGCTTCCGGAACCCCACCCAAACCCACGAGCTAGCTGAGCGGCCTCGGGCAAGTCACCTTGCTTCTCTGGGTCCGCATCTGAGGGTCAGGGGAGCCTGGGCCGGACAGCTGGCAGGGCATCACAGACCATGGCGTGCTGAGCCCTGGCACCGCCCTGCAGCTTCTGTGTTTGTTATTGTGCTAATGTGTAGCCATGACGCCACGTCCCCTCCTCTTTCCTGCAGGGTCCCCGAGCGGCCACACTCCCGGCAGTGCGGCCTGATGGGGAAAGACCAGTCATTTTCTAACTCTGTTGTGACCGGGAGTCACTTGGATGTTGGTCCCCCACACAGATGCCTGGGCCCTCCCCCGGGACTTGGACCTGGAGGTCTGGATGCCCAGAGACTCACTAACATCTCCAGGGATTTAGAAGCAGGTGGGCTGCTGTCCACACTTTGAAGCAAACGGCCCGAGCAAAGAGCTTTCTGAGGGGAGCAAATCTGAGAGGAACCCAGGCCCTGTCTCTGCCCTGGACCCCAAAGCCACCCTCTGGACTCCCCCAGAGAGGGCCCCCTTTCTGAGGCCCCGTAACCGAGTGATTCGGGGTCCCCAAGCCCATGCCTGCCCCCTCCACCTCTCAGGCTGACAGACACCCTCACCCTGAGAACAGGAAGCCTCAGGAGCTCCCAGCCCAGCTCCTCGGGGCCTAGGAAGTGTCACATCATGTCTTGTTCCCCTGCCCAGTCGAAGTCCCCCAAGGGGAAAGGCCGAGCCCAGCCCAGAGTGTGGCACCCCTATGCGCCTAGAGTGTGGCCACAGACAGGAGACCCTGGGGCCTTTCCGGAGCCTCGGAGATTGTACTTTCCAGCCACTCGGGAAATCAGTCCCACCAAGTAAGTCCAGAAAAAGAAAGGCGTGCTGTAGAACAAGTTAGTGGGATCAGCGAGGCCAGTTCTAAGGAATGGCCAACAAATTGGCTGTAACGAGGTGAGGAAGGTTTACAACTGTTATGAAGGGATATGTAAAACAGAAAAGACATAAAAATTAAGCAATAATCTGGAACTAAATTTTCCCATTATTGTAACTGAATCTGAAAGTGGGAAGGGAGAGGGAGGAAAAGTGTGCTAAAGATTTTATCTTACCTGGAAGAATGATTATTCTTCTATTCTTGATGCTAACAGGTAGATACAAATTTCAACAGATTTACTAAAAATTGAAACATAAACTCCAGGAGAGTAGAAGAATATATGTATATATGAAACACATTACATTTATTATAAGTCATAGTACTCTGTACTCTACAAGGAATACGCTTCTATGAGATATTTGCAGGTGCTACATTGTAGGCCCTAAAACAACATCAGTAAATCCAAGGTGTAGAATTGTTACAGGTTGCATCACGTGGCTACAGAAAACATCAAACATGAAAACTGAACATCACAAACCACTGGACAATTTTACAAAACACTCTTCTTCCCAACTTTTCCATCACAGATCACTAAGACTGAAATCACAGATATCTGAGCAGTGACTGACAATGGAGATGCTACCAATCAAGTTGCTGGGTGCAGCCAAAGCCACGCGCACAGGAAAACTCATACAGCTCATCTGTCATAACTAGCACTTGACAGTACAGATGGCCAGTGAATCAACGAAGTGTTCAGTTTAATAAGCCAAGTAACGCACACAAACAGTAGACAAAAGAACAAATACCAACATAACAAAACAAAGCGATGCACTAGAGAGGAAACAACATTAAAATCAGAAGTCCATTTAAGGAAAAACCAAGAGCTGTCTCTCTGATGAGAGGAGAGGAGAGGGCGTAGCAGAAAGCGACGTACAGCGTGCAGGGAACTATAGGGAGATGCTGGACAGAGCCGTGGGCAGTGACTTGACTTGGTGGTCAGGCACGTGGGCAGCCACAGGTGGGCTCCTGCGTCCCAGCCGTTCCTCAGGCCTGCTGTCCGGGGAGGAGCTGCCTGGCTGAGGGCTTTCCTCGGCCCAGAAAGGTCTCCTTTGCTCTGGGCTCTCATTCCTTAGGCTCCTGTGTCCCTGCGCAGCAGATGCCTCACCTACATAAATACAGGCAGGGGCGCACAGAGCTAATGCCCCCACCCAGGTCACGGCCAGTGCCTGGGGCTCCCCTGTCTCCACCTCCACCTGCACCCAGAGTCTTGGTCACAGCCCATGGACCAACACGCTCACAGATGTGCTACATATTTAGCCACTGGTATTTTTAAAAAGAGTCAATATGTAAAAACCAAAACACTTCAGGTAAAAATTCAGACTCCCAGCTTCTCTAGAAATGCAGGCAGCTTCAGCCATGCTGAACTTGAACACTCCACCTGGTCACACGCAGCCCTTTAGGCGAGGACTTGGTCCTCCAGGTGCCCACAGAGCCCCAGCCTCTGCCCTCACCTCCAGCCTGCCCCCTGGATGGGGCCTGTGGGTGTTTGAACTTGAGGCTCTGCTCCACACCTGCAGGCTTTGAGCAATGTGGGCTGAGGAAGGGCCACCAAGGCAGAACGAACTTGTTAGAGTGACTATGTGAGGGCGAGGAATGGGAAGGAGGCTCCCGCTTCCCCCGCACACACCCACACACCCATTGGAAAGAAAATCCTGAGTAAGGGAAGGGAAGGCAGGCCCCTCCCCACACCATGGGCGGGGTAGTCAAACTATAAAATGGGCCAGTGGTTCTACTGCCTTAAAGATGGGACAGCTCCCCTACCGAAAGCCGGAACACCCAACGGTGCTCCTGAAACCTTGATGGAGGGCCTGGCTCTTCTGAAAAAAGGAAAAGCTGGCATGAAACGAGGCAAACTGAATGACCCAGCACACTACGCACACCGGGCCCTCTGATGCCTCTGGGCCTTCGTTCATGCTGTTCCCATGCCTACAGTGCTTTTCCTCACTCTCCTCCAGCTTCTTCACCTACTTCATTCCTACTCATCCTTTAAGATGAAATCTTTTATGCCCCTGTCCAGCGGGCTGAGGTCCCTCCTTGGCGCCCGCACCATGGCCGTGGCCCCTCAGTGACAGACTGGCCATGCTGCACTCTGGTTATCGGTATGACTGTCTCTCCTGCCAGCCCGTGAGCCCCTCGAAGGCCAGGGCCTCAGCTCACCCACCGTCCGTCCCCAGCCCCCAGCTTAGGGCTTGCGTGTGCACATCCTATCGGTCCTGTCCCTCTGGAAAGCCCTGACTCTCCCACACATGCTTTACACACACACACACACACACACACACACACACACAGCCTCTCTGCTGCCTGCATGTCCCCACAACCAGCTTGTGACATGTCTAGAATGTCAGAATTGTCGTCCACGTGGTCAGGTGTCAAGTTCTTTCTCCAGAGGGTCCTGGTCCCAGGGGAAACGGGGGTGTTGTCCAATGGGGGAAAGGCAGTGGGGTAGACGCCCAGGGCCGCACAGAAGTATATCCCAGCTCCACCCCTGGGCTGCCGTGCCACCCCAAACTGTCCCAAGTGTGCCTCTGATCAACCTGTGAGCCAGGGCAGTGTCCTCGCCTGAGAGTGGAGGAGACAGCTAGTCTGAGACCGAGCGGGGGCGGGGCCTGCTCTGCTCCGGGTCTTCCCAAGAGGCCCTGTGCCCACCTGGATGGGGGAAGGTGTAACAGGAACTCACGAGGGGTGCTCAGGCCAGTGCGGAGACCGGTCTTGCTACTGGGGAGGGAATAGGAGGGGGCTGGGGCCGGAGTTGCTTAATGGTCCTAACAGCCCGACAGGGATACCTGCATGCCCTGGCAATGGGCACGCGATTTCCTGTGAGGACACACAGCAGGCGTGGGAAGGGCCTCGCAAGCAGCCTGGGGAACTTCCTCCAAGAGTCTCTTTAGACTGTGGCAGCTATGGCCGAGGAGCTGGGGGCCCCTGGGGCAGTCACTGCCCAGAACCATTTGTGGATTTGGGGACAGTGGAGGCAACCGTCATTCCAGAGGCAGGGAAGGGAGGGAGGACCAGCAAGACCCAAGGGCCAGGGGTGACTTCACTGGGTCCTGGCCACCACCAGCACATGAGAGATAATGCTCTTTGTCCTACATGTGGGGAGACCCAGGCTCAGAGAGGGGCCACTCACTTAAAGCCATGTGGTTAATAAATGGCAGAGCTGGGGCCCAAACGCCTGCCACCAGTGTGGGCTGTCACCCTCACTCTTTGGTCACGTGGCAGGTTTGCCTCCCGTGACAGAGCTGACTGGGCAGGGTAGGAGGGAAGGCCACGTACAAGGGCAGAAGCACCAGCTGGCTGCAGGTTTTCTTCACCAGCAAATACATCACACCCCAACAGAGGGGCCCCTGATGACTTGCAGGGAAGCAGGTGAGGGGTCCCTCGTGAGCAAAGGCAGCAGCCCCATTGGTTACAAATGTGCCCTTTCTGTAACCAACCTGAAAAACTTACTCATAGACCATCTGCTTCTGCCCTGTTCCTCTGTTTCCTTGGGACACCCCGTTCAGTTCACCCCATGACAATGAGGGGCTTCTGCCGCCCAGCAGGAAAGCCTGCCTTCCCGTGGTTCCCCTCTGCGGCCACTGGCCTGGCTGTTTTCTCCCCGGTGGTTGAAAGCGTACTTGCATCCACCTGCTTGGGACCAGGGGGCCGGGGAAAAGGAAAAATCATTGAAGAAACAGTTTGTAAATATTTGAACATTTCCTTTGAGATGAAAACATGATGTGCAATTATTTACTAGTTTTCAATGTAAGCAAGTTCTTTCTTGGAGCAGGAGTTGGCTAATGATCTTTCTTACGTAAGCTGAGCCATAATTCATTCCCTATTTTTAAAAAAATCGAAGAAAACACTTGGCTTATTTAAATATTTTCATCACAAAAGCCATGTGTGTTCCCCATGGAAAAATTGGAGACTCCTACAGATAGCAAAAAAACCCCTCAAATGCAGCCTGGGTTCCAGGCTCAAAGGCAGCCCCCAAGAGTAAGAATTTGGTATTCTGCCTTCCAGAACTTTCTCTGCCGCATTCTACATACAATTCAGTGCCCAGCTTTTTCCCTCTTGACAAGATAACAGAAGTATATTCTCTCTCTCTCTCTCTCGGCAAATTCTTTGGAGCACCATTTTCCACACATTTAAGCCGTTCCTTAGTCCTGAATAGTCTGCTTTTCTTATTCCCCTTCTCTAAAATATGATAAACAGTTCTCTATACTTTCCCGTCCTGTTCACCATTTTCACAAATGCCAAGAAAAAGGAAACAGCATGTTTTTAGCTTTTTGGTTTGCTTCATCAAATTACCCCCAAAATAGAATTTTCTGGAGATAGTTTGGGGAGCCCCTCCACCCTCCCCTGCCTGACCCCGTTCAGAGGGGACATCTGGCTGCCACTCTCCTGCCCACTCTCAGTCCGCGCCGGGCCCGGACGCACTCACAAACCACACTGTTGTTCTGTCTCGCCCGTGGGTCCCTGCAGGAGTCAGGGCCCAGAAGCTGGAGGTCGAAGGTGGGAGATGGCATCTCAGCAGCCACAGGTTTTCGCTAATAGTAATAATCTCTAATGTGGGCCGAGCGCCTACACATCACCTCTCCCCTTTCACTGGTAAGGAAACTGAGGCTCAGAGAGGGGAAGGGACCCGGCAGTGGGCCCAGATGCTGTGGCCTGTGCGTCCTATGCCGGGCTGTAGAGCAAGGGCATGGGGTGTGAGCCACCTGGAAGGGCCTCCGCCTGGTGCTGAGTCACAGTGGGCCAAGCAGGGCACCATGGAAGCTTTTGTCTGTGGTCCCCAAACTGTGAAATGCGAGGAGACTAGGCAAGCTCATGCCTGTCAGAAATTGTCCTCTATCCTGGCTCAGGAAGTGGGAGCGTTCCACCTGCTTTAGGACCAGAAACACCAACCTGGAGACTCCTGGGGGCCCTGCAGCCCCAGGTGGGGTGTGCGAAGGCCTCAGAGCCCCTGCCAGGCGGAAACGCCCTGTGCCAGCAGGGCTGCAAACGCCGTTCCTGGGAGGGCTCTGTAACTGGGGTAGGCAGGCTCTCCTGCTCGCCAGGCCCTCTTCTCTGGCACCCCACTCGGAGAAGGCGGCCTTGGGGGTGGGCACCATCAGGGCAGACTCAGCCAGACCCCTGCACTGCCCTTCACAGCTGGCTGGGCCCTGGGGGTTAGAGACCTGTCTGAAATTTACTTTTCCCCCTGAACCGCATGGGGTCACACTCAGGGCAACCTCATACAGCACTGCATGTGGATCAAGGGAGGAGACAAGGTCTGCGAATCCCCGACACGCAGTGGACACGTGTCTGTGTGTGTGCACACGTGAGCACCAGCAACTGTGACTGTGAGGCCCACCCTGCCACCAGACGAGTGGGTTCAGAAAGCTGCCAGTCACGGGCTGTCTTAGCTGGAGGGACATCCCCAAATCACCTGTGTGGCCACCTCCCTCCCTCCTTGAAACTGAGGCCCCTAGCGGGAAAGCCACCTGCTCAAAGGCACCTGCTGCGTCCATGGCCCAGGGCAGCGTGATAATAATGACAACGATGGCACCAACAATAGCAAGACGGAGGGCAGCCGCCGTGAGTGGCCGCAGGTTCTGGCCAGCCCGTGGGCCAGGCGCCCAAAAGCACTAAGTCATCCCATCCTCACAGTCACCCCGAGGAGGCACGCCGTAACTCCACGCCTTGCAGGGCAGGAAGCAGAGCTTCGGAGAGAAGCCAGGAGTGGGGGGTCGAGCCAGGCCTGCCCTCCCGGCAGCCCTTGCCTCAGACCACCTTTGGGCCAGGCCACCTCTCCAGGAGCCCCCCCAAGGAGGGGCAGACCTTAGAGGTGAGGAGGAGCTCCCCCGGGCTCTGGGAAGGTAACCCCTGGGTTACGACTCGGGTGGAGGAGGGGCCCTGAGCCCCAAACTCAGCCCCAAACTTTGGGCCTTTCCAGCAGGGTCNCAGGAGTGGGGGGTCGAGCCAGGCCTGCCCTCCCGGCAGCCCTTGCCTCAGACCACCTTTGGGCCAGGCCACCTCTCCAGGAGCCCCCCAAGGAGGGGCAGACCTTAGAGGTGAGGAGGAGCCCCCCCGGGCTCTGGGAAGGTAACCCCTGGGTTACGACTCGGGTGGAGGAGGGGCCCTGAGCCCCAAACTCAGCCCCAAACTTTGGGCCTTTCCAGCAGGGTCTGCCTTGGACAATTGACCACAGTCAACTTGGCTCTTTCCTGGTTCTTTTGTCAGTCTGGTGGCTTTGGGGTCATTACACAGGTCCCCATTTGTGAGCCTGTGACCTCACACACATCACTTTCTGACCCTGTAGACAGCCCAGGACAATCAATTCACCCTCTCCCGCCCCCCTCCTCCCTCCTCTCCACCTCTGTCCCCTGGCCGCTCCCCTTTCCTCACAGAGAGGGTTACCCCGTGTCACCAAGAGGTGAAGTTGCCAGGTCCCTGTCACCCAGCTAGACAAATCAAGACAGGTCCAGCTCTGCCGGCTCCGGAGCCCAGGCACGGTGTGAACACCTGGGCTGGGGACTCGGGGCCGACTTTTCCCGCCCTGCCTGCTGCTCCAGTCTGGGACAGGCCAGGCCCATCCCTCTGTAGATCCTCGCTAAGAAACGTGCTTCCTTCCTAGAGAAGGTGTAGTTTTGGCAGAACCAGAGCTTCGGAATTTGGAAGGCCTGCTCCCTGGATTCCAACAGGCACCCCCCTTCCCGCAGCGGTACTGGGCAGAGGGCAGTGGTCACGTGGCTGCTTTGACTTGACTGTGGCTCTGATTTGGGCAGGCCTGACAAGGAGGGGCCCGGACCTGGGATTCTTGGAGCCTCGGGGAGCAGGGCAGGGAGGCAGGGAGATTCTCGGCCATGCCACTCCCAGGGAAGGAGAACTATAGCTAAGGCTGACTCATCACACCCATCTCCTCAGGCGTCTTTGGATGCCAATGAGGGAGGAGAGGAGCCCCTGAAAACACAGTATGCCAATCCCATTGCCTCTGTTTGCGTGCTTCTCCATGGAGAGCTCACTGCTTTGCTGTGGCAGCTTATTTTCTCTTAAGCAACATGGTTGTGCAAAGTCTGCAGAATCAGCTACTACAGCTGCTCCTTCTCCCAAGGAGGAAATGAAGGTCCAGAAGTGCCAAGGTGTTGTATTCAAAGCCACGCCTGGTACCCAGTGATGGACGCGGGACCAGAGCCCAGGGCCCTGATGCTCAGAAAATACTCCTTCCACCCCTTTGCTATAGAGTCTTAGACAGGGGAGGGATCTCTGCTGGCTGAGAAGTCAGGGAAGGCTTCTCAGAAGTGGTGATGTTTGAGATGTGTCTTGTACGATGGCATAAGGATGTGGCTTGATGTCCTGATTCTTTTGACCCTGCCCACCATGGGTGTCTCCTTCCTGCTCTGTCTCATATTGAGCATGGCAACAGGAACATGAGTTTATTGGATGAACAGATGGATAGATGGATGGACAGAAGACCACTCCCACAGGTGAACGGGCAGTGGTGGAGGTCCCTTCAGAGGTTAGAGCATCTCATAAGGAGTCTTAAGATCCCAAATATTTTTGTGCCTGAGGATTGTTTTTTCTCTGCAGCTGGCTCAGAATCTCCGTTTATTGTGTCTTTCTCCCCCTGTTTTGTCAACCAGGCTGGTGACAAAGGTCATAGCACACACTTGCGTCTGGCAAAGGAGCCGGGCCAACAGCCAGCTTGGCGGAGGCCCCTGGCCAGCTGTCCTCTCCTCCCACCCCATCAGGGTCAGTGTCCCCCAGGTCCCCCAGGCCCCCCAGCCACCAGAACCTCCAAGGAGCTGGAGTGCCTGTGGCAGTGCGCCCCCCCCCCCGGAAGCCTGAGCATCCGGAGCCATCTATTTTCTGGAAAACACACTCCCGCTGGACCCGTGGTTTTAGCTTTTGCTCTCTTGCAAGAATTTCTACTTCTTCCTGTTATAAATTATTCACATGCTCAGGACCGAAACCCTGGAACATATGGAAGAGTGGAAAGAGGACATCTTTCTAACCCGTCTGAGGCAGCTGCTCTGGAGGGGCTGGCGAATGCCCCACTGCGCCCTGGCATGGGTGAGGGCCTGGGGTCTGGGTTTCGACCGTGTCAACAGTCAGACAATATTGGCAGGCAGACAACTAACTCTGTCCTCCGCATGGGATAGGGACGGCTATGCAGTGATAAAAAATAGGAGGTCTGGGTACACCAGGACCTGGGTTCAAGTTTGAGCTCTACCACTAACCAACCGTGTGTCTGGGAGAAAGCCCATGGAATCCGGACCTCCACACTGTACCCCCTTGTGTAACTTCTGACACAACAGTGTCTGAAAGCCTCTCCCAGGCTGCCATGCCAGGATCCCATCGGGTTAACCCAGGAATGGTTTGGGGGTGGGAGGAAGAAGAGAGGGGGACAGGCCTGGTGCAAGCATCCCCCACTTCAATTAAGACAGCCCTTGAGCCCTGTCCCCAGCAACTCCATACCCACGAGAGTCTCCACATGCCCCGTCACCTGTGACCTGGGCCAGAGCCCCAGACATCTCCTCCCACAGGGGACAGGCAAGGCCTCTCTCTTCTTGCTGACTGGCATTTACTCACTGTGGGGCTGTAGAGACATCTCATCACCTCCCCGGGCCTCAGTTTCCCCCTCGGGAAAGCAGACGGCAGGGGTAGGTTAAACACGTTCTTTTAAAGCTGAACTCTTTCCCCCAGTAAACGCGTGCGCAGAAACCCGACAAGGAGCAGAGAGGCAGGCGACCGACCTGCAGGGAGTATTCAAGCGGGTCGGGCACCTTCCAGTGGTTACCGTGCAGCCTCACAGCGCCCCCGACCCGGGGTGCAGGGCTGTGGGGGGGTGGTAGCATCCCCAGGTGACAGGTGCAGAGACCGAGGCCCTGGGGCATCCTCCTCCTGGCCGACACTGCGCATGGCTAGTCAGTGCTGGAGTTCAGGTTCCCACCTGGTCAGATCTCAGTCATCAGACAGCGGGTCTCTGTGGCCCTGAACCCTGGGGGACGTCTCCGGGCAGCCCACCCCTGCTTTCTCACTTTCACACACGAACACACACACATTCACACTATCACATTGTGGATGTTCCACTGCAGGCTGCCTGCCAAACTCGGCTCGACCCCCAAACTGAGGGTGGCTGTTGAGATTGGGAGACTGAGGTCTCCAGCCCAGGAAACCCGCATGACCAAAGCACCCGGAGACCAAGGCCCAGGGGCCGCCTGCTTCCCAGCCCCGCGCTCAGCCCCCCTGCCGCTGAGCCCTAGTCTGCACTGAGCTTCTTCCCTGGAGGGACGAAGTCACAGTGCCCCCTCCAGGCCTGGGACAGCCAGGCCTGTGACAGCCAGGCCTGAAAACCCACTTAATCCTCCAACTATTCTGTGGGGCTGCTCTCCACTGGGTAGAAGGTGGTCTGGAGCGAAAGAAACGGCCTGGGGTTTGGGGTTTGGGCCTGGGCAGACGTGCATTTGAATCCTGGCCCTGCCTCTGGCTAACTGTGTGAGCTTGAAGCACTTCGGCTTAATTTGCTAAGCCTCTGCCTTCCTACCTGCAACATGGGAACAACATGCATCAGCCACACGGTGCGGTCTGGAGGGTGTAACAGGTGCCGCGCCCAGAGCACATCCTTCCATTTCCCTTTGCCTCCACCCCTCAAATGTGTCTGCTGGGAATGAAAAGAGAGAGGTAAGGCTTACCCTGCCCTCTACCAGTCCGTCAACAACCATTTATTGAGCACCTACTAGGTGTCAGGCACTCGACAGGGAAAGGAGGGAGCAACACAAGCAACTCTCATAGATGTGCCCTAAAGAAATGTCGAGGAGGAGGAGGGGGACAGGAGAGGAAGGCCTCCGTTGCCTACAGCAGTTCCACCCGAGAAAAAGGCCCAGCAGGAGCTGTGTGGTAAGAGGCGAGTGCACGAGGAGGAAGGTGACAGTGGGCTGGCTGGGCGAGTCCCAAACCCGACCTCTGTCAGAATGGCCATTCGGGGAGGGCAGGCCAGAGCCCTCCGGTGTGAATGGACACACCTGTTCTGGGGAACCAGGGCTCCCGAACACTGTCGGCTGATTGCATCAGGCCCACCTGGATAACTGGGCCTGTGCTGCCTTACTTAAAACAACTGATTATGGACTTGAGTCGCACCTACAAAATGCCTCCACAGCAGCAGCTGATTCCATGTTAGATGAGGGGGTGGGAGGGTGCAGCCCAGCCCAGCTGACCCCTGAAAACTGCCCTCTGTCGCTGTTGCGGGGCCCCTAGGGGAGGCCCCCCGGAAGGGCTCATCCTTGAGCTGGTCTCAATTTCAGCAGGCAGGAGCGGGGAAGGGCCCCTCAGGCAGAGGGCAGAGCCCTGGCCAAGGCTGGGGGCGGGGAGGGGGGGCGGGCGATGGAGGAGATTGTCCTGGGGGAAGGGGCACCAGGCAGCGTGGCGGGGCCACTGTGGAAAGGTGCTCCATACTGAGGAACTGAAGTGAAGGGTTGGCTTCGTGAACACACAGCAAACACACACAACACCGTTCGTAAAGATGCCACACGACCACCACGGAACGTCTCCGTGCCGTGTCAGCCCACGTGAGAGTGCGGGAGCAGGAAGGCTGGCTGGTGTGGACGCGAAAGGGGCTGCGTCGAGCGTCAGCACTCTGAGAGAGAGTGTGTTTCTCCATGTTCTTTACTGTAGTTACCTTACGTTCGAAAACAAAAGGCAAGAGGTCGTTTTTCTTTAAGGGGAAAGAGCGGTGTCAGGATGTCAGCTGAAATTGCTCATTCATTAAAACGACAAAACCCAATGCCCTGACAAGAAGCAAAACATGCTGAACAGGATACAGACGACCTGAGCCCTGGGGTACCTGAGGGCGGGTGGGCAGAGTCGGGGAGGCTGCTCTCTGACCTCAGCGGGAGAAGGGGGAAGCGGTGCGGGTGAGGGGCTCAGCTCCTCAAGGCGCCCCCACTCCCCACGTGAATGTTTCCAAAACATTCCAGGCTTGTCAAATGTCCAAAGGCTGGCAGGGCCCCCACGCGCATCTGGGGTCCTCTGACTCACCACTCACTGGGAGTTCCTGGAACGGAGCTTCCCTTCCCAGAACACCCTCCTCACCCCCAGATGGCTTCGGTCTTTCTTTAGGGAGGAGGAGAAAAGGGTCTCTTGGAAATCATGGGCCAAGGGCCGCACTCCTCCGCGCAGTCGAGGCTGATGCAGAGACCCTGTCCCTCCCCGCATCCTGGTGCTTGCGGTGGCCTGCAGTCAGCCTTTGCGACCGTCTGTAAAGAGTGTCCTGACTCAGGCCCATGCGGATCAGATCACAGAGGAAAACATTTCCTCTGGGGGGATGCTGGGAAAGGGTTGGGCTATAATTCAGGAGACCTCAGTGCTTTCTGGCTCTGGCCTTGGCTCTGGCCTTGACTCCGGCTTGCTGGGTGGTCCGAGAGGCCGGGATGGGCAATGCCGCCGGAGGGTGGACAGACGAATGCGGCAGGGCACCCCTCTGAGGAGCCTGAATACAGCGGGGCGGATGGACACACTCACCCAGCCACACGTGTCCCAGGGTGACGGGGGCTGCGGGGGGCACAAGGACCACACCGGCCCTGGGCCCCGGAATAGGACTGGGTGTTTGCAGGGACACACCCTTCTCTCTGCCCAGCCGTGGAGACACTGCCGGAAAACCTCAGCCGAGCGTGTGAGTGGGTGGCCAGACCAGGTGGAAGGGACTCCCCCTGAACCTCACACCGCAGGGGTGGCCAAAGTGGGCGGGCCGTCATGGGTGGGGCTGGAAGAACAGCGCCTATGCTGGGACACGGTCACCACGTGCTCGGTGCTTTCGACTTGGGCTGCCCATGTGCGCCGGGCAGCGGCCAGCAGAGGCAGGGCGGCCTTCCTAGGAGCCGGATGGAGGGGTCTCACTCCCCGGTCTGGCTGCCACCTGTGCGCCAGCTGGGGCCCTTCCACAGGTACGGTCACTGCTATCTCAGTGTCGGCCTCACCAGTCCTGACGGAGGTTTGAGCTGTAACATCACACCCCCGACGTAAGTGGAGAATGAGCATCATTTGTCATTTAAAAAGCACCTGTAAAAAATGAATACAATGGACTCTTACATTTAGCGTTGACTACAAACAACGTGATGAAGTCTGGCTGGACCTGGGGTCCCGCCCAGACAGGGGCCTGCTCTCCTTGCTGGGAAATGACAAGTAGCAAAGAGGTGCTGGGGACACGTGAGCCACCCCAGACAGTTAGTTCAGCAGTGTCACCAAAGGGGCAACCACATGGGGGGCCACTACCATCCAGTGCTCAGTGCCCCACCCCCCACAGGCAGCCACCAAGCAAGCGCTGGGCTGGACGGGCTCCGGGGCCAGGCGCCCCCGATGAGGCAAAACTCAGCCCTCTCGAAGGGGCTGCTGCACACTCTGTGGTGGCCACAGCCTCCGAGCCCCCCAGTCATAGATTCTTTGGAAACCAGGACAAACTCCCTCCCAGGCTGAAGGGGAATTTTCTCCTGACGGCTCCGAGACCCAATGTTTATATGAGTCAATGAAAGGAAATATTTTAAAAGTAAGTCTTCTTGGACAGAATTCCAAGGGAGATAGTGTACGAGTGAATCAGAACACTGGATGTCCCTTCCAAAGCAGAGGTTTGGAAAAGGGGGGAAAACACCAGTTCAGAGTCACCTCTTCCCACCCTGACCCCAGCGTGATCAGTCTTGGGGGGACAGAGGTCTGTGGCCCTGGCTCATGGGTGAGGAAAACCAGGCCCCCAGGGGAACTGAAGGGACAGACTCAAGACCACACACAGAGGTCCACTCCTGGCCACTACCTCCACCCCTGGGCCAATGACCTGCTCCCCACAAAGTTCGCAGAATAATTCTCTGACGCCTGATTTTATAACCCTGGGATATTCTCGTCAGGGTCCCAGAAGGAAACAGGGGGCACATCCAAACTGGTTAATATGAAGAGAATGTTAATTGGGGTCTGCAGGGCAGAGCAAAGTCCTGCCCTCCCCCTCCCCATCCTTCCTTCCCTCCCTCCCCACTTGGGGCCTGAGCTAGCAATCGGACAGCCAGCCAGCCCTGGAGGCTTGGAGGGAGGGAGCTGAGAGGCAGAACCCCCTCCTCCCTCTCCTCCCTCCCTCAGCCTCCTGCTGGAGACCCCACTGGCAAAACCCCATGGGGTACCAGATGGCAGAGCCCACCTGTGGTGGCCCTGAAGGGGGACAGCAGGGAGAGTGACCTGGAGTGAGGCAAAGGTCCTGCCCCAGCTCACTGCAGGTCTCCAGAGCGGGTACAGAGAAATGACTAGAACAACCTCGGACTCCAGCTTCTCCAGACCTTCAACCCCCTGGTCTCAGGACATCTGGAGAGCCGAAAGCCCTAGGCTTTGTTGTGCTCATGGGAGCAATGTTTACAGCCTTTGGCAAGCAGTTAGGATCCTGCCGGGCTGATTCAGCCAGATCTGGGGATACCTAGCCAGGTAGACCCAGGCAGGAAACACTGGGCTCCAGGCCAGGTGACCGAGCTTGGAGGCCCCGAGTTACCTGGACAGCTGTCACTGGCTGAGAAAGCTTGTCTCCTCTCTTTGCCACTGAATCCCAGCACCCAGAAAACACTCAGTAATTGTTGCTGAGAAACGTCTCATTGGAGCACATGCCCCCATTTAATTTTCTTTCCAAGGGGCAGGCAGGGCTATCTTCCCCTCCCCTGGGGCCCCCTCCTTGATGGATCAGAAGGGCTTTGCAGCTCATTGCATCCCCGGCAAGTTGCACATCTTGGCCTCAGCTCTTTCTGAAGGCTCCCGTAAACCTTGGATTCATGGAACGGGTCCCCTTCATTTCCTGCTTACCAACACGGGCTTCTCTTTCCCCCACGTGTTCAAGTTTCCTGAGCACGTTTCCGCAGCCTTATCTCCGCCTCCCACAGCTGAGCGAGGACAGGCGGGCTTAGAAGCCCAGGGCTGTGCTTGCGGACTCCCCCAGCTGAGGGGTGGCCAGAGGCGGAGGCAGGCCGGTCAGGACTCCACCCCTGTATACACACACGCATGCGCCGGGTTTTCACGCCCCCCCCCCCCCCCCCCAGCCAGGAGCAAGAGGGCCCATGCGGTTCAGGAGAGAGCTCCAGGCAGCAGAAGCGGGTGAAGCCCCACTGCCAGGTGTGCTGGCAACGACTCTTGGACAAGTCACCACTCCTCTCCACATCTCATTTCCTCCTCAGTGAGCCAAGGGCACAGCCGGCGCCCACCTCCCTGGTGGGCGTGCAGGGAAACGTGAGGCAGAGCAGAGACAGGCTTTGTCCCTGGACGCCCCGCTGGACCTGGGACGCAGGTGAGGGCCCGGCTCAGACCTGAGAGCACATGGCAGCAGTGACCACAGTGGTTGCCGAGGCTCATCCATCCTGCCCCCCTCATTAGGCTGTAAGCCCTGAAAGGTCCTGTATCCAGTTCCGCTCCCTCATCCACGGCCAGCCTGTCCTGAGGCCCAGGCCCCTCCTCCACCGAGCTGCACACCCACGCTGGGCTCCACGGCTACTCACACCCACGCCTGCCAGTCACAAAAGCACCTCAGACTTAACAGAGTCGAGCCTCAGCCCCAGATCCTGTTTCTCCTCGTCAGCCCTCCCCCTTCTTTCCTTCAGGGGAGAGGGCAGCACTCCCTTCAGGGCAGGGGAGAAGGGTGGGGTGTCCTGGGCACGTCCTCCCACTCATCCCCAGCTCCTCCATTTCGGCCTTGCCCCAGGCATGCAGTTTTAGGCTGCGAACACCTCTGGATGCACGCCCCCTCGGGCTCCATGGTTCCCTGCCTAGGCTCACACACTCAGGCTCCGTCATCCCGTGCCTAGACTAATGCACAGCACCTGCTAACAGGTCTCCCTGCTTCCAATCTCCTCCCCTCCATCTCCCCACCCACCACGATCCTGGCTCCCCTAGCAGACACCAGAGCCCGACACACACTTACCTCCAGCTTCTCCCTGCCTTAGGGCCCTTGCTCCAGCAGCTCCTTCCGCCCAGGCGTCTTCCTCTCCGCCTCCGTCCTTGGCCTGTTCTGCTCCCGCTCACCCTTGAGTCTCATAATAAACACCCACAAGTCCCCTGCCCCGGGCCGCGCCAGGACCCCATGCTATGCGCTGTCACGGGACTTTTCATCTTATTTCGCGGATACCAGTTGTTGGTCATTCCCTGACTGAGTAGTGTCTGGCTTCCCCACTGACCCAGGAGCTCCTGGCGGGCAGACACCAGGCCGGTCCTCAGCATCATGCCCCTGGTGCCCGACACAGGGCAGAGCTCTGGAGCAAAGGACTCCACTGGCCTTGCCTGGTGGGGAGTATGTGTTTCGGGGTCCCTGGCTGCCTTCTAACCATTTTTCCTCTTCCAGCACAGGTGAGGCCTCACTCACATCCACTCTGCATCCAAATGTTGTCTGTCTGGAAGAGACCGACATTCCTGTCTGTTTATGAAGAGCTGGTGCCCACCACAGTCTCCTTCGGGTGAGTCAGAGAGAGTCCGGCATTGACATCTGCGGGTGGAGGTGGGCCTCCGACCCGGAGGATGCACGGGGGAGGGGACCCTCATCTCCTGGACAACAGTCGAAGCAACAGCAGTGTTGAATTCAAAGACGATACCTCTCGAGGCCTGGCGCGGCCAGTGTTCAAACCCCCGTAGGCCCGTGGGGCAGAGGTGGCTCTGTGGGCTTTGGGGAAGGGGCCGCAGGGAGAGGACACATTACTGGCAGTCATAGGTGCACTATCTTGGATGAACTTGGACATGAAGGCAGTGCACCTCCGAGGCCAACACCCAAGGAGTCACAGAGATGTGCCAGGTCGCCGTGGAGACAGGATGGCCTCAGAACGTGGCTGACGTCTTGTGGAAGGCCAGACACTAAAGAGAGAATATGGGGGAACGTATCCCAAGGAGAAGCAGGAGAAAGGGAGGGTCGGCCCCGAGTGGGGGCTCAGCCTGGCCTCCGGGTCCTGTGGCAGGTGTGGCTTACAAGGAAAGTCACCAGATGGCCGTCTCAGCTGGGGCCACAGGGCTTGGGCCCTGCAGCCAACTCCCATTCACACCCTCCTCGGGCCACCTTCGGGCCCCTCCCACGGCGTCTCAGAGCCAGCTCTGGGCCAGGTGCCCCCTGTTGTCGAGGGACTGTCTGGTGCGAGGCTCCAGTCTCTGGGGAGTCCGACCTTGAGAGACCAGCCTGGGCCTGGAGCGCCAAGGACACAGGAGGCGTCTGTGGCTGCGGAAACGGGCCATGGGGACTGGCAGGGGCAGCCTCGCCAAACCTGCAGGTTTGCTCAGGTCAGGAACCAAGGGCCGGGTGGGGGGACAGCTTGCCCTGCCCTGTGACATCTTGGGCCTCAGCTGGAGCCACAAGGCTGTGAGTGTCCTCATAACGTGGTGCCCGGTGTCCCCCCCCCGCCCCCCCGAGAGTGAGCTGCCCAAGAGTCGGAGCAGGACACTGCACTGTAGTTTGTGACCTCATCTCCGATGTCATGCAGTGTCCCTGCCTCTGGTACCATGGCTGGGAAGCAAGTCACCGAGTTCAGGGAAAGAGGAGTTAGACTCCAGCCCCAGAAGGGAGGCATGAGCACACACGTAGAGCACATTGAAGCCGCCTGAAGGCTCTTTCCAGAGCTCGCTGTCTGTCCCACCCTTGCTTCTTGAAGCCCCGGGGGCAGCGCCTCGCTTTCCTAGCCCCCTGATGACTGTCTTACTCCCGTTGTCAGCCCCATCTCTGGCCCCTTCCTGCCTCGAACATCTAGTCCGCCCTCCAGAGCATGCCCGTGGCTTCCCCGCTGGTGCACCTCTGCCTGGTCGGTCCTCTCTCCACCTTGGCTCCGCATCCTCCCAGACCCAGCTCCAGAGGCACCTTCCACCTTCCCCTGTCCCCCGTCTCCTAGCCCCTCATCACATACAGGGTGACGGGCAGGGCTGGGGACACTGGTATTCCCCTCCGGGTCCCTACAGCCAGGGTGGGGCCTGGCACAGAGGACACTCTGGACTGGTTGGAAGGATAAATGCAGGGATAAACGTTGAACCACAAGTCTCCAGTCTGGCCCCTCGCAGCTGGGCAGCTGCTCCAGGAACCACAGGGACTTTTCCTGGGAAATCCCAAGGGCAACCAGCAAGCTCTTCCGGGGATTCGTTGCTCAATTGCTCCCGCTGAGCCTGTGCAACCACCACAGCCCAGGAAAAGCCCCTCTACCTCCACCTCCCCTCCCCCACCCCACAGAGCACCAGGGAAATGGCTACTAGTCTGGCCCTCTGGGCTCTTCTCAGCTTTTCAGTGTCTTCATGCCCACTCTTCCATTTGAATCTCGCAACAGCTGTGCAAAGTAAGGAAAACAGAATGGAAGCTCGGAAAGGTCAAGCGATTTGCCAAACCACACAGCTGGGGCTGGTTTAAGCGAACCCAGAGTTTCCCTGAAAGTGGAAGTGAATCAGGCTCAACAGCAATGCTTCTGGACAGAGAGCAGCCCTGTGGGCTGAGTCTCACCCGAGAGTGAGACAGGAGCCACCGTGGTCGAGGGGAAGTTGTCGATTCAGACGGGCCCCTGCAAACAGCGGCCCCGGCTGTTTCAATGGTTTCACAAAACGAGACAACTAGCTTAGCTCCCCAGTGTAACCCACTGTGGTAGGTTTTATTATTCCTGTGTTACGAGGTAGGTCATTGAGGCTCAGAGAGGTTAATTAACTTACCCAAGGTCACACAGCTAATAAATGAGCCAGGATTTGAACCCAGGAGGATGGTCTGGCTCCCAAGCCCCTGCCCTCCCTCTGTGGTCTGTAACCTCGGATCACTATGAACGCTGTGCCCAGAGAGGGCACGACGACACGGTGCTGCCCGCTGCCCGCAGGAGAAAGGCCTGGGCAGATGGGCCATGGTCTCAGAGCCAAGTGGAATCTCCCTGTCTGGCATGATATCATCTCTCCGTTCTCACAAATTCATCGCCTAATCACCTATGGCCAGGCCAGGAGAGGCGGAAAGAATGCCAGCTACTTCTGCAAGGGCCCACACGATAAGGAAGGAATGTGTGCCACCCATCCTCCCTTCCTGGAAGCTTCAAGGACTCGTGATTGTTAGTCCCGGCAATGGGTGCTGGCCTGGGAAACATCCCAGCGGAGCCGAGAGCTGAGGAGCAGGGTCCGTCCCTTTAGGCCCAAAGAACAGAGATGCCTCCCCGAAGCCCGGGAGTCTGATGAACCTGAGCTGCCTCTCTGAGTACAGCAGCCACAAAAAGGACCCCCGGTCCCCCCACACACACACACCTCGCCTCCTGGAAGCTGTTCGCCCAGTGCCCCTCTCCTTCCGCACAAGTTGCTCTCCTTCCTCTAGGACCTCAAGGTGTAACAGTCCCTTTTCCACTTTCTTTCAGTGCTGAAATGCTCAACATCACCTCGGAGGTCCTTCAGCCTGCTCTCAATGGGACCCATGTCGAGAGCAATGGCTGTGTCCACTCCGATTGGTGGGGCTGGCTCAACACCATCCAGGCCCCCTTCCTCTGGGTCCTGTTCGTGCTGGCGTCACTCGAGAACATCTTTGTCCTCAGTGTCTTCTGCCTGCACAAGAACAGGTGCACCGTGGCAGAAATCTACCTGGGCAACCTGGCTGTGGCCGACCTGATCTTGGCCTGCGGGCTGCCCTTCTGGGCCATTACCATCGCCAACAACTTCGACTGGCTCTTCGGGGAGGCCCTCTGCCGCGTGGTGAACACCATGGCCTACATGAACCTGTACAGCAGCATCTGCTTCCTGATGCTGGTGAGCATAGACCGATACCTGGCCCTGGTGAAAACCATGTCCATGGGCCGGACGCGCGGCGTGCGTTGGGCCAAACTCTACAGCCTGGTGATCTGGGCATGCGCGCTGCTCCTGAGTTCGCCCATGCTGGCCTTCCGGACCATGAAGGACTACAGAGCCGAGGGCCACAACGTCACTGCCTGCATCATCATCTACCCGTCGCTCACCTGGGAGGTGTTCACCAACATGCTCCTGAACGTCGTGGGCTTCCTGCTGCCCCTGAGCGTCATCACCTTCTGCACGGTGCAGATCATGCAGGTGCTTCGCAAAAACGAGATGCAGAAGTTCAAGGAGATCCAGACGGAGAAGAAGGCCACGGTGCTGGTCCTGGCCGTGCTGCTGCTGTTCGTGGTCTGCTGGCTGCCCTTCCAGATCAGCACCTTCCTGGACACGCTGCTGCGCCTGGGCGTCCTCTCCAGCTGCTGGGAGGAGCACGTCGTCGACGTCTTCACTCAGATCGCCTCCTACGTGGCCTACAGCAACAGCTGCCTCAACCCGCTGGTGTACGCCATCGTGGGCAAGCACTTCCGAAAGAAGTCCCGGGAGGTGTACCAGCGCCTCTGCCGGACAGAGGTCTGCGCGGCACCGCCCAACGTGACCGAGAGCTCCATGGGCACAATGCGGACCTCCATCTCGGTGGATCGGCAGATCCACAAACTGCCGGTGTGGGTGGGCAACAGCCAGTGAGCAGAGGTGACCGGGCCACTGTGGATATGTGTGAGGGTTCGTGGAGTCACTCCACAGGATGAGCCTAACTGGGAACGGAAGTCATCCCTCGGGTGACAGTGGGCAATGGGCCGGTGTCTGCGGTAAACCCAGGAGCACAATTCCTGCCCAGCCCGGGTTGCCATGAGCACGGATGTGTGGATGGGGCGACCTCTGGAAGAGGCGAGGGCCCCATCAGCACCACAGCATTATCCTTATCTGCTGCCACACCTGCACCAGTCTGCTTCTTCCCGGGAGTGGACAGAACCTGAGAACAGGGATGGGAATGCCTGAGCTTTCCTCCCACGTGCTGTCCCCTGACCACCCCCCACCCCTGCCCCAGCATGACAGCTCAGAACTCCAGGAGAACCACCCTCCACCTTTGGTGAGGTGCTGAGTGCGTGCACCGTGCCTGGCTGAGTTTTGCCTTGGGTCTCTATAACCCACTGGGCCAGGACTTTGGAGAATGATGTCTCAGATTAACGAAGGTGAATCTCTGAGGGTCCCTGGTAAGAACCAGGATATTGGGATTCTGTCACTCCCCTTGACCACAGACAAGGGGATCTATGCCCAAGAAGGACCCAATAAGCACTAATCCAGCACCTGCTGTATACACAGCATTGAGCACTGAGGGCAAGAGGCCAGAAAGAGAAAGGGCAGGCTCTGCCTCGGAGGAGCTTGCCAGCTCGAGTCGGGACAGCTGAGCACTTGTAGCCCCTGGAAGGCTGTCCTGTGGCATGGTCGAGCAAACTCTGGGTGCTACGCAGGGCAGAGGGGCGAGGTGCCTGATGCCCCAGTTCCTCCTACAGCTAGCTGCACATCACCTTGTCCCTGCCTCGGTTTCCTCCTCTGTCACGTGAGGTTGTAAGGCTTAAAGAAGGGGACTGGCAGGGACGTACTTTGAAAAACCAATGGTGCTATGTCAATGTGAGGTGTTACCATGCGCACAGAATGGGGTCCTGGGGGGATAGCACCTGGAGGGCCAGGAGGCCTGGGCAGCAGAGCGCCCACAAATCCTGACCAGCTCCAGATTTTAAAACAAGAAGGGTCACAAAAGATTCCTTCCCCATTCCAGGTCCCCCCTAACCCTGGCCCCCGGCAGCCCTCTGCCCAATAAGCATGTGCACCTGTAGCTGGAAAAAGAAAATGGGACATAGGAAGGAGAGACCATACAGTGTTAGAAGGGAGCTAAACCATGTACACGTTGGAAGCAGAAGAGAAAGGCCGCCTTGCAATGTGCGGCCCACACTCATCAGTGGGCGTGCATTGATTTGGGGGTCTCCTGGGAGCAGGGCCGCCTCAGAGCCCTGAGCTCCTAACGGTCCCTGAGACCACGCGTGGTCCAAGGAGTGGCGGTCATTCTGCAGGAGGGGAGCGGCCTGGGGGTGGACTGGCTCCTCGGTGAAGAACCCCTGCCCTGGGAGTGCCCCAGAGAGCTGCCGCGTGTACAGCAGATGCACAGCACAGACAACGGGAGACCAGCCACCAGTGCAAACCACGTCCTCGCCGAGCAGCAGTGTGCTGGAGGGTGTCTGCTCGGCTCTTTTGTGACGGCGCCCAGAGCCCCACGCCGCCTCGGGATGCTGCCAGGCGTCGGCTTCCACTCGGTTCTGTCAAGTCTACTTCAGAGCTCTGCCCTGAGGCTCAGTGATGTCTGAGCCTCTGCGGTTGTGTGTCATTCCGAGTAAAAGAATTTTAACAATGTGGACCACCTGTGTATACTTATTAACACGTATTACAATGCACAGTCTGAAAGAGACTCACGTAGAAGGTAAAGAAAATTAAATAGGACTTGAACACTTCCCCCATCCTACACTCCTCCACTGCCAAGCTCTCATCAGGTGCTTGAGAGGCACTGTGAGGCCCCAGAATCATTGAATGGCGGTGACTCCATCATTCATTCGCACATGTAATATATATTTATGGAGTGCTTTTCATTCGACCTCTGCCAAATCAGCAGTGTCCACTACAAGGTCCAGATTAAGATAGTTGTCTGACCACTACTTACATACTCCTAGTGATGGGGAACTCACTATTTATTCACTTGGGGTCCCCTCCATTATCCATATATTCATCCATTCACTCATTCCTTAAACAAAACTTGCATTCTGTGTCTACAGAAATGGCACTGGCCATCTACACATCCGTCCACCCGTGCCAGAGAGCTGGGGCCTGTCGAAGAATGCACCTGCTCCTTCACCTCTTCCGCCTAATGGATCGGCAGCTCTTAGATTTCCCCT
Source organism: Sturnira hondurensis (assembly GCF_014824575.4). Classification (NCBI taxonomy): domain Eukaryota; kingdom Metazoa; phylum Chordata; class Mammalia; order Chiroptera; family Phyllostomidae; genus Sturnira; species Sturnira hondurensis. The sequence continues at coordinate 4,897,112 of NW_028093774.1, read as the reverse complement.
GTGCCCTGACTCATCTCCTTCCTCCACGTCTAACCATCTCTCTTACCAGCCTCCCCACCTTTGACATTAGCCACCACCGTCTCCCGGTGCTTCGTCTCCATCCTTCAGCCAGCGACGCCGTCAGAGTGCAAACACTGTCGGAGAGAGGCTTTTACCGGTCAGTGTTCAGGAGCTAAGGCTTTGGTATCGGACAGACTGAGCTGGAAACCAGAACGGATTCCAGTCCTGGTTCTGGCTCGGCCTCTCACTGCTCTGTGGTGTCGGGCACCTCAGGCATCCTTCCTGGGTCCACACTGACATCAGTGAAATGGGGGTAATATGGCACCTACCTCAGAGAACTGCCAGCAGGATCCGTGTGTGAAAGTGTTCGGCACAGTGCCTGGTACACAGCTGGCGTTCAGCATGTGTGAGCTGTCGCGATGGTGATGGTGATGACGATGATGGTGGTGACGACAATGGTGATGAGGAGGAGGAAGACGACAGTGAGAGTGACCGTGGCACCCTCTAACAGGAAACCCTTATCAGCATCCCACTCCTCTGGAGATAAGTTCCACATCCAGCTCTGACCTGTGTGGCTCAGTGGGTGGCGTCATTCCCTAAAGCAAAAGGTCGCCGGTTCAATTCCCGGTCAGTGCATGTGCCTGGGTTGCAAGTCTGGTTCCCCGTTGGGGCATGTATGGGAGGCAACTGATCAATGTGCCTCTCACATCGATGTTTCTCTCCCTCTCTCTCTCTCCCTGCTTCCTTTCTCTATAAAAATAAATAGAATCTTTTTTTCAAAAAAGTTCCACATCCTTAACGTGGTCTGCAGGAGCTGTTACACACCAAGCCCTGCCGTATGTGTCTCCCTCTCTCCGCTCCCTGGCTCATTCTCCACCCTCCCGCCACATGGGACATCAAGGCCAGCACGGAGCCCAGCAGAGAGTTCGGGTCTCTCCTGGTGCCCTCACTTCCCACCAGCCCACACCCACCCCGGCGGCCTTGGACTTGGCGAAAACTGCGCACACGTGCCCCAAGGAGCTCGCTCATCGGAGGGGCTTGGCTCACAGACAGGAGCACGGCTCAAGGGGACCTGCCGTCCTGGGGAAGCCGCCTGGCTGGGCATCTGAGCTGGGCTCTCAGCAGGTGGAAACAGGCCAGGAGACCCTCCCTGCAATCACCCCCGACCGTAGCCAGGCGACATGTCCGGCCGCCCAACCCCCGACCCTCCTTAGCCCTAGCAAGCTGGTGCAATGGGGAGAAGCCCAGGTGGGTTTCTGGTGGACTCAGAACCCAGAAATGGGTCCAGCTCCCAAGTCTGCCCTGGCAGGAACCAGTGAGGGTCTGGTGTAGAGGGGCAGACTGAGTGCACGTGACCCGACAGGAGCTAGCCGATGAGGATGGCTGCTGCCGATTTGCAAAGCCGCTTGGGTGCAGTCTCTGTGGTTCGGGAGGGGAGGTCTCTACTCGTCACCCCAGCGATGTGCTTCATTATTTCCTTGTTGCTCAATCCCTCAGCCCATCGCACGGGCTCACACAGCTGTGACTTCTGGCCAACCCTGGGAGGATGTGGGTGTCAGGGATGAGCTGGAAGGTCACGGTGTAGCAAGAGCCATGGTTGAAAGGTTAATGCTTTGTGGTTCGGGCTGAGGTTAAAGGGGCCCCATCACCACGTCTCACCCTGTGCTGAGCTCGTTTAGACTTGGCCCTCCCAACCACTGAGGTGGCAACGGAGGCCCGGAGACAGAAGCACCTAAGGCAGAATGGTGCCCTGGCGCCAGCCTGCTCTCTGTGAGTTTGTGCCTTAACAGAGGGATGCAGAGTCTGTCCCTGAGAAAGCCCTCGGTTGCCTTTCTACACGCAGAGCTTCTGGGCCTGGGCCCCAGCCATTTCCATCCCAATAAACAGCCTTTGCATCTTCTGGGCCTTGGGAGCACTCGCTTTCTACACAGCCACCTCCCCAGACCTGGGGGCTGGCACCTCCACTGAGACGCCTTGTGGAGATACAAGTCCCCTGCTGAGAAGCCCGCTCTCCCACGCAGGCTAGTCACATGCTGCCACCCCTGCTGTCCCGTTCCGGAACACCTTCACCTCCCTGCAGGGAAGCCTCCGGCCGTCAGCAGTCACTTCTCGGTCCTCCCTCCCCACCGCCTCCTTCTGTCTCTGGATCGGCCTGTTCTGGATATTTCATGTAGATGGAGTCACGCAATATGTCTGGCTTCTTTCCTCTAGCTTACGTTGCGATACAACATTTAATAGTAGGGAAAACTCTGGAAGCCGGGACTTGAGTCCCTACCATGCCACTTACTCAGCGTGTGACCCTGGCCAACCACGTGACTCATTTCCACTCCCCATCCCTGGCCTTTGGCCTCAGTTTCCTCCTCTGTAAAATGGGCAGAGTTTACAAGTGTGCCTAGCTCACCTGGGGCTCATGTCTGTGGACAGGGGGCTTCGTTAACTCTCAAGGGCAACACCAAGGTGCTGGGGCTGCCCTGGGCTAGGGCCAGGGTCCTCTTTTACATCCCAGCTCTGTCACTGCCTGGCTGCAGGGATTTGGACAAGGTCAGTTCGCGTCTCTCAGCTCCAGGTGTTTTGCCTCCTATAAAATGAGGATCCAGGTGTTATGAAGATAAAGTGATATAAAGGTGTTCTCATGGGTGGAATACAGCTCCCTTCCCCCAACATTCACACCCACATGGAACCTCAGGATGTGACCTTATTTGGGAACAAGGTCTGTGTGGACATAATTAAGATGCAGTCATACTGGATCAGGGTGGACCCTGAATCCAATGACCAGGGTCCTTATTGGAGAAGGAGAGGGCACACAGAGACGCACAGAGATGCAGAGGACAGAGCTGGGGTGATGCTTCTACAAGCCAAGGGACACTCGGGATTGCCTGGAGCCACCAGGCGCCAGACGAGATGTGTGGGCAGAGTCTCCCTCAGAGCTGTCGAGAGGGACCCACCTGCCGACACCTTCAGTTTGGACTTCTGCCTCCTGAACTGGGAGGGAATAAATGCCCGTTGTTTAAGCCATCCCAACTGTGGTGCTCTGAGACCAAAGTGGTGCTTTGCTCATCCCAAGTGCAGGCTTCCCTTAGAGGCGGCCCCTCGCCGTCCGAGCACACCTTTCCCCCCAATGGTGGAAGAGTGAGCCAATGTGCTCCTCGGGTCCCTGGTGGCCACAGGGGCCAGCCTGTGACGGACGACTTCCCGAGAAGGAATAGAATGTGCTGCCTTACAGACTTCGGGGAGTTTTTCAACAGGAGGACACTAGGCCTTTCCCAGGGTCACACGACACGTTAGGGACCAGCCCCGGCGCTCAGAGCGTGCACGCTCCAGGCCTTCCCTGCTGGTCCACACGCCCCATCTCCAGTGACTCAGGACCGGGCTGCCCGTTTCTCTCTTCCTCCCCCAGGCCCCAAAGTCAGGCAGATTCGGGGAATCTCAAACGAGAATAGGAAGAGGCCACAGGGCCCAGCTCCTGGCTCTCAGCCCAATCACCACGCCCACACAGGTGGGAAAGTTGGTTATAGGCCACCTGGAGAAGTGGCCAGAGATGGGGCTCCGAGGCTCCTCTAGTCGCCACCCTCCAGGCTGACCCACCCCGCACGGCGCACCCGGTGGGCCAGCCACATGGGCCTGTTTCCTCTCTCCAGTCCTGGCCGGGACAGAGGACAGCCGTGTAACAACTCCTGTGCTCCACCCCACCGTCCCGTGCAGCAGCCGAGTGGTTAAACCAGAGCTGAAGCTGCGGGCGGCTGCCTCTCCCATCATCGCACGTGATCCCCAACTCTGCGAAGGCCAGGAAACTGAGGCTCCACGGGGGGGCTATAGACAATGACCCAAGTTCACCCAGCTCACCCGTGAGGGAGCTGGGATCGAAACTCTGGCAAAGTGGCCCTGTGTCCCAGACCCGCCCACCATGACTTCCAGACCAGACCATGAGATTCTGGCTTTGGAATCTTTAGCAAAAGGTGAAAGTTGCCTTTGGCATCTTCAGATCCCCTGTGCCCAGAGTTTTGTGGCTCACGGAAGACATCCTCTCTTGGGGACCAACGTGACATGTATTGAGTAGGACACTCACGGCGTCGACTCCACTTCAAACTACTGGTTTCTAAGGGAAGTAACTTCAGTCTGTAACCCCGTGTTTTGCTGTCCACACAGGCAAGTTCAGCCTCTAGGCTGAAATGACAGGAGAGGTTTTCCCACAGGGGCACGTTCTGCTGGATTACACAGAGAAAGTCCACGAAACTGGGGAAAGCTACATCAACACCCACATACTCACCCCTCCTGTGAACATCTTTCCATGCACTTATTTGATCTTCACAACAGCTCTCAAAGGAGGCAGGGCCCTTCCCAGGTGAAAAAACCGGGGGTGGGAGACTCCCCAGGACTGCCTGGCCCCCCAGCCCTCTCCCGGGGCGTCTCACCGATGGGCTGGCTCCCCTCTCTGCACCCACACTCTCCAGAAGGCCTCACTTTGGGCTGAAACTATTTCTCCTTCCTGCACCAAACCGAGGGCCTTTGGGGGCACACCTGCCCTGCCTCCACGCCCTATTAACTCACGACTCTCCCAAGAGGAGGGTCTGGTGAGCCCCACTGCCTGGGGGAGGCCTTGACCTCCCAAAGTGAAGCCAACGTGGGGACAGAGTTTCAGATGGATTTTCAGAAACCCTTCTGGTCTGTGAAACCCCTGGCCCAGCGGAGCTTTTTCTGCCAAGTGACCAGCACCAGGGCCCTTCTCTTAGTCTAAATGGTCATCGTCACAGGCCAGGGCCGCGCCCACAGCTGCCCAAGGCCAAGGACACATTCAAGTCAGCAACTGCTGCCCTGTGGGTGTGCAGGTGCTGGGGCTTTGCTGACCCTACATTTAGGATTTTGTTTTTGTCTCCCTCACGTCCTGGTGCTTTACTCTTGCCCCTGCCATCCTGGCCCCTTGTGTGTGCTCCTCTATGGTGGCATGGGCTCCCCTGCCTGGTCACCGGAGCGTGAGCAGCTCCAAGCTGGGCTCTGAGCCTCCTTTTCTGTCCCCTGGGCACCCGCACTCACCTGGCACCACACAGGGGCTCGGCACAGGTCTGCAGAAGAGAGGGATGGATGCCCAGCCTGTGCTCACAGAGGGGCCAGGGCCACAGCGGGGCTGTGTGACGGGTGGGTGTCGAGCAGCAGCGAGGAGCGGGGAGGTGAGTCTGGGTGTCTTAGGAGCCCAGGAGCCGCCCCCTCCGCCGGAGCAGGAGGCCCAGGGTGGAGGGCGGCTCAGAGAGTCACAGCACAGCCATGTCTACGGAGTCCAAGGGCTGGGCCTTTGTCCCGTGAAGTGACAAAATCCAAGTGTTTCTGGAAAGTTAATCTAGCACGAGGATAGACTGAAGGAAAGAAGTCAGGATGCAAGGAGATCGGGTGGCCGGGCTCTGTGGCAGACTTATCTGTGGCTGCGGGTCTAGAACCTCGGAGAGGAAGGAGGGCGTGAACTGAGGCGGGGGTGCAGGGGGCGGCGCTGGCGGGACCGAACTCGAACATTGTCTTCATTCCTGGAGAGAAATGGCTCCCTTTGCTTTTCTTTCCTCCACCCACAGGTGGAAGAGGCAGTGGCAGAGCCGTCACGCACTGGAAGGACTAGTGACAGACATGCAGAGGCTCAGCGTGTGGGGGCTACTGGTTGGATGTGCTGAAGGAGGGGTACTAGAGTCTGTCGCCTTGAAGAACTTGCTGGATGTGACTATAAAGGAGACCAGATGAAGTGAGTGCAGGCCTTAACAGTTAGCGAAATGAAAAGTGACCCTGTATGTCATGATGGGGACAGTGACCATGCGTCCCCAAGTTCTTCAAACTCCAGCTCACCTTCCCCTGAACGTGCGTTGAGCAGGGTCTGGAGCCAGCCGTCCCTGGGAAATGGGGCTGCCGGGCCCCCTCCCCTCTTCGGCAGGCAGAACAAGCCCAGGGAAGGTGGGCCCGCCCCGCCCAGCTGGCCAGGCCCGCCCGAGTTTCTGCGAGGGAGCCCTGGGTGCCCTGCCAGCCCGGTAGCCGGCTCTGTGCCGTTGTGTTCTCCTCACACGCCTTCCACCAAGGCTCAGCCACCCCTGCCTTCTCCATGCCACAGGGACCTGTTGTCCCCTACAGACTTGGGGTTCCTTCGCCCTGCCCACTGTCCCCAGAAAGAAGGCTCCCAGGCCCCCAGGGCCCACAGGCAGAGGGAGACCCTGTTCCCCGCACCCCAGGACCAAGGTCTGCTTCCCATCCCCCATCCCGGTGAGCAGCAGGGGGGTCACCATGTGTTAATCATCTCTGTCACCTTCCGGGTGATGGGGCGGGGCCCCCACGCCCTGGCAAGGCTGCCACAGGGTCACTTCCTCAAGACCAGCTCACTCGGCCCTCCTTGGGGGGGCGGAGGGGGGTGGGGCCCTGACAGACAGTCCCGGCCACCTGGCCCTGCCTCACTCAGTCCGCCTCTCCTCATGGGCTGCCCCTCCCCGAGAAGCAAAGCCCAGACCTCCGGGGCGTCTCCGCGGTGGACACGTGCTCGGGCAGGAAGACGCTGCCTGTGAGTAGGGCTTCCCAGAAATTGTCCAGTCTGAACACTCACCGAAGGAGGAGAGCCAGCCACTTGCTGCAAAGGGCAGGGAGGCTGCCTGGCAAGCCCCCCAGTCCACAGTACTGATTAGGAAGTCCTGGGATCTGGAGAGTTTCTCTGGTTAAACTCCACTGTAAAGTGCTGGCGGGCACTCGCCTAACATCTGCACCACCAGGAAGCCCCAGGTCGCTCCCCATCTGCAGGGGCCCTCCGCAGAGGTGAATTCGGTTGCCTCTCTGAATCACATATCTGCTACTGATCCTTGGAGTGTTTTAGTTCTTCCCCTGCTCCCACAATTTTAAGGTGTCCATCAGCAGAAAGAAAATGCTAGAAAATTTGAAAGTATAGTTTGTCCCCCCGCAGAGGGATCACAAAAGGGAAACTCCTTGAACAGGCCAGCTTCTGAGGACAAAGGGGACACTTTCTGCTCTGGCCACATTTATTGGTTTTGTGGAGACACTGAGAGGCAGGACCAGGGTGTGTGTGGGGGGGGCCTGAGTGGCTGAGATTGGGGCATCACTTTGCCAGAGCCTTGGTGTGGACACACTGCCCTGCATCTAGGGAGGGAGCTTGAAACCTCTTACTCTTTAGAAGCAAAGGTGGATGGAAGACGCAGGGATGTTCAAGGATCTCGAGGTCTGACTCTCAAAGAAAGCCAGAAATGTCTTCCTGTAAGAGGGGGTCTTGAGGAGTTCACGCTGATGTATGCAGACTCAGCTGGAGCTCGGACCTCAGAACTGCCGGGGAGGATGAGGAAAAAGCGCGTCTGATTTTACTCAACTCTGCCCAGTGCATGCGTCAGACTTTCCCTGGCTCTCTGCTTGTTTCATAGGGTCCGCACTGATGGATTCTTGGCAGTGTATCCTTCATGCCCAAAACTCAAATGGTGTGTTGGAGTCGGCTCCCAAGAAAACTGCCAAGGACCCTGCTGCCAACGGGCAAAGTCTCACTCAGTGTCCGCCGATGCCCGAGGCTGAGGGAAACTCCAAGATGCCCAAACGGGTGTGGTTTTCTTTTTGACTTGTATTTTGCCTTTTTAAAAGAGTTTTCAACTTGTTTTTCAGTTACAGTGGGCATATACTATCGCAGGGATACAGTATATACCACGGTATCGTGATCAGACACTGTTATGTCTTACCAAGTGATGCCCCCCATTAGTGTGGTGGTCTTCTGGCACCGTGCCTGGTCACTGCACTCTCCCTGACTATGTTCCCTGTGCCAAATGTGTTCTAAGGGCATGTTGGCCACTGTGCCCTTCTTGGCGGGGGTCACATCACAGGCCTCCCCACCTGTTAGCAAGGTAAGGAGGGAGTCATCTCTTGCCAGCTCCGAAGAACAAAACAGCTTTCCTCCCAACACCACAGCCTGCCTCCCCCGTCTGGAAGACTCACTCTCGGCAGGCCCTCCGATGACATCATCGGAGCAGAGGTTACATAAGTGGAGGCCACCCCGTTTCTGAGCGCTTCCCAGAAGAGAAAACACCCCCAGAGACAGCTCTCGCCCGTCAGAGAGCCCACTGGCTGGCCAGGCGAGCGCTTTCGTTTTCTTCCTGAGTAAGTAAATGACCACCTTTCTTTTCTTCTACGAGACTAAAACATAAGAGGGGGCCCGTGTCTCTAAGAAAGAGAGAAAATAATCTTTCTTTTATAACTAAATATTGTCAGAATTTGTGTGTGTTTAAATGTAATTCTAAGTGTAAAAAACCTGCAGCTTTCTCTAAGTGTGTGTGTTTTTAACATAATTCTAAGTCAGTGGAAAAGCTGCGTGTTCTGTGCCTACTTGGGTTTTGGTTGCTTTCCCAGAAGGCTGGGGGCTGGGCCGGGGGGCGGCGGGGAGTTGGGAACAGCTTGTGGAGGTTGCAGCTGGGTCAGACAGAGTACACGGAGCCCGAGCACAGCCCCTCAGGACCCCATAGTCACCCCTGACAAATTCTGATGACTAAAAATCAGGTTGGTCTCCCCAGGATCGCTTACAAGATTTTGTAAGGCCGACAATTGGTCATTGGTGGGGTTATTATTTCAGGCTTGAAAATGGTGCGTTATTATGTGGCTGGGTGGACATTCTTTACCATCTGTGTCCGTACCCCAAAGGCCTTTGACCGTTACCTTATTGTGGGCCTGGGGATCAATGAGAAGAAAGCCCAGCTGTCTTCCAAGGGCCACGTGCCAATGTTTAAAATGTGCAGAACTTGTAAAGTGTCTCATGGAAATTCCAGAAGTGTCGTTTCTAGTAGACTTGCTCAATGTCGCCCCTGAGATTTTCAAATAGGATCATATATTACTAGTAACAATAATAGCTACTATTTGCTGAACACCTACAATGTGCCAGGCACATATCAGAGCTAAAACAGAACTAGCAAAGGGAGATCCCCTCTCTCTGGCTAACTTTGCATGAACACAGGCAGGAGCTGTGCTTACAAACGAGCCCAGCTGGAGCAGACATGCTGTGACCTCAGGGGCCAGGGACTCAGCGGGCTCCTGTGGGGCAGTGTCTGCTGAACTGATGGCACTGGGGCTGAAGCCAGACGTCTGCTGGCACAGGCAGCAGTCCCTGATGCCCAGGGCAGGGGCGAGCTCTGCCCCCTGTGTGAGTTTCCTGTGGCCGCTATAACAAACAAGCACGAACTTAGTGGCTGAAAACAACACAAAGTCATTATCGTACAGCTCTGCAGGTCAGAAGTTCAAAATCAGTCACTTCGGGCTACAGTCAAGGTGTCGGCAGGGCTGCGCTCCTTCTGAGGGTCAGGGGAGAACCGCTCCTTGCTCTTCCCAGCTTCTCCAGGCTGCCCGCGGTCCTTGGCTCCTGGCCCCGTCCCCGTCTTCAAAGCCTGCTGTTCAGTATCCTCTGATTTCTCTCCCACTCTGGCCCTCCCGCCATCCTCTGTCAGTCATAAATGAAGTCACTTTCACTTGGGATTGCATTAAGTTCATCTCCTGAATAAACTCATCTCCCCATCTCAAAATCCTTAGCTTCGTAACACTTGCAGAGACCCTTTTGCCTTGTAAGGCAACAACGTATTCATGAGTCCCAGGGACTAGGATGTAGACATCTCTGGGGCCCTGACCCAGCCAACCCTTCAGCCCCAAGGCCAGCCCTTTGGTCTGGTGATGCCTGAACAGCTCCTGCCTCCCACTGACCCTGGGGTCTCTTAGGAGGACACAGAGCCAGGCCCCTTCCACTGTCCACCAAGAGCCATCCTTGCCTGCCCAGGCAAGCACACTTCAGAGGGGACGTGCGTCCCCTCCCCGCATGTTCAGAGATGCAGCCTCCGTTACGAGTCCTCCGCCCTTTCTGGTGGCTCCTTCTTAAACTCCTGGTGGTTGCAGCTCCGAGGCTGGAGACAAAGGGGAATCCCAAGCGCCAGGCCCTCTGGAGCCCAGCCTTCCGGAGGCCAGTTCCTTAGTGTTCTCGTGCGCCGGGGACCAGGGCAGGGGAGGGGGCTCAGGGCACTTTCCACCCTCGTGGGCGGTCCACATGGAGGAGACCTCGCTCCTGCTCGGAGGGCCCGGGACACTTGGTCATCGCTGTTATCACTACTGTGGCCAGTGCCACTACTGATGAGGTGGCAGCTATTATCATTAAGCCTGGATTTGGCGGTTTGCAGCCTGCGGGGGGGTTGTATGCACATGCGCTCATTTAAGCCTCACCGCCCTGCTTTGCAATAGCGACCATCATTCCCACCTCGCCACTGAGGAAGCTGAGCCTCAGAGAAGTCACTGGACCTGCCCAGAATCACACAGATGGGTGGCCCCAGGACCAAAGCCCCGGTCCCCTGCCTCCAGGCCCATTCTCTTTGTAGTCGCAGCAGGGTGTATAAGAGAGACATGGACCCTGAATTGGGCCAGGAAACAGAGCTGACCTCATGCAAACTTGATGAAGTCGTTTCTTCGTCTTCGCCTCAGTCTGCTCCTCTGTATGTATGATGGGTGTAAAGGTCTCACCCTTCCTCCTGGGCATGTTGTCAGGCTCAGTTACCGAAAGCCCAGCACAGTCCTGGGCCCTCAGCATGTCACAGGTGTGGCCCGGGGTCAGATCTGGGCGCCAGGGCCTCGCCCTCAGCCTCGGCGTGGCGGAAGGTTGGGGCAGAGACACAGAGGCCCCCGGGCTTCCCTTGGCTCCGAGGGCGGCCCAGGAAGGGGCGGCACGGAGCCCCGTGGCAGCCTCGGGAAGCGGCTCGGACGACCGAGTGCAGAACGAAGGGGCTTCTGGCGGCCCGCTTCGCACCTGAGAAGGCGGGTGTGGGGGGCGTGTGTGTTCCCCGTGGCTGCCCCGTCCATCCCCACAGACTGAGGGCCTTTAAGCAACAGTTGGGACTTCCGGCCAAGATGGAGGCGTGGACACACTGTGCCTCCTCACACAACCAAAAGAAGGACAACAATTTAAAAACAAAAAACAACCAGAACCAACAGAAACATGAACTGTATGGAGGTCCAACAACCAAGGAGTTAAAGCAAACACACTCATCCAGACAAGTAGGAGGGTCGGAGCCGGGCAGCCGGGCAGAGAGGACTTGTGGTAAAGCAGCAGCAGGCGGACCCATCAAGGGGGCGGATTGCGACCGGGAGGCCCATGTTCACATGCAGATAAACCCGGAGAAACAACTGGGGAGCGGGACAGAGTGCACAACCCAGGGCCCCAGCGCAGGAAGTAAAACCTCAAACCACCAATTTAAAATACCAGTGGGGGTGGAGGCAGAGGCAGCAGGAGAGACTCCCAGCCTCACAGAGAGTTCGCTGGAGAGACCCACAGGGTCCTAGAACACACACAAGCCCATCTACCTGAGAATCAGCACCAGAGGGGCCCAGTTTGCTTGGGGGAAACAGTGGAAGGGACTGAGGTCCAATAGAGAGTGGAGCAAGCACCATTGTTTCCTCTCCGACCCCTGCCCCACGTACAGCATCATAACACAGCCACTGGGTTGCCCCGCCCTGGTGAAAACCTAAGGCTCTGCCCCTCACCATGTAACAGGTGTGTCAAGACAAAAAAAATGGCCCAAACAAAAGAACAAATCAGCCCTGGCTGGTGTAGCTCAGTGGATTGAGCGCAGGCCTGCGAACCAGGCGATCGCAGTTCGATTCCCAGCCAGGGCACATGCCTGGGTTGCAGGCCAGTTCCCGGTTCCTGGCAGGGGACACATGAGAGGCAACCATACATTGATATTTCTCTCTCTCTCTCTCTCCTTCCCTTCCCCTCTAAAGATAAATAAATAAAATCTCTTTTAAAAAAAGAACAGATCAAAGCTCCAGAAAAAATACAACTAAGTGACAAACAGGTAGCCAACCTATCATCAGATGCACAGTTCAAAATACTGGTGATCAGGATACTCACAGAATTGGTTGAATTTGTTCACAAATTAGATGAAAAAATGAAGGCTATGTTAAGTGAAATAAAGGAAAATGTACAGGAAACCAGTAGTGATGGGAAGGAAACTGGGACTCAAATCAACCATTTGGAGCAGAAGGAAGAAAGAATATCCAACCAGAAAAGAATGAAGAAACAAGAATTCAAAAAAATGAGGAGAGGTTTAGGAACTTCCAGGACATCTTTAAACGTTCCAACATCCGAATTATAGGGGTACCAGAAGGGGAAGAGGAAGAGCAGTGAGTGGAAAACATATTTGAACAATTAATAAAGGAGAACTTCCCCAGTCTGGCAAAGGAAATAGACTTCCAGGAAGCCCAGGAAGCTCAGAGAGCCCCAAAGAATTTGGACCCAAGAAGGAACACACCAAGGCACATCATCATTACATTAGCCAAGATTAAAATGAAGGAGAGAATCCTAGAAGCAGCAAGGGATAAGGGGACAGTCACCTACAAAGGAGTGCCCATCAGACTGTCAGCTGATTTCTCAAAAGAGACCTTACAGGCAAGAAGAGACTGGAAAGAAGTATTCCAAGTCATGAAAGGCAGGGACCTACATCCAAGATTGCTCTATCCAGCAAAGCTTTCATTTATAACAGAAGGGCAGATAAAGTACTTTCCAAATATGGTCAAGTTCAAGGAGTTCATTATCACCAAGCCCTTATTATATGAAATGCCAAAGGGATTTATCTAAAAAAAGAAGATAAAAAATATGAACAGTAAAATGACAGCTAACTCACAATTATTAACAACCACACTTAAAACAAAAACAAAAGCAAATAATAGAACAGGAACAGAACCATGGAAATGGAGATCACATAGAGGGTTAGCAACAGGGGAGTGGGAGGAGGAGAAGGGGGGAGAAGGTACAGAGAATAAGTAGCATAGACGGTAGGTAGGAAATAGACAGGGGAGGGTAAGAATAGTATAGGAAATGGAGAAGCCAAAGAACTTATATGTACAACCCATGGCATAAACTAAAGGGGGAGAATGTGGGTCGGAGGGGGTATGCAGGGCAGAGGGGGGTGAAGGGGGAAAAATGAGACAACTGTAATAGCATAATCAATAAAATATATTTAAAAACAATAAGTTGGTTATATTATATTTAATAGAGTCACTAAGTAGTTCTAATCAAAATTTTTCAAAAAAATTGTCTTTAAATATATATACATCAAATATATATATATACACATATATACACACAGATATATTAAAGCAAAATAAAACCTTTTCTTTTTGTTAATTAATTGGACATTGAAAATGCCACCAGCGAGTACCTGTGCCTGGCACATGTCTGTGAACCATAATTAGCTTCTTAGGCTCGTACCCGACTATGACACAGTGTGGGCACTTTCCCAAACAGTGTCTTCATCTTTCAGTGTGGTTTTATTATTTTGAATTGTTCTGCATAATTGCTGAAATCCTTTTCTTCCAATTTTACAGTGAATAAGTTTAAATGAATGCCTTTGATTGATTCTTTTCTTGGACCAGAGTATATTTAATTAAGAAATGTTCCCTCCACACGTGCTGAGGTACCGGGTAAGCTCTGAGCAGGTTCTGACCAAAAGTTCTCAAGGCCGGTGCTTTGCATACAGGGTTCTGCAAAGGTGTCGGCCCAGACAATGTCACTGGCACTGCCTTAGTTCAGAGTTTCTGTCTTCACAAATATATTTCCCAGATTAAACTCTGTAAGTAAGCTGTAGCTATTCATCATTTTTTAATGCTTTGTCCAGTTTAGATGCTGCGGATCACTGACTTCCTCGATTTTATCCTTTTTTCTGTATACAATAGGAATTTATCCCCCTGAAAAAATTCTTCCTACAAGTTGAGATATTCCAAAGCTCATCATAGAATTTTATTACAGGATTTTTAAATTAAATCTTGTGTGCTATTTGAGCTCTCATCACTTAATTTGCTCATTATGTCCCTTGCTCTTTTAGCAAAAAAAAAAAATTTAAAAGCTTCATTATTTTTCACATAAAAGCTTCATTTTCAATTACTGTAAGTTGCTAAAAGCTTTAAAAGTTGATCTTCTGGTGCTACATTGATTGAATAACTTGATTAAAGATTTATAATTGATTTGGATCAAAACTCACCTATTTAGAGGTCTGCTTTAACAAGCAATTTAATGACGTTTTAGGGCACCTACACCAGTGTTCCCTAAAACCGACTGGTGACGGGTAGCCGACAAAGGAAAGACGTTGAAGCTGTGTTTTTTCAAACTCACCGTTGACTCCATCACAAAAGGTTTTGTAGTTCAGTAACTATGTTTTAAAGTTTTATAAACCTGGTCAACTGCAACCTCCATTTCAGTTGGTAGAAATCAAAACTTATTTATGTGCAATTACAAATTGCGTAAACCTGTTCCAAGTCTGTCTGTGTTTGTTCCATCCATCTCTTAGTTTAAACTTTTAAAAAAGATTTTATTTATTTTTAGAGAATGGAAAGAAGTGAGAAAGAGAGGGAGAGAAACATCAGTGTGTGGTTGCCTCTCATGTGTCCCCCACTGTGGACCCGGCCTGCAACCCAGGCATGTGCCCTGACTGGGAAGCAAACCAGTGACCCCTTGGTTCACAGGCCAGTGCTCAATTCACTGAGCCACACCAGCCAGGGCCCATCTGTCTCTTATTTTAGTAAGAACAGTATTGTTATTATAACCCTGTGCCAACCCAAACGTCTGTGTATCACCATCACAAAATACAGCAACTTCATCTCCAGTGTGAATAATTTTAACCAACTTTAGAATGCCATTCGCCAGAATGAACTTGGGAAATTTTGCTATGACTCCACGCACTGGATGAAAGAAGTGGATCATGGTCGGAACGGACGGATTTTCGGAATTCGAAGAATGTGAGGACGCGGGTGTGAAAGTGGTGCAGTTCAGGGTGTGTGCGTGTCTCCCACATGCGCACGTGTGAGCGTTTGGTCAGCATTTCTGCGGTCACATGTGCGTAAGCTGAGTTGCGACCAAAAGGAGCTGAACTAACTTAACCCGCAGTCAAGTGGTCAAGGTGAACAGTCACGCTTTACAGAGTGACTTACAACGGCTTCCGCGGCGCCTCTGTGGGTACAGTTGCCGTCTTAGGGCGCACTCTTTCCAAACTACTAGCGTCTGCAGGAGCAGCCTGAGTCTGGTTTCTGGGGGTCAGTGAGATTGCCACGGCCCCTAGTGGCACAGACATCAACAAACATCCTGTGCAAGTTCCACGTGCATCCTCGACATAGAGAAACACAAGCTCAGTGCTTAGGCGAGTTTTCGTTAAACCACCCGTTGGCAGTTGCATTCAGTCCTGGGGCTTCACAGACCAGCCGTGAGATTCCAGCTCCCAACTGTAGGCCGTTCTCTGGATCTGGCCTCTGAAAACCTCCCTGTCTGGTTTACCAGGCACCCACTGGACATCCCCACTAGGTGTCCAGCAGACAGCTCAGCCTCGATGTGTCCAAATGAACTCCTGATCTCTTCCCACTCCAAAGAAGAAGGAAACCTCTGCGTCCTCACTCCGCATCATCTCCATTTCCGTTGATGAACTTTGTATCTCCAGGGGCTCAGGCCAAAAATCTTCTCTCTCACAACCAATATTCAATAGAAAATGATGGTGGTACACACCACCTTCACACTAGATCTAGAATCTAATCCCAACTCCCATCTCTCCTGCTAACGTATCTGCTCAGGAGGCATGTCCTTCTTGCCTCCCTCCAGGTCTGCATCCCTGTGTGGATGGTGGGCACCTTCAGGCTGGGACTGCCCTGTCCTGCTGCCCGCACCTCCAGCACCCGGCCAAGTACCGGCACAAAGCAGATGCTCATTAAGCGTTTGTTGGACTGTTAGTAATAATACCACGGTTATTAATAAGACTGATAGCCACCTTCCGCTGAGTGCTTCCTCTATGCCAGGCAACTATGCCAAGCAGGATCCAATTAGCTTCGATTTTCAAAAAGAACAGTGAAAGTCAGTGGGTCTAAGGGGCCCACACCAAGTGGGTGATGGGGGGGGGTGCAGTGCCAGGATTTGGACTCGGTTTCAAAGCTCTGGTCCTGCCCTTCACGGAGGAGTTGGCAAACTTTTCCTCTAAGGGAGCAGATGGTAAACGTCCTCAGTTTCGCAGGCCTCACAGTCCCTGTCACAACCACTCAGCCCTCTGTTGTGACACACAAGTAGCTGAGGACAGTATGTCCATGAATAGGTGTGGCTGTGGCCATGAGACTTCATTTTCCAAAACCTGGGCTGACCAGATGGAGCCCAAGAGCCGTGCTTGGTGTGCCCCCTTGTCAGTTCGCTCCATGCTGTTTGTTGCAGGTCACTGTGGATGGCACCCCAGTCCTTCCTGGAGTTCCCGCCCTCCAACCAGAGCTGGCTCACGCCGCCCAACGCCACGTCCTGCGATGAAGCTTGGGAAGCCTGGGACCTGCTGCAGGGCACGTTGCCAACGTTCATCGTGGCCGTCTGCCTCTGCGGCCTACTGGGAAACCTCCTAGTGCTATCTGTCTTCCTCCTGCCCCGGCGGCGTCTGAATGCAGCAGAAATCTACCTGGCCAACCTGGCGGCGTCGGACCTGGTGTTTGTCCTGGGCTTGCCCTTCTGGGCCGAGAACATCTGGAACCAATTCAACTGGCCCTTCGGGGCTGTGCTCTGCCGCATCGTCAATGGTGTGATCAAGGCCAACCTGTTCATCAGCATCTTCCTGGTGGTGGCCATCAGCCAGGACCGCTACTGCATGCTGGTGCACCCCATGGCTAGCCGGAGGCGGCGGCGGCGGTGGCTGGCCCGGGTCACCTGCGGGCTCATCTGGGTCTTGGGGGGTCTCCTGAGTATCCCCACATTCCTGCTCCGCTCCGTCGAGGTCGTCCCAGAACTGAACGTCTCGGCCTGCGTGCTGCTGCTGCCCCACAAGGCCTGGCACTTCGTGAGGATGGTGGAGCTGAATGTGCTGGGTTTCCTCCTACCGCTGGCTGCCATCGTCTTCTTCAACTACCACATCCTGGCCTCCGTGCGAGGGCGGGCAGAGGTCAGGAGAACGAGCAGCGGGAGCCCCACGGAAGGCAAGACCACAGCCCTCATCCTCACGCTCGTGGCCGCCTTCCTGGTCTGCTGGGCCCCCTACCACTTCTTCGCCTTCCTGGAACTTCTGTTCCAGATGCGGGCCATCCAGGGCTGCTTTTGGGACCATCTCACCGACTTGGGCCTGCAGTGGTCCAACTTCCTCGCTTTCGTCCACAGCTGCCTGAACCCAGTGATCTATGTCTTTGTGGGTCAGCTTTTCAGGACCAAGGTCTGGGAACTTTGCAAACAATGCAGCACAAGGCGTCTTTCGGCCACGTCCTCGTCACACAGGAAAGCAATCTTCCAGCGTTTCTGGCGGAATGAAAACAGCCACGGGGAGCCAAGAGGCTTGGCTTCCTGATCAATTATTTCTGATGTCATAAATACTGTTGTAGTGTGTGGACACTGGCCCCCAAGACAACCAGTCCCCGCAGGCCCTGGAAGCTGCGGATGTTTTAATGGCAGCGGGGACTTCACAGATGCAACTAAACAAAGGCTCTCAGATGGGGAGGTGGTCCTGGATTATTGGGGTGGCCCGATGTCATCCCAAAGGACCTTATAAAAGGGAAGCAGATCTGTCAGTCAGAGAAGGCAATGTCACAACAGAGGCAAGAGGTTGGGGTAACGCAAAAAGGGGCCACGAGCCAGGGCCTTATGACGCCTCTGGAGGCAGGAAAAGACAAGGGCATGGATGCTCCCTGGAGCCCCTAGAAGGACCCAGCCCTGCTGACATCCCAGCGCCAGCCCAGTGAGACTGACTTTGGATGTCTGGCCTCCAGAAACACAAGACAATAAATCTGTGCTGTTTGAAAGTCACCAAGTTTGTGCTAATTTGTTCCAGCAGCAGGAAACTGACACGAGATTCCAGTAAGGATCTCTAGTTGCCCAACCGAAATTTTCTAGGCTAACTGCTAGGAACACAGAGATGACAGAGACAGACAGCCCATCTGTGGGACCTTACATGGAGGGAAAAGATGATGTAAAGAAGAGAATGAGCACTCACTGGAGCATACCGCAGAGCCGTGCCTTGAGCATTCAGGGGGAGAGGGGTGGGTTTCTTCTGGGGCTGTCAGTGAGGATGTTGTATAGGGAGGGAGCCATGGCCTGACTTTTACAAAGGGCGGCTCTGGATACGTGGAGAGAGGGAGGCAGGCCTGGTGGAGGCATGACTGTGACACTCAGGTAGAAAAGCATGGGCTATGGGAAGAACGTTTACTGAGCTCAGTGCATCAGCGTTCTTGCTACCAGGGACCCAGTGGCAAACCTCAAAGTCTGCTTTCGAGGGGCTCTTGGCAACAAGGACAGTGACTGGGAGAGTGTCACCATCAGGGTGAGAGGGGCTCTGAGGACACAGAGAAGGGGTGCCAGGGCCAAGTGCCTGGCAGGTGTCCCAGAGGAGGAGACATGCACCCCCGAAAGGGGTGTTCCCGGTAGAAGAAACGAACTAGCCCCGGAGGCAGGGGGTTCATGGTTTCAGAGGGAGAAGGATGTAGGTGGGTGAAGTACGCGGGGTTTGAGGTAGGAGGGGAATGTTGGGGGGGGGGTGCTCTGGAGGCTCTGGGAGCCCGGCTGAGGCTAGAAGGCATGAACTTGGTGCATGGATTGCTCGATTCACAGTGATGGCCCTTGGGCTGCACTTACAGGGGCACAGCATCTAAAGTGAGGGAGGTGACGTCCCACTTACCTTAGCATTGCACAGGGGACACAGGAGCATTGCGTCCAGCCTCTGGCTGACTCAGAAGGGCTTTCCCAGACCAGTGGCTGCCGTTCGAGGGCGTTGCAGGTACCGGTGAGACTATGGGGAACAGCTGACGGAGGGGAGGAAGTGACCGTAAGGAGGCGAGGGAAGCAGGATGATCCTGATGGGGTTCAAACAACAGGTGCAGTGGGAGCATCCAGGTGGTGACAGGAGAGAGAGGGGAGGTTGTGGCCCTCGAGGAAGAACATCTGTTTGGGGCACTCCAAGGTGGAGCCATCCCAGGAGATGACAAGGACCCAGCGTGGCCGTGGCATCGGTGGTTCAGACAGAGGGAAGGAGAAGGCCCCTGGAGACGAGACAGTTAAGGGATGAAGGGTGAAGGATGGGTTTCCACGGGGTCCTGAAGGCAGGCCGGACGCCAGGAGGCCCCGGGCAGCAGAGAGCTGGCAGGGTGCGGGGCCAGTGTCTAGGGAATGGTGGGGGGCGGGGCGGGGGGCAGCCTGTACTGCTGCGTGGGAGGGGCCAGTCCTCATGGGACAGCAGGGAAGACCCCATTCACTGGAGAGAGAGAAAGGCGGCCGGCGTCCCTGGAGCCTGCCGATGGGGTCTGAGAGGCCGGCAGGGGCCAGGCCACCAGGCCCTCAGTGACAGCTCTCTGGGCAGTGCTCCAGCCCCACTGGTTTCCTGGAGAGCAGAGTGGTTCAGGTGGCCTGGATTTAGGTCAACAAGCGGGATCCAGCCTGCGCACATGTTTAACTTGGACCTCCTGGTGTTTGAAGGAATGTCTTTGAGTTGGTTATCAGTATTTAAATTCCACACCAGAGTTCAGATTTCAGGCTTCCCTTGAACATCTGGAAGCTCTGGCAACACTGAGTCTGCATTCATTCCTTCATTCATTCAGCTGATATTTACTTTGTTGTAGGTGCTGAGAACACAGTGCCTTGGTCCCCTTGGAGTTGACCCCCTGGGGCTCCCCCAGGGCACCGGTTATTTGGTGCTGAGTGGTTGTGCCCCTGCCAACAGGACAGGCACCAATTCCTTGGCCACAGCCCCGCCCCCCCCCCCCCCCCGGGCAGTGACCGGAGTCAGCCGGCTTGCTTGTCTCCAACACTAGTGCTATCTCAGAGCCCCTGGGGAAGAAATCCAGTGGGCAGTGACGCTGTGGCAGTGGCCAGAGCAGGCGGGAAGGTGGGGCAAGAAGAGAACCAGAAAGGGACAGCGATGCTGTCTCTGCTCTGCCCTGCGGGAACTGACCCGAATACGCCCTCTGTCCTCTTCCCCAGCCCCTGCATGCAACACCCTGCCTTATAAAAATCCTCTTGAGGCATTGCAAAAAGTTCCAATTCTAGAAGCATGCACTGGCCGAGAAATCGGAACACAGCTCGGAGGCCTGTCGTTCAACAGCAGGTTGTCGGCTGGATCTTGGATGAGCCAGATCTCCGATGTGTAAAGCGCAGCACTGTTTATGGAAGCGCAGTGCACAGCCCCATGGCAAGAGAGGAGTCGGCTCACCCCCACAGTGAGGGCTCCGTTGCCCTGCCCTGGGGAAGGTCAGTTACCCGTGTGCAGGGGGAGAAGTTCCTGCTCTGGTTAAAAGGATCCGTGATGGGCGACAAAGTGCTACTTCATGTTCCCATGGATCCGGGGATGTGCTCACCTGGAGGATGCCCCACCTGGGTCCAGGCCTGAGCCCCACCTCCTAGACCTGACGCCTGGATCAGAGGGAGGTGGGCAAAGTCTTCCCCGACCCAGGCTCCTGCACCCACGTGGGCTCCCCTTTTCCCTCTGAGATGGGAAACTTCTCTGATCCACTCCCAGCTTGGAGCCCATCATGGGAGCTCACAGCGGCCTGCCTCCTCCTCCACACGCCTCCCCCACCCACCCCAGGCACAAGTAGCACTGAGCCCCCCGAGGCCCCGTGGGGAGACTCCCGGATGAGCAATGGACACAGGCAGCTTCTTGTTCACCAGGGGTGAGTCACGGGCGAAGTGAGAAATAGCGGGGAGTCTCCTTGTTTGAGCTAGAAGGGGCTTGAAAGGCCATCAAGAGACATGCGTGTGGGCCTGGTGCAACCTGTATGGAACCTGAAAATTGCATCACCACCAATTTCCGGGTGGTGCTGCCGTCCCCTACTCATGCCAGAGGCTACCACTCGGGGAAACTGAGGGAAGAGCACCAGGGGTCTCTGCAAATCCAATAAGAAAATTTTAAAAAGAAAACACCACCCAGGTGAACCCCTGCATTCTACAGAGATGGAAAATGAGGCCCAGGGATGGGCAGAGACTTGACAGGCAGAGATGGTCAGCCAGTGAGCTGGACCCCTAGTCAAACCCACGGCTCTGTCCAAACCCAGGGGTGCTCACTAGGCTGTGAGGCCAGAGAAGGGGCCTGAGTGCCAGGGATGCCACCATTTGTGTCACTTTGAAGGTGGCAGGCACTCCTTGTGGCTGGGGGTGGATTCAAGGCAATGAGCAGGAAGCCACGCCTACTTCCCAAGCGCTCTGGGGGACAGAGAAGTATCCCATGGGTTGGTCAGGGCTCAGCAAGTGTGATGGAGAATACACTTCAGGGTGTTAGTTGACAGGGCGCTTGTGTGCTCTGGATGCCCAAACACCTGCTGGCTCTCAGGCTACATTAATAGGAGCACAGCATCTAAAATGGGGGAGGTGATATTCCACCTAGCTCAGCAGGGCATGGGGTGCCATGATGAATAGTGTGTCCAGCTCTCAGCTGATTGAGAAGAAAGGTGAAGAAACCAGTATCACACCCTCGGGGACACACTCAGGGCCGGAGAGGGCTTATCTGACCAAGACTTGTGGGGAGACAGGAACAAATGTACTTTGTGCGACCCCAGTAGGACCAGAGAGAAAAAAAGTCCCAGGAAACACACCCGGCTTAACTTGAGGAAGAGCTTTCTGATAGGCAGAGCTGTCCCATGAGAGAACGCCATACCATATGACAGTTGTCCCAGGATAAAGCTTGGAAAACAGGGGGGTCCCGGTCACTGGGGATGTCCCGGCAAAGCTGCAGGGTGTCTTGGCAGGATGTTGGAACAGGGGTTCCAGAAGCATCTTCAGCACATCCTCCCTCGAGCCTGCTGCAAGCAAGGAGGCAGACAGGAAGAGGTGACGTCTCAGTGTGCGAGGTGCCGTCATGGGTGACAGAGTCCACTGGGAGGGGGTCAAGATGGAAGGGGATAGCAGAGGAGGTGGCCCCAAGCTGGGTCTTCAAGTCAAACAGGGCAAAGAGAGTGCCGACCACCTGCAGCCGTTGCCTGACCGAAGTTCCCAGACAGCGAAATCAAGGGCTGGAAGGATTCCGCCAAGGCTACGATGTCAATGTTCCCTGTAGGTCACGAGAGCCAGGCACACTCGGAACGGGGGGTGCCAGGCTCAGGCCTGCATGTGAGAGATCACTCCCCCAGAATGTGGATGGTGGCTTGAACAATGTGTCAGGCACCCACGTGCACGGCACACCACCCCGAAACTTAGTGGTTTAGCATGACCTCGGCTCAGAGTTCTGCGTTGGCCACTCGGGCTGGGTGTAGCTGGGCGGTTCTTCCACAGGCCCGGCCTGGGTTCTCTCATGCCTCTGTGCGCTCAGTAGCCAGTCAGCTAGTGGCCCTGCTTCGGGCGGGGCGGGGCAGTGGTGGGGGGGTGGGAAGGAAGGTGCAGCAGGTGTACAGCCGACCTCAGGTGGAGTTAGGAACCACCGACAGGCTAGGTGTGATGATGGCAGACTGGGGAGCACCCCAACCCTGACCTCCCCAAACTGAGAATCAGAGTAGCTGATTCACCCACTGTTTGTGTGTCCGACATGCACCCGGTATTATCATGCCAGGCTTGGGGTGCTGGGTAAAATGAGACGTCTTCTCCCCTCCAAAGAGTTCCCAGCATGCTTTGCCCCGTCACAGGGCGACCCCGTTAGTGTGAGGTCTGGACTGGGCTAAGCTCTTCTCCTCGGTCTAGTCTTCCAGGCTTGTACCCTGGCTCCTGGAAGGGGCTCCCTGAGAACATATTGCCTTTCCGGCAGAAGTGCCTTTGTCCAGTGCTGGTGGGGGTGCTGGGAGGGCCAGAAAATTCTTCCTCCCTCTGCTGCAAGGGACATCGCTGCTGCTAGTGACAATTCCAGTTCTCCTGTCCTCTGGGAAATGGGACGACTGAACTGCCTCACACCTTTGAGTCTAAGAGCGGCCTTCTCACTCCTTCGAATGTGAGGGGACTCGAGTATCACTTCTAGAACACTGAAGGACATAGTTGTTCCTTATTTCTGCTGCTGCAGCAAACCCTGAAGCCTTGTGTCATGATGGTGGTGTCATTCAGGTGTGGACCCCCATCAGCCTGAACCCCAGTGGCTAGAAAAGCAGAGCTGGTAATGACCTGCGTTAAACATGCCGCACGAGTAAGAAACCAACCTTTGTTGTTTAAGAGTTGGGGTGTTTGTTACAGCGGCAGAGCACAGCCCATCCTGACTGACCCACCAGGTTTCCACAAGGAGGGATTGCTCCCTAAACTCGGGGTCTCTTGCCCACCTCTTCCTCTTCTCCAGGGAAGAAAAAGGACTTATCTGATTGATCAGTTCCCCCCCCCCAAAAATGACTGTGAGCCCGTGGAGGTTAGTAGTTCCTTCCTCCATTCTTACTCTTTGGGACACGCCTGTCTGCAAACTGGTCTTCCCTAGGCCAGGAGATCTGCTCAGAGTCAGCGGCCCGGCCCCAGCGGGGCACGTGGTCACACTGCCTGGCTTGTGTGAATACATCAGCCTGACTCCAGGAATCAGAAGAAGCCCAGGGCGACCACCGGCCCGAGCGACGTCACCCGACCTAGCCCTTCTCAGTAGCACAGATGACATTGTGGCCACAGCTGCTGCTGACCCCGATGGGCCTCATTTAGTTCATAGCTCTGTTGGGTCAACAGGAGTGTCCTCAAACCCCTGGTCCCGTTATTTTGCCCACCCTTTACTCCAAGGAACTCGAAACTGCAAACGTCTGTCCCTCCTTGGGCAGAAACACGAGAGCCAGACAGTGAAATACAAATCTGATTCCTGGGAGAGTTTTCACACACCCTCGGGAATACCTCAACGAGCTCGGTGCACGGTGTCTTGGCGCCATGGCCATTTGGGGTCGGGTAGCTCTTTGCTACTGTCTGGGGGCGGCAGTCCTGGGCATCGCAGGCTGTTCAGCAGCAAACTTCGTCTCCACCACTGGACGCCAGGAGCGCCCAGTCTCTCCCAGTGATGATGACCAGAGTGGCTCCAGACACGACCAAATGTCCCTTGGGAACAAAGTCACCCCCTGTCCCCAGCTGAGGACGATGTTTTAGCCGCTCTGATCCAGTTCATGCACAATGGCCTCTGGGGAAGGCTGGTGGTCTGGGGAGACTTCCTGGAGGTAGTGAGACTTCAGCCCTTGAAGGACTGAACTTAAAGGGACAGGGAGAAGCCCTGGCCCTAGGACAGCACGAGCGGAGGGCGGCCTGGGGGTGGGACACTCGGAGGTGTCGGCAGAATGGGAGGACGACACCCCACGGTGGGAATGACTGATTAGCCAAACAGAAAGTCACTCCTCACTCCGACCATCTCGGCACACGTTGCTGGCACAATAAATGTTTGCCAATATCATCACAGCAGAATTTCTCCTGGGGTCCGGATAGTGACATCAGTTTGTAGCAACTGGCCACTGTTGCTTTGGGCGCCATTCCCCGGGTGTCACAACGGCACCTCAGGCCGGCACCTGTGGCTCCCCCTCTCCCTCTCCGCCCTGTAGCCAGTGGTGGGCTGGGTGCTGGCGGGGTGGGTGGGACTGGGGACACCTGAGCCCAGGAGGGGACAGGTGAGACTCGCTCACTCATGGGGAACAAATACCGGCACCACAGGTAAACACAACACGCAACGGGAGGGGCCGACTGAGATGGGAGGAAGGCAAGTCGGAGCGGTCTTTGCCTACAACATGGCGTTTGCCCCGAGCGGGTGTTTCCACGTGCACGTCACTCTTTAAAAACATTGCATTGAATCACTGTTTATCTCGAGGACAGATGTGACTCGGCGCCTGCCCCTCCTTCAAGGCTGTGCCAGACGCCAGGGTCTCAGGGGCCTCACCCTCATCCCAGCGCCCAGTGGTAGGACCAGTGTCTACCAGAGAAGCTGAATGGGCTTCTGTTTCAGGCTCACCTTCAGATACCGGCTCGGGGAAAACACACAAAAAGATCTTTATCTGAGTATAAAGCACCTGTCTGCTATCTCAGGCCTCCAGGATTCCCTTATCAGCCTGTTGTGAAAACTCCGTCAGCAATGACTTTCACCTGGCCCAGCATCTACCGGGTGAAATTAAGCACGAAATAAAATGACAGTTTTATTTTGTTTAAGCACTATCCTTGACTAAGAGGAAGCTGCCAGAGACAAGGCTTATTAAAGGGCTGGGATAGTTAGGATTCCCCCAAAGCCTTCCCGGGTGTGTGAGGTCAGAATTTGCCCTGCCTGGGTTTTGTAGGGGGCGCGCGCCCCCTGCTGACACTAGAGAGGGATTGCTCTTTCTCCAAGCTGATTCTGCACCAGTTTTCAAAACAAGCCTTTCCATGGGTTACAAGGGATTTGTTCCAAAGCGTAAAGAACGTGTGAAAAGGCAACGATTTCTTCCTGGTGGGCATGTTGGCCCGACTTCCACAAGAGACCAAATGGCAACGGCCAAAGGGGTGTGATACATCATTGTCTCCCCTGGAGCGATCTGCCCAGCAGGTAACCCAAGCACTGAGAAACAGGTGAAGCCAAGCTAGGCAGCGGGCTCAAGGTCAGTGTCGGGGGCCGAGAGTCCGAGAAAATGCCAATTTGGCAAACAGGCCATAGAGGCCACAAAGAGGCCTTTCGCGGTGAAATCTGGTATGAAGGAGCAAGAATGCTTTTAAAGAAAATGGTAGGTCCTGAAGGGGGTGGGGGGGGAGGGAAGCAAGTAGAACTTCAGTTTAAAGTGGAATGGAGAAGAGAGGAAGGGACTTATTTGGCCTTAGAAATGTTTATTATAAATAAAAGGAGGATTCCTGACGGTGGAGCTATGACCTTGGGCAAACTAAGACTGGAGTCAAGAGGTCCCGCAGGAGAGCTCACACCCTCCTGCTCATCACTGGTTGCTCCGGGGACAAGTGTCTCAACAGAGCATCCCGGCAGGAGGAAGGAAGCTCTCTCCCGCACTCCCACCCCCAACAGTCCAGCCAGTTCGAGAGTGTCACAACGTCACGCCCCGCCAACGAAAAGCCACCCCACTCTAACTCCCAGCTTCCTCCCACTGGGCTCTGTTCCTAATGGCCCCTCCAACTGCCCCCTTTCCTGTACAAAAGAACATTTCTCTACTTTGCTCTCCAGACTGGCCTACGGTTTTGCTATAGCTCATACGTCCTGAGTTGCAATTCTCTGCTGTTCCTGAACAAACCCCATTTTTGCTGGTAAAACAACACATTTTATCTTTCAGGTCAACAACATTGATACCGATTTTAAAATAGCATGCGGTGGAGGGGGTTAACTTTTATTAAATGTTAAAAAACGTTTTTTGGAGTGATGCCCTTGAGTTCCCCATCACTCTCAAAACAACGAGCACACACCTGGGCTGACAAAACGCCCGCATCCGGGCTCTGGAAGTGCGGGCAGACTGCGTAGTGCGTGGCCGTGTCTTCTTTACACCTCGAAGGAATCGAAATAAACTGAGAGAACGCGTAGGCCTCTCCTGACAGCTGCACAAATTCTCACCGCGGACATGTGCTAGGGTGCATGTCTCTCGGCTATCCACAAACCCAAAAGACCTGCCTCCAACACCCTCTTTGGTTTTTATTTCCAAATGCTACCCCAAGATGCACCCTTCGCGTCAAATTTCCCTGGAAGCAGGCAATCCTGAACGTCGGGCTAGGACAGCCAGCCGCCCCTATGTCCCGAGGCTGCCTGGATCGGTGCCTAACGCCAGGGAAGACATGTCCAGATGCTCGTGGAAGAGGTGGTGTCTCCCAGACCAGGAACTCCAGTTCTAAAACTGCTCCAACTGGCTTCCTCGGCTTGGTGAAACGCCACCCCGTTTCTCAGAAGCAAATGAGATGATTTCCATTCCTAAGAAACAAATGGGCTGGACTAATTAGCTGCGATGTCTTCCCACTGGGTTCTGAGCTCCCCAAGAGCAAGGACATATCTTTCACACCTAGCCCAGGGCATTGCACACAGTAGGCTTTCAGGAAACAGTAACATTATCTAACACTTATGTGGTATCTACTGTGTGTCAGATACTTATCTAAGCACTCTGCAGATATTAACTCACATAATCCTCATAACAACCCTATTGTATCTCTTTTATAGAAAAGGAAGCAAGCACAGAGAGGTTAAGAAACTTCCCCAAGGTCACACAGCTAACAAGTAGTAGAGCCTGGTTTCAGCCCCAGGCAGCCTGCATCTATAATCTATATTTTTCACCAATATACCAGTGGTTCCCAAATGGGTCTGCACACTAGAGTCAGCTGGGGAGCTTCAAAAATACACCCCAGGGACTGTGATTTAATTGCTCTTGGGCATGGCCTGGGTTTTGACATTTTTAAGAGATCCTCCAGTTATTCCTGTAGGCAAATTTTGAGAGCCACTGCATTATCCTGTCCCACCTCATTACCCAGCAAATGTTTACTGGGTTTAATTTGCTCCACGTGAAACTGCTTTCAGGAACATAAACAAGCCAGGGGAAAAAATCAGTCCAAAGCCCTGGCTGGTGTAGCTCAGTGGATTGAGCGAGGGTCTGCAAACCAAGGGATTGAGGTTCAATTCCTAGTCAGGGCACATGCCTGGGTTGCGGGCCATTTCCCAGCAGGGGACTCACGAGAGGCAACCATACATTGATGTTTCTCTCCTTCCTTTCCTCTCTAAAGATAAATAAATAAAATCTTTAAAAATATATATTAAAAAAATCAGTCCAACTATGGGAGTGGCAAATTATCTTGCAGTGGGAATAATTCCAGTAGAGTCTGTGCTATGAGCATGGATGTGGAGTCAGACATTCCTGGACTCAAACTCTAAACTATGAGCTGCATCACTCTCCAACCCCCATTTCCTTCCTTCCTGGGCATGGAGCCAGACTGCATTACCCAGGTTCCCTTGAAGCTGGGTGTGATCACGTGACTGCATGCGGCTGCCAGAATGTGGAGCGAGTCTCCAGCTGCACTAAGCTGCCCTCTCTCCCGAGGCAGGTCCTAGTTTCCGGGGAGGTGGAGCCGCAGAAGGAAAGAGCCCAGGGCCGTCCATCACCATGTGGAAAACTGCCAGACACTCAGGAGCACGGACTGGATTTGATGTGAAGGAGAAGGACCTGTGTTTTTGTTATGTTGCTAGGATTTGGGGGTTTTCTGTCCTTAGTGACTGACTAGTGTTCCTGAACTGGTACATTGTGTGGCTTTGCACAGGTCACACCTACCCTAGGCCTCGGTTTGTCACCTGCAGAATGAAGATAATGGGACAAATACAAACGAGATAAAGTTTGAGGGCCGGGCAGTGTCCATTTGCCCTCCAGGTCCTCTCTCCATGGCTCTCTGCCCACGAGCCGTGGGGACAGCACACAGGTGGGCTGGACCTGTGGGAGGTTCTGGGCCCAGGCAGAAGGATGGGGATCCGAGCACTAGGGCTCCTGCAGCCCCTCTGACCACATGGCTGCACCTGAGACCACAGCTGCAGGCGGCAGCCCTCTCCTTCAGCCACAGGTTCTGTGAATCACCCTCACCCTCGTCCCTTCGGGCCTTCCAGGAGGCTTAGGCTGCTTCAGCCTCAGCACAGATGGGCTAGAGAAGGGGGTGGAGCAAGGAGCTCCTGCGGCCAAGGAGAGCGGAAAAGGCGACAAGTCACTGCTGGTTTGTGCGGCCCAGGCCCAGGACAGGCCCCAATCTGAAAGCGAGGAGCACCAAGTCTTTCATGGCCCAGAGTCAGCCCCCACGTACGTGAGGGCCCCCATTGCTGCTGTCCACCCATGCTAGTTTCTTCCTTACTCCCCCTCAGTCCCCTGTGTGGCCATGGCTTCCTACTAGGACCTTGGCTGATACCGGATGTGAATGCCCTGTGAGTGCTGAGCAAAGTAGTTATGTAGGAAATACTCAACACGTTTAATTCTCATTTTATGTATTTATATATTATTACATCTTCGATTATTGTTAAAACCAAGAAAATGTGAAACTGCCTTGCGTAAAGGACATTTCAAGTACTAATCATGTGACCGTAGGCAAACAATTCGTCGTCCTGGGCTTCATTTCCTCAATTGCAAAGGGACCACGTCAGACTGGACGACCGTGAAGATCCACCCATTCATTCATTCATTCATTCACTCCCCAACCCCCGATTCCTTAACTCTGGAACGTGCACCCTGTCCTCACAGACGGCGTCAGACAATAAACAGGGAAACCAGTACAATTCATACCCTGAGAGAAGGCCCCAGAGGCTTGTTTTAAGGGGTGTGTGCTATCGTGGAGAACGATGAGGCTGGTCAAATAAACTCGATTTTTTTAAAGCAAGTATTTCTTTTCAATGTCCCCTTTATAAGTGGAAATATTCCTCCAAACAAAACAGAGTTATCACGTGTTCATTAGGTCCCTATGATCAAACCCAGAGGTTGCACTGGCCACAAGTCTGCACCGCGGGAAGGACCCTGACTCGCACCCAAGGGGGCGGGAGCAGCAGGCGCCAACCCAGCACACCCCACGCACCCCGGGGGTGGGTGGCCGGCAGGCGTGACACACGCCGTCGGCAGTACCGGGACGGCAGGAACGCCATTTCCCAGGAACAGGGTCCGACCCAGCCCTGCCGCTCACCCCGCAAAAGGACTGCGTGTGGGGGGGCTCCCGGAACGGTTCTCGGCGAAAGACAATAGTGTTTGAAGCAAACTCCAGAGAGTAAATATTTTAATTTTCTTCAAGAGGGTTCTTAACTTCATGTTTTAAACAGTCACGGGTTACATGTCCACAAAAACACGCGTACAGCATCGGTATTCTGCAGGTAGTCACATCCGGAATCACCTTAATTAGGAGACGCAGCAACGGCGGGCAACACACACAGTGTCTGATCTCTACTCGCGGTGGGATGGAGGCGACGTCTACTGCAGGTCCGGATGGGTTCAGGTCAGGGCTGGACGTGGCGCCCCAGCAAAGCCGCAGTGAAAAGCCCCACGTGACTGGCAAGTTCCACAATGTAAGACAAATGCAACTGGCAACTGGAGGTTGCCGCTTCAGAGACACAGGTGACATGTGAGACAGCGAAGTGAACGCAGGTTTTACAGAGGAGGGCTGCTATTTCCACCACCCAGGGCATCAGAGGGGTCACTGGGTGGGACCCCAGCACGTTTGCAGCCTCCTGAAACCTCTGGCACTTCCTGCGGCGCGACACGCTTGAGAACAAGAGGCCGGCAGCCATTACGAGAGGTGAAAGTACCCAACACCTATGTTCTTAAAGACTGCTGAAACTTCGAATTAGGCACTACGGAAGCTCTCTCGAATTTCCCATCCCAAGAGACGCCTGTCATGGTGGCGCGTTAGGCTGCATTTTCCACCTCTGATTTGCAGAGAGCACAATGAAAGGTAGACCCTTGCGGTTCCCACTGGCTGACTGGCAACTGTGCACATAAAATCTATGACAGGGTCACAGTGCACGAGCCTGAAAACACGGGGATGAAAACACACTGGCATCAGAGCACTCAGTGATTCTTCCACGAAACAACTATCTTCCAGTGGACAGAAATAAGCTTTTTGTCAATAGAAACAAAGAGATCTCTTTTTTTTTCCACCTTCATTATCTATACACGGTACAAATAACCTTCCTTTATAACGTAAGACTCACAAAAGCATATGGGGTTTATCCTATTTGATAGCAATTGGTACATCCAAGTTGATGCCCTTGCAGATACAAGAGCATCACCTGGTGTTTGCTTAGTGCTTTACTTACAAGAAATGTCAAGTTCACAGTCTATCCAATGCCTTAAGTAAGTCAAGAGGAAGAGAGGGAATAAGATGGCTCAGCCTGGCACGCGAGCCCTGCCACTCTCCCCGTAATTCAGAGGAGCGTACCCAGCGCAGGTGTACGAAAACAGACACAAAGTTAAATGACTCCATTTGGGCCCAGCTTTGCACACATACAACATTGAAACGAATGCCCACAACTCACCATTAACCCTGAAACCACTTGGAGCAAGTGTCGATTCAAAGAGCTTAACTTCAACACTGCCCGCTCTCTCCGCACACGGGGCACACACAGTGCGGGGACCCAGAGGCGAGGGCACAGGGCAGGCGCCCACCACTGGACGAGCAGCCCGAGGAGCAGGCTGTCGGACTGTCCGGAACTGAGCAAAGGCAGCACACCCTTATTCACAGAGACGGTTAAAGAGCCGTTCCCTTAAAACCTGGAACTATTTTATTTTTTTACATTTATTTATTTTTAGAGAGAGGGGGAGGGAGAGAGGGAGAGAAACATAGATGTGCGAGAGGAGAGATACATCAATTGGTTGCCTCTCACGTGCCCCTAACTGGGACTTGGCCTGCAGCCCAGGCTTGTGCCCTGACCAGGAATCGAACCAGCGACCTCTCAGTTTGCAGGCTGGTGCTCAATCCACGGAGCCACAGCAGCCACGCCAGCCAGGTCATATTTCAATAGCATTTGAAACTGACACACAGCAGGAGGGATAAAACACTGGTTTTTAGTGGTTTGCCATTATAGACACACTGCAACTTGGAAAGACTTCTTTTTTTGAGGATTTTATTTATTTATTTTTAGAGAGAGGGGAAAGGAAGGAGGAAGAGGGAGAGAAACAATCAATATGTGGCTGCCTCTGCTGCACCCCCTACTGGGGACCTGGCCTACAACCCAGGCAGGTGCCCTGACTGGGAATTGAACCCACGACCCTTTGGTTCACAAGCCCGTGCTTAATTCACTGAGCCACACCAGCCAGATGATTTTCTTTCCTTAAAGCAACTTTCATTTTGTAAAAATGTTGATGTTACATGTGCTTCAATGGGAATCCCGACTGGAACCAAGTTTTAACAAAATGGAAGTCCACTGCAATGATGTGTACAAGAACCACTGTGCCCTACCTACCTTAAGGGGCAGAAGCTGAGTGGGCATTCTACATGTAAATAATAGCAGTCTGGGGACAGACAGGAGGGACTTGGGGAATCCACCCTCGTCCTGCTTAGGAGAGACATGGCCACAGCCTTGGCTGCCTCTGTGACGGAGGTGGTCTCCCCGGGGCGCAGTAACACCGTGGGGTTCTGAGCCCCGCTGCCAGCTCTGCGTCAGACTCGATTACCTGCAGTCCTTGGGGAGACCCCTGCTGGGACTCAGCGAAGCTGCAGGCAGACACACGCGGCCTGTTCCATTCAGAAGTGTCACACCAGAAGTCCACCTCTGGCTGCGCAGACATGCGACACCCTAAGTGGTCTGAGACCTGAAGGAACCCCAGCTACTCTGCATAACGTGTGCAGTGCTCTCAGGGGACAATGCCACCTGTATGCAGTGTCAAAGGCCTGGGGCACTCTACCGGGCATCATGTCCATACCACCATTTACACACACATGCACACGCACACCCTCTTCATCCGAAAATCTTTGTTGGGCTTTGCTGTCAGACACCCCTTTGTTCGTGGAAAAGGGACACCAAGCTTTAGAGACTGAATGTCTTGGCCATGCCATCACTTGGCGAGTCACAGATCTGGCCACCACTGGAGGGAGCCGGCCTAGCACTGTTTTTACGGTGTCATCACAACATAACAGTCTGACCCCACACTTCTGAGGAATAAAACAATTAAGTAACAATGCAGAAGCACTCAGGCACAGGACACAGAAGCCCCTCCAGTAAAGAGCACGTCGGCCACGCTGGGGATGGGCAGGCCACGCTGGGGATGGGCAGGCCCTCGGTGCTGGGTCCGGGACACAGGCTTCCGCTCCCACACCCAGGACCTGTCAGCAGCTGGCACAGGAGGGCGGGGCGGGGCAGACGTGGCACCTTGTCACAAAGGTGGGTTTAGAGGAAACATGTGAGCCTGGTTTGTCAAAGGATGGGCCCATCTGCAGCTCACGGTACCCAGATTATTTCTACCTATCCTACAGCTCACTGAACTCACGTAGGGAGTAGGACTATGGGGAACCTATTTAAAAGTTAAGGAGGTTTTCTGTTTCTAAGTGTGATCCCGTGTTTTCCAGTGCGATTCCTCATCACAGACAACATGAGTGGGTGCTCCACTGTGAGGGGGCGGAGCCTGTCGAGGTGAAGGCCAGGCTGTCAGAAGCACCCACCCAGGAGGTGCCTCCCCAGACCCACCTGCACACCCGGGACGGGGGCAGGGCGGCAAGGGCCCGGGGACACTCAGACACGGCCACCTCTGAGCACTGCCCTCTCCAGTTGCTCAGCAGTAAAAAGGAAACAAAATAAAAATAAACGTTATCAAGCACAGTTTTCATAGATTTTACATGTTCAGGTTTTTGGTTTACACTGCTTTCTTGTTTATAAAACTTAGAGAATGAAAGCGATGCATTGTCATTTTCCAAACCCCTGGACTGAAATGTGGTCCTGAAGTCTAAACTGACCGTGAGGAGACCCCCACTGCAGAAAATGAGAGCTCTCGCTGCACCCCATTCAGCAGCGGGCGCGCACAGAGTCCCGCCCCCCCCCCACCCCGGGGTTAACCTCACCTGGGAGACCCAGTTCCTGAGAGCGCTCCCCCACCCCCACCCCCAGGCAATGACCGACTTGCTGTTCACCAGGATCAACTTGGAAAAAGTGTTCGCAAGTATCTTGGGATAAATGAGAGTACTGTGTCTATGAATATGCTCTAATAAAGCAAAACATCCATGGAAGCATAAAACAGTTTCACCTTTAAATAAAAATACTTTATTCATTCCTGACAGGTTATCAAAATGTACATTGTTAACCAGGTAAAAATGGTACTTCGAAATGACTGGCTAGGGCAGATTTGGAGGATTTTTGGTTAATTTAAAAGCGTAAACACACTTCCACTCCCACTTTCACACACTGCCAACGAGCACTGCAACAGCCTAAAACGAGCATTTAAACAACTGCGTGGGCCCAGCTCATTACAGGGGCACATTTTCATTCACACTCCAGATAAATGAGAATTATGACACTTGCGTTACCCTCCTTTGCCAAAACTTCCAGGCGGATTATTTCTGTACTTTGTGCATCTTTGTAAAATCACAAAAGCAGACAGACAGCACAGGACTCGCACGAACCCAGAAACACACACACAGGATAAAGTGCAGCCGACAGGACACTCGGGGACACGCCCGCTCCCGGCTCCCGCGGGGGCTCTCCAAGCACGTGGGCGTGATGTGTTCCCAGGGCACGAACACCAAACCCAGCAGGCGCGGTGATTCACTCCTCACTGGCGTTCGCTCGGAAAATCCCATTTGCTTGGCTCTGTCTCTCATTCTCCACGAAAGTTGCGAAGCTGTGATCCTTCTCAAACCCGGAGGAAAATCGCCTCCTCAGAGCAGCCTACGCAGCACGTTCCCAGGGCACAACCACTTCCGAGCGAACCACGGTGCCTGCAGCTGGGGGAACCCGGGTCCCCTTGACAAAGGCAAGCACTCCTCTACCTTGGCAGCAATGCTTTAAGGACTTTTGACACCGGCCACCAGATACTTCTGCAGGCAAATCCCAAACCAGCCCTGGAGTGGCAGCAGTTCTGGCTGCGCGTTTGGGGTGTTAAATTACTTAACTAAGAAATGCTTTTGTTCCTGAGATGAGCACAATGAAGTGACCTGGGTCCCCTCTACAGCTGCCGATGGGACATGGGACGCTCTGCACCTTAGCTCCACCCGTCATCAGTGGGAGAGTGGCGTCTGAAGCGTCAGTCCTCCCCGTGCCGCCACTTCTGGGACTCGTCTTGCCGGACATCTGGTCTCATCTGGTTCCTCATGCCTCCCAACACATTGGACGTTGCCTCCGTGGCAACGATCAGAGGTTTCACTACCGCCGGCGGGATCTGGCGCAGGACCTCGCCCACGGCGCCTGTGACCCCTCTGCTCTCGTGCTCGCGGGCCGCAGTCTCGTAAATGGTGTGAGCCGTGTCTGCGATGCCCTGGAGGGGGTGGCAGAGAGGGGAGTCCGTCACTGGTGGGAAACCCCACGTTATCCTAGAACACACACTTCAGTGGATTGATTCAACACGTTTGTCAGTACACCAAAAAGAAACAAAAAAACTGCTTCGGCGATAACCCAGGATAATTATTTTCATGGCAAAATTCTAACGATAAGGGGAGTAAGAGGCAATTATTATGACCGTTTTGCTGGGACGCGTGTGCACAGAAGACGCAGCTAAACCAGTTCCCCTGAGGGAAGGCCACAGAAGCGTGGAAGGGCCCAAGGGCAGCTTCGCTGGCCTACTGATCCCTCCAGTTGGTCAAACAGCACACGAAGCTTCTGGAACAAACATGGTCACTGCAGGAATATGGTGACAGTTCCCCTGATGCAAGGGTAACAAGAAAACCTGATTCTACTAAGCTCCAGAATATTATTTGTTTTCAATGACCGGCTATGCACCAGAAAGATAACTGTGGACCAGTCAGTTAAGACAAAGGGCTAAACAGAAATTTCATTGAACGGAGGAAATTCTGGGAACATGAAGCAGGGGCGTGTTTAACGTCTACACACGGGGCTCCAGCAGCGTTTCCCGCCTGCCCTCTGCCTGCCGGACCACGGCGCACTCTGGACTGCTGCGCTCTGGGGCTGCGAAGACCAGCGTGTCAGCCGGGCCACGGGGTGAAGCTGCGAACACGGCCTTGGGGTCTCCACCACCCGTCCAACTCAGAAACCCGCCAGGGGACAAGAGGCTCTGCTCCACGGCGAGCATCTCCGTGAAGCGCACAGGCCGGGAAACCCGGCTCCCCGGGGAGGTCACGCAGCCATGTCCCTGCCCAGACTCCAGCCGTCACTCTGACGAGCGAGCAAGAGGGTCATTTCTTCCCGACACAGCAGGCAAAGACGCACAGTATCGGGGGTGGGGGGTCGAAGCAAAATGAAGTACAGGAAAACTAAAAAAAAAGACAATAAGTGCTATTCTTTAAACTATCTACCAGACAATGAGCAATAAGTGAAACATGAGCCCCCCAGAGAAAAGGCTTTTATACAATTTATACGCTTGTCCACATTACCGTCCTTCCCCCTCTCTCAGCTGCTCTCTCCAACCCACAAACAATGAGAAGGTACTACTTCATTAAAATAATTAACACCACCCAGCATGGAGACAACAGGAGTGAATTCACACGTAGCTCCGTCACTTGGCCGTGTGACCTCAGACGAGACCTTCAGACAGGGAAAGAACACACCTTGGCGGCTGTGAGTTACACGAAGCAACGTATGTAAAGAGCGCAGCACGGCTTAGCGGGGACTGAGTTTCATGACTGACTCCTAGACAACCGCCACCCTCACGTAAAGAACCACCTGGCTGCCCGGAGCAGAGCGCTGCACAGCGGCGGGGGGCAAACTTCCTCCCTAGTGCGCCCCACGGGAAATACCTGGGGGCCGCACGTCTGGGGTCGTTCATGCTTGTTTTTGCAATCCTCTGGAATGGTACAGTCCTTCTTAGCTAGAAAGCCCTTACGAAGCAGGCCCGGGCTGTCAGCTCCAACCTGCGAATCTTAGTTTGCCAACCCTGCCCTGGGGGACGGGCCTGTCTGAGACACATGGGCTGCTCCCCCCGGGCCTTTGAGCTGTTCACGCCCAGTGGAAGCAGAGACAGGTAGCACCACTAGGAACCTCTAGTCAACAAGTTCTGTGAAACAGAACTCCGAGTCAGTCTAAGCAGGCACACCCTACCACCTCCACCCATGCGCCCAGCTCCTCCCTCCCTCCCTCCATTTTTCACATTGGCAGCTTCCGAGAGAGAGAACTAAACACGAGACCCAGTGCCCAGTTCCTGTCCCCCTCCACTGCAGACCGGCCATAGGACACTGGGGACGCCATGCCTGCTGAGCCTGCTTCCCTGCCCCCGCGTGAGGAAAACCACCCGGGCTGGAAGTATGCACACAAATGCCGATGTAAAGTGAATGCAGGTGAAGCCTCTTATAGACAGAAGTGCCACCAGCCAAGAGCAAGGGTAGCCTGCCGCCCGCTGCCCTCCTCTGCCCAAGCCCTGGGGTCACTTTCACACCCGATACGTCCTATCATATCTACCAATAACGCCCATCAATAATGGCCCGATCCTGCCACCTGCAAGATCAGGTTTGATGGGTAATTCTGTCCCTTTATTCTCCCGACTGAATCCCTTTCCAGAAAAGAGACCCATGGTCTGGCCACTAGTAGTTTCCTTGGGGGCCCTGCCTCAGCGGTCTCCTCCCAGTTTGGGACGCCAGCAGCCACTTCTGTCGGCCAGACGGCTGCCTGAGGCACTGCCACCGCCAGCGTGTGGTGGGGAAAACACCTTCCCTGAAACCCTAAGCCGCCAACCGTAAGTGGACCTCCAACTCCATGTCGCATTAAAAGGAAGGTTGAAGAAGATTAAGACAGGAAATGTCCCTGACACCAGCTGTAAGAACCAGGGCTCAGCGGTGCAGCTGAGCGAAGATGTGGCCGTGTTTGGTGAGTGTCAACATGCAGGTCACTGCGGACCATCAATTCTGCCTCATGAGCAGAGGGACTTCTCCATGAGCCTTCCCACAGCGATGTTTCAGCGGAAAAGGGAAACTCGGTGTCCACCAGTAGCAAAATAAACAAACTGTGCTGTGTCCAGCACAAACGCTGTGACGGAGGTGGCATTCGAGGTCCGTACCTCAACATGGACGTATCTTGAAAGATGTAAGTTACAGAGTGATACATACAATATGCCATTTATGTGAACTTTTAAATACAAACGATAGGATGTTTTGCTTATGAGGAGATACTTGCAAAATGAAACTAGGAAAACACGTAGGAAGAATCCGTACCCTCTCCAAGACAGTGGAGGCGGGGAACGGCGTCGGGGTGAGCAAGTCACCTGAAAACTTGTATATTTCAAACAAACAGGAGTAAATACAGCAAAGTATAAATGGGCACCGAATGCAGCTGGTGAGAACCTGGGGTGTGTGCTAGTCCCTGCTTGCTTCTNAGGTCCGTACCTCAACATGGACGTATCTTGAAAGATGTAAGTTACAGAGTGATACATACAATATGCCATTTATGTGAACTTTTAAATACAAACGATAGGATGTTTTGCTTATGAGGAGATACTTGCAAAATGAAACTAGGAAAACACGTAGGAAGAATCCGTACCCTCTCCAGGACAGTGGAGGCGGGGAACGGCGTCGGGGTGAGCAAGTCACCTGAAAACTTGTATGTTTCAAACAAACAGGAGTAAATACAGCAAAGTATAAATGGGCACCGAATGCAGCCGGTGAGAACCTGGGGTGTGTGCTAGTCCCTGCTTGCTTCTGTGAAAGAGCGGAGAGCAGGATGAAGTGGAATGGGCAGGAAAACTAAACAGCGCGGCCGTTTTTAAAACTCTCTGCAAGACAAAGCCCATCAGTGAAACGTGAGCCCGCCAGCCCCGGCAGCCCCGGCAGCCCCCTCACGCACCTGCCCAGCTGTGGGGGGCATTTCCAACTCCACTCCCAGGGGCTCTTCGGGAGGAACCCCAACCACTGAACGCTGTTTAGAGAAGCGTGGACGCTAGTTCCAGCCTGTCCCCCGCGAGTGTCACCTACCTCTTTCACGACGCTGTAGGCCTTGGCCACTCCTTCCCGCAGGTCTACCGGCTGGTGGGCTAGGCGGTGATGCGGGAACCTTCTGGGCTTCTTGGGCTCGATGGAAAGAGCGCCAGGAGACACCATGTCATAAGCAGTCTCTGCCGCCGCCTGGTCGTGTTACAGAAAGTAAGAAAGGACTCGGAAGAGAGCCTGGACTGATGGCCGTGAGCACACTTCCTGCGGGGATGGGGAGCAACGGAGGGGCTCCCGCGCCCTCCCAGGCACTTCAGCAGGGTGTGAATTCTTTACGAGAACAGGCTGCCTTCGCAGTAGGAACATCAGGGCACACACTCAAAACTGACACTGTCAGTCGAGCTGACTCCTGCAGTCCCTCCTGTGCCCTCCGAGGGTCGTCTCCCCGTTACCAGGTTGGTCGGGAACGCACAGGTCAGTTGCAGCTTAACACTTAACATGGCAAACCTTCACACAAGCACCCTTTGGTCCTTTACGTTCAGCCATGACCTTTTCATGTAAATGTGAGATAAACCCCTGGTAACTGAGTGGTTACAATTTACCAGAAATAGGTAAACAAATCTGACACTGTATTCCACTAATTCTACTAATTATTTACCACTGGGTAACCGATTAAAAAAGCATGATATTAAATCATTACAAATAAAATATCTACTCTCCACATTCTGCATATTTTCAGTGTCATTAAGAAAAATGACAGAACCGTTCTGCAATGGCTCCTCCCCTCTGCCCAGACCCAGGTAGTGGAGGGAGCGATACCTGTATGGTTTGAACCATCCTGTTGGTGAGCTCCAGGGCGGCCATGGCTGTGCAGGTGCCGAAGGAGGCAGCGCCCCTCTGGAACCCTCTGACGATGCGGCCGTCCTTCCGGTACTGCTCTATGGGCAGCCAGACCAGGTCCTTCAGGCCTTGCACTGGAACGAGAGGCGGCGCACCGCGGTCAGCAGCCGGGCTGGGGCTCGGCCCTCTGCTCGCATTCCGGCTCTGGGCTTTCTAACCCCTGGCAGGGGAGGCCGAGTTCCGTGCGTATGACTACAAAGGTAGCTTTTCTAGAACGATGCTCCTCACACAGACTCTCAAAGGCACCCACGACCGGAAAAGGGTTACATATCACGGATTAGATAAAAAAAACTTACCCTTTGATTAAAAAGGAAAGCTCACCTAATTGCACCAGTGAGTGCATGGGCCCCACACCTCCCAGGATCCCCGGCAGCTGGTTCTTCTTAATGTCGGTCAGCCACTCGGTGATTGCGTAGGAGAATAATTTGTCAACACCTAGCAAACTAGAGCACACAACTAATTAGTACACAGGTGGGAGAGAGAAATCTACAGCTCTAGGTAAGTTTGGGGAATAGTTTTACTTAAGACCAAAGAAAATTTACATTTTGCAAGGACAGAATATTATAGGTGCTCCATCTAAGCATACACATAAGTCAGTGTACACACACACGTGATGCAGCTGTGATGGTGACAATTTCCGCAAGGCTCGGGCAGCATGTGTGAGTGTGTTTTACCACCGTGCTGACTTCCTGAGCGTCCGAGGCTCCAGCACAGGACTAACTCGGTGTCTATAAGTTGCCGTACAGCTCTCAGCTACTGAGAGCCGGTGAGAGCCCTGTGAACCTCCAGCCTTTTCACTAAATAAGCTGATTTACTACTTTGGGACATTAGAAAAAGTAGCATAACTATAGCTGTTTTGGAAAAAGACTACTCTGCTAGGATTACTTCTACTCTCTCAAAATAAATCTCAGTGGGGACCCTCTAAAAATGAGCTCTCTGCAAACGATGCTGTAAACTAAGTCACGTACGCCTGCTCAGAAAACGCCATTCTCACTGTTTACAAACTCGCGTCAGTAGCTTCGTCCTGCAGCTGTGGGCGGTGGCCCCACTCACCCGTGCCGGTAGAAGAGCCTCTTCAGCTTCAGCTCCGAGCAGTTTAGCTGGGCCAGACCTATCAAAACGCCCGCCAACGTGCCCTTGAAAACACAAATAAAAAGGCCACAGTAATCTGCGAATTGAGAGACTCGACATTTAAAACAGTTATTAGTTAGGAAAGTCAAAGTCATATTTGCTGATGAAGCTAAAACGTTTAAAACATCTACAGCAAAACAATACATATTTTATAATAGCTATACCCAATTTATATCAAATACTACCCAGGGGTTCTTGAGCAAATGGTATTTAATTTAGTGTAAAAACAGAATTAAATTTTAAAACTTGCACTTTATCTCATATATAAAACTATGACAGAAGAAAACAATTTTTTGGACTGAGTCCATCAGAAAAACCAACAGGGCAATTGTGTGGAGCATCTTGACACAAAGTGTCCAAACCTGGTCCATTGACACATGTTTGCCGTGGTAGTCAAGTCGGATCGGAACTTCTGATGTGAATCTGAATTCTCTGAAGATGAAGAAAGAAGGGGAGTTATTGATATTGAAGTTACTAATAGTTAATTAGATCTAAATTAATTTGTTCAGTTGGAGAATAAAACAAAGCCAAAAATAAATAGAAGAGAATGCCTTTCGAATGCTTTACTTTTTCTTAAGGTAACATAACAACTAAACCAACGTGAATCATCTTATAAGTCATATTTATTATATTTAAGATTTCTCATAGAAACCTTTTCCTAGCCTACTAAGTAAAGCTCATCTTAGAAAAATTTTATTCTGGTAGATATTCTCAATTCATACAGACAGCAAATTAATAAAAGCAACCTTCAAGATTAAACCAAATAATATAATTATTACCAAAGAGAGAAAAGAGAAGAGGTGACATGCTCACTCGTTGCAGCTCCACCGCAAAGCAGAAAGAGCCAGGGTCAGTGGACATGGGTCCCTGTTTTCACAGGGGACGCAGTCATGGGCAAGGCACTTACCCTTACTGAGCCAGAATGTCTTTGTCAATAAATTTTTAAAACATTACTTACATTGGTGAGTTCTAATGAGCATTTTTTTAATCCTCACCCAAGGATATGTTTATTGATTTTAGAGAGAGAAAGAGAAAAGGAGGGAGACAGAGAGAGAAAGGAACAACGATGTGAGAAACACTGACTGGTGGCCTCCGGCACGTGCCCTGACCGGGGATCGAACCTGCAACCTTCTGCTGTATGCCAGGACAACGCTCCAACCCACTGACCAGCCCGGCCGGGTCTCAGTGAGAGTCCCTGAGATCAGCGCTTGTAAACAGGATGTCAACACACAAGCACTGGGAGTTCTTTGAGAATGGAACTCTACGCACACACCACCCAGAGGCACTGGCTTCCGAGGCTGAAGTGTGAACTGGAACCTGAAACACATTTTTGCTACAGAATTAATGTTGGTGACTGTATCCTAAACCATCCCCCCTGGGGACAGCCGAGCCCCCGGTCCCATGAAATGCTGTAGTCACACCAGTCACTACAAGAAGCCTGGGCCCCGGGCCCCATCTCTGGTCCTCTGCACACGCACCTCCGCTTGTTCTAGGAGCAACGGCCCTTGCCACCTGCCTCCTCTGTTCTTCCTCTCCTCTCCTCCTGGACACATCACAGGACACATCACCCGTTCTCACTGTCTTTAAGCTCAGTGAGGTGGGGTTTTCTGTGTCTCGGTCCCTGTGCCCAGAACACACTGTGGCGTGCACATGTATGGTTAGGGACCAACAAGTTCAGGGCGGGCGCTTTCTTTACACTTCAATGTCTCTTATGCCCACTATCCAGTATCCACAACAATCAAATGGGTACTTTATGCAAATAGGTACTGAATACACAGTTTTCTGGTAGTTTTTAGGAGAAAACGCTCGATGTGGGACAGAAGCAAGAGAGGCCCTTCCTTTGCGGTGAGAAGGCTGGGACTGCAGCGGTCGTCCAGCCCAGGGCCTTTCCCACGGTCACAGTCTGGGGTTTTCCATCAATATACAAGATACTCAAAACATAAAAAGCACCTAAAAATGGTTATACTGCAGCCCTGGCCTTGTAGCTCAGTGGATTACAGCTTCACCCTGCACACCAAGGTTGTGGATTTGATCCCAGGTCAGGGCACACACAAGAGACAGCAAATGAAAGCATAAGTAAGTGGGACAACAAAGCAATGTTTCTCTTTTTCTTCCCCCACCCTTCTTCTCTCTTTCTCATCAATAAATTTTAAAAAACAGTTATAGCACTCGCTTTGGCCCAAAGTCTAACTCAGGACTTAGAGGGAAAGATAGAATTTGGGGGCTGCCAAGGTCAATGGGAGAGGAGCACCAGGGAATGTGGCAAAGCGACCCTCACAACCCAGGTGCATTTCATTGTCCCCCTTTCTCCTTCCAACAGAGCCGAGGCTCCGGCCCACCGTCGAGGGCTGGGAAAGAAAGAGGCTGAGGAAATGAAGGGGTCTGTGAAGGAGAGACACACCCCCACGTGTAAGAGTGGTCAGGGCAGATGGCAGGAGCCCGGGGGCCTGGCTCCCAGGGGCCGATTCAGCTCGGAGGGAAGGGCCAGGAAAGACCCGGCAGTGACGGGGGAGAACAGAGAAAGCTGGACAGGAAGTTCCAGCAGGGAAAAGGGAGGACGGTCGACGTTGAGGTGGGTGGAGGAAAAGAGGAACAGGACAGCTGCATGTTTGAGGCGGCACCGAGAAGCCCTTTAGCAACCGGGAGGAGAGGGACAGCCGGAGGGAGACGGAAACTGCTGCTACAGAATCAGCAGAGGTGAGCCCCCAGCCTGGGCTCCTGCCTGTAAAATGGGAGGGAAAGCAGGTAGGTGCACATGGAGATAAATAAACGCTGCCCCCCGCTGATGGTTGGCAGTGCAGAGAGAAGCTGATGGGACCTCACGACCACCATACATGAACGCGTTAAAGAACCATCTTCAAAACTCAGAAAGAACTTCATGTGATCAAAATGAAAGGATTCACCTAAAAAACACAGGCTGGTCACTAAACAACAGTTCTTCGGCAGCGAAGTCCTTGTCTCCCTCCCCGTTCACCGCTTCCTCGGGGCCGGCGCCCTCGCTCCGGGCAGGCTGCTTTGGACCAGGGAAAGACAGGACCAGACTTGGCTCCTTTGAGGCACTTAAGCGCCTCGGCACACTGCAGGTGACATCAGATCCGGGAGACTTCTTAACTGAAAACACAACGTGCACAT
Organism: Sturnira hondurensis; assembly: GCF_014824575.4. Taxonomy (NCBI): domain Eukaryota; kingdom Metazoa; phylum Chordata; class Mammalia; order Chiroptera; family Phyllostomidae; genus Sturnira; species Sturnira hondurensis. The sequence continues at coordinate 4,853,662 of NW_028093774.1, read as the reverse complement.
GTGAGAACTCATTTGCTTCCTTCCAGCCGCCAGGAGAGTCAGTCCAGATGTAATTAATTTGCTTTGCTACATTTCATTTAATAAACACAGTCAAGTGCTACAGAGAAAACTGACTTTCACCTTTTAAATGATTACTTTTACATGAACTACATTTGCATAATTTAACAAAAGTAAACATGGAACACATCTGTATAAATGCAAATGAAGACTACATAAGTACATTCTTCAAAAGGCCCAATAACGAAATCCGCACAGTTGTTGCGGACTGTTCCAACTGCACACTCAGTACCTTCTGGATCGGGGGCCATCAGCAGCTCTACTTCTGAAGACAGACTTGTGAAGAAATCCTTCAGGAAGAACAAGGCGTCCTAAAGTGAGAGACGCAATCGTAAGTAAAAGGGGGGTAAGGTACACCTGTCTGCCAATCTTTGGAACAAAGCATCTGAAAGTGCCGCATTTTCACTAATTATTCAGAGATGGCTCTAACTGACGGAGTCCTTAGTAGAGGTCAGGCGTTGTTCCCGCTCGCTCGCTCTGTCTCACACACACATTCACACACACCTCCTCCGAGAAACGACCTTATGGACATGAAAATCGACACACAGAGCAGTTCTCAATCAAAGCAGGTTTCCATTTTCCTAGACACGCAGCACCCTCCTGGCCACTGAGCCACTGTGTCAGCTCTCACTCCCATCGCTCGTGGTGGCATTGCCGAGTGACAGCTGGCACGTCCTGGGTGCTTACAGGTGCCTTCACAGCTCTCTGATTTCTGCTTTTACCACTACGTTATACTGCCTCAATACACTATTCACTGGGCATGACATTCAAAATGAAAATTTAAAATAAGTAAAATCACCCACTCAGTTTGGTCTCTTCTGAAATTACAGGATCACAAACAAAAATGCACAGCTCCATCTTGACCCTGTACGCACGAGCCGCACTAACCCACTCAGCAGCTCCGTCGCCCTCCTCACTCAAACATCTGACTGGCAATTCCAAAGAATCTGCCCGACGCCTGATCATATTTACAGAAGTATAAGTACTAAAGGTCAGAAAGGTGTTTTTCTGGGTAACATGGCAGATGGGACTGAAGAAGGAGCAGGCAGTTTCAACAGGATTGGGAACACTCTGCTTCTGTAAGTAGGGGATGGGTTCACGAGTTACTCATTATGCTCCACCCACGTATATTTATATATTTATATTGCATGCATTCATTATATGTTGCTATATATACACGTATGTATATATCTCTCAAATAATAGATGCTAACAGTTAATAATATATAAAATGTTATTCTTTGGCCACTAGATGGTGGTATTTTAATGCTATGCTTTTTACTATAATTGCCTTCAAAAAACACAGAAAATTCCAGGTATAAATGTGCTTTCTTAAAAAAGGAAGACTAAAGAGACAGCGGTTTACCCATTTTCACTATAAATGCACAAAACGACAGACAAGGGGATACTAATCATCAGCTTTTCAAAATGTCCTCAAAGTTTTAGATTCTGGTATTTGTGCTAAACTCTTTACGAGTCCTAAGAGAAATTTCCTAAATTGAAAACCATCGACACAGAGACACCTCACAAAAGATGAACAGATGGCAAATAAGCACATGAAAAGACGGCCAGCACCCTAGTCACCAGGGAACTCTGAATTAAAGCCGCACGCACACCAGGTGCAGCAGCTAGAACCGGAAAGACAACCACCAAGTCCGGCCAGAGCATGCAGCCTGCAGCCCCCATGCCGCCGGCAGGGGCATGCACTGGTGCGGCCGCCTCGGAAAACTGGCCTCATGATAGTTCTGCACGCATCTACCCCATGACCAATAAAAACGAAACCAGTTGGGATGGGAATAAAAGACAGAAAACTGTACTTGAACAACAGCTAAATTTTAAAAAAACAGAAATGAAACCATGCGTTCATAAAAAGATGTGTACACAAATTCCCAACAGCTTTATTCATAAAAGCCAAAAACAAGAAAGCGACCTGAGTGTAAACCAGTGAGAGAATAAACAAGCGTGGCAAACCCACGCAACAAACACCGCTTGGCGGCAGCGCAGACGGCCCCTACGGACACACAGGTGAGGGGCCAGTTACAGCTCCACCCACGTGACGTGGCAGATGGTGACTGCTCATCTATGGCAGCGGAACTGAGGTGGGTGGTTGCTTTGGAGTGGCGGAACTTAAAAATCTGGTTTATTGTTTATGCCAGACCTTGGACTATAAAATAGTTATTTTTAGCTCTAAATTCCTATGACAGGGGACATTAAGTGCGATATGACAGTGCTAACACAATGACTTTCAGTGTCGTACTCTGACAGTTAAGTAAGGATGCTGAACACCCACCAGTGTGCACCCTGGCCCTGCCGCGAACTCACCATTTCCAGCCTCAGCTGAGCAGGCATCTACTTTCTTGCCCAAATGGCCTCGCATCTCATCGGATCACCTGAATCAGGCCCTCCCACTCCCACAAAAATCTCAGCAAGGCTAAATCCAGGGCCTTCATTAAGACACACTTCAGAGTCACCTCCTCCAGAAAGCCTTTCCTGATCACCCCTCACTCTTTCAAACCCCTTGGGAGCCCTCTTCTGTGGGGCCTCTCATCCGAAGCCCATCTTCATCCCCCGCACTCCCCACAGGTGGTAAGGCAGGCTTTATGTTGGTGTCCCCACACTACACGGAGATCTTTGAGGGTGTTCATTAATCTTTGTAAGTCCAGCATCCCTGTACAGACCTGGGATGAGCCTGGCATTCAGCAAAGGATGTGGACTTAGTTAGCGTATCCTCCCTACACGGACTTCCAGGCAGTGCCATCCTAAAGTAAACACTAGCCTAGGAGAGTCTGGAGGTCTGCCCCCTTCCTATTTTGAATCTCAAACTGCCTGGTTCTACGACCTTCCTCTTCTACTTAGGAGGTCACTCCCTTGGCCTGTCTCCTGCCTACCCTTGGGGCACGCTGAGCTTTGGAAGCAATTGCACTGAAATTCGACAGCAATGCAGCTTTTTAAAAACATGAGGGAACAATGTGTTGCTTTCATACGTACTGCCCATGAGCCAGTGAAGATGAATAAAGTAGAGATGCACTTGGTAAGAAAAATACTGTTCCATGCATTATTATTCATCAACCAACTCGTTTTCAAAACAGAAAAGGGAGAGCACAAGTATCTGCCTTTCTGTTCAGACGATTGTTTGCTGTCTCAACACCCGGCGGGCCGATCCATCTCAGAGGGGGCAGACCGGAGAGGCTCCGCCGTCCTCGGGGACCTGCCTCCCGGGCTCACCTGCCTGTGGCTTCATGGCCAGGCGGTGCGTCTTGGGATCACTCCTCCTCAGTTTAGTCATTCCCTTTACTTCCCTGACTGTTTTCTCTGAGATTAATATTCCCCCATTTTAAAGTCATAATCCCGTACAGTTCTAAAGAAGACATTAAGCTCACTGTCAAAGAAAAAAGTCCATTAAAGAAGATTGGGCTCCCGGAGTCTGGTAAAGTCACGCCGCGAAGGTGTCCCCTGCTCCACTTCAGGCTCAAGTGTGACCCCCACAGACGGGCTGTCCCATCAATGCTGCATCCTGTCCCTGCCGGGCCCGTGTACGGAGAAACTGAGCTGCGGGCATCGGGAGACCCCGTCCGCACAGCGAGGAGACACAGGTCTAAAGTGCTCCTCGGTGAGTCGGACGCAGCGCACGGGCCGCGACTGTCAGGCTGCGCGCAACTTCCCTGCTGCAGGGCACATGTTCTCTGAGCCGTGCCTGTGTGTTTGTGTCGTTTAAGCTTATTCCTGAAACACACAGCGAATCAGCATCATCCGGTCAACATTCAGTGAACACCACCACCACCCCACACCGACCCCACTACAACCCCGACGCGCGCCCGCACCCCGCCAGCTGGGCGGAGGGGCGTCGCTCCGGAAACAGAGTTTCTAAAGCCCCACTTGCGCTCTCCAGCTGCACTTCCGCCCGGACATCGCTGACCTGTAACATTCTGTGCCGGGCACCAAGCCTAACATTTTCATACACAGTCTCATGTAATTCTCTAAAAAAAATGACACTACACGTGTTGCTATCTCTTCAATTTTACCTTTGAAGAAACTGAGGCTGGAGAAGTTAAGTAACTTACCCCAAAACTGCCACCTAGTAAAAGAAAATTCGGATTTACACCCAGGTCCGACTCCAAGCCAACTCTTCACCACCACACCCCACCACACCACACCACCTCACCACCGCACTGCACCATTCCACACCGCACCGCACCACCACACACACCACCACACGGTACCGCACCACCACACGGTACCGCACCACCACACCATACCGCACCACCACACCGCACCACCACACCACATATCTTAAATCCAGTTTACAGAAGATGGCTTTGCACAGCAATCTGGCTCAAAGCAAAGCCCAGAATAACTGGATGCGATGCTGGCATACGGGCAAGTGGATTNCAGGTCCGACTCCAAGCCAACTCTTCACCACCACACCCCACCACACCACACCACCTCACCACCGCACTGCACCATTCCACACCGCACCGCACCACCACACACACCACCACACGGTACCGCACCACCACACAGCACCACCACACCACATATCTTGAATCCAGTTTGCAGAAGATGGCTTTGCACAGCAATCTGGCTCAAAGCAAAGCCCAGAATAACTGGATGCGATGCTGGCATACGGGCAAGTGGATTCCTTCAGGTCTTCCCATAACCCTGCTGTCTGTGACCTGTTTGGGTGCCAATGTACTAATCTGTCATTCTCCCCAGGGCAGAAGGAATTGTCTTGCAAGTGCGGTGAGTGAGACACAATCCTTTAAACGTGTCGATCACGCAGCAGGACTCCATTAAGACTCTGGACACACCTGCACATCTACACTAGAGGCAGGGACGCGGGAGTCAGGACGAGGGGCAGGTCCCAGTGCTGCACCACGCAGACAACCAATGGGAGACGGCACATCGAAGAACGTCTGCCCGCCTAAAGTTCCGGTTTCCAGGAGCCCTGAGAACTAACCCTGCTCTCCACCAGCAGCAGGCGGTGCTAACAGGAACTTTCATGAAAGTTAAGTAAGCATTTAACGCTACTGAATGAAGCCCGCCATCCGGAACGTGGGTCTGGTGCTCCTGCTAGTCCCCGGAAGGGCGCCGGCCCCACGAACCTGGTCGATGTTGAGGCGCAGCGGCATGAGTGACACCCTCAGGCAGCACTCCTGCGGCGACCGGCCCGACTCCGGGCGCACGTGCAGCGCCTTCACCGTCAGCTGTGAGATAAAACAGGGAAGGACGTTTTTTCCCTGATGATGAGTCTGTTCTCATTTTAAAAAGAGAGACAAATGTTACATTTCTATTGTCTATGTTAGAACAAAAAGTGGACTGGTTTACCCTCCTTCCTTAAAAACCTACATGCAAGTTTTTTGGGTCACACACTCCCTCGAGAACCTGCAGAAAGCTACGGACTCTCTTGGGGGGGGGGGGGGGGGAAGGGGGGTAAGGCAGGGGCGGGCTCTACGGGGCCTGGGGGGCCCCTGAAGCTGACCCGCAGACCCGTGCTGCAGACACAGCGGGCCTGGGCTGGTCACACCTATCCTTAAGAGCTGAAGTATCAGCGATCTGAACCCTTCCAGCAACACTAAATGTTTGGTGCACATCTCTACGGAGTTCACGTCTTCCTCAGCATTATACTGGCAATTTTAACCCTAGAAGTGACAAGCAAGGTAAATTTTAAGCCATAAAACTTTAAGCAGCCTATTTAAAAGGGGATTTCATATTAAATTGAGAAAAATGATCCAGTAATTCTCCCCAATCTAAATCTTGTGCAGTCAGATATAACAAAACCCTTTCTAAAACTTGCGTAATGAAAAACACAACCTCACCATATTGGAGTGAGCTTTCCGAGGCATCTCCTTACTGCAGTACAGGTACAGGAACTTATTCATCTGCGAGGCGGCCAGGCGGTCCCGGATCTCCAGGTCCTGCACGACGAACACCTGGCGGGAGACCGGGTGCTCCGGCAGGCTGGAGCCGCCCTCCGGCCCGCAGGGCGGGTAGACCTCGTGCTGGAACTTCACCTGCGGAGACAGGGGAGGGGCACGGGGCCGTCTCGACATCTTAATTCAATGGGGTTTTTCTCTCTGCAAGGCCAAGCATCACTCATCGCAGTCTCTGCGTTCTCAGCTTTCCAACCTTCCTTCGGAGAACGTTACGATCCTTCGTCTGTTCTCTTCCTTATGGATCTGTGCGCACCCCCTACTCCAGGATCAGCTTGGCTGACATTTCTTATCTGACCTTGGTAAAATCTCTACTCTTCTCAAGCAAAGCCCTCCAACGGAATGAGACATAAAACGATCACCTTGCACGCCTATGAAACTGCTGAAAATGAATCAATGAAAGTCGGGTTCAGGCTCCAAAGCGAGGACACCCTTAAACAGACGGAGCCGACCTCACTGGAGTAGTTCCACATTAAGCACCTAAGAGAGGACCCTCAGACCGTCCCAGACAGGTGGCAGAACTAAATGCACAGGACGTCACTGGGGGCCCAGCCCTGCTGGTCCCGAGCCGCTCACAAAGGACCTGCCAGGCCACTGCCCAACAGCAGGCTCTCCCAGGAAGGTGCCCCAGGCAGCGGTCCCCAAGTGCTGCCCTGAGAGAAGCAGTGTCAGACTCGCCCGAGAAGGCGTTAAAAATGCCTGTCCGTGGGCCCTGCCTCCAACCTACCAAATCAGAAACTCCGGGGCCCAGGAACCGCACTGGGACAAGCCCTCAGGGGGCTCTGGTGCCTGCCTGTGGGGGGCAGGGCGGCTCACTTGATTGATGAGCCCTCACAGAGGCTCCTCTTCCAGGGGGTTTTCCTTTCCGAATGCCATCATCTTACCTTGCTTAACTGTATTTCCATCAGAAAGTCGTGGTTTCTTCCTTTTCCCCCACACACCGTATTGCGCCCCTGTCTCGTGGGTGTGTGCGAGGGGGAGCTGTGGGGACTGCTAGAATGGAAACAATACCTCTGGTTAAGGGAGTGTTCAGAGAGGCCATGACCAACCTCAGGAAAAACAGCAAGAGGAGAAAAGAGCAAGATCGCAGAGCTGCCCGATCGCACAGACTGAATGACTACACAGCGGAACTGCAGCTTTTATACTGGGAGACACCGAGAGCATGACTCGCATCACGGACCTCACCAAGGCCGTCCTCGGCTTGCTACACCAAAGGAAAGCCCCACTTCGATGTGGGGGTTCGTGTCTCAGGACGAATTTGGACAGGAGACTGTTCCTTGTCACTTCAGAAACCCCTTACAGTCAGAGGGCAAGTACCAGAAATCCCAGTGAGTACACAAAAAAATTACAGTCAACACTCAGTGTTCAAAAAATTACTTTTCAATAGAAAAAGCCACTACACCGTTGTGCCAAAGGTCACCACCTCGTGAAGCCTTTTCCGCAGCCCATCCCCCCAGGGAGAATGCCAGCCTTCTCCCCAGTTTGCTGCTCAGTTCTCCTCTACCTCCACTGGGTGCCACCCCCGTGCGCCAAGGACCCCGGCAGCACAGGCCCGGCATCGGGACACCGGAGATTCCGGGGCGGCCACGGTCCCTGCCTCCGACACACACCTGTCCCGCCCTCACCTGCACACGCCCACCTCTCCCTTTCGAGCCCAGGGCAGTGTCTGAGCACACCCGCTGTAGGGACTGTGCCCTTACACACTCTGGCGCACACAGGAACCCGAAACGTTAGCAGAATGGAGGTCACTTAAGTCACCAGTTTTTAGTAAAAACGCAAACACTGCAGACAAGTCTACGCAGTAGAAACTCTAACACTACCATTTAAAGGGTTACCCTTAAATTACAGCTTTTTAACACTACTTTTTAAATGATTATTAAAATGAGAAGTGCTACATATTTTTCTACAAAAAGAATACGCTGCCCTGCCAGATAAACTTGCGTAGAAATTAATTTAACTTACATGTAACTTTTAGCTGGAGAAGTAGGAGGGGCAGTTCCAAAGTCCTTCCCCCCATAAAGATGCCAAACAAGAGAGACTTCTTTAACGACGTAGCGAACCACGGGCGGGGGGAAGTGCAGCGGGGCCCTGCTCCTGTCCGTCTTCTTGGCGGGCAGGCTGAAGTGGTTCTCTCTGATCACAATCGTGTCATCCACCATTATTTTCACCACGGGCTCCTCTTCCTTCTCCTAAAAGAAAGGAACGGGTTACACACGCTGTCTTATCTCAGGGAAAACCACTCGTGCTGCGGCCTCACCGAGACTTCTCGATTCTGCATCCTTTCTAGTGGTTTCAACGTGTGAAACGGGAAAGTGAGTACTGACATTTACAATCACAGAAGATAGTCTGTATTATCAACCACACAGGAGACTCCCTGCTCCATGCGAGTTACTCTAGGTGGATTTTCTCTAATCTGCAGTTTGACTTTTACTATACGACTAACAATAAAAAGGCACATTTGGTGTTTGTTGAAGTGTGTGTATGCGTGTGTGTCTGTGCACAGTTCTTTAATTCAAAGTCAACCCCGCATCCCCAATCTGCCACACTTCAACATCCTGACCAAACTACTGTGTTCCTGACAATGAGTTTGTCCTAAATTTGGCAGCCTTTCTTCTTTCAACACCTAAGCTCTTTCTTCCCCAGAGCTTAGTCACAGAAATGCACTCACCTACTAAGTTACCACTGGCCAGTTTCAAACACATGCCCACTAAATGGAGTTTCGCTTTGAATGCGGTTCGGTGCTAGCACCGATGCTGAACCCCTTGGTTAGTGATGCATCCCACAAGCAGACCACACTTTTAAACGTGAACTCAACTCTAAAGTGGAGACTGAGTGAATCAATCAGTCCTCAGCCTTCTCACAAGCTACGCCTGAGCTTCCCCATCCTGGGACCAGCAAATCCAGGCAGCGCCCCTTCCTGCCATGAAACTCCCCGCCATGAAGCTCCCTGCCCCCCAGAGCTATCTCACTGCCCATGACTCTCACAGCTCAACCACCCACGGAGGAGCTTCTACAAGCACAGAGCATTCTTCTCTGAGTCTGAGAGATCTGCCTAGCAACAGGAACGCATAACAAATGCTTACAAAGCATCAACAGTGAATCACAAAGTATTTCTGAACTGTGAAGAGTCAAAATCTAAAGGACTTTTTAGGCCTCTGGTCGACTCAATCTGTGATGCTATCCTGAGGCCTCAGTGACGTCACCGGTGTGTTACCTGAATGGTTGCTCTCGGTGCAAAAAGAATGCAGAAGTCATCACTTTCAGCGGGCACACCTGTCATGGCGTCACTGATCAAGTGGTGGGTAAAGGAGGCGTACGTAGGGCCGGGCTCCTGGGACACGTTCCCACTCTCGTCGGGGAACAGGAAGAGGTCCGAACAGCACGGCTCCTGAGTGTGCGACTTCTCATCCAGAACGCCTGGGAAGAAGGCACAGTGCTCAGCTTCTGCACACTTGGAGACACCAGCAAAAACACCAAGGACGCACGTCGCCGTGTGCCAGAGCCACAGTGCGTTGAGTGCTTCCACCTGCAAAACCCCTTTTTTTCCTCTCAGTTATCCTCTACCTACAAATGAAAAGGCTAAAAAGGAGTTTGAAGTTCTCTACAAAAAGGGTAAAAGACGGTCTCCTCTTAGCTAACTGGCATTAGAGAAGCTCGGGACTTTGACAGCAGCTGGCCCGTGTGCACTGGGTTTGTTTGTTGACAGTTCTGGCCTGTGGGCACCGCTCTGGAAGAAACCTCCTGGACCATATGGCAAGGGCAGGGAAAACCAGTGGTGCCCAGCAGCGCCTCACCTAAAACCACAGGGACTCTCTGCATATGCAGGGGCGACAGCTGCTCAACGGATCTCCGCACGACTCCAGGCCACCTGGGGCCCGTTCTCAGGGAGCTCTTTCAACATGAAGTTCACCAAAGAGGTCATTTGCACCAAAATCTCTATGTAAATGTGCATTTATATGCTATGTACTTCATAGTACACCCACCAAGTCCTTCTCTATTCAGTCATCAGACCAAACACTTACCAGGGATTGAGAACAAAAGTGACATTTAGCCTTAAGAGGCTCACGGGATCCTCCATGGCAGTACCCTGAATTTACTTATCCTTGCAAGCGCCCAGGGCCTAATACAGAATCCTGTACGAAGAAGCTCAGTAAGCAGTCATCAACTATCCCCCCCGCAGAAGTAGGTTAGTTAGCTGCTAATGTTCATGACAGGTGACACGGTACACAGGAACCTGAAGGTCCCCATTGGCTTCCTTGGTTCTCATTTAGAATGAAAGTAACATTTACGGCTAAAGTCTTATAACACTGCAAAATAATTTTAATAATTAAGAGTTCACAGCATACAGATATAGCTAAATTCATCCAATTATAGAAAAATATTTTTCGGATACATACTATATTTAGATGCTTCCCACCTGGTTTCTCCCAACTGTACTGTCTAGTTCTTTTCTGTAAGAAGGTGCAGCCTGGTCTGCTGGGTGATCGGGGCTCCCACGTACCTTTGTCCCTGCCTCTTGATGTCAATGGCCTTGCCAAGATAACTTTCCTCTCCCCTCTACATACCTAAGCCCTATCCAGTTTTTTCTTAAGATTTTATTTATTTGTAGAGGGAAAAGGAGGGAGAAGGAAAGGGAGAGAAACCTGGATATGTGAGAGAAACACTGACGGGTGGCCTCTTGCACACACCCCAACCAGGAACCAGCCTGCAACCCAGGCAATGTGCCCTGACCGGGAATCGAACCAGCAACCGTTCACTTTGTGGGACAACACTCAACCAACTGAGCCACACCCATCAGGGTAGTCCTGCCTACTTTTTAAAAGCCAACTCCTCACACTGTCACTAGAGTCCAAAGCACTGGTTCCAACCCCTCCCGACAGCACTTCCAGTGTGTGACATCCTGAAGTGCCTTCCACTTTATCACTTCTGAATCTTCCTAGGTCAGGCTAGTGCCAGCTTGTTTCACTCACCGATGAGCTACCAGAAAACACAGGTTTTTCTTCCACTTACTCTGCAAGCCCGAAACACCCCGGTCGGTGTCATTTACCTACTGGACACTCAGTAAACACAAGCTGATTGACCAGTGAGTCCCTGCCAAAACCCAGGCTTATTTCTTCTCTAGCAAGCCACGTACTGGAGAGTGTGGAAGAACAGGAGTCATGGGCGCCTGGGCCGCACCCGCAGTGCCCCAGAGAGAGTCCGCAGCCTTACCGTTGGGCTGTGGCTTCGCGGTGTGGCTGGCCTGGTGCGCATCAGCCTCCTCCATCGCATCGCTCATCAAGTCTCGCAGCATCTGCTGGTCCGCTTCAGGGAGCACCGGGCCGCGGGAGGGCGGCGGGCCACCGGGGTCTACCTGCAGCCAGAGAGACTAATGAAAAAGGACCGCAACTGCCCTAAGAAGCCAACCAGCCCATGCGATGTCGTCCCGAGACACACTCCGCTTCACAAAGGCACCAGACATGGGCGCACACTCATTTTCTATCTTCTGCCTAGTAGCTGTGACATTTGCACTGTGAGTTTTAGTACCATCTGCACCCTCACAACTATCAGCTCATAAAGATCATGCCATCACCTCAAAACCAGCCCAGGGAACCGGGGTCTTGAAGAGGCAACGCATCGGGAGAGGGAGAAGGTGGGAGAAAGGCCCCATGAAGTCCGACCTGCTCAAACTGCAGGAAGTACTCAAACAAGGACCTCCAGGCCTTCAAGACCAAGTCACTGGAGCTCACGGCCTCATCGCTTCAGATGAACAGACACCTCAGGACAGTGGGCACAAAAGGAGGGAAAATCTACCACGTGGTATTTCATGGGGTTCAGTTCCAGCCCTGATGCTTAACCCTTTCGGTCAGTGAACTGTGCATTCATTAAATCCACAGCATATTTTTTAAATGTGCGCATGACCCTTAGATGGAAAGATCTCCGTGACCAGAGAGAAAGGGGGTCGGGGAGGGAGAAGAGGGCAGACAGGGGTAAAGGGTGGTGGAAGGAGACCTGCCCTTGGGTGGTGAACACACAACACAACATACAGGTGATGTATTAATTGTACACCTGAAACCTATATAATTTTATTAACCAATGTCACCCCAATGAATTCAATAAAAAAGTAAAAAATAAGCAAAATGAAAATAATAAAATGCAATAAAATGGAAAGATCCCATGTGAAAAGGATAATTCAAAACAACTTTCAATGAACTGGAGAATACTCCCACAAAGGGAACAGGCAGCAGAGAAGCCGTGTCACATGCCCCACCGTCAGCGAGAGCAGAGCAGCAGTAAGCCCAGAAGCAGACGCATGGCTCCCACCGAGGGTCAGATGGCCCTCAACGACACTGTGAAGCCAGTCAGGCCCACGTGGGGGCGCCCCACCCCCAGCCGGGCCCGACGGGGCTGATCACAGAAGAGGCCTGAAGGAGAATGAAAACTCGCTCAGAGATGATAAAATGCTAAAAGCAAACTGGACGTGGTTTGATCTGGACATGAGAGAGGGCAGGGAGGTGGTGCTTGGGGGCATAAGAAACCACTGAATCAGGAATCAAAACATCTCAGTTTTGTTGCCATTTCTGCTACTAATTGTGGAAAATCACTAAATTCTCAGGTTTTAGCTTATTCACCTGCAAACAGACAATCCCTGTGAACCTGTGCACCGCACTGGGCTAAAGGAAATCACAGAAAGTAACTCAGAACTGGATAGTACCATGGATAACAAAAACGGAAAGTGCAAGTACACGAGTGGGTCTTCTGGTAATAATAGTAACTCCTGCCATCTGTTTTCTCACAGGGTTTTAGATACAACTTGCATATAACAAGCTCTTACACGACAAATGTTTCCTTTCTTTCCTCAGGACAGATGAGAATAATTTATGTCTAAAAACAACTATTATGTTGGTTAAGGTGAAGAATATCAAACAGCAGAATGGTTTTCCACACAGGCCCATGGAATCACCTTTCCGGGCCCCACCAGCCCGAAGGTAAGGCGCAGACAGGCGACATTTCTGTTTCTTCTCCACCTTACCACTGTCTGGAGACCTTGCTGACGTGGGCAGGACCCTCACTCGACTGGACTGGGGCAGGGGTGGGTGGTGCCAATGAGCGAATGGTGCTGCCGACCATACCGGTGCTGCCGACCGTACCGGTGCTGCCGACCGTACCGTGGGCTTTCTCTGCGGGGCTCCCGGCTTCACCTCCACCTTGTGAGCCGCGTGCAGGTCCCCGTAGCTGGCCACGTACTGAATGAGGTTCATCAGCGCAGCGCAGGAGTCGGAGCAGGTTCTGATGTGGACCACGTCGCTGGAGCAGTGCAGCTCGAAGCGCGAGTCCGTCTGCACACAACATGGGAACACAGGGCACAGTGTTTTCCAGGCAGGAGACAACAGCTTCCTCTTTTCATGCATTTACATTAAACACGGTGTCCTGTGACTACTCTCTCATAGGAAATGCGTGTTCATAACTCAACCTTAATTTTAAAATATCCACTTTTGAACAAGGTTAGGTAAGTGGAAAAATCGTTGTAAAGTCAATACATTTTTAGTCTCTCCAATAAAAATTAAAACAAAAATTTCCATTTAGTTTAATAACGTACCTGCTCTCCGTCACAATCAGACTTCACTGCAGTTATGGTTAATTCCAAAAGCCCCATGTCCATCACCCGGACATAGTCTAAAATTTTAAAAAGTAATCAAAAGAATGTCTGAGTAGAGCTTTCCAAAAATGCCTACCCAACACTTAATAAAACTAGTGTCTCTTTGCCCTGGCTGGTGTGGTTCAGTGGATTGAGTGCCAGCCTGCGAACCAAAGGGTTGCCAGTTCGATTCCCAGTCAGGGCATGTGCCTGGGTTGTGCGCTAAGTCCCCAGTGGCAGGGGCAAGAGGCAACTGACTGATGTATCTCTATAGCATCAGTGTTTCTCTCCCTCTTTCTCCCTCCCTCCCCTCTGTCTAAATATAAATAAAGTCTTTTTTAAAAAAACCTGTAATCTCTTTACACTTCGTGGCAGGCAGTGCTACAAATATTTGTAAGTGCAACATAAATATGTTTTCCTCCTACAAAAACCCTACAAAAATTTTATTTTGTTAGAAACAAAATGTGTCTTATATTAAGTACAATGCATATTATTTGATGCACTTAAGGTCATTACAACTTCAAACTAATATTTATCAAAATCCTTAATTCACTGGCATTATTCCAGAGTTAAATGCTTTCCAATACTCACACAAAAACAATTAAAAAGCATTCATCTATGCCCAATGACATGTCTTTAACTCTCACCTCTATTCAGATTAACAGTGACAGTGTTACACTTGTCAGACAGGTGCAACGCGGCCTCGTCCAAGATGATTCTGAGGGGGAACAAAAGATGAAACGTCTAAACAACCGACCTCAAATATACGCCCCTTGACCACTGTACACTTAGCTGTATCATTCTTTCTGACATTATCAACCACATGCAGCTCCTAACTTACAAATGTCATACAGCATTTCTTTAAAACTCATTGCTGATAAGTTCCAGGAATATTTCAGTGGTGTAAAGAATGAGACTGAATCATCTGCTCCAATTACTGCTACATTTTCAGCATCTTTTCGATAGGTGCCCCAATTCAGAAGGATTTAATTATGAAAATAAAGTTACCAGGTGTTATGGGAAGTTTATATATTTTTCTTAAATAAACAAACAACCTCAAGAATTAGTTCCTCCCCCCAAATGAAATGCAGTAATGAACAGATGCGTCGAACTATCTTTGAAAGAAAAACTAAAAACCGAAAGAAGGGCTCACAGCCATCAGTAAAAGCGCACTGATGTGAACACCGGTTGAGAATTTCACGGCAGGGCCCAGACAAGACGGCAGGATGTCTCGGACAGCTGCGTCAGTGCCCGGCGCGCCTGCCTCGGGTACCTGAGAGTGGAAGATGACTTGTCCAGGGCAACACTGCTCGAAATGCTGAACGTTTCCACGGTGAGGAGAGACCGGATCGGCAGGTAGAGAGGCCTGACACCGCAAGGAAGCATCAGAACATTGGTCCTTTTCGAAGAGCACTCTGAATCCTGCCTCGAATGAACTATACATTCTCTTTACACATATTTTAAATAATACAATTTTATTTTGTGCCATTTGTAGACTGACCTATAATCAAGCGCGCAGCTCCAGAGATGAACGTGGAAAGTTGTAAATGAAGTCGGAGGGTTATATCCTAGAACAGGTTCATCAGCAATATTCAAGAAGTATAAAATCTATAATCAAAAATATAAAATGCCCTGCTTTAGAAGAAAAAAAAGTTTTGATATGATACCATTAATATCAATGTAAAACAAAATAGCTCAAATCATAATGCTGAAAGGAAAAAATAATTATTTTGAAGAAATTCATTTCCACAAGTATTTACAAAACTAGGATGTGAAATAAACAGTCCCCCCCCAACAACCACACTGATGCAGGAACCTTAGAAAACCCGAGTTTATGAAACTAACAACATGTGTATAATACACTGTCAATTCCTTGAAACAATTCTTGAAAGAAACAAATATTCCTAAAGATTGCTTAAAATGATCCATCAGGTTTTCTAAATAATCCACTGTTGGGAGAAGTTCTTTATCTTCAATTTACACCCGGCTTAGCCTGCGAACCAGCCCCTCTCCCCGGCACCTGCCCCCACACATCTCTAATCTAAATGAACAAGGTGAGGCCATGTCTCTCCCTTCCACCAGGTCAGTGTTCACACCAACCACTCCCTTCCCCTCTCCCCAGATAGACGATCGAACGTGTGCTCTCACCTGCTCGTGCCAGCTCAGCCCAGAGGGGAGCACCCGGTGCTGGAGGGTGGCGCCTTTCAGCCCCACGGCCACGAGGAATTCCTGTGCGGGGCGACACAAAGGCTCTCACTCACCACCCGCACAGCCCGAAGTTTCCCCAACTGAGAAACGTGCTGCCATCTACACACTTGTGTTGGCCAGTCATCCAACCGACAGCAAGTGTTTGACAGCACCGAAGTTTAAAGCAGACCTTCGTATTGGACTCAGATTTGTCAGACAGTATCTTCACGGCGACAGACAGCATATTCGAAGGATCTCCTCCAACGCCATCTGAAGAAGCTCTGCTGAGACCGTTTTCTTCAGAGGAATAAATAGTAGGCTCCAGCCAATGCGGGCGGGTGGGTCCGGGCAGGCGTGCTTCCGTGGGAAGAATCACTCCATCCACCATGCCTATGTCCACATTGCGGTGGAAACATATCAAAGTGATTACTTGAAATTAGTTCACAGACTTGTATAACTGGAAACAAAAACCCAGCTACTTCCACTGAATACATCATGACTCTGGAGGCAAAGGGAGCGAGAACTGACTTGGCGTTAACAACCCATCCCACTCTGCTGACGCTGGTATGACTGGCAGTACCCGACTTCAAAAAAATGAAGACTTAAAACGCTAGGATAATTCATTTTTTAATTTTATTTATTTTTTTTATTTTTATTTTTTAAAGATTTTATGTATTTATTTATTTTTAGAGGGGAAGGAGAGAGGAGAGAGGGAGAGAAACATCAATGTATGGTTGCCTTTTGTGCATCCCCTGCTGGTAGTTAGTCTGCAAGGAACCGGTTTGCAACCCAGGCATGTGCCCTGACTGGGAATCGGACCGCGATCGTCTGGTTCGCAGGCCTGTGCTCAATCCACTGAGCTACACCAGCCAGGGCGGATAATTCAATTTAAGTAGGAAAATCTGGTAAGCACTGAGAATGTGCAAGTACTTCATGTCTACGTACAGGGTAACACAGGAAATGTGCTCAAAGAATGGTAAATTCTATGCCTGTTCCCAAAATGAAGCGTTGCTTGAGAATAGAGAATGTAAAGTCCCATCAACCGATCAATAGATAATAAGGTATGGTGTGTCCATAAAACGGAATATGACTTGGCAATAGAAAGGAATGAAACACTAGTACATTTCAATAACCCTGAATACATAATGTCAGTAGCAGAAGGCCATATATTGCATGATTTGATCCAAAGGAAACATCAGGAATACTAAACCCACAGAGACAGAAAGCACTTTTGTGATTCTCAGGGCTGGGGTGTGGCAGGGCTTCGGTGGGGCTTCCAGCTACAGGGCACAGAGTTTCTTTTGGGGGTGACGAAAACATTCCTCAGTTAGCTATGATCGTGGTGACACAACTCTGTGAAATACCAAAAACTATAGAAATAGATGTATACTTTAAAGGGGTGAATGGTATATGATAGGTGAATTATATCACATTGCAAAAAAAGAATAGTCAATTTCTAACTCACAGCAGGTATTACTTTGCCAGATGAATCAGCAGCCCCCACAGAAAAACTGCCACTATCAGAGCTCCGTTCTCAACAGACTGTATTAAACCAAACTTACACGCGTCTAAACAGAATCGAACACAGCACACACGCACCATGCCCATCCTACCTTTGTGGTAGAGGCTGAAGCTGCTGGAGTGGAGGCAGATGTAGTGCTTGTCGTCGAAGCCTTCGTACTTGGTCACACAAAACAACGACCCACTGTTGAACTCCAACCAGAATTCACCATGCTTGTCTTCCAACAGGTCTCCACTGTCTTGCTAACGGGAAAACCACAGAAAACCCAGGCGTCATTATCCGAAGGCAGAAGACCGCACCTCTCAGGTGGCAGCCCAGCATCCGACCCCTGACCCCACCCCACCATGGCGGTACTGCAAACTGAGCCATTCAAGGGGGCCTCTCCAGCAAATGCACCCTGTCCTCCACCCTCCGCTACAGTGGGCAATTCCTCGTTATCACTGCAGGGGCAGAACTGGCCCATGTTCCCCACCAGAAGGTGCATGTTACGTGCATCTTGTGATCTGCAATGAAAGGTAAGTTTCCAAAGGTGCTGTCTGTCTGTTGCCATGAGGGACCTCGGAAAACGGAGCTCCCTCCATCCCTGAACCAGCGCCACACTCCCTCAGCCACTGGTGTTCCGTGGTAGACCCACTGGGAGGTGCCCTGGAGAAAGCACTCCGGAGCGGTAAGCCCTCACCCTGACGTCTGTGAACACCGCCACTAATCCGTGATTGATGCTCAGAAGGACTGAGAGGAGACTGTGTGAGTGTTTGTTCTGAGAGTCGAGTTTTTTTTTCCTGCGGGGCCGATAGCTGGGATCCAGAGTAGAGAAGTACTGCAGGGTCTCCTCCTCGGACCCACTCTCCTCATCTGTGAGGGACAAACGTCACAGTCACGTGGTTCCCACAGCTTGTTTTAAAAGAGAGCAACTTGAACATTGCCACAAGAACATTTACTTTACAGCCTGTTATTTTTACAGAGTCTGGTATGACAATAAAAATCTACTTGCTCTATTTTTTTACTTTACCACTAAACTGCAGACACTGTATATGTTATCCCTATAAAAATAACATAGTTAACTAATAGTAATATTCTCAATATACAGATACAAGTGGGGAAATATAAATTACTAAAAGATATTCTAATATATAAATGAAAAACATCATCAAATAAAAGGCTCCTACTTTATTGATAAACCAGTTAGTGACTTCAGAACAAATTTAAAATGTATTACCATAGTGCCCTGGCTGGCGTGGCTCAGTGGACTGAGTTCCAGCCTGTGAACCAAAGGGTAGCTCGCTGGTTCAATTCCCAGTTAGGGCACATGTCTGGCTTCTAGCTAGGTCCCCAGTAGGGGGCACATGAGAGGCAAACATATACTGATGTTTCTCTCCTACCCTTCCCCTCTGTCTAAAAATAAATAAATAGAATCTTTAAAGAAAATAAAGATAAAATAAAATACATTACCATAGTGAACCGTAGATTTAAATGGACTAAAGCTGTCTTTGTTGAAGGTATTGATGAGCTGACTGGCCACTGAGAGCCCGACACCATAGGAAATATTTTCAAAAGTCTCCACTGGTGAAGGAGCTGTTGGTTCCCACAGTAACAGGTCATTAAAGATCCTATAAAGACAAAGTTGAAAAATAAGTCCCTAATTCCTAGTTCGACTGAAGGCAGACCAAAAAATATCCCTTTAAGAAATCACATGAATAATAACTTATCTAAATGGTGAAACAGAAATTAGATTCTGCATGTTTTTAAAAATATCAATTATGTTCATATAATGGAAAAATGACTGAGATGGCTACAATGCAGAGGAGTGAGAAAGGAATTTGGACAAGTAGACACCTAGTTAGATACCTACCTGCTTTTTTACCTGGGTCACCTATGACATAGGCATCATATTACACACATCTAAATGTACTTGAAGGAAGTTAATGAAAAAATTCTTTAAAAAACCTAAGAGCAAAAGAAGACCGTCCACACACACAAGCACCCTGTAGCAGATTGCGCATCGTGTCGCCCGACCCTCCCCCGATCCTGCAGGGCAGCCAAGGGAGAGTCCTCACCACCACCTGACACTTGAAGAGCCTGCCTCATACAGGTTGAGTGACCTGCCCAAGGTCACTCAGCTAATCACTGGGAGAACTGGGACCAGAGCCCAGATCATGGCCGGCTCCCAATGCACTTCTGCGTTTCTCTGTTACTCTAGGGTTACCTGCTTTTTCCCTCTTCACCAAAAGCATGTTCATTGGGAAGACTACATGAGATGAAGAATGCATACAGAACAGGAAATGAAGAGAAGAAAGCTTTTTCACGTTTTAATAATTTTTGAGAGAGAGAAACATCAATTTGCTGTTCCCCTTATTGATGCATTCATTGGTTGGTTCCTGTATGTGCCCTGGCTGGGGGTTGAACCCAAGACCTTAGTGTATGGGGACTACACTCTAACCAACTGATCTACCTGGCCAGGGCCAAGAACGGAAATCTTTCTACCTAGCAAGGAAGCCAAGTCAATACTGGTGACCAGTGGGGTGACAGGTGTCAAGCTAGGCTACTACCAGGCCCTACTTTTTAAAAAATATTTATTTATCTTTAGAGGGGAAGGGAGGAGAGAGGAAGAGAAACATCAATGTATGGTTGCTTCTCGTGCATCCCTTGCTGGGAACTGGCCCCTGCTGGGAACTGGCCTGCAACCCAGGCATGTGCCCTGTCTGGGAATTGAACGGTGATCATCTGGTTCGCAGGCCCGTGCTCAATCCACTGAGCTACACCAGCCAGGGCCAAGCCCTACTTTTTTAAAGAATTAGTTGTCACTAATCAGGTGTCCTTCTGCCCTGACCCTCCCCTCATCACCCGTCTACATTTTCATGAAAACAAAGCCTTTTCGGTGTCCCCTCCGGGGCCCTCTGTTAAGCTAGGACCCGCAGCATCTCCCCTGCACGCGCACAACTAGACCACAGCACCCATGACGTAACACACTGCATCTTCTTGTTTCCTGCCCTGCACCCTCAGCCATCCCTGTCTGCGCCTGGTGCAATGGCCCTCACGGAGCAGGCACGGGCTCGCGGTAAAGCCTGGTGTGAGCACCCAGCAAGATGCCAAGTGATGGCGTGGCCCAGGCCCTCCCTGTGAGAAGCCACATGTCTAGGAGCCACCCGGGCCATGTCCTGAGCTGCCGAAGCCCTAAACAGGACAAACCAGGCCCGAGTACTGGGACTTACAGTAGACAGCACTCCCCACCTGAACGGATGCTTTTGGAAGGTTCTGCAGGTGCAGGACACCCGGGAGAGAGGACAGAAATACGTTGCATCTCAGACAAACTGAGAGCAGAGCCCCAAAACTCTGCGGTGCTCATCTGGCTCACTGCTTCTTGGGCATTTTTATTAAAACAAAAGAGTTTCAATCCAGATCGTAGTCTAAACTCCTATATAAATAATGTATAAAATGCATTTTCTCAGAACATGCTCTTCCTTTACCTTATTTCCTGTAACCATCCTCCTACCTTCATGGATTAAAGCGAAACTGTTACTCAAAGTAAAGCTTGAGTTCATGATACACAAATAAAGTCCCACTGCGACTTTACTCTTTTCCTTTATACTTTCATCTAAGCACAGTCTTGGTATCATTAACACTATGAGACACACTGAGTGAAGTTTTTAAAATCAAGAAAGAAAACACAAGATATTTAAGGACACATCACCATGATTCTGTGACAATGAGCCTAAAAGACAACAGAAGTTCAGTAACTACTTAATAAAACCAATTAGGCCTGGATGGTGTGGCTCAGTGGATTGAGTGCTGGCCTGTGAACCAAATGGTCACTGGTTCGATTCCCAGTCAGGACACATGCCTGGGTTGCAGGCCAGGTCCCTAGTGGTGGGGTGTGCAGGGGGCAACCACACATTGACATTTCTCTCCCTCTGTTTCTCCCTCTCTTTCCCTATGTGTAAAAATAATTAAATATTTTTTAAAAACCCATTAGAATTTGTTTTAGTGTTCAAACTCCCATGTACCTGACACTGTCTTTTTAAAAACAGCCAGTCGGCCAAGGCACTAAAGGAATAAACCAGTATTTTACATGTATGAAGTAAAGATAGGGTTGGTTACAGCTCCTACTCAGAGATTTTTTAAATTGTACACATGAAAGAACATTATGGAGAACCCGAATGGACCCTGGGGACTAATGGTGTGACATACGACATCAACGCCCTCGCTCTGGTTGGTGAACTGTGGTCACGCAGACAACTCCCTTGTCAGCGGTCAGTGCTCGGTGCTCACGGTTGAAGGGGCGCTTGGTAAGCAACTTACTTCCAAATGGCTCGGGGGGGAAGTTCTCTTTGCTGTACTTGCACCTTTTCTGTAAGCTTAAGAATGCTTCACACTTTCAAAATAATACTAATTTTAAAATTTACAAATACTCACTAAGCCAAATAAGGGGCAAAGAACTCACACCTTGACGAGCTCAGATACGTGGCTCACGTAACCCGCAGGGCACAGGGCACTGCGGGGCTGGTGCTGTGCAAGGCAGAGTCAGAGAGAGCAGCTGAACCAGCTCCCCAGGTGAACGGACACTCCCAAGCTGCCTGATGTAAGCAATCGCCAGCCCCACCTGCCGCACTGGGGACTGTCGCCCGCACGCCCACCGCTGGCTGCCAGCAGAGAGCACCTCCAGCACAGCTGAGGGCTGCCCTGCCAGCTGAGCTCTGCGTTCCCTACATTCATCACGGGTCAGGGGGGTTTGACCTCGGCTCTGCTCACCCCACTCTATCCGTTACTGTAAGTACAGTTTAACTAAATGTTGTGCCAGCTGATAACTTTTGAGTATACAGACAGAAGTGGAAAAATCCTAAAACCTGGGACTCAGCACTCAAATTGCTTTGAAACTTTTTTTTTACTCCACTTTAAGAGAACTGAATCTGAAAACTGTAGACAAAGGTTTTCACGTATACATGATGCGAAAATTCCAACCAGTGACTCATACTGAAAAATTGGCCTTTTCCTATATTTTAAGAAGTGGTAAATAAACACATATTTGTAAATTGCATGTTTAAGGTGTGTATCACTGCTCTAATTCCCCAGTGCAACCAAGCACCACGGAAAGACCAAATGACAAAGCCCTCTGCCCTCTGCATGGGACCTCGAACTAGCCATTTCGCTCTGTGCGGTCATCTTCTCCTCACACAGCTGCAGGCTCCTGGCAGACATTCCTCAAGTATAAAATAAGGAAAATAGTCTAGAGATTAGTAGTCACTAAACTTTAGATTATACGTAAACCCTAATAGTTAAAAAAATTATGGAAGCTCCCTAATGTCAATTCATAAATTACATGTAACTATTATCTACGAGTGATATATGAGATAAATATAAAATAGAAATTTTTTAAGGTGTTTTTTTTAACGTTAAATAGAAACGCTAACGTTTTCTTCCTACAGCCAGTCAGTGGACTGTCCTGTGAATCTCATCTTCGAGACAGCTGAACTACGCAGATCTTTCTGGAACTTAATTTTCCAATTCTGAGACCAGCATTCCCGGTCACTGGTGGTAGGTGAGGAGATCTGGCATATTATCACCAGTCCAGGAATAACAGGCCAGTGCTATCTGAGACCAAGTAAACCTTCAGCAGAAAGCAGTCTGAAGTCCCTGAAGGTGAACTGAAGTCAGAGGAACTTGCCCACATGTGGGAAGCCAGCAATGGCAGACACAAGGCCATCCTTACCCAGACCCGCACGTGAGTGCCCTCGGGTACGCTGCACGAGGGAGTCCCCCCGCTGTGACCCTTAATGGTCACAGTAACAGATGACTCCTGAGTGCTTACGGAGTGCCACTGTTCCCAGAAGTCCCCAGGGGTTGTCCCATTTGATCCTCCCAATGGCCCAGGGAGTCAGTCCACCTCCACTTCGCAGGCAAGGAGGCTGGCTCACAGCGGCCAGGCAAACTGCCCAAGGCCTTCGCTGGCTGCAGTCTGCACCTCTAGAATGCCATTTATTTCCAATTTAGATTTTCACACAGAAGTTGTTAAGTTAGAGTTTATCATTCTAATGAATGATAAACTTTTTCGAACTCTGAGAAGGGCCGCCCCTTGCACGAAGGGCCCAGGACTCCAAGTCTACCCCAGGGTCTGTCGGCCATCCACAGGAGTGCTCCCCGGTCCTTTCATGTCACCGCACACAGAGAAGAGGTGTGTGCTCAGGACCCGCGGTGAGGTGACAGAGGACAAAGTGAGTAAACATCTCACACGTGAGGAACGCAGTAACCGGACACGCTGGTGAGGACACTCTACACTGTAACCGGGACAGTTCTATTACCACACCCACAGAGGGCACGGAGGTGGGAGAGGATATTGAGGCAAAGAAAGAAAGGGGGAGACAGAAAGGTATGAGGTACTTAGGCAGGAGAGTCCATCCCAGAGAGTCGACTGAATGTGTTTAGCTCACCTGTTATAAAGCTTCTCATAAAAGCTTTTGTTCGGAAGTGTTACGTGAATATTGGGCAACGTGAGCTCCAGCACATAGTGAGAATTGCTGATTGCTTTGTCCTGAAACTCTGTCATTTCTACAGGGTCTCCTGGCATCACCATCTAAAACATAAGTTTAGTGCCAAAAAAATGCATCCAATAACCATTTTATGTTTAAAATAGTAGTTGCATCTTCTTAATCTAAGCACAGGACTTGGTATGTCAGCAAATAAGCAAGCATGTAACTTTTAACTTTTAACCAAGAAAAAAACAGACACATTATTCAATCTTGGAGTTAGGAACCTAGCGCAAACAGAATACTAAGTTGTTTTAATTTAAGAAGATTTAAAGCCGTCGCTACATGCTGGGGGATACCCGTCCGTGGCCGCACGCACTGGAATCCTACCTGTTCGTTCTCAAACATGACCCTTCGAGAAGAGAAGGGAGAGGGCGCTGGCCTCCGGAGGTCGCACACGTCCTTCAGGGAGTGAGCGCCTCCTTCCTCCTCGTCCTGGTAGTGGCCGTCGCTCTCCTCCTCCTCCTCCTCCTCGGCTGCGACTCTCTCCAGAATGGAATGCATGGCTGGCGGGTTCACTTTCAGCACAATCCTGACAGCAAGGGCAATTTTAAGAATCAAGATCTATGTGTCAACTGAGAAACTTTAACTGTCATGCAAATTAATGCAAAGACCACTGATGGTGGGAATTCAGCTTCTCTGCCAAGTCTGCTTACATCTAATCTACCCCACTTCCGGGCGTGGTATCAACTCAAAAGTGCAGCATTGATGAGACAAGTAAACAAAAGAAAGGCATTAGTGTTGTACTGAAAATCTGATCTTTTGAGGATACAAAGATTAATTTTTTAAATTTATCTCTAGAGGGGAAGGGAAGGAGAGAGGGAGAGAAATATCAATGTGCGGTTGTCTCTCGTGTGTCCCCTGCTGAGAACTGGCCCTCAACCCAAGCATGTGCCCTGACTGGGAATCGAACCGCAATCGTGTGGTTCGCAGGCCCGCGCTCACTCCACTGAGCTACACCAGCCAGGGCTAATTTTAAATCTCATGTTTAAAAATCACCGTTCAGCAAGCTCTACCTAAGAATTCTATTTCTGCTCGCTACCCCGGTCCCTTCCGCACGCAGTCTGCTCTGCTATGATGGAACACGCACATGCCTCGGAAACCTCATGTCACAGAAGTTGCTCAGACAGAGAGGGAGAGGCTGATCAGGGAACGTTTTTCAGAGCCGTGGCAACAAACCCTTTAGGGTTCTCAACAATAAGAGGCCGTGTCTGCCGTCCTCTGCTGGCACATCACTGGCACAGGGCTTTGTCATCTCTCCTTCCCCCATTGTCATGAGGAAGCGTGGCCACCCCAAGTACGACAGACATCTGGGTCGCAGCTACAATGGCTCTTTTTGCTACACAGACGGTACCAGTGGGTTCTAGTTGTAAACTGTCACATCGGCTTCCTAATTCACAGATACCCCAATGCAGTCTGTGCTTCCAAATTACGTAATTGGAATCGACCCATCCCCCACAGCGAGAACTCACACCCCACACTCCCGCAGCGTCTCAGGCAGCTACGGACAACATCTGTCCGAAGAGTGTGATGGGTCTGATGAGAGGAGGGCGAGTGTAAAGGTGGGCGGGCAGGAAGTGTCCCAAAAAGGTCACTTTCTGAGAGGCTTCCGGTGCTTAGTTTTCAGGGTGACACTGGATCGTTATCCTGAGTAAACTACGTTCTTCTAAACCCAGCCCAAGCTCACGATGGAGTGAACGCAATCTTCCGAACAACACTGCTGCCTGGCACCCTGAGGCAGCGGTCCCCCAGGCCCCCCATCCACTGCAGGCCGGAGCCACCTGCTGTGACTGTCCGGCTGCACTGAGGCCTGGGCTCTCTCCGAGAGTCCCACGGTGAGCCTGGGAACCAGCATTTTGAAAAGGCTCCCAGATTGGAAAAACACTGTTCCAAAGCATTACTAACTATAAAATTCACTTGACAACTAACCAAATGGTGCCCTATGCCATCTCTTCTACCACAGCCTTGAACTATTTTTAAAGTGATCCATGATTCCTTGGTCCCTCCACTTTGACTAGGAAACTTGAGGCCGGAGAACACATCTTAGGCTTCCATCTCTCACAACACCTAATGCACACCCTTCATAGAGCTGTTCTCTGTCCATTTTCCTCTGGGTTCTCGCACCAGGGCTGGATATTTTTAGCTTAGATTCAATAGCCAGAATGGTGGTCCAGAGACCAGTCATTTAATTCTGAAAGGACTCTCGCTAAGGGCACGCACCGCCCGACAGGGGACTCACCGGGGCCAGTCGAAGTCGTCTGACGAGGCCGTGTCTCCGTCCCCACCACTGGACACGTGGGCAAACTGGACAGAGGGCTCCCCTTTCTCTTCCTGGAACGACCCTGACGAAACAAGACTGATTAGCTGAAGTGCACCTCCTCTCAAGGGCTGAAAGGCGCTTTCCTCCTTAGGGAGCAAAGACCCGCTGAGTCGGGGACGCAGCGCAGCACTAGGCTCTACAGCTTTCACTCGTGTGCTCCTCTTTCCAGTGGACATGGCGGGAGACAGAACGGGCGGGTAAATTAAAGATGCCGTTTTCTGTTCACACTCAAGTGTCTCAGTGCCGGTGTGCAAGTGCACGGGCACAATCAGGACAGTAAATACAGCAGGTGCCGCTTACCGAGTGCCACTGGGTGATTAGTCCCCGTAAAAGCTTATGCAGTTAATCTAGGAACACAGAAAATAACGACATGTCTTAAATGTCAACTTTGTACCAAGGACTGTCAGAATCACCTCTATTTACCATAACCCAAGTCATGTCTCTCCATTCCATTTTACAAACACTGCCTTTCCTCCAAAATAATGAGTTTCTTACAACTGGAGGCAAGGAGACACCAGATAACCCTACATGCCCTTTCAGGAAGTCATAATTGGCAACAATTTTCAGTATCTCTAAGAACACGTACGCTCAGCGTGAAGATGAGAAGGGAAAGTCGGCCACCGACTCCCAGAGCAGGAGATGGACAGAGCAAGGGTGTGGCAGGCAGGTGTGGTCAAGGGCACAGGGGCGCAGGGGCGGAGTGGCACAGGGGAGGTGTGGGGCAAGGTGGGTTGTTAAGAAATCACACACACACACACACACACACACAAACCCACATCACAATCTTCCTGAGCTCTTCCTGGACTCGATTCACTCTAAGTGTGTATATACTTTTCATTAGCTGACAAAAGCAAAGTAACACAGAAAAACTTAAAACAGGTTGCACAAAGCAAAGTCCCCGGAGAACAAGCAACATGATGATAAACAGCTCTGGTGTCGGACTTGGGTCTGGGTCCTGGTTCTGCCTCTTACTTCCACGTGAGCTTGGAAGGCCCCTCCTCCTAGGTCTACAGATTCCCCACGTGCAAGTGACAGAAACGATCGGAAGTAATCAGCCCGCACAATCGTGGTGATTAAAGGAAAGGAGAGCATGCCGTGCTAACACCCAGTGGCTAACACGGAGCGGCGCTGCGATGCTGGCCGCTGGCAGCCCTCCAAATGTGTGGGGACGCGTGGCGGGGGCTAAAATACAGGCAGTGGCACGACATCCCCCTGGAGACAAGTTTTAACAGAGCAAATAAATCATCACGCTAACTCACTTCTTTCCAAAAAGCACTACTCGTGTTCCCTGACCCGCAGCTCTTTCATCCGACTGCATTCTGCAGCTGCCGTGCACTTTCTCCTGCTCTAAGCCTCAGGGGCAGTTGTCTGCGGTCTGGTGCCTTCCACGCATGTTCAATCTTACCAGCTAGTTCTCTGAAGGTGAGTTCCAGTTTCATTTGTTCTGGTGTGGACCCTCCTAGGAATTCGGTCTTAAATTCTAGATCTGTGAATGCTAGATGAAGAATCTCCTTCTGAAGTGACTTCTTAAACCACGGTCCTCTTTCCTGGTCTGCTCGAAGGTCCGGTATTGGGAAGCGGACAGAAAGGCTCAGCGCGGGCGTAGCGACCTGGACGGACACCCGACAGTTCGTGGGGCTGTGCGAGTCGTCAAGAAAGACCTCCGTGAAAGCCTTGTGCTGGAAACGAGGCATCAAAACACAGGCCAAGTGTGAAATCAAGTAAATAAATATAAATGACAGTAGTCAACATGACGGCATGCATACTCACTATTTCCTCATTCAGTACAATGCATTAAAATGACCCAAAATAACCACTATAATATTAACTTAGTGTAATGAACTTTGATAGTCCAACAGCTATTAACGGAAGCCAGGACCACTGACAGAAGGCAAAACCTCATACAAAATAAATGAATGAATAAATAAAAATAAAAGCTGAACCAAAGTGAAGATTTGGGCACCAGAGATGCATATATATTTTACCAGAAACTAAAAAAAAAAAACAGCACGTATCAACAACTTCAATAGTTAAAAACCACTCTGGTACCAACACCCAATCTGAAGGCTTTATGCACAAACACGCCGCTTCAAAGACTCGGTGAGAACGTGAAATCACACGAATCATGCCAAGTGCTAGGGCCCACCCCTGACACAGTTTGTATTTCAAGGACTAAGCCCGGAGGCTGGCAAATCACAGGTTCTAAATAAACGTTCACTAAACGACTCCTCTGGGTCCCCATCCAGCTCGAGGGTGTGACCCCAGCACACGGCTCTCCGAAACCAAAACTGGCTTCATGCACCATTTTACCCAAAGCTACGTTATAACAAAAAGTGCAAAGAAAATGCCCTTCGATAAAAGCCTGTGTCTACTCTTTCTCTAAAATGTACCGAAACAGGAACCTCTGGCCCAGGGTTTACAGCCGGGACCTCAGCACAAGGAGCCTGAGAGGTTAAACTGCCACCCCAGTGCATCCATGGCTGATAGCGAGTAGAGACACTGGCCCCGACAGAACTTAAAACAAGAAGCAATTGGTGACACAAAGCAAAGAATGCTGATTTAACGTGAATACCATCACTAATGGAGGGAGCAGCGAAAAAAGTACTAAAATATACAGAACTCATCCCCTTTCTTTTCAAGTCATATCTGTTGCTGGTCCCGCTTCCCCCCCGCTTTCCTAATAGACAGTTCTTGCAAATCTGACTTACTTGATTTGCTTAGAAAAGACATCAGGCACCAGATCTAAGTAAAAGTGATATAATGTGATACTCTACAACACAACCCAATATATTATGTTCCTATTTTCAAAAGTATATTTTATATGATCTACATTTTCTAGATGGCTCAAATACTTTGTGAAATGTGTGAATAAGCTTTTTGTGAAGACATTATCATCACGGTTTGTATAATTCAGATAACACGGAAAAGGAAAGGAAATCCCACTCTATCGCCCTAACGTAATTATCACGACCAATGGGCATATTTCTATCCATTCGTTTTCTATACGTCAATGTGATTCACAGCCCTGAACGAAAGCTTACTTCTTCACGACCCTCTTCACAGCACCATCTCCAAAACCATCATTTAAAACAGATGCACAGAAGTTCACTCAGTGTATCAACAAAACTTATCCAGCTGTCTAGTGTCCAGACATAAAACATGTCTCCATTTTTTCATTATTATAAATAATGCTGTTTTCATAATATATGCACAAGCTCAGAAACAACCCAAATAAGCCTATTAGCCAGCAATAATTCTGATTAGTATTTGCAAGTTCTGAATACTTACCAGACTGATATGCTTATTGTATGAAGTATACATGTGAGATGCCATCATCTCTACTGTAGTAAGTTTCTGTGGTTGCAGCAAGGAATTTAACCTGTCCACAATACTGATATCCAGCTCACAGAACACTGGACTTAATTTAATTTGCAATTCTGCCTTCTGAGGAACAGAACTAAGTCTTGCTTGATTACTCTTTAAAAAAAGAAAAAGGAAAGCATCAATATGATCACTAATAATACTACAAAACCAAGCCCCACCTTCCGATCGTGACAAAACACACACCAAGCAAAAATTCACACCCCACGTGACCACAGGAAAAGACCGCTCACCTGGGGCCCTCTGCTCTCAGAATGCTTGTAGTGAAGCTGAAGACACGCAGGGGAGTGGGAGTCAGTGCGTTCTTTGGAATGGAACATCAAAAGCTTAAAAACAAAGACGAAGATCAGTGTAAGCATTAAGCTACCATTTTAATCACAGGGATTAATAGAGGTGCTAACGTAACACTGGGAAGAATTTTTTGGAGCCAGAAAACCTCGCTTTAAGTTTTCATTGTCACTTATCACCCATGTGAATCTCAGACAAGCTAGTGAACGTCTGGGATACTTAGTGTCTCATCTACGAAATGTAGGGGAGGATTCAAATGAACCACGCCCAATGACGTGCTTCGAAATAAAACCACGTATAAGGGCAAAGTAAAAGCAACAAACGTCACTTTGATGGCTTTGAAGTTTCTCTAGGACACACTGTTCAGACAGGAACAAAACCAGATCAATAATTAAGGAACACGGAGACACGCCACTGTCTTCCACGGTGAACAGTACTTAGCACGCAGAAGTGTCTGTTGAATAACGGACTTCTTCAGAAAGTAAGGGTGTTTAAACACTGAGTGAAGTGACGTCATTTGTCCCATAACCTGTCTGCCACTGTAAAAAGTCACCTCTAAACTAAAAATTTTAACCAACTCTTATGGCCTGGAATGCCACACTTAAAACTCTATTCCAACAAAACACACATGCTCCGGCACACACCGACACACCTCTTCCTATGTGACCTCCTACTCCTTCTTTAAAGGAACCGCTGCTGCTCGTACCATTCTTTATGGAGCAAGGCAGACCGAAAGAAGGGTCACCAGGGCAGGGCCTTCAGGGCTCACCTCCGTGTAGTGAGGGGAAAGAGAGCGGCTGTCCGTGGGGAACAGGCACTCCAACAGCTCCATTCGTCCGATGGACAGGTCGGTGCTAAACTGCCTGGACGCTGACCTTGGTCTCTGTTCATAGGACACTTTGAGGCCAGTACCTATAAATCTAGCACAAGAAATGCAGCATTTAAGAGTGTCCATTTGTTCTAGATTGAACAGTGGATAAACAGTACGCGAGTGTTCATAAGGTATAACAATTACCTACCTATTCTTACACATTCAAGTTGGAAATAATATTCCTAAGGATACTAGCCAGAAAGATCACTTCAAATTTACCTGACGCAAGATTTTAAAAAAACCAGTTCCGTTGACAGGAAATTATCCAGGGCATATTTATTTCCCAAAACTGCCCTTCTTTCTTCCTTTATCCCTTGCAATTTACACTGCAGGGGCTAAAGTCTTTAACACCTGTAATATATACATATGTAATAGTTTCTTAAAATTATCTAAAAGCATCATGCAATATTTTTAAAACTTCAGTGGAATTCAAATGAACCTAGTTCTCTGGTTTTTATTGTTTCTGTTATATTTCTACTGACAGATACTTGAAACCTGGTCAAAACCCTGAAGAAAATAATGTTCTTTTGAAGTTTGATTATAAATAAATACTATGGTTCTAACCTGCAGAATTTATTTTGCTAGGATAAAAACTAATTTATATATTAATTTAATACTTAAAAAGTTAAAGTTAAAATAAAAGCCCAAACTATTTTCTAAAAATATTAATACATTGTGTAAGTCATTGTATTCACACAATAACATGACAACAATTTACAGGCCACTTTCATGTTAAAATCCATGGCATGTGCACGTTAACAATATTATACTTACAAGTTTAATAATCTCATCTATTAGAACTCAACTCATGAAGAGATCACTGGCTACTTGGACCGCTTTGATTTTTTAGGTAGAAGGTGAAAAACGTCGCGCCCAAGCTCGATCGGCCTTGGTGGGCCACTTCCTCAGGGCCAGGGACACACAGGTCACTTCCAAGCCCTCCTCGCAGCGATAAGTCCTTCCTCTCTGACCACCACCGCCATCTCTGTTAAGCCAGACTTTCTGTAGCTTATAATGGTGTCGGTGGCTATGACGGCCAAGTGTGGCTGAAGCAGTGTGACAGGAGCAGGGCGGGGAGCTAAATAAGGGGGGACCTCCACCCTCCAGAGCAGCTGGAACCTGTATCTGGATGTTGCACAAGCTGAGCACCTGCCCGAGAGGCTCCACGGCGACCGTCGCCGCAGCAAGGGAGGGAAACCCCATTCGTTCCACTCGCTCACAAAGAAAATGTGAATTATACACACAAACGGAGTCAGGTAGACAGAGAAAAGCAAAGTCTACCTTCAGCTCTTTTTCGAGGACCACCCATAAACACAAGAGTTTACCTGAGGTGATCGTGCGAGCAAGCCTCTGCAAACACTGCTCGGAAAGACGTGGGGTCCTCTGTTGAAAACCCCGCGGGGTCGAGCTTCTCCACACAGGAGAAGAAAGCCACTGCCAGGGGCGCCAGCGGGTTCAGGTTCGGAGGCGCTTCAGGCGGAGACAATGGGTCGACGTGCAGCACCGAGGCTGAGAGAGCCCCCACCGCCAGTCGGAAAATAAGCTCCGGCCTGGACTCGTCCACCGAGACAGACCTGGACGGGAGCGCTGGAATACAGGGGTCAAAGATCCACATGGAGAACTCAACAGTGAGAAAGAACCCACTGTGTCAAAATTATCAAACCTTTCCTCACGTATTCGTTATCAAAAACAGGCGACTGCACAACTATCTGAATGATGTTAAACAAATAAAATAACTGTTATCTTTCTGCATTTTACACCCAGGACCCTCGGTGCCTGGAGCACGAGAGCGCATGCGCGGTAGGGGGTGTGGACAAAGCTTTGCATCAGTGAGATCGTTTTGGCACAGTTGGAGGTCAGCCCAAGCTGCTCACCAGAGTGGCCTCTAAACCTTCTGTCTATCCCAATTAGGTTTTCCAGGGAAGAAACCTGAGGTTCACTTTCGAGTCAAGTATAAACAGCCACACAAAAGTCAGATGGTTGACTGACACTCCTAAACTGCAGTAATAATATGAACCTTATGACGTACTTTTGACTAAAAATACTTAAGTATTTAAATACACAAAAAAATACAGTGAATGGGCAACTATACTAAAACACTTCACAGTGAATCGTTCAACAATGCTTCATTTTCTTTCTAAACTTTGTTAAATGGTCTAGACCAAAAAAAAGAATTACGAAGGAAAAGGAAAGAAGCAGTAGAATGGCATTTTTTTAGTTTCAAATGTGTAAAACTCCAGTGGAAACACCAACAAGTGTCTTATTTGCACTCACGAGCCTGCTGCAGCGATGACGGGTGAGCTGCGCTGGCCGGCAGCGCCGGGCCTCTCGCCGGCGGCTCCCTGTGGCGGTCCAGGAGGTCTCCCCACGTCGGCTGCAGCTGCGAAGGAATCATTTTCAAGCAGGTGGATAAAGTCATGAATTCTAGGAGCAAGCTTTCGAGAATGGGACGAGATTAAATAGTACTTTACCACGGTAGCACTTAATGGCGATCCTGCTGGGGTATTCGTGTATGTGCTAGTTAGTGACAACTCAAGGTCCATGTTCGGGGGGTCCCCCAGGGGCGGCAGAGAAGAGAGGCTGTGCGACATGTCCATCTCGGCCATGGAGAAGAAGACTTCTTCTTCTGGAGAGAACCGCACTCCGTCAGCGCATCGTAACTGCATGGCTCTACGTCTTCCCATTAAGTACATTAACATAACATCTTCCCTCACATTATCTGGGATACACTGATACCCTAAAGTTTGTTACTTCCAATGGGGTAATTTACTTGCATCTAAGATATAAATGGCATGGTAAAAACTCAACTGCACATAGGTTAACACAAGTTTATGCTGTCTTGCCGGTGAACTTTGATGTATGCCATGCATATATTAACATATGCTATGTTACCTGGTATATTTTTAAGTGTCATTACAGTTCAGAAGTTAAAATTCAGGGTAAAATGGTACACATACACACACACACACACACACACACACACATCTTGTAACTTCTGGTTTCATATAGATACAGCTATTTCTTTTTTAAAAAGAATAAAATTTTACAAAGGAAAAATACGACCTGCATGTATTACTTTGAGTTCTATTTACACTTCACTTCTTTCCTTCTAGAGATTATTTGATCCTCACGCAAACAAACTCTGGGAAACCAGAAGTTCTTAAACTGACTTTTATTTGCCATGTGGTTCAACGGTCCATACTTAAATGGACTCTTATTATTTAGGGTATAAACACTCAGACATCCTGAAACACTTCTAAATGCAAAGTAAACTAGATAAAGATTATATTTACATGTAATTGGTCATCGAGAAAGGTTCCTATTTAAAGGAATCTATAAATCATTATGCGAGCTCATAAGAATTTGACACAATGAAGAATCACCCCCATTTATCTCCGGTGCAAATCCACATTTATGTAAATTGAGTTTCCTTAGAATAAATCATGATTTATGTAAACTACACAATCAAAAAAGGACGCAGTAGCAAGTCACTGTGATGCTGGGTCGGAAACTTAAACTCAGTACTCTAACCCTTCTTCCGGGACGATTTCTGTCCTTTCAGTACTAACCCATTTCACAGGGGCCAAAACCGAGTTACTTCGCTCTAGGATGATGACGTCTGACTCTGGCGTCAACTTCTCGTGTCGCTTACCACGGCTAGAAGGTGTGCGAGCGGCTTCTGCCTCGTAAAAGCTTTGCTCCGAAGACACGCCCACAGAGAGGGAACCTGTCCTCAAATAGTACCGGTTTAACTCCATCTGAATGCGACACTCTTCTTCCTGCTGCATGGGTCGGTTTCTTCTGTCTTTATTAGCTAAACCTATTTTGCTAGAATTTTCTACAAGTGTACAAAAGGGAAAAAAACAGCATTTAAATTTGGAGTTATTTAATCATTTCTCTCTCAAAACCCACTTATCCAATACCAAATGGCAACATTTTTGTAAAGTGACCTTCCTAAGAACAAACTGTGATTTCTGAAATGACACCACCCAATCAAAAAGAGACACCTAACACGCACGCCGGTGCTGCAGCTATTGCTGTGATGTCGTGATGAGAGCAACATGGAAACGCAACCCTTCACCCAGGCTGGTATGGCTGAGTGCACCAAGTTCCAGCCTGTGGACCTAAAGGTCACTGGTTCGGTTCCTGGTCAGGGCACTTGGATGGGTTGACCA
Source organism: Sturnira hondurensis (assembly GCF_014824575.4). Lineage (NCBI taxonomy): Eukaryota > Metazoa > Chordata > Mammalia > Chiroptera > Phyllostomidae > Sturnira > Sturnira hondurensis. Next base: position 4,818,796 of record NW_028093774.1, on the reverse strand, counting down.
ATAAATGTTTCTCTCCCTTTCTCTCTTCCTCCCTTTCCTTTTCTCTAAAAATAAATAAATAAAATCTTTAAGGAAAAAAAAGAAATTTAACCCTTCTTACAGGATGGTTCTTTTATTCTCTCCCTGCTGACCCTGTTTCGCAATGGCCTTAACACCTCCCCGACTTAACACCACGTCAGCACAAAGCCACCACCGTTCCATACTAACCAGCAATCTAAGCACTAACGTCACGGGTAAAGCTAGAAATTGCAGAAATCCTATCTTTGATAAGTCAATTAAAAATGTGTGCTCTTAACTGTGTTAAAGAATTATACTTTCTCGGTTGTATGAAGTACAACCAAGAAAGCAAGCCAGACAATTCTGAAACAGTTAAGAAGGTGACATAAACCATCTGAATGCTAATTTGTTCCACGGTGCGACAACTGAAAAGATCGGATCAAGTTTAAGTGTCAGGATTCCTATTTACAATACATCTCTAATTGCACATGTTCCCCCATAAGACAGTGTCCTGTATGCATGTTACATGTCTTAACTGAGATGTTTTAGAGACGTCAGTAGTAACAGAGTGACACTTGCCCGGCCCAGCAATGGCTGCCAACAGGTCCAGAAGCAGGTGCACCTGTCTCGGAGACAGGAACAGGTGAACGGAGTCTATCTGTCCGTCGATGTCCAACTTCAAAGAAACAGAAGAGGACCTTCAGGATGAACACCTTCATCACCTTGCACCGCAAACCCCAGTGCATTTTAATACACTGAGATGATGCCAAGTGTTTAGTCTCGAATGCCCTCAGCTAAGATTCTACCACCCCACAGATGGAAAATCCTCCCCAGAGAGTCCACATTGGCAAGTCCAATGTCATGCACACTTTGTCTAAGTTTTCTGGGTATTTACGGCACTTGAGGAGGTCTTATGACACAGTCTCCAAGAAAGAACATTACCATAGCAGTAGTAGAATGTCCATCCCCATCACGATTTCAAAAGACCCAAAGCATAATCCTTAAAGTTTGATTTAAACCAACAGCAAACAAAGTTGGCTCTGCTAAGCACGCCCACAGATACTACGCCTTGGCAGAGCACGCAAGGACCTTGTTCCAGGGACAGTGTGCCCCCCAGTACGCGCTGTGTGCACAAAGCCTGCCCTGAGCTGGGTGTGGGAGTGTGAGCCGCAGCGAAAAAGCCGACGGAAAGAGGGCACTCGCGTGCGCGTCTCTTCTCTTCCAGCTCTTCATCCATTTTCTCTTGTACAAATAAAAGCCCCACCCCCCAATTTCTGTGGGGTATGGTCTGGAAAAAAATTACTCTATTTTGTATGTCAGACTCTAAAGAGCTGAAGAGGCCCACCTACTTTTCACTCACGCCTCAGTTTAATGCTAACACTGACCCCTAGTGCAACCGTAAAGCTCCATTAATAAGACATTTATATTTGAAAACTGGCATCTTCCCCAAGAGAAAAACAAATTTCGTCTGATTCTAGAAACACAAATAAAATAAATTACATAGTGGTTTCAAGGTTGCCATGACCTAACCAAAACTTCTCCATCATCACCATAATCACCATCCTCTTGTTGGAGTACTGGGCACTACGCGGGGTGTTTTTATTCTGTTTCCTCTCATCCCTAGCACTGTTGCTGCTCTGCAGATGAGGAGTCGGGCTCCCAAAGACGCAGCGATCGGCACAAGGCTCTCTAACAGGCCCAGAGCCCAGATCCTGCCTGTGCGGACCCAGGTGGAGAGCCCCCACTGCTCCCATGACAAGGCTCTCCAATCTGGCCCCAGAGGTATGGACGAGAAGGGGCCCTACAGAAAGCAGGCTCAGATGAAAATTACAGCTGAACTGCAGGACAGCCCTTGCCGAGAACCGTCAGAAGGCAAACTCACAGGCTGAGCCAACCCTCAGCCCCTCCCGAGGCAGGTCGTGGTGGGGGGTCACTCCGCAGCCACGCGCCTTCCTCACTGAGAGCACACGGCCGTGTGCCCTCTCCTGCGATCCGGCCCTGCCTAGCTGTCTCCCACTTCATGTTCCCTCAGTTTCACATCCATAAAGGAAACAACAAAAGTGCCATTCTCAGAAGCAGGGGACACCTTCCTTCCTGGCAGCTGTCATCCGTTTTGGCCAAATAAACTCATGAAAACTCTACACAGGTTGGATGTTTCTTACGTCAACAGGGACTTGTTTTATGGGGCTCCACGCTGACTGCTAACACTGCAGGCCATAAATCAACAAGGAGTTAGGGCCGGGGACATTGGGAAAACACCTGACTACACGCCAAATTTAAAAGTTGTTTTTTTATTTCTTAGTATTGAAAGCACATTACAACTACAGAGTACAACACTAAAATAAATTTCAAAATCAGTGTAACATGGTAATTGAAACAAAAATGTCTGTAAATTCAGTACAGGCAGTCTACTGTTTCATATGCACTACATTCCTGCAAACAGCCCTGGCTGACGCAGCTCATGAATTGATCGCCGGCCTGGGAACCAAAGGGTCACTGGTTCCATCCCAGTCAGGGCATGTGCCTGGGTTGCAGGCCAGGTCCCCAGTAGGGGGCACCAGAGGGGCAACCAATCAATCTTTCCCTTTCTTTCTTCCTCCTTCCCGTCTCTCTGAAAATAAATAAATAAAATCTTTTTCTAAAAAGTTATTGTTATGGATCTTCCTTTCTGGAGAAGAGCAAATGCATGCCCCAGAGGCGTGGGTGTCTTCATTTCCCAGGCAGGGGGTCCGCTGCAGTGTCCCCACAGAGCTCTGGCTTTCTGCTGCAGTGACGCTCCCCCCCCAACTACTTCACAGAGAGGGGTTAAGACCTGCTGAAGACCACCTGAGGCAGGACGGAGGAGGAAACAGCGGCGGGGGGACAATTGGTAATGGGAACGCTGCCGTTCCTATCACCTCCTCCCGCCTCCTCCAACCTTGTCGGGTGTTCAGACCCAAGGGAGGACTCCTAGGAGCTTCCAACCCCCTGAAAAGCTTTCTGTGCACACTCATAGGTGCCCAGGGGCTCCCTCACCTGTGTCCCCACAGCGGCTGCTACCCCGCATAGTGTGTCTTTCTCTAAAAGGCCACGGCTGGACCCGTTCATCTCTGCCTCTCCCCAGAGCCCGTGGGGGCCTGGCGCACAGCAGCTCACACACCTCGCGCCGGGAAGACCCGTGCACACGCGGGTGAATAGGTCCTGCGTCTTCTCCACGGAGACCACATTTTACAGACTGTATAGAAAATTCGCTCCCAAGTCTGAAAACACCTCCTGACACACACACATTTAACTGACTGAGTAAATGCGTATTTCCCGATTCTCCACCGGGCTGTTCGATATGGTTCCCTAAGAAACAAGTACAGTCATCTTTAAAGAGTCTTCAAAAAGCTATGAGACATCATGAAAAAATCAATCTCTTTTCATAAATATTATACAACTATAAAATGGCCATTCGGTTAAAAATACACGTAAGGTGGGTACTCTTACACATAACTGAACACCTTCAGTCAGCTTGCTTTCTGAATCTCTCCCCCTTTAAACTTTACTATGTGATGCTAGAACGATGTGCTGTAATGGCACATTCCTAGGTAGCAGAGCTAATAACCGCTCGGAGCTGCGAGGGTGGGAAAGTGAGGGCAGGAGGCGACTGCTGTGAACCCTGAGCTGCAGCCACAGGGCACAAACATCTGGAGGCCTCCCCGCACCTGCCCGGCTGGGGGCCAACGCTGACTCCAGGCAGCAGCTCCCTGTTCCAGGGCGATCTACAGTAAAGGGTCATGGCACAGATTAAAGAACACTTGTAGTTTTTTTTTTCATTTTTCACTACAGAGAATAAAACAAATCTTTACCTTAGCTCCTGGAAGTACTTCNTTCTGAATCTCTCCCCCTTTAAACTTTACTATGTGATGCTAGAACGATGTGCTGTAATGGCACATTCCTAGGTAGCAGAGCTAATAACCGCTCGGAGCTGCGAGGGTGGGAAAGTGAGGGCAGGAGGCGACTGCTGTGAACCCTGAGGTGCAGCCACAGGGCACAAACATCTGGAGGCCTCCCCGCACCTGCCCAGCTCGGGGCCAATGCTGACTCCAGGCAGCAGCTCCCTGTTCCAGGGCGATCTACAGTAAAGGGTCATGGCACAGATTAAAGAACACTTGTAGTTTTTTTTTCATTTTTCACTACAGAGAATAAAACAAATCTTTACCTTAGCTCCTGGAAGTACTTCATTCTGTTTCAGCATGAGACTCAACTCCAGCCTACCCATTAGCACTCCGATCTGCACGGGGTCAGAGGGCGCTACCTCTGGCAAACTCCTGGTCAGCTGTGGGTGTGGCTCATAGACAATTTTAGGGTTCCAGCTGGGGGATAGCTTTGGCTCAGTTTCCTACAATAATGCAGTAAGAATAAAGTACATTACTGTCAATAAATCAAAATGCAAAATACAAATGTCAACTTATGAAGAAAGACATATTTGACATGTGGAAGTGGTTTATGTTACAACAGGCACACTGGCCTCTTGCAGCTAGCACGAAATACAGTTACGTGTTACCACAGCACCTTGGCAATGAAGACAAATAATGGGAAAGGGCTTTATGGAAAAAAAGGACAACTGTTCAAATTATAGTCATAAGAAAACTTAATAGATGTTCTATAATAAAATCTGATTTTTAAAAAGATATATGATAAATTATAGAATAACTGATTTTGATACATAAAAGGATTCTCTACTCATAGAAGGAATTAATAAAAAGCTTCCTGATTATAAACTTTTTTAAAGATACAACTTGTAAGATAAGTGTTCAGCAACAGAATCACTATTATGTAGGTAAACATGGACCTGCTTGATGTCCCGTGCTCACTGGGTAAGGACATCAGATGTGAATACACTGTTTCTCCCCAAGGGACAGAGGCAATGGCTCTCTATCAGATTAATACACAGAAAAGAGGAAGGACATTAATTACAAATATGTTTTAAAGTCTCTGAAATATGTCCCCGTTACCAAATATTTGTGTTAACTTCCAGATCAGATGGAAATTTATTAACACATATCCTAGCAAAATGGAATACCTCTCATTTAACCCATTTAAAAGCCTGCGACTTAGTACTGGTTTTCCTGCTTTGTTTTTCCTACCACTGGTGCAGTCGAACACACTGGGGAAGACTTGGCTGATGCAGAAAACTCATCCCAGAAGAGCGACACCCCAGAGAGCTGAAGCAACTTGTGAGCAAAAGCCGTGGGCTGATGCACATTAATTCCTGAAGACTCGTCCGCAGTTTCGTCACAGTACACAGTTCTGCAAGTTAAGGGCCAAAAGGGCGTTCGCATCAAACTCCCAGGAAAGCCTCTCGACATAAGAAACACATGCAGCTTTTTAAGTTGAAGGGATTTTTCAAGTGTCAGCACCTTTGAATATACCTAGAATATGGGTCAGCATTTCCGAACTTTACTCCAGTAAGTATCTCATGAGACCTTACCCCCCAGAGAGAGAACTTTACAGGGCTCCTAAATTTGGGGGGAAGTCAGTAACCTCCTACAGTTAGCTTCAAGGAAAACAATTCCCACACTGCCCCCCGCAAACAGCTCTAGGTAACAGTGAGACAGCATTTGTCTCCAAGTCCGAAGCCTGGCGTACGTGACACTTCTTGAATTCTTATGACTATGCTAATCTTTGGTTTAATAAAAATAAAGCAGTTCTATATGCATGAGATTTTAGATATTTTTAACATACCATTTAAGGTAATACACCCAAATTTCAAAGACCTGTCAGTAATAACTGTTTCACTAATAGACATGTTTTGGGAAAGGACAGGAACCATAACACATCTGCTTCACAATCGGGCAAAGGCCCCCCCACAGATCCCTGCACCAGCGTCCCTGGTGCTGCTCAGGGCCCGGACCTCGTTCTGCTCACCGCTGCTGGCAGTGAGCGTGGCATTGAGACCCAGGTGAGCAATCGCTGACTCCGACCAACAGCCGGAAATGAGCGTGTGAGTCAGTCCCTGGCTGAGAGCTATTTACGGGGGCTCCCAGTGGGCAAACACAGGAAACCAAAAGTCTGTATCTTTTTTACGTAAATCGCTACTGCAAATTTTGGCCTGATGATGCCCTCACGGAACCCTCAAAGAAAACAGTAGTCTCAGCCTGTCTCATCAAAAATGCTGCTCACGGAAGGAGACACGCGTCAGTGTGCACTGCTCACGTGAAAACCATGGACGCTCGCCAACAGGAGGGCCTCGCGTGCAGCAGCGGTCAGGGTTCATCGGACAAACCAGAGAGAACCACCTGCTCTGAATTCGACACAGCGTCCCTACAGGTCATTCCACCCTGACCGACACTTTCAGTTTTCACTGACGGGGTTGGAACATAACGTGGAGAACAGCGCTTTAACTGAAATTGTACGATATATTAGTTTAATATCATTACCTCTCGTCTCCAAAAGCATTCTGAAATTTAATGTAAGAGTCAGATCTTTGTTATTCAAAAATGAACAGAATTGGGTCTTTTTTTTTCAGCTATAAAAAGTCTTACCTTTCAATTCGTATTTCAAGTGCAGTTCCAGTTGTAGAATTTTCTGGCACGTGTTCAACTCTCAGGACGGTGTCTAAAAAAGTGACTCTTACTCTTCTTAGTACTAGACAGGTGACCGTCAACATGAGAGACATAAACAAAAATTTCAAATGAAAGAAGAAATACTACATTAGTTTCATATAAACATATAAAATAAAATGGAGTTGAATTCCTTAATAATCCTGAAAGTTGGAGTTCTGTAATAAACATTCTGCTTTACTGAGCACTTCCCCCTTGGGACATCTCAGCAGACAGCTGGGCAGCGACCACCCCTCTCCACTTAACTCCATCCCAAGTCTAAGCACAATAACATAAACCAAGCAGAAACTAGGGTACAAAGGACCACGAAACTAAATTGAATACAATGTTTAATTGATCTCAGCTCTAAAGTTCTAAAGTGAGGACAGTTCATTTAAAAACCACTCCAACGTCTTTTCCTCATACAAGCCTTACTAAATATAGGTTCTAAATACCATATCAATTTTTTTAAAATACTCAGTAATACCAAACCTGTCTCAATGGTCTCGGCAAACTTTTCAAGTCCTTCAAAAGGCTGGGATCCTTCTCCTTGTTCATCTGTGAGTTTCTGGCTAAGACATTCTTTTGCCAACTGCATACTGCTGGTCATGAAACTTGACCAATACATAGGCTCAGAACCAGTTGCTATAGAAAATACAGAACAATCTGAAATGATTTCTCATGGTTACCACAAAGCCACTTCTTAAAATAACACATTTCAAACACATAAATTCTTAGTCCTCCACAAGATATTGAGCATCGGGGTGTCACCCAGGAATACAATATTCTAAAGTCCCTTGAAATTTAAAATCACCTTATGATAGCCAAGAAGGGAAAATAAAAATAACAGATCACCAAAAACCCAGAGACGTGCTCTCATTACATGATATTTACCTGCCAAATATTAATTCACATATTCATTCAACAAGTACTTAATGGGTATTTTATACACGCAAGTGCTGTTCAAAATACTACAGAATTGGGTAGACAAACGTCCCATAAAGAGTCAGCAAACACTTCAGGCTTTTTGGGCTGCACGGTCTCGCTCTTGGCCCCTCAACTCTTACTCCACTACAAAAGCAGCCCGAGAGAATAAGTAAATGAAGAAATATGTCGGTGTTCCAATAAAAATGTATTTATAAAAACAGGTGACAGACCAGATGTGGCCAGCTGGCCGCAGTCAGCTGACCCTCCAACGGGGAGAAAAAGAAAATGACTGTCAACTCTGCCCTCAGGGAGCCTACGACACAGTGGAGAAATGAGACGAGATGAAGAAGAACTAGCTAGGCAACGCCTGAGTATCAGCAGAGAACATTATGACGGCTAAGAGCAGAGGTGAATTCTTCTGGTTGAGGGGATTAACAGGACAATGGGCAGAGGCAGCTGACCTGGGCTTTGGGAGGTTGGCATAAAGCAGTTAAAGTGAAAGGGCATCTTTAGAGGAAGAGCTGCATGAGCGGAGAGGCCCTTCCCAGACCTTCCCCTCCCAGGAGAGCTTCTGCCATGCCTCCTGGCACCCCAAGCAAACTGACAGGGCCACCGCAATTACTGTCTTCCAGGTGGCCTTGAAAAGCCCCCCCCACCGGGGTTTCAAAGTAAGAAGAAACTATTTGACTTTCCTTAAGAAAATGTTGTTACATCTACTCTTCATAGTTAAAAGATGAAATATTCTTGTGAAATACCATATTATTAAGGAGGATTTCCATGCACAGATCACCAATTTTCAAAATACAGCTGCTATAATTCCACTAAGCATAATTTAAACTTTGGTGATTCAGACAGCATTTGAAATTATAACTATTCAAGTATATATTTATAAACATTACTTGTCACTGAAAAAAGAATTTAAGATCATTTAAGATGACCTACCATCATAACTTAACTGCTTTATAAAATACGCCCCCTCCCCCCCACACACACACACACAAATAACACACTCCGCAGTAGGAAATCTGAGACACAATATAGCACAGTGGTTAAGAACAAGGGCTACAGTACTAGGTATCTGGGTTCATATCCCATCTTTTCCACTTAACTAGCTATGACCTTGCACAAGTTTTTAAAGCCCTCTATGCCTCAATTTCCTGTTCTGCAAAACGGAAATAATAAAAAACATCTATTTCAAAGAGTTATTGTGAAGATAATATTTGTAAAGCACTAAGAACAGCATCTGGCATGCAAGCACACACACTTGCATGTGTTTGATAAATCAAAAAACATACGCGCAATCACACACACAGACTTGTAAACAACTACTGTAACTTGAAAGCTTTTCCCTCTCAAAGTTTCTCCCACCTAGCCAATCCGAAGAGGTGAAAGAACTGTACCATACGCCTGCATAACCTTCCATCTACATTCACCAAGACTCTGCACACACACGCTCTCATACTTCTGCTGAACCACGTGAAGGTGAAGTGCAGACCTGGTAACACGCACCCCTAAACAGCTCAGCACGTAACTTGTAAGAACAAGAATACTCTCCTGCTAAATCCTCCCAAGAGATGTAACATTGACACAGTAAGATCTTGAAAATACTGACCCCAAATTACCCCAGCTACCCTGTAACACCCTTCACAACAATAGAGAAACAAACAAAACATGATTATATATCGCAATTAGTTACGCATGTCTTCAGCCTCCTTTAATCTGGAGCGGTTCCCCCATTCTTCTTGTCTGTCACAACGGTGACATTCTTTACGGTGCCCCCCATTTAGTTTATAAAATTCCCCTTATTTGGGGTTTGTTGGACTGCCACTCTATGATATACCTCAGGCTAAGCACTTTTAGAAGGAAGAGCAAGTACGTAACTAACGTATAACTTTCTCGGGTAATCACATCAGGACATATGTGGAGTCAGTCTGACCCATTACTGACAAGGCTGAGTTTGATCGTGTGGTTATTTGCGGTGGTCACTGTCAATTGTCTGCACTGTAAAAGAAACGTGTTCCCTTGTAAATAATACGCAATCACTGGGAGATAATGTGATTCCATGTAAATGTTAAGCTCCTCAACAACCCTTCACCAAATGGCGTTAGCATTCAGGGATGACGCTGTTCTGTACCACTTTTCATCATGGTGGCCCCCAAAATGGTGAATTCTACCTTTTCCTTAGGTTTATAAGTAGGCGTTCTACTGCAGTGAAGGCCTTTCCCTCTCCCTGTCCCCTTTACATGCTTATTTATTTGTATCAACATGAACTTAGGGTGTTTTTTTAAATTCGTGTTATAATCCATTATTGTCATTATTGTTTTTGATACTCAGGCTTTCCTGGATTTGGCCGATGGGAGCCCCATCAAACCGAATCCTGTATCCTTTGAACATCTCTCCATCAGTTTTTGAGCAGGCCCCTGCTTTCTGGCACAACACTTTGAATCTTTAAAAAACAACAGATCATTGGTAACAAATAGGTAAACCACCACCTGTGCGTGAATAGTGTAAATAGGGAGAGAAATATCACTCAGGTACAATCACGCACCCTACCCAGACCCAAACCCTAACGTTTTCTCTGTCTCACGAGTACAATTCCAAGTAACAAATACCGAATTTCATGCGAGTAGGCTACTTTCCCGATCTCTAACAAACCAAACAAGCGGAGCACGTGGCGCACCTACCTAGGCGGGGTCTGGGCCGGAAGGCCACCTCCAGCCCTTTCACTTCCAGCGCACAGTTGTCCTGCAGCAAGGAGCCCCACGGGACTGACAGAGAAATCGACTGTATGAAGCCTTCCGTGACTTCCAAGGGTGCATCTGCAGACTCCAGGATCTCATTGAGACACTAAAGAGAAGAACCAAATGCAATCTAAAATCACAAGAATGTAACACTGTCAACTTATTCAAAAATGGTAAACATGCTCTCATACGTGTCAAGCACTGGGGGTGAAGGAAGCAGAGACCTGGCCAAACAGGATTCCTCACTGAGCCTACACACAGAGCTTACCTTTCCAATCACCTGACAGAGGAAATGCACTGTGCCATTTGGCTGTGTAAAAGAACTTAACCTTGAGACTAGGGCAGGCCAGCGGAGGAAGTGCTATTTAAGGCTGAGACCAGAAGGTAAGGAGTTAACCAGGCAAAGGCTCCCAGGCAGAGACAAAGGCAAGTGGACGGGTTCAAACAAACAAACAAACAAACAGGCAGAGGTCAGTGAGTGCACGCACACAGATGTGAGAGGCAAGAGTGTCTGAAGAGAAACGGCTCTTCAGCTGGAGTGCGCTGGGCGAGGGTGATGCCCAGAAATGAGGCTACACAGATAGGGGAGAGTGGAATCGAAGAACTTGTGATTCATGCTAAAGAGTCTGCAATCTATCTCAAGGGCAAGGTGAAGCCACTGAAGGATTTGAAGCCAGGGTGCCATGATGGGGTCCAGGCTTTTAGCAGCCCCCCTGCCCCCAGGTAGGGCAGGTACTGGAGGGAAGCAAGCCTAAGGCAGACAGTTGTTAGCAGTAAGGAAGCCAGAGAAGTTGGTTTGGCAATGAGGAGAGGGTGGATATCTGTAACACACGAGGAAGCAAAGTTCATTGGCATCATGAGGGGTGAGGAGGAGGAGGAATGAAGAATGACTCCCAGCTGCTGGCTGGGGCAGCCGTTCAGGCAGTGGTACCAGGCACTGAGTCAGAGAAACCTGGAAAAGCTGGTCAGGGGAAGACGGGGCACTCGGTTCCAAAGAACACACACATCTGAGCAGACACCCAGGTGGAGGCTTCTAGGAAGCAGCTGGAAATGCCGGTCTAGGGCTCAAAAGAGTTATCAGGGCTGGAGCCGAACAAGGGTGTTATGAAGACAGAGGGTAAATGAAGCCACGGGGTGAGGAGAGACTAGCTTTGGGAACTTATGTAGAGTCAAGTAACAGGAGGTCTAGCACAGAACCCTGATAAACACCAATATGTAAGAAATGGGTTAAGAAAAAGGAACTTGCGAAAAAGCAGAGAGAAGAAAAGTCAAGAAAGCTTCACGTCCCAGAAAATCATGGAGAGACAATATGGAAGAAAGGAAAGGTCAAGTGCAGCAACAGCTAACAAGACGGCAAAGAATTCCAATGTCCACTGGGTCTGGTGCTCTTCAGGGGCTTAGTGATGCCACTAAACTGAGAGAAGAGATTCGGTGGAGGGTGAGGCAGACCAGACTGACGCAGAAGGCAGGCAGAACGGACGTAAATACAGCTCACAGAATAATTAAGTGCACTTTTGACAGACAGCGTACTCCTTAAGTTGATAAAATAACATTATTAAGGAGCAGCTTACACGTAGGGTCATTCCAGGACGCCATGTTGCCTGAGGGCGGAGTCATTGATTCTCTGCCGACAAGCCTAGCGCTGAACCGTGTGTGGGACCGGGACCACCTCCTGTTCAATCAGAGGTCACTGCTGAACAGAGTTCTTCACGCTGGTGTTGGTGGGGCCCTACGGACTCCCCAAAAAGTACACGGCGTGGGTGGCTTTAAGGCCCCAACACCCAGGCCCTCGATCTCTAAGTATGTGTCCTTTCCCACAACGGACCTTCCTGCAAAGAGCACTTACAAAGGAGGCAGTGTGTTGGGTCTCCTCTCCCTCCTGCCGTGTTCCTTTGTATGATCTCTCTTCTCCCCCTTCGCCAAAACCCCCGTCTTTTAACCTTCCTGAATCCTCCCCTATACACTACCTAGGGTACAAACATCTCCAGCAATAAGTTTTCCAGTCTTTCCCTATCGTATACACATTTTTGATATAACTCTCAAAGAAATTCACAGAACTAAGTGAGATTGCTACTGCAAAATCCCGTCAAGCCTCATCTACTGATGACATCAGCATATCTCAAGCTTGTAACTATTTTAAAAATTCAGAATAAGAGTTATGCCGAGCCCGGTCAAAGTCTAGTTATACACATATTTACCTACAGATGTATGAACTGATCAGGAAAGAGGAGAAACAACCTATTCATATCAGTAAGAAATACATTCCAATGGAAGTTTCTATGTTTAACTATTCAAATGTGTGATGTATTTTTACTGTTTTGATCAACTGCACACACATAATACTATAATAACACAATCCAGAGGAAAAATGTCAACACTTGAAATTTAACAATTATCTGAAGGAGATACTGATCAGTTAAGATCAATACGATGAGCTCTAGAACAACCTGTAAAGAAACCACTAAAAAACTAACAAAAAAGTGAAGAAATTATTAATTAAAATGTTGCACTAGGGCCCTGACTGGTGTAGCTCAGTGGATTGAGTGTGGGCCTGCAAACCAGAGGATTGAGGTTCAATTCCCAGTCAGGGCACATGCCTGGGTTGCAGGCCACTCCCGAGCAGGGGACACACGATACATTGTATGTCCTAGGCAGAGGTAAGCATACATTGATATTTCTCTCCCTCTCTCCTTCCCTTCCCCTCTAAGGATAAATAAATAAAATATTTTTAAAAATTATATTTTAAAAAATGTTGCACTAGAAAATATTCACTAATGGCACTGGCTCGTGTGGCTCAGTGGATTGAGCCCAGGCCTGAGAATCGAAGGGTCACTGGTTCAATTCCCAGTCAGGGCACAGGCCTGGGTTGTGGGCCAGGTCCCCAGCAAGGGATGCATGAGAGGCAACCACACATTAATGTTTCTCTCACTCTTTCTCCCTCCTTTCTTCTCTCTCTAAAAATAAGTAAATAAAACCTTTTAAAAAAAGAAAGAAAAAAGAAAATATTCAATAATGTAAAGGAAAGCTTAATAGTAAAAAGAAAGTTTTAAATACAATCAACTTCAACTTAGTCACATTTTTATTGTCAAAAATGATGGCATGATCAATAGAAAACTTAGGTATGAAATAAATAAAGGATGATAAAATTGTGCAGAAATAGGGAACAGGACGGACATATGAACTCAATGGAGAAAAGATACAGTGTTAATTTCCAACTATTAGCGACGGGCACATTCAAGCATTTTTCAGTGTGTAAGGGGAGTGTGATCCTACTGGGTGAAAACAATTGTATTTTTAGAACAATATTTACAACACAACGAAAGTTATTCTCCGCATCTATTTAAACTTACAACAAAAACAATTTTAAGGCAGCGTTTAAATGTACAAGGAATACACTAGCTTTCCAAAAAAATTTAAGAGAAAATTGGGAAAACGTGTTTGGAAAACATTCCCCTAAAGTACAGCATGTGTGCAGGTCTCTTGCTCACAGGGCAGCTCTGGACAAGTTCTTGACGTCTGAGTCTCGATTTCCTCAACTCAAAATAAGGGCAGTCCCTGTTCCATGGGGTGGTCACGAATGTCTCGGAGATAAAAGCCAAGCTACGAGATAGTTCCTCCACTAAGAAAGCACAGCACGGATGCTGACTATTGTCCCTTACCTTCCTCAGTGCCTTCCTAGCACAATGACGAGCGCTATCAGGAATGCAAGGTGTGCTCGGTAGTACGAAGGAACACAGAGCTTATGTTCCATGTTTCCCTTTAACAAGTACCATAAGGCTAAGAATATATTTTTATTAGTCCAAACCAAGGCATCAGAACTCAAACAGAGATCAAACTGAGCATAAAAATATAAAAGAACTGATTTAAACCAATTACCATATAATTAGCACTTACTACACACTATACTATTTTAGATCCATGTTATTGCATTAAATCTTCGAAACAGCCCTTGAATCAGGTACCTTTGCACCCATTTTACATGTCTAGCAAACATGATCATAAAAATTAGGTAACTTTTCAAAGGTCTTCAATTAATCACCACAGAGCCAAAACTATAAAAGAGAGAAATACATTTTCACAACGGAAGATTCTGCAGGAGACCAAGCAAACCCACGTGCTCAACTCGTAATCCTCACAAATGTGGTTCTTGGGCTCAGGGGCAACTTCTAGGACAAGCTTTTAAAACTAAATGGAAAACCACTCAATCCCTTTAATAATGGTGTTTCTGAAAAGGCAACCAAGGCCCATATGCACCACTAGAATTCCTTACAATACCTCTTAAAAAACAAAGATTCTGCTGTGGTTGGTGGGGCTCAGTGGATTGAGTACCAGCCTGGGAACCAAAAGGTCACTGGTTCAATTCCCAGTCAGGGCACGTGTCTGGGTTGCAGGCCAGGTCCCCCGTAGGAGGCGCTGGAGAGGCAACCACACATTGATGTTTCTCTCCCCCTCTTTCTCCCTCCCTTCCCCTCTCTAAAAATAAATAAATACATAAATAAATAAAATTTTTGATGTAGATTCTTAAGTCTTTGGAGCCAGAATCCATAGAGAAGGATCCAGAAGTCTGCAGGTTAGCAAACTTCCCAGGTGAACCCCATGCAGCTAATGTTTGAGAAACTCATGCTTCTTGAATCTTTGGAGGCACTGTGGGGTCCAAAAAGAATACTGGAGTCAGAAGACCTGGGTTTGAAATCTTGCTGCTCAGCTAATACTAAGCCCAAGTTACGTAACCTTGTGGTAAAATGGAAATGGTAGCACCCAACTTAGAGCAAGAAAACATATATAAAAGCACCCTGCACAATATACAGAAATCCAAGGTGCTTAACTAATGGCCACAATTATCTTCAAAAGTGAACTAAAATCCCCTGTTGTGACACCATGCTCTCTCTGGTCATCAGCCTCATTTCTTTTTCTTTAGTCAAGCCAGCTATTTGCTCAAACCACCAATTATTGGGTTGGCCAAAAGTCCATATGGCTTTTCCACAAAATAAAAGACACATTTTCCCTTTTCACCAATAATTTGATTTGGATATTATAAACATGTCGGCTATCTCCTGCTACTGGCTTCTAGAAGCCAGTGGTTGAACATCTGGGAAAGACAGCCCCACAGCCAAGAATTATTTGGCTAGAACATCAATAGTACTAAGAAACCTCACAAATCACTTCTGACACATTCAATCGGTCACAGTACCTTCTCCATCCCTTGCACAGATCTTTTGTGTGTGTGTTTCAGTTGCATTTTCACCTTCTTGAAACAATAAAGGATAGTATGCCAAAAATGTTGTGCATTTTCTTCTATTTTGAATGTTAAAATGGCTGCACAAAAATTCACCAATTTGGTAAGTTTTTTAAATGCATGCCAATACGACAGCTGTCACAATACAAGCAAACAAAATGGTTTCAAACCAAGTTGAGAACAACTACGCATCACTAGAGCTATGGTATAGAAAAAACCTTAACGGAGTTTTGGTCAACCCAATACTGTCTGCCTTCTAACCCTCGGCTCTTCTGAAACTGCCCTCAACTGCCAAGAAGCCAACCCGTAGAATGGACAATGTTCAGTACCCATCGCCCTTGAACTCTCACCTCGGTCTAACTCCTATTTTGCAATTCTAACTTCCCTCGGTTTCCCTAGCACCCTTCTCATGCTCAGTATTTTTCCAGTTCTTTTCTGCTTTAAAATGGTGGTATTCATCTAAGTTTCATCTTCAACCGCTTTTGTTTCTCAACTCCATCTTCAACTGCCCATGTAAGTTTATGCCATTCGGTCACCACTGACACCCTGATGACTCCAAATCTTGGTCTCCGACTCTTCCAATATCACACAGCATTTTTTGACTACTTCAGTGGAAAAAGAACTCATGAACCGATAAGACAGCCCACTCCAACCGTGGAAGAGTTCCAAACCCCTTGCCTCTACTCCTCCCTCCCACTTGAAGCTATATCTATCCCAGAGAGTGTAACAGATGATCCACTAAGGATATGAGTAAAAGATGAAACATTCCATATTAAATTGTTCACATTTTCAGATTTAAAAGTTGTACTACAATTTACACACGTCCGACTGGCCCAGAGAAGACCCGGGGCTCGGCAGTGCGACAGAGTTGAGGGAGGTGCCCTGGGGGGGTGCCCGTTTCAGCGCACTGAAGCTTACTGGAGTATCATTCTACAGGACAAAGACAGGCCTCTAAGCAACAGAATCTTCGTGAAAGGATAGAAAGTGACAGAACTTTCTGATTTCCTGGCTTTTCTTATGGCTAAATAGCTGTGTTGGACTTAAAGATGAAAAGCAATTTTCTTCTGCACAAACAGCAGGATTCTAAGTGTGCCGCCCAGCTTACATGATGATACACAGCTATCAGTAGTATAGGCTACCTGGTGGGCTTATTCCAAAAAACAAAACATACTTTATCTTTTCAAAGTAAAGGTATCATTTTAACAGTGAGGAAGAAAGTAACAGCTTTTCAGGGAAAGAATGTTTCAAAAATTTATCTTTGAAAATGTTTCCACTGTTACATGATTTTGTTGCTAAAATAATGTCTATTAAAAACACTGTCTTTTTTAAAGTCATAATCTACAAAGGTTATAAAAGGTTTGAAAGCACTGAAAATTATACCAATGAATCTAAGAGTCTACTAAACAGAGTTTTTAGAAATGGGTTTTGATGTTTATTTCATATACATATATAACCTTTCAATTAATTAGCAGTGACATCCCTAGCTTAAGTCACCCCCTTATAACTGGTGCCAATTAACTTAATGGTCATAATACAGTATTAGCATAACTTGAGCTTCTCGGGTTTTTATGGCTAAGGAAATCATTACTTTGTTAAAATACTTTTACATAAGAGAAAAAAGCACAGCTTTTTTACACAGCTTAAATTAGGAGAAAAAGTTTCCTTTTGTTTTGCACAATTGTCACAGGAGACTCACCTACAGCTAAGGCGTCCTAAATTTCAGCTGCAGAGGAGTGCTCTCAGAAAAGCAAATCTCTAGAATGGTACAACCAGTCCAAACTGTAAGCAGCAGACTCTAGTGTAATAAATAAAAGCTTGGGGGGCCCCAACTGGTATAGCTCCGTGGATTGCACACAGGCTGTGAACCAAAAGGCAACGGGTTCGATTCCCAGTCAGGGCACAGGCCTGGGTTGCAGATGGTTCCCGGTGGGGGCCACATGAGAGGCAACCACACATCGATGTCTCTCTCCCTCTCTTCCTCCCTCCTTTCCCCTCTCTCTAGAAATAAATAAATAACATCTTTTTTTAAAAAGCTTGGGGAAACAGAAAAGCCACTTTATTCTTGTCAAACCCAAGGCGAAGTATACTTTAAGGAGAACACTACGCAGCGACTGTACAAATGCAGGTGCAACTGTATGTATGTAGTGAGTAGAAACATATCTACAAGAAGCACCTGTAAGATACAATGAGTCAAGTCACAGCCTCTGGATGACAAAACAGAAAACAGGATTTTAAATCTCAGAAAACTGCGGCTTCAGCGCTTTTGCAACACCTGTGTTTACGCTGTCACGTGAAGCAAACACCACCGCCAGGGCCACACCATCACTCACAGGCTGGCCCTGTAAATGTCATTGAGCAAAAGCAGACGAACCGGCAGCGGAGGCCTGCCCCGAGCTCCCTCCCAGAAGGCAAACGCCGCAGGAGACCGCGGCGTGCGCGGAGCCAACCCAAAATAAACAAGCGAATAACGAAGACCGCCGGCGTCCCCACAGGTCCTCCTCCTCATCCTGAATCCTTCCGAGTGTCATCCCGGGAAATAGGGCTGTTTTTCCACAGAGCCCCGCGACACCTTTTACGCGGAGGGGCAGCACCAGTCACTCCCCTCCGTGGACCCCTGCACAGCCCCCCAAGCCACTGACTCAACTGATTCCCACGGCGGAGACTCGAACACCTCTGTTAAGTTTCCGGAACACGTGATTCGGGGCCGCCAACTTGCTAGAAACATATTCAACAACACTTGTACACGTGTATCTGAGCCCTGCCACACTTCCCCGGGGGGAACTGAATGTCACTAATTTTGGATGACACTCCCCGCGCCTCGCCCTAAAGAGGAGAGCAGGTCCCGGCCGGCTGGCCGGCGGTGGCTCTTACCCATTTGTCCAAGGGGACCTGGGCCAGGGACCCGGTGCCCTGGTACAGGTCCAGGCTGAGCTGCTCCAGGCTCAGCTTCTCCTGCAGGAAGTGGCCCAGGTACCTCTGCAGGAGGTAACGACAGGCCCTCTTCTTGATGGACTCTGAAAACGGCCAAGGCATGATGACGGTTGGCAGGTGGGCCGGCGGTGGCTGCGGGTGGCGGCGGCTCCGGCCTCGGATCCCGGCCGGCGTCCCCCGGCGTTGGCGGGGCCTAAGCCCGGGGCGGCCCCTCCATGCCCGCTCGGCACCGGCAGTCCCTCAGGGCGACCCCATCTCCTGGATCGCGCCGCTGGCTCTAGGCCCGGCGGAGACGAGGGGCGGAGGAGTCCCTGTCGCCCCAGGCCCGGGTGATTCCGGGGAGGATCCTAGTCCGCACAGAGGTGGGGTGCGAGACAGTGCGAGAGGACGCGGCGGGGCCCGAGAGAGGGGCTCAGGCGGACACCTCCACCGCCGCCGCGCGACGAATTTGTTGTCATCCGCGGGCGCGCTCTCGACTCTGGCGATGCTCCCAGCGCGTTCGCGAGACCCGGACTCCCAGCGCGCCACCAGGCGCTGACGGAAGTGACGTCACACTGGGCTGCGGGAGGCGGGACGAAAAGCCCGGAAGCGAGCAGTTCCGGCTCGGAACAGGCGAGGGCGCGGAGGGAGGGGGAGAGGGGGCGGTGCCGCTGCAAGCCGCCCCCGGACGCCGAGGGAGGGAAGACCGGAAGGGCGGACCTGGAGGCCCCGGGCGCGCGCAGGTGAGCTGCGGCCGGGCTGGCTACCGCGGGGGCGGGCCGGGGGCCCTCCGAGCGGGACGCGGCGCAGCAGGCCAGGCCGCGCGGGGCGGTGGCCGAAGGGGCCCGCCGCCGGGAGGAGAGGGCTCCGGAGGCGGGCCCGGCCTGAGCCAACCCCTCCCCTCACACCCGGACGCGGGAAACAGACGCCGTGGGAAGGGCTGCGGCCGCTGCCGCGCCTCCCCGCCTCCCCGCCTCCGCGCCTCCGTCGAGTATTGACCGGTGTTGCGCGTCGTCAACAAGTTACTCGTCGCCCGGCTCGTGCAGGTATCGTTTCCAAAGCTTCCTGTTCGTGACTGTGTGAGGCCGGCGGCTTAAGAAGCGCCTTCTGCGCCCTGGGTGGGCTGCGCCTGGGACCGGGAAACTTGAGTTTTCGAGGATTTGAGAGCAGACGGGCTTTCCGTGGGCCCTGCCCAGGCCTCCCTCCCCGCGGCAACGTGGGCGATGGGCATCTGCGCCCTGGTGTTGCCCCCTTTGAGGAGGCAACTCCTGCTGAGGCCGAGCTGGCTGTTGACTTAGACAACCCCCCGAAAGGCCTGCGGGGGGGTTCGCCAGCCCGCCAGCCAGGTGTCTGCGTTCGCTAAGCCGCCAGACGCTGCCGCTTAACTGAGCCACTCTGACCCCGCGTTGGAGCCTTTGTCAATGGTGAGCGTATTAATGTCGAACCTCCGACGATTGTTAGGAAAATTAAGCGATAGGAGTGAGGCACGAACGAACCTCAACAGAGTCCTGATTCATGTAGTTCCATTAAGCATAGTAAATTAAGACGACCTGTTTAAGGAGATTTTATTTGTTGGTAACTCATGAATGCGGTAGAAATGTGCACTAACAGCCCCAAAATATGGTTAGATAGAGAAAGCTCTGGGCCCCTTCCCTCGGCCGCTTTTTTTGTTGATCCACAGTGCTCTCCAGAGTGTGCATTGCTGGGGTCGCTGGGGCCCCTGATCGTTGTGGGTTTGCCCCAAGCATTCTGAGCAACATCCGCTCCCTTGCTCTCCATGCATCCAAAACCACTCGGTTCATTAAATGAAAGTCTTCGCAACTGCTAAGGTGAAAAGGGTGAAGAATCAGGCAGAACCTTCAAGGAGCTTGTGGTCAGTAGTGGAAGATTTGCTCCTGTATTCGGTATAGATGTACTGATTTCTTGCATGGGCCAGGGTCTGTTCTAGGTGCTGGGGACACAGCGCTGAACCAGTCAAGGTCCTGGAGTTCACGTTTTATTGAAGGCAAGGGAAACAAATGAAAATCAAATTGTATGGGGTGTGGTGATAAGTGCCGGGGTGGGAGGAGCAATATAAAGGGAATGGAGATTTGTCACTCTTACATGGAGGGGTAAGGGAAGGCCTCTCTTATTTAATAATGTGGCATTTTAGCAGAGACTTGGAGAAAACTAGGAAGCACGGCACGTGAGTACCTGGAAGAGTTGTTTTCCAGGCAGAGGGAACAGCAAGTTTAAGACCCTAGGACCAGAGCAAGCGTGGTGAGTTCAAGGAATCTCAGGAGGGAGATAAGGGGAGGGTGGGTCACATACAGGCACAGAGTAACCTCCAGTCAAAATATTTTTAACTCACTAACGAGTGAACCCAGGAGATACTAAAGTTGATGCAAAGTAGTATAGGAGAGAAATCAGCGAGAGAAAAACCGATGTAGTAAAATGGCAAAGTTAGCTCAAAACTGGCAAGTGGGGTTTCACTTCCAGCTAAGATTGACTAAGAGAAACCAGGTTTACTCTTTAACCTGTGGTTAAAAGAAAAGGTGAGCAAAAATATATGAAACAGTTGTTGTTAAGACTTTGCATCATGCCATGAAGGACTGCCATCCCTGAGAGGCAAGCGACAAGCGAGGTGGCTCTGTGCCCCAGTTTATTGCCTGTAGAGAATTCCCACCCTGAGGGGAGAAGCCCTGGCAGCCGGACTGGGAGCCTCGACTGAGGCTGTAGAGCTAGGGGTCCATGGGCGCTGGGCCAGAGCCCTGGACGGCAGAGAACTGGAGGGGGGGCTGTGGAAGGTCCTGCAGCTCAGCATCATCAGCACATGGTTGTGAAGCAGCAGCCTGGGCTGGGGGAAGAAAGGACTTTGGGGGAATCAGGAAAGACCAAGGACAGTTCCTGTTTCTGTCACCCAGAGTGGAAAACCTCAGAATCCACACGTCATTGGGTAGAGCTCTCAGAAAGGGTTTGCCTCTGCAGTGGGGCAGAAGTAACCAGAGACTAAATGCAGCTTTGGTACCACCTTAAAAAGTTAGAAGCAAGGCTCAGAAGAACAGGCTATTTTCAGATAACAACTACATTTCAGGACAATGCTCAGTAATGTTTATAAGAATATAAAAATACCTAGCACCATACAAGGTAAAATTCACAATGTCTGGAATCCAGTCAAAAATTACCAGGCATGCAATGCAGCAGTGTACAACCCATAACGAGGAGGAAAATCTATCAATTAAAACTGACCTAGAAGTAACAATGAAATTAGTACACAGGGACATTAAAACACATTGTAGTTGCTCATATGTTTTAAAAAAAGAGAAAAGATTGGACAGATTAAGAAGAGACAGTGCAAAAAAACCTTTTTTTAGACCCAAGTAGAAGAAATTAAGTAGGTTCTGCAGAAAAATCCATTAGTGAACCTGAATGCACGGCGACAGGAACTGTTCAAAGTGAAACACAGAAAAGAAACTGAAAAAAGTTAATGAAGCAGTGAGGGGTAGGACAGCTTCACTCAGATTGATATTCTTGAAATTGAAGTCTTCAAAGAGAAAAGGAACAGATAAATGTTTGAAGAAATGATGGCAAATTTTATTTTAATTTATTGAAAACTATAAACCCAAGGGAAATGGCTCAGTGAACCCCAAAGCAAAAGAAACTTGAAGAAAATTATAGCAACAGGAACAAAGAAAACAATGGCATCAGATTTCTCATAGGAAACAATGCAAGATGCTAATAAGAAACATCTTTATTACCCAATCTTGAAAGGGGGGTGAGGGGGGCACAGGGCACTTGTCAGCCCAGGATTTTGTTCCCAACAAAAATGCCTTTCAGAAAGGAAGGTGAACGAAGACTTGCTGGGGTGTGCAAAAGCTGGAAGAATTTGACAGCAGCAGACGTGTGCTGTGGGCAGTGTTGGAGGAGACCCGTCCAGCACAGGGAAAATGACGCGGGTCACAGATGCAGGTGTAGCTCAACATGAAGGTGAGGGCACCAGGAATAGTGTCTGTGTGGTTAAACGAAAAATTCTTTTTAATCCCCTAACTCGCTTTAAAAATAATTGACTGTTTAAATAAGCAAAAATAGCACGTATTGTGCTAACATATGATGTAAAATGTATGACAAAAATAGCATGAAGATTGTAGTATACTCTTGTAAGTTTCTTATTGTACATGTCAAAAAGTAGAACATCACTTGAAGGTACATTGTCATAGGTTAAAGCCGTATACTATAAACTCTATAACCACCATAAACACACAACAAAGAATTACAGTTAACACCCTGTGGCTCAGTGGATTGAGCTCCAGCCTGCAAACCAAAGGATCGCTGGTTCCCAGTCAGGGCACATGCCTGGGTTGCGGTCCAGGTCCCCAGTGTGGGGCATGCGAGATGCAACCACACATTGATGTTTCTCTCTCTCCCTTCCCCTCTGTCTAAAAATAAATAGTAAATAAATAATCTTTTTAAAAAGTAAAGAATCATAATTAATAAGCCATCAAAGCATATAAACTAGACCAAAAGAGTTGTTAATCCAAAAGTAAGCCAAAAAAAATAAGGAAAAGGGAATAAAGTACAGATGGGACAAATAGAAAACAAACACCATGATAGACATTAATCATATCAATTACAATAATCCTATTAATAAGCACAGTGATCGTATGAAATGCAAATAGTCCTAACACCCCAATTAAGTGACAGGGATTGCCAGATTGGACAAAAAAGCAGTACCAAACTATATTCTGCATACAGGAAACCCAGTTTAAATATAAAACCATTTCTATTCCCATTCTCAAGAGCTTAAAACGGCCTATTGTGTCCAGATTAAATTCCCCAGTCCTACGTATCAGCACCCTGTCAAATTACCTATGACTCCCTTAACATCTTCCTCCAATACTCTAGCCAGCCTAGTCTCTTTCCAGCTCCTGCCATGGGAATCGTATGGAGCCCTGTACAAACTCGCTTATGCGTCATTCCCTTTGAAAAAGTCTTCAGAATTCTCCAGTCCTTTCAGCTCAGCTATAACTTTGCATCTGCGTTCCTTTGAAATCAATTTTGATTGACCTGTTTCGTGAGTCATACCCTATTATAATCATGATTATATCATAAATCATAGAATATCAGAGCTCAAGAACTGTAAAAAATTTCCTATAGGTTCCCCTTGTTTTACAGATTGAAAAAACTATGAGGCCAGTGAGGTTACGTGACCAGCCTAGGTTCATACAAGTTTAGTGGTAATTTTTCATTAGGGCCAAGACATACTGTTTTCTCTAATTATCTGCATTCACAATGAAGTACATTTCTTAGGTTATAATTATAATGTGTGTGCATGGCGTTAATATTTGTGTACATACTTAATGTACCTGTCCTGTCTGCCCAATGAGGCTAAAAGCTACCAGTAGACAACTTTAGTGTTCCAGTGCTTAGAAAAATGCTGGATACATAGGTACACAGTGGATTATGATAAATGACTAATAAGTTCAGAGTCTTACTTGGCGAGACTACAAAATACAAGAAGTAATTCTTTACTTTTTACCATTTGAAACAATGATAGTTTCCCTTAATAGGTTAGCTAAGCTTCAAAATAGATTTTGTAACATATATCTGTAAATACGGCTGCTCATTTATATAGTGAGTTTAATTCATTACCTTTAAATTTCAACCATGATATAAACTCAGTACATTATTGTATTGTCCACAAATATTCACACAGGTCTAGACCTGCACTAACAGTAGCCACCTAGCTATTTAAATTTACGTGAATGAAAATTAAATAAAATTTGAAATTTAGTTCCTCAGTCACTCTAGCCAGACTTTGAGTGATTAATAGCCAGGTGTGTCTGGTAGCTGCTATACTGGACAACGCAAATAAACGCCATTTCCATCATCACAGAATGTTCTACCAGTCTAGAATTTCTTACGAGGTGGTGAGTTGTTTTGGCTGCAGAAGGAAAACCCGGGAGTTGACAGGGTCACGTGGCCGAGCGGCCTGCCAGCCCGACTGGAGGCACTGATGGGGGTTGCAGTGCTCGCTTCGGCAGCGCGTGCCCTGGGGTTGGAACAGTGCAGAGGTTAGCGGGGCCCTGCAGGGGCGACACGCAAATTCATAGAATGCCCTGTACTTTTAAAACCAAAGAGTAGTTGTAGTAGGTAAGCCTTCACCAAAATGTATACAGAAGCAAGAAGATAGTAAGTTCCCTTTTTATATTTTACCTTCTGTTTAAATTCATCTTTATCTTTTAATATTTAAATTGTGGTTGAATATCTGTGTAAAAGTATATATAATGAGGTGTCTACTCAAAAAGTTTTAGTTACTGGGATGCGTAATCGAAAAAGCGGAAGCCGCTTCTCTGGGCCCTGTGTGTCGATAAGGCCACCCGCATGCTCGGCCCTGGTTCTGTAACTCCTGTTGTCACCAACTGCCTTTGTGGTTTGGGGCTCTGTGTTCACACTGCTCAAGAGAAAATTCGATTGGCTAGGCTGATTACCACCCAGGATCAAGTAGTTGGACAGAGCTCTGGATTCCGGACAGTTCGTAAGCACCTTGCCCACTCTGAGATGGTTCCCCGGTTGGACCGCCCATCCCCAGTGCCCTGTGCTGCGGTGGCAGTGCTGGAGTTGCGGAGTGCGGAGCGTGAAACCCGTAACTAGGGCAGCTCTCCGAAGAAGCCGTGAACTTGACAAGTGCTCTGGGCCTCCTTTTGGTAGAACCGTCTGAACTCCTGTTCATATTGCCCATCCAATGTGTAAAGTAAGTTGTGGCCCTGGCTGGTGTGGCTCAGTGGATTGAGGGCCAGCCTGCAGCTGCAGGTCCCTGGTTCAATCCCCAGTCAGGGCTTGGGCCTGGGTTGCAGGCTGGGTCCCCAGGGGCGTGTGAGAGGCAACCAGTCAATGTAGCTCCCTTACACCGGTTTCTCGCCTCTTTTTCCCTCCCTCCCCCCTCTCTAAAATAAATAAATAAAATCTCTTTTAAAAAGTAAAGTAAATTGTGACTCTTCCAGAAAGAAAGGGCAGAAAGGGGAGTCTCTTCAGCTGCCCTCACATGCCGATCTGCGGGCAGGGCGTGGACCCCGGTAGGCAGCATGACCCCCCAGGAGTTACCTGGGTCCGAATCCCAAAGCCGTGAACATGGTACCCTACATGGCAAAGCAGACTTTCGATTTCTCACCTCCAGAGTTAGAAAGTTGTGCTGTTCTAAGCCTGCCAAGTTTGTGATTATCTGTGACAGCAGCAGTGCGGAACTAATGCATATTGCTATTCAGGTATCACAAAAATATGAGGGTTCCTTTTTTTTTTTTTTGCCTCTTCCATAAAGCTGCTGAAGCACTAAATCGCTGCTTTTCATCACTGGTGATATCCACCATCACTGAAGATACTTTAGGTTGCCAGTAAAGTGAGGGAATTTACTGGCCCCACTAACGGGGAAGTGCGAAGGTGAGACAGCCCCCGGGCTCCAGCGGCCTTTCCCGGTGCCTCTCTCGGCCTGCTCTTCCCCCTGGTCTGCGCCGTCTGGGGCTGGTTTCCTGTCGCAGGATGCCAGGATGTCGATTAGTTTAGGGCACTCTGTAACTGGGGTTGGGGCCAATCTCACCCAGATTGCTCACTCAGTGAGAGAAGGGGGCATTATGATGCCCCTTGGAAAATCTGGATGCTTTTAGGAAGGGGAAAGGCTATTGATCAATAAGGCCCTGTTATAACCAACAAAGAAGAAATGATAATATTACCTTAAATAATGAGCTTAAAATGTTATCAACTTCTGTAATGCTTCAATAATCTATCTTTGTTATTTATATTACCATCATCAGAAGTTCTGAAAGTCTGCTTTCTTATCTCATTCAAAGACATTTTAGAAACAAAATCTTCAGTCTGAGGAAATGCGTGCCCCCCCCCCCCACCCCCCGAATTGCCCCTTGGTGCTGATTGTCACACAAGGACACCGACATCGATGTCCTACTTCCTGACCGCTCGGGGCTCTCCCGCCCTCGTGTTGCATCCCCCATCTCTCTCCTTCATTGAGGTCCTGATTGCAGGGGACTGGATTCTTGCTTTAAAGACTTACTGCCACGCTGTCTCACATGAACATCTTTTCATGTAAGGGTGATGATCGTTGCTGACATCCCTAATTGAGATGCTTGATTACTTAAGCCAAATTGCAATGTGTGGTATTCATGATATTAAGAGATTTATAATGGACAGTCACACTTTGAAGTCTTCAAACTGACTCTTTTGGGGGGGTGCTCTTTCTTATACGTAAAATCAAGTATGAAGGAATATAATGATTTTTAGAAAACAAATATTTTCACTGTCTTATACAGTAAGTCAATATTATACTTCAGTTTTCTGACAAATCGCCCCCAGCAGTAATTGGTAAATTTATAATTAACTTGCATTGTTAGGAGTGACCAATTCTGGAAAGTGCTGTTGGGTGCTTGATATAAAGGCTCTTTAAAACATATCCTTAGTTGAACTAGGACTGGAGGACTATCTTATTTGTACAGTTGCTATGTGATTTTAAAATAGATTTACATAGTGTATTACTCATTGCCTTTAGCAGATAGTTTTGACTTGTGTGAATGACATGCAGCTATAGGAACTCTAGCTCCTTAATGTTTTTGCTGATACTTTAACGCGACTATACAGTAGAGTCACCCAGAAGCTCTGAAAAAATACCCAGAAAAATCTCATAGAGATTTTGATTCAATTTCTCTGAGGGTCAGTGGCTGGGGGCATCATTCTTTGCCTCTCAAATTGGCAAATATTAAAAAATATTGGAAAGAATGTGGTTTATAAAGAGAGAGAGAACAGTCCTTCAGATTCTCTTGGCGGAGTTTAAATCAGTACAGCCTTTTGTTGTTGAAGGGTGAATCAGCATTATCTCCTGAAAGTTAAAACGAGCATGTGCTTTGACTCAGCAGTTCCGGTTCTGATTGTCCTAGAAAAATAACAACACATTTAAGAGGAAGTACGTATTAAGATTTTTACTGAGGCATTGTTTGAAATAGCCAAAAAGTAGTATTTTCAGTTGTTATCAATATGGGAATTAACCTTTTGGGGAGAAATGGAGAACAGAGACTCTTTTTTTCTGAAAATCTGTGTCTGATATTTTGCTGTGAAAAACTATTACAGATGGTTTTAAACAGTATTTTAGAGAAAAGTTGTCAACTAGTTAATGTTCTCTATTAAGTAGCAGTTGTAAAGTATATGTACTTTTATTCAAACAGTAATATTTGGAACGTCTTTCTGTAAAGAAGTTTTATGTCTCCTTTTTTGCAGAATGGAAACCGACTGCAATCCCATGGAGCTAAGCAGTATGTCAGGATTTGACGAAAATGCAGAAATTAATGGTTTTGAAGGAACTGATATGAAAGACATGAGGCTGGAAGCTGAAGCAGTAGTAAATGATGTTCTCTTCGCCGTGAACAACATGTTTGTCTCAAAAACCCTGCGCTGCGCCGACGACGTGGCCTACATCAACGTGGAGACGAGGGAGAGGGACAGGTACTGCCTGGAGCTCACAGAAGCAGGGCTCAAGGTGAGTGCCTTTCCCCGCGCGAACAGAGACATTGTTTATGTCTGTGCCGCCTCATCGAAGGGGGGCACTGGGTGGGAGAGAATATCAAATGAGAACTCAACACTCAGCTTCCAAGATCATTTCAAGGGAAACTTTTGTCTAGGAGTTTTTAATAATCCTGAAGTCTTTTGTCCGCATGGGAAAATGGAATTTATTTTAAATTTGATTGGCGGTGTTACTTTAATTACCGCCCCCACATTAATTTGTTTCCTGTAGCTAAACGTGTCCACCAAAAGTATGTGCCCCTGCACTGGCTGAGTTTCACGGCCGCCGTATTGAGAGGACCTTTCCCACCTAGAAATGTCTCTTCCATTCAGACAGCGCACTTGACTCCGCTGTTGGACCACAGTCAGTCACAGCAGACGGTCGCCCCTCACATTTCCAGGAGTGTTCTCTCGGCTCCTCCTTGCACGGAGCTCTGGATTGTGTGTGAGCTTTCCTAGGCAGAGTGATTTCCCTGTGGCCTTGAACCAGAACCCTGAGTCTAAAAGAGTAGAAAGTACCATCTGAAACCAACTTTTTATTTTTAAAAAACCACTATAAAAGTTTTGGCCTCCTGAACAAAATAATAGGTCATTAGAACTCCAAAATTAAGTTTTAACTGCACTAATTAATTTATAGTCCATCTCCGTGGAGGTTCTCTGACATTTCTGTTTCTCTGAGTGTTGAGTAATCCCTAGACTTGCCCAGAGTTGTAAGGCCTGAGCAAGTAAGAATGTCGTGTAATAGTATGTTCAATGGCTACATGGATGTTTGTTTATCTCACTAGATTGGGTTCCCTTGAGATGTATGTGAATCGCGTGTTCTGTATGTTCCCTGGCGGAGGTTCGCTCATTGACGCGAGTGGCGAAGCCTGCAGCCGCCCCACTTTCCTCGGCTCCCTCGCGGCAGCCCCGTAGACTGCTGCCTAGCTTAGGGAGCGGAGCCTGCATTAACTAGTTTTGTACACTCCTTTCTGAATCCCCGAATCTGTACCAAAGGCCTGTAGTCTTTAGAAATGGATCTTAAGTAGAAATAGGCAGATCGAAAGTAAAGTTGAACAACCCCCGATAAATTCATTCTGCTCTATGTCGGTGAAGGCTGCGCCGCTGTGGTGAGGTGGGCCGGGCTCTGATGGGGTCGGAGGTCTTACACGGGGTCAGAGTGCACCTGGGTCAGCTAGGCAGCCTGTCCGAGTCCGAGTCTTTACCTGTAACCTGGAGAGTAAACGTGAAAACTAAAGAGGACCGGAGGATGACTGTAAAGTGCACAGTACGGTTGGATCACTTAGTATAAAGCCTGGCGTGCTAGGTGTGAGGTAACTTTTCAACCCGATTCAGTTACATTCATCGGGCACTCACCCCGGGTTGGGAATTGGACATGAAACCGGGAGCGAGACGAGGTCTCAGCCCCCTGAGAGGACGGCCACACATGGGTGCGAGGGGCAGACGGCACTGTGATGAAGTAGTCCCCCACGTACCTGCAGTTCCACTGCCGCTATGCCAGTCCCCTGGGTCAGCCACGTCTCCAAACAGTCAATGGAAAAGTACAGAAATGCACAACTTACACATTTTAAACGGGGCACCTTTCGGAGCAGTGTGGTGAAGTCTCACGCCATCCCACCCCGTGCTGCCTATGACAGGAATGACTCCCTTTGTCATCACTCCCTTTGCCTATGTCAGGAATGACATCCCTTTGTCCTGTGTGTCCTTGCAGTCTCCACGGCCGCCCTTTCCGCGGTAGCCACCATCTCTGTTACTGGATCGGTTGTCAGAGAGAGAGACCGCAGCCACCAAACTTGTACTGCAGTGTATTGTTGTAATCGTCCTGTTTTATTTACTAGTTTTGTTCACCTCTTACTATGCCAAATTTATAAATTAAACTGGGTCGCCGGTATCTGTGTATTGGAAAAAACCCAGTCTATATGGGATTCGGTGCTGCCCTTCGTTCCACTTGGAACACATGCCTGTGGATAGGGGGCGCTGCTGTGCACGTGCAAAGTGCGGCGGTGAAGCGAGGCTCTGAGGAGGTGTGAGTCGTGGACCTTGGGTGTGTGCCCCTGCTTTTCATCCACACTCGACTGCCACCACTTCTGCCGCTAATAACATGAACTTGGGTCTCCTGTGGGTTGGATGCATGTCGTAAAAATATTCACAAGCTTAGTCAACAAAAACTAAAGTAGTTTTGCCCTGTACTGTGCTGGTGAACTGTGATATTTCGTGATCTTGGTGGAGAGAAAAGCTTTAGCTGCATTTAAAGAAAAAAAAATAACATTCCCTTTTATTTCACTGAGTTATGTTTCTGTTTCTCTGTTAGATAAGTAAATGTATTACTAATGTGAAATGGCCTTTTAGATAACTAATTATATAAAGCAGGATTAATGTTATAAACACTTTCCAGAATTCCTTATAAAAATAAGCCAAGCCAAATAGTGATAAAAATGTGGATCAATC
Organism: Sturnira hondurensis; assembly: GCF_014824575.4. Lineage (NCBI taxonomy): Eukaryota > Metazoa > Chordata > Mammalia > Chiroptera > Phyllostomidae > Sturnira > Sturnira hondurensis. The sequence continues at coordinate 4,788,437 of NW_028093774.1, read as the reverse complement.
ATTTATTATCTATTATAGTGCCTGTATGTAGCAGACCTCAATATGTGTGGACTTAAATTGAAGCACATTTTAGATTATGAAAACAAAACACTGTTTTGTGTAGCTTTTCAAATTTTTTCTGTTTTCCATTTGTTTTAGGATCAGGAGTAGGTCAATCAAACCATTAAAATGTAGAGGAAAAAATTATGAATGGAGCATTTTGCAGGGGTCGTTTATATTGAGTTATAAATTGCTTAAAAGTTGTATCAAAAATGCATGTTTTACCTGTGGATTGAGAAAGTGTCGTTAGAGAGTGACCCACATAAACAGGTGGTTTCTGCTGTCTGTGCCAAGAGGAAGTCCAGTTACTGACCCCACTGTTCTCCTGCAGGTGGTAGGCTATGCTTTTGACCAGGTGGATGACCAGTTGCACACCCCCTACCATGAAACGGTCTACTCCCTATTGGACACGCTCAGCCCTGCCTACCGGGACGCCTTTGGAAATGCGCTCCTTCAGAGACTGGAAGCTTTGAAAAGAGACGGACAGTCGTGACCATGCCCTTTCCTTTTAGAGGGGCGACAGCTGGAGCAAAATATTGGCATGAAGCTTGAAATTCTCGCATATGGTCGTAGAAGAAAATGCATCTTTGGTTTTGTGTTTTCATCGTTTCTGGCTTCGAATTTGGCTTTTGACTCAGAACATTATTGACTAATAAATCATCTGTCTTAGTTCCTGATTCATGAAGGGAATCCTGAGGCCATTGCTATGATAGCATCATTAAGACGTTCAGAGTTCTTCACATAGTATCTCTGCATTTCAAAGCGGAATCACTATTTCGTTCCCTTACTCCAGGGCTTTGACGCTGCCCGCACTCTCTATTCCGTAGGAACTCCCGTGTTTGCACAGTAACATAGGAATTAGAATGACCTAAAGGCAAACTCTGACTCAGCTAAATCGGGATTCACTGCCAGCTTGGACTAACGTTGCAGTGATTACTTTGGTATTAGCCTTACTGGAAACAAATTATCCACTAGTTTCCTCTGCACAAACTTTGAAATTCACTGCTTCACTTAATCCATTTATATTACTAATATGGACTGATAAAGATGAATTAATTATACATTACTTAGCTAGTATTAAATGAACAACAGGGACTGAAAAGTTCTGTATTCCTTGTTTGCAACAGCCAGCCAACCAAACCGTTAGCAAATGAATGTAATAATTACTTTTTCCAAGGTATTTAAGCACATTAGCAAATACAGGAAAAGGCTCCATTCTTAACAAAATCATCTTCAATGTGTGGGATTTAAAAGAAAGAAGATTCTGATTTCTTAAAAAAACAATATTTTGGCCTGTGTTGATTCTTATTATGAATGTTTGTTTACATGATGTACAGTAGTATATACTCAGAAAGTATTTTTGCTTCCACATTTACTTTCTATAATGTGATGCTTTGGTGTTCCCACAGCGCTCCCCCTTCCCCAGCAAGTGTCCAGTGTTTTGTCTCAGTGCGAAATCCACAATGTAATGGGAGTGCGTTGTGTGGGATCGAAACCAAAGGGTGAAGGAAGCCCTCCGAGACTTCCTGTTTGAAAAGGGAGAATCTGTGTTTTGTATTTTATTACAGGTACTGATCTTTATAAACTGAATAAACTATGCCGTGCTGCTTCATGTTTCCAAGCACATGTTGAATAGTAAGATTTGGGGACACTGTTTTTAATAATAGCCTAAAGTGGCAGCTGTAGAAATGCCAAGCTAAAATTCTGCATCTTGACACACCTTCAGAAATTTGTCCTTTTCAGGCTTTTTAAAATTATTAAATACTAGGTACTTTTAGGCCCTGAAGATGACGTAGAGCAGAGCAGGTCAGAGTTCGGTTCAGGTGGCTCTTCCTTGTCAAACGTCGCTGGGGGAACGTTTGTGTCGCGGTTGGTAACGCGTCTGCATTGCCGGCTCTCCTGTCATGCTCAGCTGTTGGGCAGTGAAGTCTGACACAGGTTGGACTTCCTGTTAATCTCAGGCTAACCGTAAAGGGTGTTTGTAAAGTCTGAATAAAATTCTGTTTAGTTGGTTTGAGTTTTCAGTATGAAGAAAAAGTGGTTGTATGTTTAAAAATTGAAATTGTTCCCTTTGTGATAAATGATTGATTCCAAGAGCTTCCGTTTTCATTTTTGAATTATTATATTTTAACATGAGGTGAGTTGCCCTTTTCATGACTATGAAAGAGGAACAGAGAGAGACTCGGTAAAACGCAGATGTTAAAACCTGTTTTTCCTAGATTGCTTAAAGAATTTGACCAGATCAGTTAAGCCTTTATTACACTTCCAAAGGGGGAAAACTATAAATAACTCCTACAAATCAGTAAGAAAAAAATGAGAATGGACAAATAATATGATCAAACAGCTCAAAAAAGGATACAGATGTCTAGCATCTGTCTGCTAGATACTTGAACAATACTCAGCCTGACCTGTACTTCAACAAAGGTAAACATCACTTAATAATCTCACCTATCATTTAATCACGTGCCTTATTTAAATAAAGTGGTACCGGGAAGGATTTAGTGAGGGCGCTCTTAATCCGCTGGGGCGCAGGTCCAGGAAACCTTCCTGGGGGACGTGGGTGACGAGGCCTTGCCAGAGTGTGGAACTTCTGTGCAGGCTCGATCCTAGCCACCAGCATTGGGGGTGGTTCGGCAGATGTAACTGCAAGGGTGTTCGTTCTCTCTAATGAAAAACTGAGTGGCTCTAAAGGTGATTATGTTATGCTACATAATTCTCTTGGTGGAAAAATATTCATTAAAAATTATGAAAAGACAATGGGGGAAATTGACATGAAAAGATAATATAACTTTTGGAAAATACTCTTTGTACTAGGGAAAAAATAAAATATTCTACATGCTCAGTCCTCACTAGGTGGTAAGATAGGTAACTCACTTTTGCTATACTTTTTCCCATTTTCAACAGTTGCTTGTATACGCGGTATTTTGCCGTGTGTAATGCACACCCACGTGTTTGTGCACATTATACATGGGATTATTGTACCCATGGTGTGTAATCTTTACACTCATGTAAAATATGCATCCTTATTTTTCCCTCAGAGATAGGGGCGAAAAAGGGCACATTATACAGCAAAATACGGCACTAGTCGAAGGGGAAATGGCAGTAGATGCAGGGTTCAAGCTAGCTGGAAAACTGTCCAGCAAAAATGCGGTGCTCAGCCGTGTCTGCTCCCAGGGAGGGGCAGTGTGATGATGAAAACAGCACACACCTCATTCCCTGGGGTGATCCGTCCCGCCTTTCCTCCAGGTTCAGAATCAATTGTTGCACTTCCAACACAGCAAATGGGTGTATGGGATCATGCACACATCTCCTTCCGTTGCACACCACCATTCTCTCCCGGGTTCAAAAACAAAATGTTGTCAAGGGTTCTATGTGACACGAAGCTGACTCCAGAACTCTGCCTGCAGCCCATCTATCTAGTCTGTGGTGACAGAGCTGAGACCACAGGCTGAGGACTTTGCTCAGCAAGCCCACTGGTGAGCAGTCCAGGTGGGCAGAACTCAAGTCTTCTGACACCACCAGCTTACCCCATACAGTGTTTTAATAAAAGCATCTCCTGAACTTGTGATATGAAAGCTGGTTTTGAAAGAGGGAAGGAATAACAGTAGAGGATGGGATGGTTGGTATAACAGAATTAACAATCTCTTTTCCTAACCACCCATAGGTAAAATTCTCCGGAAGTCACCCCCTTATAACTATGGCACTAGCACATTCATACATACCCAGTAATGTGAGTGGTGAGAATGAAACAAAGCTGAGATATTGTATAGGAGCATGAGCAGTTGATAACTTTCAGAGTACCTACCTGCTTCTTATCAACAGGGGAACTAAAATTCCGGAAATGATGCATCTAGTGAATTCTAGAATATTTGACCTAACAGATCATTTGAAAGAGTGCCAAAAATACCCCATGGAGTTTTGTACTGAAACTGCATAAATATTTTTCTGTTTAAATCGATAGCACTTTATTATTGATCTTTTTTTTTTAAAGAACGTTGCTATGAGCAAGCCGTCCCCGAATTGAGTATGCAAAACTTCAAAATGTTAATTATTTTATCAAAACAGAGGTTTTGACGAAACATGTATAAAAAAGAAAAGGGTGGAGACAAAAACAAAAAATAAAAAACGAGGCTCCTGTTTGTAGCAATGTGCCTAAGGTTTACAGGATAAAAAGGCATCTCACCTCGGAGACCACTTCAGAAGATGTTTTNTCGCGGTTCGATTCCCAGTCAGGGCACATGCCAGGGTTGCAGGTCGGTTCCCTGCAGGCCAACTCCCAGCAGGGGACGCACAAAAGGCAACCATACATTGATGTTTCTCTCCCTCTCTCCTTCCCCTCTAAAGATAAATAAACAAATAATATATTTAAAAAAAAAACATTTAAAAACAAAAAAGGGTGGAGACAAAAACAAAAAATAAAAACCGAGGCTCCTGTTTGTAGCAGTGTGCCTAAGGTTTACAGGATAAAAAGGCATCTCACCTCGGAGACCACTTCAGAAGATGTTTTCGTGTTTGTCTTGTCCACTCCACAGCCCTGTAGGCCGGTGGGTTCACTCCTGTTTTACAGCCGAGGTAATAGCTCTGGGGAGGTAAAAAGGTGGGTCCCGGCCTCCAGCCAACACCTGCAAGCTGTAACTCAAAGCCAAGTTGTCTTCCGGAGCTCCCAGGCCACCTCCATTTTTGAGGCAATCAGTATTTTAAAAAATAAAAATTGCTGCGCATGTTAAATTTTTACACATTTTATAGCAAGTTAATGTTCAAAGTCCCAAAATATTCCCATCGCATCGGCTATTCTAAGACAACGAATGGCAAGATATAGTCATAGTCCACCAGGACTTTTGTGATGTGATGACCCCTGAAATAAATTGGATGTCATCTTTCCATGTATCAGTTCATCTCGGCAACTGCATGTACAATCTGCCCTGGGAAAGGTCAAAATCTAAATTTCATTCATCCCTTTGTGGATGAGGATGGGTGAATCCCCTGCACAGCGGCCTCTAGCTGCCTCCACTGCACCCACCACGCCCACTCCCAGAGGTTTTTCAGAGCTGTTAGGAGACGGCCCCTACACCAGCTGAGACCCCTAGACCAAGCAGCAACTGGCTGCCCGCCGGGGACCACTCACACTGTCGTTCAGGTGTCCAGGACCTGACATTCCAAGGCAATGGGTCTTCTTTGCAGTAGAGCACTATGTCACGTCTTCCTGGTCAGACCATCCCACACTAACTTCGACATTTCAGGGGAGGCCGAGCCTGTGGGCTCTGCCTTCTCATCAGGTTCATCAATAGTTTCAGCCTTCGCTGTCAAGTGGACACTGGGACGTTTCCAGAGTCTTCAGTGAAAAAGAAAAGGAACAGAGGACGCGCCCTGCCCGAGGGCATACGGCGTGCAGCAGGGCAGAGCAGGGTCCTGGCTGAATGCACAGGGCGCGGTGGAAGACAGAACTGGCTGGGGACACCTACGGGACTACCAAGGTGGGACAGAGCCCTAGGAGCGCGGGAAGCCAGTAGCCCCGCCCCAACACTGGAGCGCAGCGCTCCACACCCTAGGCCCCGCCCCCGGTGGGCAGTGCCCAACGGTCCCCAGACCAAGATCCCGTGGCCTGAGCAACCAAAGGGACGCTTTCTCCTTAGCAACCAGCCCGGCTCCCACCATGGCTGAAGAAGAGGAAGGTGCTGCCCGGACGGAGAAAGTTATTCGGATCCAGAGGGTGTTTATAAACCTGCTGGACTCGTACAGCAGCAGAAACATCGGGAAGGTGAGCGGCATTGGGTCAGGGCGGGACGCTGACCCCCAAGCTCCCGTTCCACCGCCCCAAGTCCCTGAACCCAGAGAGGCCCTGTGCCACTTCCTCGTGATAGGCATGGCGAATACCCCCAGGGCCCCCAGTCTGAATCCAGGTTCGACAACCGCCCCACCTGGAAGTCTCCCCTCAAAGGGTCAAAGTTTATGTTTGTCTTTATAGCGAAACACATATAAAGTATCATTTTTAAAGGTGTCTTATTATTTATTTGTTTTTAGAGACAGGACTGAAGGGAGAAACATCAGTGTGTGGTTGCCTCTCATGCCCCCCGCCCCACATCCTGGGGACCTGGCCTGCAAGCCATGCACATTCCCTAGACTAGAAATCGAACCAGCGACCCTTTGGTTTGCAGGCCTGCACACGGTCCACTGAGCCACACCAGCCCTCTTAAGTATAATTTTTAACATTTTTCTGTGGAGGAAAGAAAGGGCCCATGAAAGGCAGAATGTGGCCCCAGAATGTGGCCCCACTGCACACCACAGCAGCGCCCACCACAGCAGCGCCCACCACAGCAGCGCCCCACACGCGCTCGGCACTCCATTGATATTTCTTGCACAGACAGCGAAGAAGAGTCCAGGGCAAAGGCCCAGATCACTTGGGGTCAGGAGTCGGTCTTATCTTCCCAACCCCACGAAGGCCACTGGAATATTTTTTAAGTGTTTATTTATTTATTTCAAGATTTTATTTATTTATTTATATTTAGAGGGGAAGGAGAGAGGGAGAGAAACATCAATGTATGGTTGCCTTTCGTGCATCCCCTGCTGGTAGTTGGCCTGCAAGGAACCAGCCTGCAACCCAGGCATGTGCCCTGACTGGGAATCGAACCGCGATCCTCTGGTTCGCAGGCTCACGCTCAATCCACTGAGCTACACCAGCCAGGGCACCACTGGAATATTTAAAAAGGGAGGTGACATGGTTGAGATTAGAGGGAGGGAAGGAAAAGAGCTCTTTCTCTCCTGTTGATCTCTGATTATTTTTTAACAGCATAGCTTTAGAGTAAAACTTTTCATTTTCAGAGGTTTTTTTTTTTCAAAGACTTATCAGTAGCAGAATTTTCTGGTTATTCCTTAACTAACCAGGACCTCTCTTTCTCAGATTGCAAGTAATTGCTGTCATCTGGCTGTTAACCTAGAAATAAAAGGCCCTGTGAGAGGCAACAAGCGTTTACTTGAGACCCCAAAAGAAGAGAGCTCCACTGGAGTCACTGATTCAGGGAGAAGGCCAGTGTTCAGATTAGGGGAGGGAGGGCAAAGGGATTTTATGAGAAAGAGAAGGGGGGGGTGATCACATGAACAGAAGGAAGAATTTCTATTGGTGTTACGAAGCCCAGGAAGGAATTTCCAGAGGTGCAGATAAGCTAAATTATCCCCGAGCTCTACATGGTGATGCTCATTCTAAAGAATGGATTTTATTTCCGAGGTGGCCCCTCCGCCAGCTGTCACTAAGGCCAGTTTTCAGACCCGTCCTCCATTGACTGCCCTTGCTCCGAGTTGTTCTGAGGATTGGGGAAACGTCTCTTGTCTTGCAGTTTCTCTCCAACTGTGTAGCTGGGGCTTCCCTTGAGGAAATTACAGAAGAGGAAGAGGAAGATGAAAGTGGGTTAGCCCTGCCAGAAGCCTCCTCATTCAAGCTGAAGGAAGGCACGTTCCAGATTGTGGGCACGATTTCCACCCCGGAACCTCTCAAGCCCAACTTTGCCCAGGAGACCTACTACGTAAGTCCCCAGGGCCCCTCCTGAGGGCAGAGGGGAGCGCCACCTTCCCCCTCAGACCTCCCCTCTCTTCTGTAAATGGGGGGGGGGGGCGCTGGGGAAGGTGGGGGCTGGTCTTTGTCCTTTAAAGGAGAATAACAGCATTGTTGCTACTTGAAAGAATTGAAACGAGATATTCTTGGAAAGTGTGAACCTAATTTGGACTTTATTCTGCCTTGCATTATCCCAGTACCACTCAGGGCCATGGGGGTGTGCTCTTTCTGAACAGAAAACCTCCTCTGGTCACAGGACACTCAGGGATAACATGCCATCATTGCTGTCTTACTGAGACACGTGGCTGCCTCCACATGGCAAATGCCACGCAGTCCTTGTCCTGAGACACTTCAGTATCGCCAAGAGGGGTGTCCCTCCCAGGCTGTCTCCTCCCATCACCCTGCCTGTTACAGCTTTGCACACTCTGTGCCCTGGAATGGACTCTCCTCTTCCCTCCCCAGCCAGCCCTATTCATCCTTCCAGATTTAACTCAGGGAGTCATCACCTCCAGGAAGCCCTCCATCATTTTTACTTCTCCCCGCCATCCCAGTTTGGTTTCTGAGCCATTTTCTTGTACAACCGTAGCATTCTTTACCTGCATTGGTCATAACACTTTCTCTCTCTCTTTTTTTAATACTTTATTTATTTTTAGAGAAAAGGGAAGGGAAGGACAAAGAGAGGGAGAGAAGCATCAATGTGTGATTGCCTTTCACACGCCCCCTGGTGGGGACTCTGCTGGCAACCCAGGCATGTGCCCTGACTGGGAACTGAACCAGCAACCCTCTGGTTCACAGGTCGGCACTCAATCCACTGAGCCACACTTGACAGGGTCGGTCATAACACTTTCACACATCATTGTTATTATCTATCAAGTGTGAGTCTCACTGACTATAACTATCGGCTTCTTGAGGGTAGAGACTGTGTCTTATTTATTCTCCTGCTTATCCGTGCATCTTGGGCACCTAGCACAGCGACCGGCAGAAGTGGCTCTCAGTAAGTATATGTGACATGAATGAATGGGTCCCCTCCACCTATCTTTGGGAACTGTCTTCACCACTCACCCCTTTCACGCTCTTCTGGGTCTTCACTCACCACTGGCTTCTCTCTTTCCACCAATACATATGCCCAACTCTTTCCTGCTGTAAGACACTTAATGTGTCCTTTTGGTAACTGCTTGCCTCTTTCTGTGCCGCGCCCCCTGCCACCAATGATCTTCAGAGAGGGTCCAGCCATGTTGGCAGGTCTCACTCCAGCATGCCCCAGTCCCTATTCCCCCCAGTGCCAGCAGGCTCTGTCCCCACCACTTCAGAGGAAATGACCTGGCCAGTATCGCCATGAGCCCCGAATTCCCCCAGGCCTGCCTTACCTGGCTTTCTGGGAGGAACTCTCCTTCCTCCTCCTCCGCCGTCTGCTCTGACTTCCCCGAGGCACCTGAGTGCTCTGCTTGGGTTCTTTCACGGGCTCCCTTTCTTCCTTCCAGCCTTCAAATGCAGTTTCCACCCAGACCCATGTGGCTCAGTTGGTCAGGCATCATTCTGCAAAGTGAAAGGTCACTGTTCAATTTCCAGTCAAAGCACATGCTTGGACTGCAGGTTTGGTCTCTGCATATGAGCGGAGAGCTGGGGTGCATATGAGCAGCAACCAATAGATATTTCTCTCTCACATCATTGTTCCTCTCCCTCTCTTTCTCCCTTCCCCTCTCTCTAAAAATAAGTAAATAAATATAAGACTTTACTCATTTATTTTCAGAGGGAGGGGAAGGGAGAGAAGAAGAGAGGGAGAGAAACATCCATGTGTGGTTGCCTCTCGCGCGCCCCCTACTGGGGACCTGGCCTACAACCCAGGCATGTGGCCCAACTGGTAATTGAACTGGAGACCCTTTGGTTCGCAGGCCTGCGCTCAATCCATTGAGCTACACCAGCGGGTAAATAAAATTAAAAAATAAAATAAAATAAATGCAACTTTCCCCCAGAGCTCCCTCCTTTCTCACAATAGTTGTCCTTCCTAAATCCTACCCAGACCCCTGGCTTCAGCTGCCCCATACAAACCAGTGCCTTTCAGGTCTGTCTCCAGTCCTTTGACCCACAAACCAACTACCTTCTAGCTCACTCTCCCTGATGTCCTGCAGTCACTTCTAAATTAATATACCCCAAATTAAATGTGTGCTCTCCTACAAATTCACTCTGTTCTTTGTACTAAGTTTTGTTAAGGACCTTGCTATCTACATCAGTTTGGACTACAGGCAATAGAAAAAAGAGCAATCCAAACCTGCTTAATAAATAAGGAAATTCATAAGCTTATGTGGCTGATGGTCTCAATAAATTACCAGCTTCAGGACTGGCATGATCCAGGGGCTAAGCTCTTTTTCTTGCCCCTTCTTGGGCTCTGCCTCCCTCTGGGGTGACTTCATGATCAAGCCATCGGCGAGGCTGCAGCAGTCCAGGACCTTAATTCATACACAGTAACATCTGAGGAAAGAGCTTCCAGAAGGTCTGAGAAAGGAGGATGAACATTCCAGCAGCCCTCCACAAGCATCTCCCTCAGTCTCACTGTCTTGAATGAAGACAGGTGGCTATTCTTGAACCAGTCACCTATGCTGGGATCAATAAGGCCCATCCCTTAAGCTAGAGGATGGAGCTAGTTTCCCGGGCTGAGAAGGGGAGTATCTGAACAAAATTGGGGTTCTGCTGGAAGAGAGAAAGAGGAAATGGATGTGTGCTGACAACGGCCAGTGTCCTTTACACCATTCAGCATGTGCGTGCCCCACCACAGCTGAAAGCTTTGCGGGCTCTTTGCCCCTCCCACCTCCAAGACCTTCTTGGTCATGGGGTCCTCAACCCTGTCTGTCTCTCTTTTTTTAAGATTTTATTTATTTATTTTTAGAGAGGGGAAAGGAGGGAGAAAAAGAAGGAGAGAAACATCAATGCATAGTTGCCTCTCTTAAGCTCCCCAACTAGGGACCTGGCCTGCAACCCAGGCATGTGCCCTGACTAGGAATGGAACTGGCGACCCTTGGATTTGCAGGCCACACTGACTCCACTGAGCCATGCCAGCCAGGGCCCGTCTCTCTACCAGCTCTCTAAGGGGCACCTCTTTTCCCAAGAGCCATTTGCCTTAGTTCCGATCCCCATCATCTGTGACCACTTGCACCTGCATCTGAAGCAGTGCCTGTGCATTGAGCTCCCAGGGCTCTGCAGAGGCACACAGAGCTCACAGCCTAACAGGGCCTCTGCGACACAGACAGTTCATTCCACAGCAGTGCAGTAGACGCAGAGGTGTGCACACAGCAGCACCCAGAGGCCCCTGGAAAGGGCAGGCACTGAGTTCTCGATCTTATCTACAGAGCCAGGCAAAGGGAGCTTCAAGCCCCTCCCCGCCACACACAGATGGAGGCCCCCTGACTCGTGTGGCATGGAGATCCTGGGGCCTTCCACAGCAGAGTTCTGCCCGCAGCCCTCTTTTGGGGAGGCTGCTAGAAACGTTGTGACTGAGGGTGGGCCTCTAGGACTGTGTGGATAAGGGCGATAAGGGAACAAGGAACACCACCCAAAGAAAACCATGGGACTGTGTTCCTTTGACATAGGAGGCATCGGTTTCACAAGGGCCAAGGGGAAGAGGCAAGGGCAGTGTCAGCAGAGATAGAGTGGCAGATGGAAAGGTTCCAGGCTGTTAAAGGCGCCTCTGCCTCACTCAGCAAACCCGCTCCTCCTCCCTGAGCATCCCGGGCAGGCGCTGCCGCACAGGAGCTCAGATTCACCTTGCCCGCCCAGCCCCAGGGTGCCCACCAGTGCACCAGGGTGCACACTCCTCCAGGTCCTTTGAATCGCTGGTGCCCACTACCTCTGTGACAGTGCGTCCCACACAGGAGGTGGCAGGGTAGAGCTGCGCGTGAGCTGCACACTGCGCAAGGCGGCTGGGCTACGGGCACGAGTAGGGACCGAAAAGCAGCCTGTCCCGCTGGCTCCAGTATGCACCAGGGTGGATGCCTTTCGGTCATTTTTCCACCGAGAGCAGGTTGCGTTCATCCAATGCGTAGAAGAGCTTCGTATGTGCTTCGGTGTGCCCTGGTCTACATTACAGTCTGTAATTATTTGTTAAAAGTTTTCCCAACAGCAAACACGCTCATGGCTCCTTAGTGTCAACAACCTTGTAGAACTCACTTTTGCCTCTATCTCCTGGGTCAGAAACAGGGCCCACGAATGTTTGTGGAGGGAACAAACGAATGCAAGAACGTGGTCACTCGATACCTGGTCAGGACAACCGTTCTCTTGATGTGTCTGTTTCCTCTGAAATCGGGTTATGATTGAACAAGCATGCGTGTTTTCCTTTGGGCCCCTCTCTCGTGGGCTCTGACAGGCTGGAATCAAAGACGCTGTCTCTTCTTTCTCTTGGACTGCATCTGGAACACAGGTCTTCAGTTGCTCCTGTGTTCCTCCTTCCTTTCTTCCATGTGTCATTCCGGAATCTAGTCCAGTCCGAGGTGTGCCAGGAGAGTAGTGTCCTCTCACACCGCCACGCCTTTGACGAAGTAAAAGGCAGTGTTTGGATCAGCATCCTCAGAGTGTCCTCTCTCNTGCACACTCCTCCAGGTCCTTTGAATCGCTGGTGCCCACTACCTCTGTGACAGTGCGTCCCACACAGGAGGTGGCAGGGTAGAGCTGCGCGTGAGCTGCACACTGCGCAAGGCGGCTGGGCTACGGGCACGAGTAGGGACCGAAAAGCAGCCTGTCCCGCTGGCTCCAGTATGCACCAGGGTGGATGCCTTTCGGTCATTTTTCCACCGAGAGCAGGTTGCGTTCATCCAATGCGTAGAAGAGCTTCGTATGTGCTTCGGTGTGCCCTGGTCTACATTACAGTCTGTAATTATTTGTTAAAAGTTTTCCCAACAGCAAACACGCTCATGGCTCCTTAGTGTCAACAACCTTGTAGAACTCACTTTTGCCTCTATCTCCTGGGTCAGAAGCAGGGCCCACGAATGTTTGTGGAGGGAACAAACGAATGCACGAATGTGGCCACTCAACACCTGGTCAGGACAACCGTTCTCTTGATGTGTCTGTTTCCTCTGAAATCGGGTTATGATTGAACAAGCATGCGCGTTTTCCTTTGGGCCCCTCTCTCGTGGGCTCTGACAGGCTGGAATCAAAGACGCTGTCTCTTCTTTCTCGTGGACCGCATCTGGAACACAGGTCTTCAGTTGCTCCTGTGTTCCTCCTTCCTTTCTTCCATGTGTCATTCCAGAATCTAGTCCAGTCCGAGGTGTGCCAGGAGAGTAGTGTCCTCTCACACCGCCACGCCTTTGACAAAGTAAAAAGCAGTGTTTGGATCAGCATCCTCAGAGTGTCCTCTCTCCTGCACGTTTAGTCAGGAAAAGACATTGCGTGGATGGTATTACGGGTTGAACTGCATCCCCCTAATAAAAGAGGTGTTGAAGTCCTAACCCCCCAGCTCAGAATGTGACCTTATTTGGAGACAGGGTCTTTACAGAGGAAATCAAGGTAAAGGGGGCTCATTAGAGTGGACCCCTAATCCAGTATGACTGGTAGCCTCACAAAAAGGGAAAATCTGGACCCAGACATCACCCAGGGAGAAGGTCACGTGACGATGAAGACAGAGAGCTGGGATGGTCAACTAGCCAAGGAACACCGAAGACTGACAGTGAATCCCCAGGTGCCTGGGGAGAGACATGGGACAGATTATCTCTCACAGCTTCAGAAGGAACCAACCCTGCCAACACCTTGACCTTGGGCTTGTAGGCTCCAGAACTATGAGACATACATTTTTGTTGTTCAAACCATTCAGTTTGTGATACTTATTTACAGCCATTCTAGGAAACTAGTATCACTGGATACAAAAGAATGTAGAGAGCAAGCTGGAGAAATCAGCAGTCCATGCTGTTGAACTTGACATGGATGCATTCACCTCACCAAGGTAGTCCTCCAGGATTAATTTTTAAAAAGCATTCACTTTTCTTTAATACTCCAACCGATTGTGGTAAGAGACCAAGTCTGAGCTGCAAGGTTCTGTTTTAATGCACCTCGTCAAGGGCCTGTAGGGACCGTCTGGTCCTCAGGACATGTGCAAACTCTGGTTTGGAGAATGCCCGGTCCTCAAGTGGCTATCTTAATCCCCACTGAGATATTGCTCCACTGGGAAGCGGGTTGGCGTCCACGCAGCGAGGGGGAACCAGCTGAACACCGTGATCGCCATGGTTACTATTGTCTAATGGAAGAACTTTACATTTTTAACCATTAAAAGTTTATGTATTTTTAAAATACTCCCACTCTAGTTGGTGTGGCTCAGTGGACTGAACATTGGTCTATGAACCAAGAGGTCACTGGTTCAATTCCTGGTCAGGGCACATGTCTGGGTTGTGGGCCAGGTCCCCAGTTGGGGGCTTGCAAGAGGCAACCAGTTGAGGTATCTCTCACACACTGATGTTTCTCTCCCTCTCTCCCTCCCTCCCCTCTCTCTGAAAATAAATAAATAAAATCTTTAAAATACTATAAAATAAAAATAAAATATACCCAACAGCCAACTGTAATAAGATACCTTACATCTAGAAGGAGAACAGATTGATTCCATCTCGAGGATTCCAAAACAATCCCCATAAATCACTCATCAGCACTTGTGAGTGATTCAAGACACATAATTGCTCAGATAATCTCGCCGAGTTGGAGTGGGTTTTAAATGCCTCCCACAATCTTTTCCAGTGTGTTCTAACGCTTCCCTTCTGAATTGGAATGCAAACAGCATACCTAAGATCACGATGCAATTTTTTAATCATCTATTCCCAGCTCTTTTCATAAACTTCTTTGCTATTTGAAAACTACACACGGAAGAGAGCCCGAATTTCATTTTAAATAGCAGTCCTCCTGCAAACGTTTTCTGTGGGACGCTTCGGCACAGCACATCTGATTCGAAAATTGTCGTTCCGTCCGCATATTAAGGGTCCTTGGTGAGCTTCTTGAACAAACGCCTATCAATTCCCTTTTCAGGCCGTCTCTCGGGAGGAACTGCTCATGCACCTGCTGGAGTGCGACGTTATCATCTACAACATCACTGAGAACACAGAGCAAGTGGAAGAAGCCATCTGGGCTGTCTCCGGTCAGTGAGGTGACCCTTTCGTCTCTGGGGACGCCACTTTTGTGTAATTTTCTTTACCTAAGAGGCATCCAGTGAGCACACAGCAAATGAGGACCATTTGGAGAAATGACCTGAGAATGACCTAAAGCACAGATTGAAACCCGGCTGGTAGATACGCCTGGGAACAGGGTTCAAAGATAAACAGACCCCTGGCCGGCGTGGCTCAGTTGGCTGGAGCATCGTGCCGTGAAGGAGAAGGTCGCCAGTTTGATGCTCAGTCAGGGCACATGCCTGGGTTGCGGGTTCAGTCCTGGTCGGGGTGCATGTGAGAAGCAACCAATCGATGTTTCTCTCTCACATTGGTGTTTCTCTCCCTCTCTTTCTTCCTCCCTTCCCCTCCCTTCCCCATGTCCTCAGGTGAGGATTTAAAAAAAAGATAAACTGAAACATATTAAAATTTTTAAGAGTGTATTTGAGCAAAAAATCAGTTCAAATTAGGTAGCACCAAACTGGGAGTGGTTAGGACTATGCCATCAATTAGAGTTAGGGAAAGGCTTTTACAGGAAAAAACCAGGAGCAAAGCAAAGAAATGATTTGATTGGCTATAGCTCAAGCAGTTACCTTACTGGGAAGAGTTGGCTCTTTGTTTTTTTTTGTTGTTGTTGTATTTTTTTTATTTAACTTTTGTTCAAGTACAGTTTTCTTTCTTGTATTCCCAGCCCTGCCCCACCCAGTGCCCCCCACCTCCCTCCCATCTCCGCCCCCCACCTTAGTTATTGTCCATGTGTCCTTCATACTTATTCATGTGAGTCCATCCCCTAAGAGTTGGCTCTTTGTGATTGGTTGACCTTATGTTTTGATTTCTCAACCTCGAGCCATTTATGGGCTTAGGTCTGGTTTACTGCAGCAGGCTGCAAAGATGTCAGAACCACCCCAATCTGATGGGCCTCCTTGTTTAATTATTTTAACAAAATATTCTATTTTGCAGAATAGAATATTTTTAATCATTAAAAGAGATGAAATATTCACTTCCAAAATGCAACTTTTATTCATTCCGTGCGAACTGCTTAAGGAGGTGTGGTTGAGTGTATCGGGCAGATACAAAGACAAGTAAGAAAAAGAGTGTACCCCCCGCCCCAGGCATTTGGTGGCTTACAAGGGAGCTCAGGCACACGGGAGGCACTTGAACCAGGGTAGAGAATGGCTTCTTCACAGAGAGTTACCACAGGAGAGATGGGACTTTAAGAGCAGAGGAATTATGTCTGACTATGAGGGTTCCACCAACGTCCGTGACAGCCAGAGTCCTGGAGGGCTGTGGGGAATGCCTGCGGTTTTCAGAGGCTTGGGAAAAGGTGATAAACTCTAAGGACCTCAAGTCTGAGAGGATGAAGTGATGTTTAGCAGTTTGGTGCTTTGAAACCCATGTCCTCATCAAGTCAGGAGCTAAGAAGAAAGTATATCAGCGTCTCTGAGTCGTTATACTAGACAAAGCCAAAAAGCACAGAGCACCTTACTTTTCAGTGCTTTTTACTCTGCCTTACCTTTGTTTTAGGCATTTTCGATCAGGGGTCATCAAACTTTTTCCGTGAAGGCCCAGAGAGTGGGTATTTTTGGCTTTCCAAGCCCACTGATCTGCCATTATGCCCGGAACAGAGCCATAGACAATATGTAAATGAATGGTCTGGTTCCCCCCAAAATGGTTTTAAAAAGCAGGCTGTACTTTTGCCAACCCCTGAATAGTATCAACAGCAAAGCCATGTTTTGATTTAAATTAGAGAAATGGAATAGCGTCTCAGGAATGGCGGTGCCTGTTTGGGGGAATCATGATGGGAAAGTGTGTTCTGAGGGTACGCGGGGCTCCTGGGGGGCCTGGAAGGGCTGATTGCTCGTTTATAACTTCGGGCCTAAATCTCACTCAATAAGCCGCAAGCCAAACACACGAACACAGAACACAGCGTCATCGTCTGCGACAGAGAGTCTATAAGCCTGCTCCGTGCGTTTTGTCCCCTTGCAAACATTTACAGATGATGGGTAATCACACCTTCTGAAATAATTGCACCGTCTAAAATAATCATCAGAGCGAATGCTTTCTGAGTTCTTCCGTTGTGCCAGGCTTTTGGACATTGATTTTTCTGTATAATGTACATTTGCAATTTTCTTAAAATTTTAAATATTGTTTCCGAAATAAAACATGGGCAGGTTTTGAAAATGAAAAGGCATAGCAGGGCTTAGACTAAAAAGCAACAGTTCCCTCCATTTTCCTTCCAGCCCATCTCTACTCCCCAAAGGAACCTCCTTCAACCCACTTGTTCCTTGTAATCCGCGCAAACGCCTGCACTGGGGTCTTTTGATTGTGCATTTCAGACATTAACCACTGACTTCCTGCTATGACAAATGACCTTCGGACTCTCACAGGACCCCACGCCCACCCAGTTCCCCTCAGGGAATGGGACTGATCCTCAGACTTCGATAACTACATTTCCTTTCACGAACTTAAAAACGTAGAGTATGTTTTACAGCTTCCTTCTTTATTCTAATAAAGAGCTTTATATAACTAAGAAAATGTTAAGCCTCTAGTGGGTGGAAAGGTTTTAACTGCATTTTACTCAGAGGCCCTTGGTCTGTAATGGGGGTCTCCTGGGTGGCATGGAGTTGGTGGGACTATGGAGAATCAGGGCGGGGGCGAGGGGCGGGGGGGGGGGGGAAATTTGTCATTTTACCTGAAGCGCATTCTTAGATTTGGGGACTTTGTTCAGTTTTGGTTTTGCAATGGATATGTATTACTTCTTAATTGTGTTTTATTAAATTATTTTGGCATGCTTTAATATAAAAGAATTCCCCTATCTTGCCTTTCAGATACTATCAAAGGAAGGTAAAATAACATAGGAGAAGGGAAGAAAGTGTTAGAAATGAGAGAAAACATTTGCGGATATGGATAAAATGTGCTTGTCCGCAAGTGAGCAAGCAGATCATTTCTGACCCATTAAAATTACAAATAAACAGGATAACCCAGTTAGAGGGCCGCCAACCGTGCCAACATTCACAAAGTAGGCCACTCTGAAACAGCGCAGGGGGGAAGAGCACAATTAAACCGAAGAGGCCGCCCTTGTTAATAGAATAGAGATAGAAGCTAAAATTAGCACTTGAGCTGGGATCCACGCGTGCGCATAGTGCTCTGAGACTTAACGTGCCGTCTCATCTTGCAGCCGGAACGCATGCATTTCTTAGGCACATGTCGTTGTTTGGTTTGTTAAGGAATCAGCTCATGAGACTGAAAATGTACCACAACTAACTGTGTCACTTGGATCCTCTGACAGTTTAATCAGACCTCACTTCGGGATTTTTTTTTTCTGAAATTTTGTATGTCACGAAGGATATTTGAGTGGAATCACATGTCTAAAGCACTGGAGGAGTGGCCGGCCTCCTGGGAAGGGAAAACCCTTCGGAAATCGCTCATCCTCCTGCCCGCGCTGTCCTACATCCGGACCCCCGCCCATTGTTCCTAACTGAGCACGATGCCTCACCAGGCCCCCCACGCCGCCCACAGACCTGGGCGCTCTCCCCTACCCAGCGAGTGGGAAGCGTGGGCACACCCCAGATTACTGCCTTTCACGCCGCCTTAGGCTGCGTTGGGCTGCTGTATGGGAGTTCCTACGAGTGCCTTACCTTCTGCTCTGGGTCGCCCCCTCCCACCCCCTGGCGGCTGGTCCGGCAGCACCGTGGGGAGAGCACAGGCCTGGCCAGCAGGCTGCCTGGACTGCCCTCCCGTGACTCTGGGCACACTGGGCCTCAGTTCCCTCACCTGTAAACCAGAGATCAGAGTAGTGCCAATCTCATAATGGCAAAAGTCCAATAATGCCCCTGAACCGTGCCCGCCCATGTCCGCCGTGGTCAGTACCGGCCCACACACAGGTGAAAGCACCCCGCTGCAGGCCTGAAGTAGGTCGGGAGCTGGCCTTTCAGCTGGGCGCAGAGGAGGGCAGGCGGCTGGAGGGAGAGCGCCAACCACGGCGATGGGGACAGCAGTGCGGTGGCAGAGGGGATGCGGACCTGGGGTTAGGCTGCTCCTGGAAAGAGAAGTAACTCCAAGTCCCACCAACAGTACACGTGGTTTCGAAAACACGTTCTGTTTGGGTCTGATAACCGTTCACTTTTTGGCCCTACAGCACTGAACGAGGAAGTCGGCCACTTTGAGAAGCGGAAGGTGTTTATTTTAGTTTCCACGGTGATGACCTGGGCGCGAACCAAACCCCTGGACCCTGTAAGTAGTGTCTCTAGCTTGTCCCTGGTAATCCGGCAGAGAGAACTTTCTACAGCCAACCCAGCATCTTGCACCCCTGGAGCCCATCTCGAAAGAAGCACCCAGCAGACCTCACCGGCTCTCTAAGCTCACTCACTCCCTTCTAAGGGGCCCCATTGCTTGCTCATCACTTGTACTTTTTATTTTAAATGTGTTGAAAGACCGCTCTTTTAGACTGATTCAGACCTATGTTTTGGTCATGTATTTTCTTGTGCACACATTACAAGGACACTAGAAGCAAAATACAGCAGCTACGGCGTTCCCCCAGAACTTCTTCCTATTCAGAGCCCGGCTTCTCCGAGTCACACCTGCCTCCCGTCTCCACGCAACTTGGCATAGACCCCAGTCTCGTCTCTAACTGTGGGCACTCCCCTTTTCTGTGAAGCACATGGTTATTCCCAAGAAAATGTGGGCTTCGCATCATTCCTCACCAATGTCACACTTACACAGGCTGCTCTGCACCTTCGGGGTGTACCCAAGTCAGGGGTGTCAAACCCATGTCCTCCGGGGGCCACATCAGCCTCACACTGCCTTCGATGGGCCGCACTAATCTGAGGACGGTATAAATGTAACGACTCTTTAACTGTTAAAAAGCAGTTGAAATTACATTCGCCCCTTTGAAGGCAACTGCAAGGCTGATGTGGCCCCTGGTGAAAACAAGTTTGACACCCCTGACCTAAGTGACTTAGAAGGGACAATGATACGGATAGTCATTGCCAAGGTCACTGGGGCACCAGCAAGGACAGCATCCATGCTTCCTCACTGACTGCAACTGTAATAAGCCATTGACTACGAGACACATTTAGTTTCAGAGAGGTTAACCAGGGGACATGCACGTATTAGAATCAGTGGAATACGTTACTTATCCCAAGAAAATATTTGGGCACTTATCACATTCCTTGTGTCAAATGACGTCAGTTTGTTTAATCCTCTCTCCCTTAGTGGACCAGGAAATTCTGAGGCAGGGGCCAGGTTTCACATTCTGTGCTTGTCGGGTTCGCGCACCTGCTTCATTTGGTTGCCATCATCTCCAGGGGTCGGCCCGTCATTTTACGCCTGTGACAGTTCCTCCCCTCAGAGTATCCAGTGAGGTGTCTGCTACCTCACCACCACTGGCCACTGGACTAGGCCTGATTGCTTGTCCTCAGTTATAAACCAACTCACACTGACTTTAGAAAGGTGGGACCTTAATGACTCACATGATTGGGAAGCCCAACAATGGACTTCAGGCACAGCTGCATCCAGGGGCCTCAACAGTGTCCTCAGAGCGTGCCCACTCACTTTCTTTCTCCCAGTGCCCTTTTCTGCTCTGAGTGGGCTTCACTCTCAGGTTAGCTCTCCCCCTCCTCCTGGCCCTAAGGAGCTCCCAGACCTACATCCCCAGAACCTCCGCCCTCTTTTCCACTTTGGCCCTGCTCCCTCCTGGACCTGCACTGTGCTCTGTGTCCAGGTCGTAAGTTGCAAACCCAACTTTGAACAGGTCACTGTGACCTGGGGAATGCAGAGCTCTGATTGGCCAGACCGGGGATCACATACCCACCTCCAGGGGAAGGGGCGGTCAGCCCTCTAAGCTGAATGGGCTGAGCAGGGAGAAGAGGTGCTTCCCTCCCCAAAACACAAGAGGGGGCACCTAGGCTGGCTCTCACATCCCAGCACAGCCACATCCTCTCACTGTGGTTTTAATTTGCATTTCCCTACTGGCTCACAATGATTTAAGTCAGGTTTATTAAGGTGCAAATTATTGTATTTTTCATTTTATCTGATGAAAGCAGTTTTTAAACCGGGGACAGAAACTTGCCCTTGGTAAGCTCCTCTTCACACGGGATTGATTCGAAGGCAAGGGGCAGTGTAGAAAAGGGGGAAAATAACAATTTAGAATAAAAACAAAACTGCCGAGATGGCAAGAACTGTTAAGAAATGGGTTATTCAATGAGTTCATGGAGTCATAGGTCAACTCGGCACCATCACCACAAAATAAAAGACATTTAAATGCTTAATTTTGTTAAAGTTTAAATGATAAAATGTAGTGTGCTAAAACATTTTCCAGGCAATGAAATCACTACAAAATAAGCAGTCATTTTTAGAATGCTTTGTTTGAGCTTCAAGGAACACAGTCAAGCCAGCATCACTGGGCTTAGCTTCCTGTAGCCCTAACACATTGAGTTTTTTCTTCCACAGGATGATTCTGAGATTCCATTTACCGAAGAGGATTATCGCAGGAGGAAGCACCATCCTCATTTTCTGGACCACATAAACGCTGAAAAAATGGTCCTCAAATTTGGAAAAAATGTAAGTCTGCTGCAGTAGAGTGTGCTGGGTAAGGAAAGTTCTTTTTTGAGGCAGCGGGCAACGGGAATGGCCAGAACTGTTCCGCCTGCTTTACGTACATCCTCTTAACTCCTCAAACATCTCCGAGTTGGGTTTTCTCATCCTTAGCACCCACAGATTTCAGCTCCAGGCCCACCCCCAGATGCACTGTCCTTAGATCCTGGCCCAGGTTCCGGTCCAGCCCACAAAGTTGAAACCCTGGTATCAGGTCCCCAGAAGAACTCAAACTCTTACCTACCATGGAGTCTGTAGGTCCAAAGAGGCAAATAACTCAGTTTAAATGGGGGGCAGGGGTGCGGGTTGAGGGACAACAGTCTTCCTTTTTCCAGAATCTATCTTGTTTGTTTCCTATCACTCTGAAAAGTACATGAACTTCATCTTACCAATAAGGAGACAGAGGGCTGCAGAGGTTCAGTGGCCAGCACAAGGTCACACGGGTAGCATTCACTGAGCACCATTCTGAGCACCCTGGGGCCTTGCCTGACCTTCTCCTCACTACACCAGCACCGTAGACGTGCATAGTCAGCCCTGTTTCGCGGATGTGGACGCTGTGGGTAAACGGTGTCAGGTGGTGGGGCTGCGGTTCCAGTCTAGGTCCATCAGCCCATGGGTGTTGCTTGGCTTGGATTCTGACTCCAAACTCCATCGCTCAATAGAGTTGACCTTGACACACCCAGGTCACTGGTCACGAAGACCTACTGAGAGCTGAGAAGCTCATGCAAACAATAACAGTAGCTTATTAGCCTTCTGTTGCAGCAAAATTTATCATATGTATGATGAAATTATGTTATTCCTCTTGTATCTTATCAAAATGGGTGACTGAATGTCCTGGTGATGAGTAAGTAGTAACAGCTAAAACCGAGGGCTTGTAAGTGTTTGCCAGGCACTGTGCTAAATATTTTACTTACGGTACCTCAATTCTGTGAACTGAGTGCTATTACTATCATCCTCATTGAAATGACGTGGAACTTACACAGAGCCCCCAAACCCCTAAAGGTTCCATCCACCACACATCACCTTTTCCCCCACTGCAGCTGAAGGCCTGCAGACGTGGTATGAAATAATAGTTCTAAGGTGACACCTAGTGGTCTCAGGGGAAATTACATTAGGAACTTGGTCCCTAAGTTCAAATTGTCCTTTTATTTTTTTTTTAAGTTTATTTATATATCTTTAGTGAGAGGGTGAGAAGCAGAAGAAGAGAAACATCGATGTACGAGAGATACATACCATCGATGTATCTATGTATCATCAATAGGCGATTGGTTGCCTATTGCCTCTCATGTGACCCCAACTGGAGGCCTGGACCATAACCCAGGCATGTGCCCTGACTGGGAATCGAACTGGTGACCTTTCAGTTCACAGGCCAGTGCTGTCCACTGAGTCACACCAGCCAGGGCTGTTTATGGTTTTGTTTTGTTTTGTTTTTAACTTTTGCAATACAAATACTGTGGATATAAACTATTTGAAGGACACCACATGGGATTAGAATTTATAGCCACTTTCCTATCCTTTAATTTATAACCTTAGCCAAGTTATTGAACTTTGGGGATTAAAGTAAAAAAATAAAGGGGCAAGACTAGATGGTCTAAATCTCTTCCAGTTCTGAATCCTATACTATTATTTTATCAAACACTGGACATAACCCCCAAGTGGGACATCCATGATTTTTTATTTTATTTTTTTATTTTGGGCTTTATTTTGAGCAATACTGAAATACTGGTATTAATACAGGAAGCATTAGATGTGGAAGCATCTAAGTTTACAATTTGTCCTTTGAGGCCCCTCAACCTGAGTAGGGGACTAAGGCCCCTCTGTCCCTCTGGCCTGACTCTTTCTGGCTGGGACGATGGGCAGAGGATTGTAGCTAGAATCAAGTATCCCGGGAAGGGGACCGGAAGACGGCCCAAGTCCGCCAGGTGGATGAACTGTTGAGTTTGCAGTAGGAGCCCATTCTCTAGGAGAGGGAAGCAAGGGGGACAGGGGGACAAGATGCCCAAGGACCACAGCCACAGGGTCCAGTGCCCACCATGCGTGTGGGTGCTGGTGGCATGAGAGACGGTGCACCCTGCCCATATCCGTGAATGCCAGGGGGCTTTGCGTAACAGAAAATCCGTGATTTCTTGATTGCCGATGTAATTCACTTATTGAGAACACATGATCACACACACAAACTAATTGATGTGCTGGTCTGAAATAGAGACACAGTATCATCTTAATATCTTTTTTGTTATAAAAACTTCACGTGTGTCCCATGTTCTAAGCAATAGATTCAAATTTTCATTTTAAAAATCTATTATTTTTATCCCCAGCTTTCTTAATCAGTCTTTTCTGAACAATTAATCAGATAAGTAAGGTTGACCCAGCCAACTCAGTCATCTCAGTGACCCTGCTCCTCATCACAGAGGGAGAACTTTGGAACCGATCATTTAACCCGTGGCTCAAACTCACAGCTGTCTGGATCCTGCTACGCCCCAGGCTCTGCGGCCAAGGCTGACCTCACAGGCACAAACAGAGCCTACGTGGACTGTGCACGCCTGGGGCTGGATGTCCAGGGTTCACAGGCTGGCTCTGTGTCTGCAGCGATCACATATGTATCTCTGTTACAAACACAAGGTGGACTCATTTAGTATTTAGAGGCAAAGAGAAGCCCTAATAATTATATGAGTTGCCTAAATAGCTCAGATTTTTCTAACACCAAACCTGTCTTTAAATGAGTCATGCCAATTATTTGGAATATTTTAAAATAGATTTTAGCCTTGGCTGGTGTGGCTCAATGGATTAAGTGCTGGCCTGTGAACCAAAGGGTCGGCAATTCGGTTCCCAGTCAAGGCACATGCCTGGGTTGCAGGCCAGGTCCCCCGTTGGGGGCGCGTGAGAGGCAGTCCATTGCTGTTTCTCCCACACATCGATGTTTCTCTCCCCCTCTTTCTCCTCCCTTCCCTCTCTCTAAAAATACATAAATAAGATCTTTTTAAAAATCTTTTAAAAATATATATAACAGATAATTATCCCCCTGGCTTTTGATGCCTATATTCTCTAACCAGCCCAAGTTGAATTTATTTATTTATATTTAGAGGGAGAGGAAGGGAGAGAGAAAGAAAAAGAAACATTGATATGAGAGACAATTGGTTGTGTCTCATATGTGCCCCAACGGAGCACCAAACCCACAACCCACACATGTGCTCTGACCAGGAATTGAACCGGTGACCTTTAGCTTTGTGGAAGGATTCCCAACCCACTGAGCCCCACACGGGTCAGGGCAGTCATAGTGATTTTTAATAAGAATGTTTCTACCTGCTTCACTAGAGTCAAAGTTGACATTATTGCACTTTCATCCACGTGTACACTCGAGGTTGGCCTATAGTCTTCCTTTGTCACTCTGTCCTTCCCTGGTTTTACAATCGTGGTTCTACTGTCATACACTGGATTGGGAACAAAATTTGTAACATGAGTCCGGGTGACTTTTAGAGGCCGTGTATTCAAGCTGGGGACCATGAAACCAGGAAGGGCTTAGGATTTGGGGAGCAACGGGAGAGCCTAAGCGTGGCTGCCTTGGTCCTCTGGAAGTTGTGCGGGAAGGAAAAGGGCCCAGCAGGGCTGCCTTAGTGCCCCGGGAAGTCCAAGAAAAGAGGGCCTTGAAGACAGGTCAGGGTTAGCGGCGGGGCGGGGCGGGCTGCTGCTGCCTGTTGTTCCCGGGTTGCAAACCTCGTGGGGTCCCAAAGAGTTTAGGACACATGTGCCTGAGGGGGAAACAGAGAGAGGAGGGAGAGGTACGAGTGCATTCCCGGGTGGGGGAGAACACAGCGGGACCTTTGGTGGGAGGGGTTTAATGGCTGGTAGTTTAGGGGGGTCTTATGCTGATGCGCCAGAGTCAGAGACTTATTACCTGAACTTCATCCGTCCTTGGGTGGGGTTGGCACAAACAGCACTAGTTGGGTTTTTGTTATCTACTCCCCCCTCCCCGTCCCCAGTAGGGTGGTTTCAGCCATTTACCCTCAGGTGAGGGAGGAGAAATGCAAACCCTCTACACTTAAGTGTCTTGGTTTAGGGAAGATGTCTCAAGTTTCCCTGTGCCACTTGCCAAGGAATGTCCCTAGCTTCCTACCTTCCTGCTTTAAAACCACGAAAGTATGACTCTCCCATGCTGATGAAGTCTCTTCTAGTTCTCACACGGTCTCACACAGTTAACACTAACACCACCAGTCTGTCATTCAGTTTCAAACTCTTCTCCCAGCACAGCCTGACTCAGGCCCAGAGGGACACGGGGGAAGGGGGCCTTGCACACGCTCAGCTAGTTCCCCACCCCTCCTCCTCAGTCTGCCCCTTCCTCTTGCTCTTCCCATTCCTTGCTCTATTCCCTGCCTGTTTTTTATTCTCATCATTAGCATGTCTGTTTGTTTTCCATTTCTCAAGTAGTTTTATCCTTTTACACACTTATTTTATGATCTCTGATCATTTATTTTCTGAAGGCAAGGCAAGTCTGATTTCACTCCTGGCAGACTACTCTCATAAAAATTGTAATTTTGAAACTGGAAAAGCCAGTGTTCGTGCCGCCTGTCACCTACCAGATCCAATAAGCAGAGACAGGGATTGAATCTCTATGGGCGCTTTATTCAGATGGGCCGCGATCTGAGAAGGCGGTGGGTTTCTACCCTAACAGACCATCTTAAATTCCATTTTAAGCCGGCCCTTTTTATAAGAAGAAAAGTGTAGGTGAGGGGACTGGAGTTTGGGGGGAGAGTTAATCAGATGGAGAGCTGCAGCGTTCTTGCCTCTGTGCCCTGGGCGGTGGGCCTCTCACTCTGGGGCACGGCGACTCCCGTATCAACTTGAAAGGCTTGCAGTCCTCTTGGGGCACAGGGGGAACTGCCTGTGGTCTCCTGCAGTCCAGGTGGCCCTACCTTCANGCGGGGGGGGGCGGGCTGCTGCTGCCTGTTGTTCCCGGGTTGCAAACCTCGTGGGGTCCCAAAGAGTTTAGAACACATGTGCCTGAGGGGGAAACAGAGAGAGGAGGGAGAGGTACGAGTGCGTTCCCGGGTGGGGGAGAACACAGCGGGACCTTTGGTGGGAGGGGTTTAATGGCTGGTAGTTTAGGGGGGTCTTATGCTGATGCGCCAGAGTCAGAGACTTATTACCTGAACTTCATCCGTCCTTGGGTGGGGTTGGCACAAACAGCACTAGTTGGGTTTTTGTTATCTACTCCCCCCTCCCCGTCCCCAGTAGGGTGGTTTCAGCCATTTACCCTCAGGTGAGGGAGGAGAAATGCAAACCCTTTACACTTAAGTGTCTTGGTTTAGGGAAGATGGGCTTGTTTAACTATGTGTCTCAGCTTCCCTGTGCCACTTGCCAAGGAATGTCGCTAGCTTCCTACCATCCTGCTTTAAAACCACGAAAGTATGACTCTCCGGTGCTGATGAAGTCTCTTCTAGTTCTCACACGGTCTCACACGGTTAACACTAACACCACCAGTCTGTCATTCAGTTTCAAACTCTTCTCCCAGCACAGCCTGACTCAGGCCCAGAGGGACACGGGGGAAGGGGGCCTTGCACACGCTCAGCTAGTTCCCCACCCCTCCTCCTCAGTCTGCCCCTTCCTCTTGCTCTTCCCATTCCTTGCTCTATTCCCTGCCTGTTTTTTATTCTCATCATTAGCATGTCTGTTTGTTTTCCATTTCTCAAGTAGTTTTATCCTTTTACACACTTATTTTATGATCTCTGCTCATTTATTTTCTGAAGGCAAGGCAAGTCTGATTTCACTCCTGGCAGACTACTCTCATAAAAATTGTAATTTTGAAACTGGAAAAGCCAGTGTTCGTGCCGCCTGTCACCTACCAGATCCAATAAGCAGAGACAGGGATTGAATCTCTATGGGCGCTTTATTCAGATGGGCCGCGATCTGAGAAGGCGGTGGGTTTCTACCCTAACAGACCATCTTAAATTCCATTTTAAGCCGGCCCTTTTTATAAGAAGAAAAGTGTAGGTGAGGGGACTGGAGTTTGGGGGGAGAGTTAATCAGATGGAGAGCTGCAGCGTTCTTTCCTCTGTGCCCTGGGCGGTGGGCCTCTCACTCTGGGGCACGGTGACTCCCGTATCAACTTGAAAGGCTTGCAGTCCTCTTGGGGCACAGGGGGAACTGCCTGTGGTCTCCTGGAGTCCAGGTGGCCCTACCTTCAGTTCCTGGAACAATAGCTTTTTTCATACATTGATTACTAAGCTCATTAGCTATTGCCTGAAACTAAAATGTTTCCAACATGGGAGTCCCCCGTCAACATGACTGCCCTTCATGACCTGCTTTTATTAAAAAGTTTTCATTTCAGCCCGTCCTTTGTGGTTACTTTAAGTCTCTGAGTTTGTAAGGCCATCATACAGGCCTCTCCTGAGCTTGTCAGGTTTAGTATGTGGCCCCTTTTCATCCACAACCAAGAGATTGTGGGTTCGACCCCCACTCAGGGCGCACGCCTAAGTTGTGGGTTTGATTCCCGTTGGGGCACATACAGGAGGCAACTGCTCAAAGTTTCTCTCTCACATTGGTCTCTCTCTGTCTCTCTCTCAAATCACTAACCAAATTCTTGAGTGAGGATTTTAGTTCATTCACACTTACAAATTACGGAACCAGCAGCCCCCCAGGCTGCTATACTGTCGGCTCTCAGCACACGTGTGCTCCCGTCTCTCATTTTGGTCCCAAGGGATATCTCTTATATTCTTGAGATGCTGCCATCCTTAGAAGGTACCAGTGGCATTTTATTTGGCATTTCCAGGTGTTTACAGGGGTATAACAAGGGGAAATACTCCATCTCTCTGACTCCATCCACTCAAGCCTGTGTTGTCCCCTCAGCCCTCAGGCCAGTACCATCCATCGGCTTAGTCCTGAATACAGACACGCTAAGCATTTCAGGAATTCTGCTGGCTTGCGTAGATACGGGAAGCGGGCGTTGCTTAGTTGCTTATCCAAGATTTGCAGGAACCAGACTCACATCAGCTAGTACAACCTTCCTCGACCTCTGATGGCACCCGGATGTCTTCAGTGGTCAGTCACGTCGTGCCCCTTCCGTTTCCGTTTCCCTGTCCTTGGACAGAAGAGGAGCCTGAACTCTGTACTTTTCAGAGATGCACGCAAGGTACCCTTAGGGGTCCCATCTCCTCAGGGGGCACTTCCTCAACCAGTAAGCCTTTCCTTACTCCTCACTCACATTTGTCATGGCCTCCTGAAGTGCCAGGCCAACAACGCTGGACAGGTAACATAAGTGTCCATGTGAGACTGTCCAAATAGGTAGAGAATCGTCGAGTTGGTTTGAGTCAAACTGACAACAGTTGCAGAGAGACAAGATTTTTCTTCCCTTTTTTTTTTTTATAAAGGAAAGGAATCTTTATTTAAAAACCAGGAAGCAGAGATCTTAAGTGCTTCCAAGAACGACAGTTTGCAGTTTCTTTCAGGCTTTGAAATTAAGGAGGGAATGTAAGGCAGATTACATGAAGGTGGGGGAAAGCAAACAAAGCAAAGGGAATGATTCATAACACAGTTATCAAGATTATATACTTTCTGGAGGATGGTTAGGCTTATTTCAGAGGTGAGTTAACTTAGATGTTCACCAGAAACAATGGACCGGGCTGCCTGGAGGGAAAGATAAGCCTTTGACTAAGGGTGTTTTATTCCTAGGGTGTGGCTACCTGCCAGTGACCTGTTCACTTAGGAATTCACGATCAGATCACCCGAGAGGTGGCTTTCTGTAGAACCCCTTTTTTGTCCCCCTAGGAAAAGTTTGAGATTTTTTTTTAACCTACCCCATTACCTGAAGCAGGAGAGGGCAGCTCTTTGTTTCCCTGATAGAGGTTCTAGACCCAATTCCAAATTGGGAGGGGGAGAGGTGGGTTTCTCCACACTACCGAGCAATTAGCAGGCACCAGCTGGGCATCTTGCCATTCAACTCAATTCTGTCACTATTATCTACCCGGAGCTAGAATCCCATCCCACGGATGATGGGCTCAGTCCCACGAGACTGCTCCCCGACCTCCAGACACCAGAGACAAGCCCAGGCGACAAACCTGGGCTTCCAGCCACCCCAGTAGATGAGAGGTCCCAATGACCACCCTCTCCCCCACTGAGGTTTGATTGATCTCCCAGAGGCGCTCTCAGAACCCAGAGAAACACTCAGGTAGTAGATGGTTGGTTTTCTTATAAAAGGCTATAATTCAGGAACAGCCAGAGGGAAGGGATGTACTGGGCAAGGTGTGGGGAGAGGGTGAAGAGTGCCCCCTCTGAGCGCCGCTCTCCCAATCTCCACGGGTTCACCAGCCTCAAGTCCGAAGGCTTTTCAAACCCTCGTGCAAAATTTCTGTTGCCACGTTAGCCAGTGCATTCAGGAACCTCCAGGGAACTGGGGCCGCCCTCACCTTGCCCTTGCCTGGTGCATCTGCCCTAGGATGCGAGGGCTGTGGAGCCTCTGCAGTGATGCCGTCCCTCCCCAGAAACCTCGCTCAGCCCTCCCAGTTCCCTGCGGCAGGGGGTTCCTGCCTCAATTCCCCCGCCTAAACAGTGGACTGCGTTCTCGTTTATCATCTTTCCCTTACCTCCTCGCCTCACAAAACCCAATCGCAGTGGTGGTGGGGGTGTCGATCTCTCTGCTTCTGCCACCAACTCTGGTGGTTTAATTGGAGGTTGAATGAGCAAGAAGAGCGTCCAGTCACACTCATGTGTGCTCACAAACGACTCTCTCTCAGGCAAGGTTAAGTTTCCCATTGAACTAACCAGGGAGAAGAAGATCTCATCTGAAGTGGGGCGGCCTGTGGTGGGCTGGGAGTCAAATATTTCATGGAACCTAACCAGACCTCCAGAGGTCCTTGCCCCGTTTATACTGGGGCCTCGAATCAGCGACCCAGAAAGAACTGCTCCAACAATTACGCGAGTGTCCCCACTTTTTTAAACTAAGGATCGCAAAACCTGCATGGTGATTGGATCATTAGGAGGGAGGGCATTCGAATCAGAAGATTCAGAGCCCGGGTATCCCTAAGCATCGTCTCTGCCTGAAGCTTTTCAAGCTGCAAAAAGCCCATTTCCCCACAGTGAGGCTGCTAGTACCGTGATGACTTTTAAACATGGTTAAATATGGAGGCAGATTCTCCCAGGGCCCAGATTACATCTCCAGGATGAAATAAACATTCCACAGCAATTGCAGTCCTTGCACTAAGGTTCATGGCCAAGTTGCGTGGTTTCATGTGTGTCCACCTCCCCTGCCAGGTAATTAAAGATCACTGTGGAAGGACTAATTTGTACATCTCCCTTTTCCCTAAGTGCCCAACACTTGGAGGTGTTAAGTCTTCACAAATAATAAACTCTGGCTTTCATTTAATTAAGAGTGATCATTAAATTCTAATAGTGGTCGGAGGCATTCCTGAGTAGCGTGGAGTGTTGTCTAGAAAGGATTCCATTTGTATCTTAAACAACAGCTCGGTAGCTGAAAGAGATCATTAGACTCCCTAAGATGCTCATTTTTTAACCACTAAAATGACCTGGGGCGATATGATTAGTAATATTACACTTAGCTTTTTCCTTGTATTCTACCGAACAGGTGAAAAAATTCGCGACTTTCGTAGTTGCTGCTGGACTTCAGTACGGAGGGGAAGGAGGCATCTTACACTTTTTTTTAAAGGTATGACTTCTCGGTGACCATGAGGGTTTTTTCCTGTTGTTTTCCAGTAAGGCTGTGCAATCTGAAGATGTTTTTGATGGCTTCTGCTGGCAGCTAAGCCCACACAGGAGCAGAGAGTTCAGGGCGGCGACCATAACCGCCTGTGTTCTCCCCCATCGTTATCGTCTTCCGTCGCCCCTCTCAGGAGACCCATCTTCCGACAAAGATGGGTCTCCTCTCATTCAAAGACATCACGCCTGCGTAAGCACTTTCTTCCTAGGCAGGTAACACGCAGAGGACTAAAGACAGCTGATGAGGGCACAGATGGATTGAAAAGTGTTTCTGCTCTGGGGTTACACTCTATCTATCTTAACAGGATTGGATACATATCCCCAGAACTGATTTACCGAACAGCTCTTTGGTGCTCCATCTGCATCAGACAGGCAGACCCCTTGGGTGCCTCTGACCGTAGCTCTGTACAGGACCCGTAACAATCCCACACATGTAACGGAGAACATACGCTTCTGCTTCTCTCTCTTTTAGTTAGCCTGGCTGGGCGAGGTTCCTGCACTACCAGTGTTCGGGGATGGATCAAACATAATTCCAACAATTCATGTCCTTGATCTCGCAGGGTAAGTTTTCTCCCAGAGGTACCACTTCCCTCAAACTCACGGACGGATGTGTGTGTTCGGAAGTGAACACATACTGAGCACTCACCAAGTGCTAAGACCCTTGCGTGCGTCATCGTATTTATTCTTCACAACAAACCAACACAGACGGTACAGCGATTCTCTCCATTTTACATCTGGTGAAATAGCACCCGCCATCTAAAAGGTCCACACTTCCGAGGCCACGTTTGGGTTCATCTTTTAAAAGCTTTATCAGCAGAATAGAACGTCTTCCAATTCTAGGAAAGAAGGAACTTGTTACGTGCACTCCGGGGACCTGGTGTTCTTATTCTTTTGTCCCGGGTGACATTGGTATGTCCAGCCCAGCAATTTAAATTCCAGAAATCAGACAGCAAACTCTAAAGCTGAAGTGGGTTTCCTGGGCAACTGTCGGTAACACTAATACACGTTTTCCCTGCTCACCGAGCATCCCAGCTCTGTGCTCCAGACAGGCCCAGGGAGCCCCTCCCCGTCTGCACACCCTGACTTAAACTCGAGTCAGACGGTGGTTCACTTCATTTGTGGTTCATCGTTTCTACACTTCCGGTTCCAGGGGGCCTTATCTTACCACCCCTCTGCTCATCCTCCCTCCAAACCCCTGCCGATTTTCAGCTCTTCCCTGAGATTCCAGCTCCTGCATTCCACTCCTCTTTTCTTCCACTGGGCGCAAGTAAACTGGTCACAATCCCAGGCAGCCGTGCAGACATACTGGGGAGAAAGTGAAGCTTACACTTTCCGACCCTGCCTTCCCTGCATGGGTCTCTTCCAAGGCCCCCAACTTAAATTTTATTATTTCTTCTTGAGGAAGGACCCCCCGAATTGGACAAGCTCCAGGCTCCATCCAAAACCCGGACCTGCTTCGGCCAGCATTTACACTTGACGTGGCCGGGCTGAAAGGTCCCTTCCCTCCGGCTCTTTTGCATCCTTACATTATCAGCTTTCTAAGACGTGAAGGAATCTTTTCCATTATTAAGACAAAATACTTAGCATTCGTCCTTAACATCTTACTTCCGAACAGCTAAATTAGCCAGTTAAATTATTGCCATTACAGAAGGACTCAGTAGCATTTCTCCTACAGATTCCTTCTAAGATTGTCAAATATTTAACAAGAAAGAAACTAAAGAATGACATGTTGAGAAATTAATATAAAAATGTGAAACGGACATTTAGATGTATGCCTCTGGTTTATTTTTACGTTACTGAAAAAAGTTTGCGTGGAAATAGACTTGACAGTCCTGTGTTAGATTCGAGTCCCTGGGGCTTTCTGTCTGGGATTCGTTCATTTTGGCCCAAGTCCCTGCCCTGCCTCCCGCCAGCTGTGTGCACCTGGGCCCGCTACTCACCCACTCTGTGTCCGAGTTTCTCATTTGTGAGATGAGGATGGTAATGACAGTGCCTACCTGGTGCCCCGGACACCGTCTGTTGGCGGTCAACACTAACCCCAGGGAGCAGATCTCAGGCCCCGTCCCTGGAGCTGCGGGACGCCCTTGGGAGAGCAACCCTTCTCCAGGTGGGCGGCTGCCCCGTGAAACCCCGCCCACAAGCGTGATGTGACATCAACCAGCTGCGGAGCAGACAGACTCCTTGGTAAACTGCAGACCCGAGGGCCCAGGTACCCTGTGATGTGCCGATCCCGCTTCGAATCCTGTGGCCCTTCAGCCAGAGAAATGTCACTGAACTCGTCACCAGCGTCCCCACCTGTAGTGCAGCCCATCAGCCCAACCGTGATCTCGTTGGAAGTGAAATGACATAATTTCCTTACACACGGAACACTGTGGTGCCCAGTGCACGTGTGGGGTGGGGTGGGGTGGGGTGGGGGTGGGCCAGCGACTTCTGGTTTACCGCCTCACTTTTGCTTTTCCGTGACATTCCCCGTTGGTCCGCAGAGTGATACAAAACGTAATAGACCACGTGCCGAAGGCTCATTACCTGGTTGCTGTGGACGAGTCTGCCCAGACCCTGGAGGACTTAGTCAAGGTACAGCCATTGTACCCCCCATACTTGACAGCGTTTCCTAAATCGTTTTACCCCTGAAGTGTAGTTACAGAACCCGGCGTGCTAACAAGACTGGGGGCTGGGACTCTGAACGTACTGGGCTGGCCCAAAAGTCCCCGTGGTTTTTTCTGTAGAATGAAAGACACGTCATTCCTTTTCACCAATAATTTTATTGATTTGTACATTTTGAGTATGTCAGCTGTCTCCTGCTACTGGTTTCTGGTGGGCAGAGGCCAGGGGTAAACATCTTCCAACACATAAGACAGACCCACAGCAAAGAACTGTTTGGCCAAAATGTCAGTAGCAGCAAGAAACTTCGCAAACCACTTCTGACTGGCTCGATCAGTCACAGCACCTTCTCCATTCACTGCACAGATCATGTTTGGCTTTACAGTTGTGTTTTTACCTTTCTTAAAATAATAAAGCACAATATGCCAAAAATAATAAAGCGTAATATGCCATATCTTCTTCCATCTTCAGTTTTAAATGGTTGTACAAAAATCCACTGGTTTTGGTCATTTTTTTAAAACACACACTGATATGACAGCTGTCACAAAGCAATCTGAAAAAACGGCTTCAAATGAAATTAAAGACAACTAAGCACTACTAGAGCCATCCTACAGAAACAACGTAATGGACTTTTTGACCAACCCAGCAGAATGTCTGTAAAACCAAACTCCCCGTCTGGATCTGCAGTAAAGTGTTGGCCATTTACAGCCCAGATGGCCTTTCTCCAGTCGTGGCAGGAAGGGCAGCAGGAAAGGCCGCTGGGGGGCTGGACACCCACAAGTCACTCCCCAGAACACTGAAATGTGCCCGTGGACACTGGCCTCAATGTGTTGATGGTCAAGTTCTCCAGACCAGCTGGCAACTCCCAGGAACGCTGGTCCAGGCCACTCTGGCCAAAGCCACCTGTCGCCTCAGAGCCCAGCTAGCCTTTTTCTGCCCTTCCCCTCATTGTGAAGATTCCGCCTAGATATCTTCCTCTGCACACCCGCCTCAGCCCCCCAGCTGCCTCCTCCCCACCTCCCGCACAGGCCCCATGTTTCTTCATACTCCCAGCATCCCCTTTTGCAAGCTGCAAATGTTACACGTCTGTGTGCAGACATTTGCCTCCCTTTCCAGACGGGAGCTTCTTGAGCGCAGGAACTGGGCCTTCCTCATTCTCATCTCCAGTCCCTGGCATGCAGTGTTGGTTGCTAAATAAGTGAATGAATACCGTTGTGCATCCCCTTCTGTTGTGCAAATGTTTTTGTGTTCTGTTATGCTTGCATTTGTTTGAGAACGTTTATGTTAAAACTTTACAGGTAAGCCAAATAATATTTCTATTTTTCTCGAACAGTGCATCAGTAAGAATATTGGCCCTGGGAAAATCCAGAAAGTACCCCAAGAAAATGTTTTCCTAACCAAGGAATTAACGGTTAGTATATAAGGGATTCTTTTTGTCTACCCTTTTCCTGAATGGGGTGGTTCTTGAGGGGTTTGGAGTCAGAATGCCTGGCTTCCATGCTCCTGCCCAACTAGCCATCTGCCCTAAAGTAACTTTCTCTTCTCTTCTGCTAGCCTGTTTTCCTTTCTGAAAAACTCTCAGAGGTCATGGTCAGAAGATGTATGTGAAAGCTCTCTGGCCCTGGCTGGGGTGGCTCAGTGGATTGAGTGCCAGCCTGCAAACTGGCAGGTCGCTGGTTCAATTCCCAGTCAGGGCACATGCTTGGGTTGTGTACCTGGTTCCCAGTAGGGGGCATGCGAGAGGCAACCTATGGTTGTTTCTCTTGCACATCTGTGTTTCTCTCCCTCTATTTCTCCCTCCCTTCCCCTCTCTCTAAAAATAAATAAATGAAATCTTTTTTTTAAAAAAAGCAGACACAGTAGATGGTGGGCACACAGTGCAATATACAGATCTGGTATCATAGAAATATACAACTGAGACCTTTCAACCAATGTCACCCCAATCCATTTAATAATTTTTTTTAAAATTGATTCAGCTATCAAGGAAAAGGCAGGATGATGGAAGCTGTAGGAGTGAGGTAATTGATGAGATTTGGGAGAGTTTTTTAGCCTGATTTTTCAATAATATCTGTAAGGTCAAGGAAGAACATTCTATACCTGTACTTTTTAAAATTAAGTGGTTTCTTTAAAAGGCAGTTGGGTATGGATGTTATAAATCAGTTGAATAGCAGCATATCAGTCTAATGTGGGGCTGTTCAGGGCATAGGAATAAAGTTACTGAAATCCAAAAAAATGATAGATACAATTAAACATTTTAAGATGAAACCTCATACTCGGGCTTCTAGTATCTTCCTACTCAGAGTGGCTGTGCAGGAGCCCAGTGCCACCCGTCCCCAAGAGCAGGTTGGAGGGTCGCAGTGGGCTCTCTGTCGGCAAACATTTAGGGACCACCGGGATTAGTGAATGGCTATTTTTCTTTAATCATAATAGACTTTGGTCTGTTATCATCATCAAAATACAAATAAAGAGACAACTCTCTGACTTGACTTTATCTCTTAGCAAGAGAACATTGACCACTTACTGGTCAACCTGAGGATGGAAGCCTCCTGCGTGAAGGAGAATTTCAACATGCGCTGGGTCGCCCAAGCAGGCTTTGTGGAAAATATCAACACTGTCCTCAGAGAGTACAAGCAAAGCAGAAAATTACTGGTAACTATAGCCATTTTCTATTTCAACTATGGGTATAATTCTCTCAATGAAAGTATTTCCTTTCTTAAATGCCCAAATTTCTAAATTCGAGTTCTTTTTCAAAGGTGACCCATTGGTCCAGGTCTAACAGCCCACTTGTGTGTTATGTTAATACTGTCAACCAAATATGAAAATTATAAAGTTAACAGAAGCAATGACTGCTATGTTTGATACACATTGAACGTGACAGTGAGCTCAAGGCTGACCGTCACAGAGCTGTCCACACATGGAAACAAACCAGGCACCCTACTGGCCTGCCTGTCTCAGCCCTGGATACACGCAGGGGAGAAGGGAGGGAGGAGGTGGGAGAAATCCCATTATTACTTTGATCCTGTTGGCCAGGAGATTTGCTGGTCGCTTGAATCATCACAGCTTGTCAAGGGCGATATTCTGATCTCCATCTCATCGATGTGAAAACCAAGGCTCAGGGAGATGGAGCGCATTTCTCAAGGCCACATGGCTAGTTGGGGATTCGGACCAGCTAGGACACCCACTTAGCTAGAACGGCCTCACTGCAGAGCATGCACACCCGCCTCTGGAGACTCAGGAAGGCTCTCCTCCAAACTGACAAGCACTCTGTCCCACTGCAGGTTGTTCAGAGCCCACTAGGTGACCACTCTCCTCTCTCAGCCCATTAAGGTTTGCATTCTCGGTCCCCCTGCGGTGGGGAAATCCAGTATCTCGGAAGTGCTGACCAAGTACTACAGACTACATCACGTCAAACTGAAGGACGTCATTTCTGAGGCCATAGCAAAACTGGTATCACTGTTAACTGCTTTACTGGGGATTCTTATACTTTAAAAATGTTTTTTCGCATGATGTCCTACAAAGAGATGTGTTACTATAACTGGATTTTACCGTTGGCCCCCCTTCCAAGAAGACTAAATCCCACACGGCTTCTCTCTCCGAGATGGAAGCATCTTTCACGGGCGGCCCGTGAAACTTAGTGCATCTCCAGGCTGTTGCTCAAAATATATCTGTATTCTCCCCGTTGTTGGAACATTTTCATTTTTGTAATTATTTTATTTTATTGTTGTTCTATTACACTTGTCCCAATTTCCCCCGTCCCCCTTTGCTGTCCACTGCCCTGCCCCCACCCCCAGCCCCCGACTAGAACCTTTTGAGGTTTTTTTATTCTACATGTCCATGTCTCGGGGTATCATCAGAAAGGCATTATTTCCTCAGAGCAGTTTAGGTACCCAGCACAACTGAGAGGAAGGTTCCGAGGTTTCCCGCAAGCCCTCTGCCCCCCCTCAGCAAGTGATTGGTGGGTAGCAAGTCAGCTCGGGCCTCTTCCAACTGGACGATCTCTGTGATGTGCAGGAGGCCGCAGTGGCGCCGAAGTACGGAGGGGAAGGAGATGAGGAAGGTGAGGAAGAGGAAGAGGAAAACAACGTGGAAGATGCACAGGAGCTCTTGGATGGGGTCAAGGAGAGCATGGAGCAAAATGCAGGTGACATGCGCACCCGGGCACGCTGGCCTTGCTGATGACCTTCTTTGGCTGGTTTTTGTTCTTCCCCCCAGGTCAATGGCACAACATTGTTATTGTGTGATTTACTTTATTTTCCTAATTTGGTCTGTGAGTATTGCAGTATTGCAGACCCGTGTGCAGTGGCGTCCTCCCGCGGCCTCTCATCCAGCACCTCTGGTTTCTCTTCTCTCTTGACTTCTCCCTTCTTGCCGGTAGCCGATTCTGATCCTCCAGGGTTGGACGGGGGCAAGAGGGAGTTAGGGAAGGACAGAGGCGTGAACTGGCCCTGGGTGCTAGCTGCCCTTTCCTGGTGCTGTGCTTCTCTGGGCCACTGGGGGCGCCCCCTGCCCTACTCCGAAGGCACTGCTCTGGAGGGCGCCCCCACCTCTGGTCTTCCGGGCCTCTGCCCTCAGCTCCTCCGGGCTGTCCTCTTCCGAGCTACTCAACTTCTGGGACTCTTGGTCTTCAAGCCCTCTGAAGTCCAGGCTACCCGTCTGCCTCCTCCCCTCCTCCCCCCAGGCCTCACCAATCTGGTTTTCAGCTATAGAGAAAGCGGTTTTGTTAGCATACACTGAGTGTCCACTTAAACCAGCTGAAGTGGGAATGAGAGTCCCAGAGAGATTTCTCGGAGGGAAAGGAGGGTGTGCAGAGAACACGCATCAATGCGTGGAGCTGCACAGTGCCTCTGCCCACCCCGGGGGACGTTGGGAGTCACCATGCTGGTGTAGAGTCCGACAGAGTCCCGGCTCCCAGCATTTGGGGGCGAAGAAACCAGCCCAGGATCAGATGTTCCACGGTGGGGACACCAGTGGAAGGAAGTCCGGCCAGGCCACATGGAAGGGGGAGGAGCCTCTGAGATCTGGCTTCCTGATGTCATCAGTTTGGCCCAAATAAACTCATATAAAATTTTTCTAGAAAAATAAAAAATGAAGGGTGGGAGATTGGGGCTGTAGGAATCCACAGGAGTGCGGGACCTCCTGACTTACCCTTTAAGCCCGAGGTGTCGGGGACAGAAAGAAGGTGCTGGAGGCAGAGAACAGTACCGCCCCTGAAGAGAGGCTAGAGCCTCCGATATCCCAGCTCACTGGAGGAGACAAGCACGGGAAAACACTTACTGACAGAGACCGATGTAGCAGGTTTTCGCGAGGACCCGACAGTCTTGTCCAAGGACTTGACATAACAGCATCGTGTGACGTGCCACCTGGGCAGGCTCTTTTCAAGCCTGGGGAGGTGACTGCGTAGAAGGATCACAGGTGAGACTGTGCCAAGTTGAGGACAGCCAGTGCATGGCCCAGGCTCAGGAAGGGCCTGTGCTTGGCCGGAGAAGACTCTGTTCTTCCCAGATGCGAGAGGCCACACTGGGCCAGCAGCCTCCGTCTGGAGAGGCCTGGGGCAGAGCGGAGGACGGACGTGGTCTCTGGGGGAACGGAAAGTCTCGGAACGGCAAGCGCCCCTCCCTTCCTGCTCTGTCCTCCCACCCACCCACTTCCGACAAGACTGGAAGGGTTCCTCAGTCCCCTCGAGTCTGCCCCAAAACCCTTCCCGGTCATGTTCACCAGAAACTAGGATGAGGACCTTGATTATGTTTCAACAAACAAGACCTTGGAACCCACCCGCCGAGCTCACGTAGAAGCTTCCCGGCCTGAGGACACAGAGGTGGGCTCACTGGGGCCTAACATGACCCCGTTTGTGATTATATGAGTCTCACCAGCCTGGGCTGGTGGGCCTGGTCTCCTGTTGGGGCACGTGCAAGAGGCAACGGATCGATGTTTCTCCCCCACTTTTTGTCCCTCCCCTCCCCTTTCTGCAAAGATAAATACATAAAATCTTTTTTTTCCCAAAGCATGGGGGACACCAAGTATTTATTTATTTATGTTTAGAGAACAGGGAAGGGAGGGAGAAAGAGAGGGAGAGAAACACTGATCAGTTGCCTCTTGCGCACCCCCAACGGGGGGCCCGGCCTGCAACCCAGGCCTGTGCCCCGACTGGGAACGGAACCGGCAGCCTTTCAGTTCACAGGCCGTCACTCGGTCTACTCAGCCACGCCAGCCAGGGCCACAGAATTATTTTTAAATTAGAGTTTTTTAAATCACAAGAAAAATATGCTTATTAAGAGAAACTATATTTTTAGTAATTTTTAAAAATCTACTAAAGATGAACTCATAAATCAGAATTACCATTTTTTTGAGACAGTAGTCCACCAGGAGTGAAATCAGACTTGCCTTGCCTTCAGAAAATAAATGAGCAGAGATCATAAAATAAGTGTGTAAAAGGACAAAACTACTTGAGAAATGGAAAACAAACAGACATGCTAATGATGAGAATAAAAAACAGGCAGGGAATAGAGCAAGGAATGGGAAGAGCAAGAGGAAGGGGCAGACTGAGGAGGAGGGGTGGGGAACTAGCTGAGCGTGTGCAAGGCCCCCTTCCCCCGCGTCCCTCTGGGCCTGAGTCAGGCTGTGCTGGGAGAAGAGTTTGAAACTGAATGACAGACTGGTGGTGTTAGTGTTAACCGTGTGAGACCGTGTGAGAACTAGAAGAGACTTCATCAGCACGGGAGAGTCATACTTTCGTGGTTTTAAAGCAGGAAGGTAGGAAGCTAGGGACATTCCTTGGCAAGTGGCACAGGGAAACTTGAGACATCTTCCCTAAACCAAGACACTTAAGCGTAGAGGGTTTGGCCCCAGCTGGTGTGGCTCAGTGGACTGAGCACCCATCTGTGAACTGAAAGGTCACCAGTTTGATTCCCCATCAGGGCACATGCCTGGGTTGCAGGCCAGGTCCCAGTAGGGGGCACTTGAGAGGCAACCATTGCTGTTTGTCCTGCACATTGATGTTTCTCTCCCTCTCTTTCTCCCTCTCTTCCCCTCTCTAAAAATATACAAAATCTTTTTAAAAAATCATATAATATCTGGCTTTAAAAATAAATAAAAAGTAAATAAATATTCCTGGTATTTCAAAGACAGACCTGGCATTTTTTAAAAAGAGCAATGTGGTGTTTTAAGGGCTGTCTCATAGGGCTGTGCTCATTCCTTTCAGAGTAGAAGTGACAGTCCTTTTCCAAGGAGCCCACACAGACCTCTAGGAGGTCACGGTTCCCTGGAGAAAGGTGCTGGGACTTGGCCCTTTGTGTCCCCACAGCCTGTAGTCATGGTCGCCTGTCCCTGGGGGCCCTGTTGGTATCCTGGCACTTGCTGGGGACAAACAGACATGGACAGCAAAGCCCGCCGCCCGAAGTGAAGCAAGCACGCGCTGACCAGGAGGGAAGCAGGGTTTCTGGTCACATGCCTTTGCCTCCCCAAGGAAGCCTTGGGGAACGCTTAGAGGACTCTTGCTGTGAGTGTCGTGAATCCCCGACCTTCCCAAAAAGGTGCCTTTGCCTCTGCCGTGTCGGGAACCTTCCTGGGTGGGAAGTGGTGTCGGGTCATTTCGAGGAAGTTCGTTTTGCTAAATGACACTGCTGATGATTTTCTGGTCTCTGTCATAATACACACATTTCCGAAAGACAATGATTTTCTGAATCGGTTACTGCTCCACGATTAGTGAGACAGTGACGGGCGGGAGAAAGGTGTCCTGATCAGATCGTGGCGTTGTCACTGACAGAGGCCGAGAGCTGCTTTATCTGACGGGCCCACTGACCAACAGAAAGCACAGCGCTGCCCTAGACACAGCTTCAGGGGGCAGTTTCTTGAATCAGACTCACATCACCGAAAGGCATCCATGAAGCAGTGTAAGGACAGGGCTGTATCTTGGAAATGTTAGCTGATCAATAATTATGGCAAAATGATACGTGGATATTATGGCATCTGTGCCGGGAAGGGAGAAACTTACTCTCCTAGGTTTTTTTTGGCTGGTCTGATCATCCAATCTACATGAGACAGATTTTAACAAGAGACGATAACCAAATTCACTTACATATGTGTATGCATGGGAGCCCCCCACACACGAGGGAGCCAGAGGGCACACATACATGAGAGGTGCAATGACAGAAGGGAAATGAGGTGTACGTGACCTTGGTAGCCAAGCACGAGGCTCAGAGGGGAAGAAGGCCATTGCAGGGAGCTAGGAAGGGCAGGTGTTCGGTAATGAGTAGTTTGCCCAGCCAGGCAGATAAGGTAAAAAAAATTCTGCTGATAATTCTTGTTATGGGCAAGGTCCCTAGTTTAAGTTCTTTGAGGGAGAGTTACAAGTTTCTCATGACCTCAAAGGGTTTCAACTGCCTTCAGTTCATAATAACTCACAACTCAAAGCGGCACATTTTGGGGAGGCCTGTTCTGAACCCCTGCATCGCTGTGCCAGTTTTAGAACAAACTCCCCCGTCTCCAGCCTCCCCCAGCAAAGGCAGTGGCCAAGGCTTGAAAGGACCTGTCCAGTGGGGCCAAGGTCAGAAATGCCACTAGACTGGAAGAGACAGGTTGCAGTGCGGGGCCCTGGTCTGCTGCTTTAGGGAGAATGGAGAGGAGGGTGCCCCTGAGGTTCAGATGAAGGTTGATTTTTATTCAAATGCAGCAAATGTTTATTGAGCCCCTCCAACTAGTAAAAAATAATGTGCTAGCAACATACATGATTACCATCTCAATTCACAAAACAGGAGCA
Organism: Sturnira hondurensis; assembly: GCF_014824575.4. Classification (NCBI taxonomy): domain Eukaryota; kingdom Metazoa; phylum Chordata; class Mammalia; order Chiroptera; family Phyllostomidae; genus Sturnira; species Sturnira hondurensis. Next base: position 4,746,088 of record NW_028093774.1, on the reverse strand, counting down.
TTTACCATTATGTATTAAGGTTAATGGAGGTGCGATACCGAAATGGAATTGAGTAAACCCCCCTGCTGAGTAGGGGCACTCTGGGTCTCTCCATGTACTCCACATGCAGCGACACCCAGAAGCTGTCACTGCAGAAGACATTCCAGAAGCCCAGACATCAGCATTTGCTTCTGTTCTTCCTTGGAGACCAGTTCACTGTGTTAGAAGTCACCCATCATGCGTGAAATTCCAAACCACGTAATTTTTCACTTTAATGGAAACATAAGGGATGTTCACTCATAACTTTGACTACATGATAATTTTTCAGATGACTCTAGGATGTAACCCTTATGTAGAGTGGGACTCCGTAATATATATTTTTCTTTTTATTAGGCCGACTGGAAGATCAATATGTAATTCGATTTGTAAGAGAAAAGCTGAAATCTATGCCTTGCAGGAATCAAGGTTACATTTTGGATGGATTCCCAAAGACCTACGATCAAGCCAAAGACCTGTTCAGCCGTAAGTTTGAATATTTACGTTCAGATGAGTTGCAACTTTACTGTTCAGAGTAAGAGTCACTCAACTGGAGTTAGTGACTGCTGGTTAAAATAGTTTAATGTTTTGAGCTATCCATAGTAATAATATGTAATAAACACGGTGATGTATATTTTGTTTTATTAGAAGATGACGAGGAGGAGGAAGAAATCAGAGGCAAAATGTTTCCCTTTGATAAATTAATCATACCTGGTAAGTTTAAAATACTCCTTCAAGGTCATATTTAAAGGAATGTCATTTGATATCTCTTTTGTACCAGAACAATCTTTTTGATAGTAATAAAGTAGGGTTCTTAGGGGAATAAAAAAGTCAAATGATACACTTAAAACCAAATTTCCAAGCTAAAGAATGTGGGGGGTACACATCAGGGACGTTGAGGTTCTTGGAGAATGTCATTTCTGCGGCTCCCTCCCGGAACAGAGCAAGACGCAGCCAGCCCTTCTGGGGATGGGTGCCCGGACTTCTGAGTCAGCCGGCCAGACCTCGGGGGCAGAGTGGGCGGGGCCTCCTACCTGCCGTAAGAGCCAGGGAGGCCACGAGGAATTCCAGAAGGCATTCGGAGTCCAGAACGGAGACAGTAAAAAGCAAGTGAAAGGCTTCTCAGTTCACAGTTAACTCCACGGCAAGTCTGATCCCGTCCTATATTGACCCGGAGATTTCACAATGTACTTTAGAAAGAGAAGTTTAAACAACTTATCCCATGCAAAAAGAAGTTGCTGAGTAACTAGCAGGCATTTCCTCTGACCTTGCCATGAACTTTAAAAGTTTCTCAGTCTGTCTATTTTAAATCATTCTGCAGGAGGTCTAATCGTAGGGGACACTTTTTGCTCATAGGGTAAATACAAGCTATTTTCAACAACTTAGTACAAGATTATGCTGGGGGTGGGGCGAAAATGCCCCCTCCCTTATTTAGTTCTTACAGTTGGACTAACAATAAAATGATAAAATTGACCCAAGCCTGGAGTAAAAGGAGAAAAACCACCTTAATACATGCACATGGGAGAATCATGAGAAGATGCTTGGGCCTTAATGAGACTCAGAGAAATGAGGGACCAGGCACCTTTTTATACTTTTTAGACAAAGGAAAGTCTAAAGTAAAAAATAGCTTGAGACCTTCGCAGAAGGAAGAAAGTTAGTGCTCATTAAAAAGGAATCTAAGCAAGTTTTGGGTATTCCTCTCAGTGAGGAATCTAAACGAAGGTGGGGCCTGGGGAATGACCCGAGAAAGGCAGCGTTAGGCTTGTCTAGACCCGGTTCCCATTCTGGGATCAGGTGACCGGCCCTCGGCCCTCAGGTGCAGGGAGGGTGCTGATGGCGTGGCAGATTAACCTCCTGCTCTCAGGAGGTCGCAGAGGACAGGGCTTTCTTCTTGCCCAGACGGTTCTTTTTCAAAGATTTTCTTTCTTTATTTTTAAAGAGAAAGGAAGGGAAGGAGAAAGGGAGAGAAACAACAGTGTGCAAGAGATACACTGATTGGTTGCGTCTCATGTGCCCCCAACTGGGGACCTGGCCTGCAGCCCAGGCATGTGCCCTGGCTGGGAATCGAACCAGTGACCCTTTGGTTCGCAGGTTGGCGCTCAATCCACTGAGCCACACTAGCCAGGGTGCACAGATAGTTTTTTAAGTAACTTTAACTCAAAATAATCAATATGCCATGGTGGGATATCTTGGGGTACCCGCCCTGGCCCTAGACACTTGCAGCCCAGAAGGGCGTGGTCACTCGTGTCAAAGTCCTCAAGAAAGCTGGCTCACAGCCATCACCCTCACCTCCTCTTGGTCCCGGCCAGCTTACAAGGAAGCGCAGGGGAGCACGGGGACCCCCGCAGTCAGCCATCCTCAGGGATGGAGGGCTATGGCAGGAACGTGGAAGGGGTGGGTTATCTCAGCTTCCCATTCACGGAGGTCTTCCTCCCAGAAAGTTAAAAAAGAAAGTCGATTGCTCTCAATAACCAGGTCTAGTTAATGAGAGTTTATCACTTCCGGGCACCGGAAAAAGAAAAGTCGATTGCTCTCAATAACCAGGCCAGTTAATGAGAGTTTATCACTTCTGGGCACCATGCATTCACTGCAAACTGTCGTAAATCCTCATGTCCTCACTGGGGCATAAATAGGTATCATTCAGCTCAACTAGACGTTTGTCTAACACCAGGCAGCACTGGACACTGGAGCCCCCTGAGCCTTCCCACAGTCCCGCAGGGCGGAAATGACTCCCATGTTTACTGTTCCAGAAGCCAAGGCCCAGTGACTCAGCCAAGTCCACTTCACTGGGGCACGGCAGGGCTTCCGTTCAGACCCAGCTGTCCTCACCCGGCCGCCTCCAAAGCCCAGCGTTAACAAAAGCCCTCCATAAGACAAGGAAAGAGAAGCAGCGGTAAAACGACAGAGGATTCTGAACCGAGGTCCACTGGGCTGCCCTCTCTTTGTTGGACACAGTCCGAACCCATCTGAGATGTTATCTCTTTGGAATGTTTAGTAGGCTTTTGATAAATTGCTCTCTTCCCAGAAACTACTGTTGTGTTTTGCTCTCCCTAAAAGCGGTTAGAGCACCGTCTCATTTGCACCCTCAGGATCTTCATGTATGGAGGTGACTGAGTAAACACACGAGAGGCTGATGTCCTTAGAAGAAGAATTTACGATGGTTCCCCAGCGAAGGGGGCGCGCAGGGCGGCAGGAGGGAGGGCCAGGCTCGGGTGGGAGGCAGAGGCAAATGGAGAGCACAGCGTCCCCCAGTTTCTGTGGGAAAGGCAAGACAGGGCAGAGCAGACAGCCTCTCTGGAGGACTGGACGGTTTGCGTAATCCCAGTGGGCTGGGGTCTCTAGTTGCCTGGCACCGAGCGGTGGATGGTTTCTGGCGAGGGGAAAGGTTGGCCTGGTGTGCGTTCTTAGGTGAAGGAAGGGGGGCCTTGACGTGCCTATGGGAGGCTTGCTCCCAATTAAGTTGTTGACTGTCTTCAGAAGCCAGCTAGCCCTGGGAGGGACAGCCGCCGCCCAGGTCAGGAAGGCACCCCCTCAAGATGTCAAAGCATCTTAAGATACGGAAAATAACAGGATTAATACAAGCCCCCCCCCCGCCCCCGCTTGATTGGAGTGGGAGCACAATGGAATCTGTGGTAACCCAGTCCTGGGGTAAATCATTTCATTTCACCTCCGCTGTGAGCATATGTCTATTGTAATTCTATTCAGAACTCCTGGTTGAAAGAGGCAATTTAAAGTTACACCTATCTGATGAATATGGAAACATTTGTTAAAACTTAGGCTTTCACGTGATTCCAGATAGCCAAATAACAGTGGCGGCTTTGTTTGGTACGATCTTACCAAGCAGAGATCTACTCCTTGCTACCCACAGTCAACAAGCACAAGAAAAGTGCTTGTTGACTACCTCCGGGTACTGTGAAACCCTGATTAATTACCTCCGGGTACTGTGAAACCCTGATGTTCCCCCCAAATCATAAGAGAGAAAGGACTCTTAGAAGTGCACCGCTGTGTAGGAAATATATGTCATCATATTAAAATTCTTTGACAACTGGAAGCCAAATATGTCAGTCATTACTCACAATTTGATTAACCAGAATCTTCCATCTCCTAACCCCTGGAAAAAAGATACGATGTTATATTTTGAAATTCATAGATTATTAACAGAACTTAAAAATTCTTTAAGAATTTATTTTTAGAGAGAGAGAAAGAAAGAGAGAAACATCAATTTGTTGTTCCACCTATTTATGCATTCATCGGTTGATTCCTTTTTTAAATTATATTTTATTGATTATGCTGTCACAGTTGTCCTGATTTTTCCTCCTTTGCCTCCCTCCATCAGCACCCCCGACTCCCTCGGGCAATGCCCCCACCATTGTTCATGTCCATGGTCATGTGTGTAAGTTCTTTGGCTGCTCCATTTCCTACACTGTACTGTACGTTCCCATGGCTATTCTGTAACTGCCTGTTAGTACTTCCTAATCCCCTCACCTCTTCATCTATTCCCCCACATTCTCGTCCCCCCATCTCACAACGATCAAAATGTTCTCTGTATCCATGATTCTGTCTGTTCTTCTTGTTCAATTAGTTTGTTTTTTAGATTCAATTGTTGATAGATATGTACTTTTGCCATTTTGTTGTTCATAGTTTTGATCTTCTTCTTTTTTTAAAAGATTTTATTTATTTATTTTTAGAGAGAGTGGAAGGGAGGGAGAAGGAGAGGGAGAGAAACATCAGTGTGTGGTTGCCTCTCATGCGCCCCTGACTGGGGACCTGGCCCACAACCCAGGCATGTGCCCTGACTGGGAATCAAACCAGCGACCCTTTGGTTCACAGGCTGACACTCAATCCACTGAGCCACACCAGCCAGGGCATGATCTTCTTTTTCTTAAATAAGTCTCTTTAACATTGTATATAATAATGGTTCGGTGATGATGAACTCCTATAGTTTCTTCTTGTCTGGGAAGTTCTTTATCTGCCCTTCGATTCTAAGTGAGAGCTTTCCTGGGTCGAGCAATCTTGGCTGTAGGTCCCTGCTTTTAATGACTTGGAATACTTCTCACCAACCCCTTTTACCTATAAGGTTTCTTTTGAGAAATTAGCCGAAAATCTTACGGGGATACCCCTGTAGATAGCAAACTGCTTTTCTCTTGCTGCTTTTGATATTTTGTCTTTATCTTTAACCTTTGGCATTTTAATCCTGAAATTGGCCTCTTTGGGTCCATCTGTTTGGGACTCTGTGCTTCCTGGACTTTCACAAACTTTGAAAAACTTTGTTTTCACTGTTAACACATGAATCGGACAATGTTCACAGGTGTTCCGTGTGCCCCAGGGGCACGCCCTGCTCTGGGCTCTGCACTGAACACTTTTTTCAAAAAGATTTTCTTTATTTTTAGAGAGAGGGGAAGGGAGGAAGAAAGAGAGAGAGAAAAACATTGACGTGGGTGAGAAGCACCGGTCAACTGCCTCACACGCCCCCAACTGTGGACCGGGCCTGCAACCCAGGCATGTGCCCTGACCAGGGGTCAAACCTGCGACCTTTAAGTGTGTGGGACGACACCCAACCCACTGAGCCACACCAGTCAGGGCAACACTTACTTTTCTTGTTCATTCAAAAAAGCGTATTAGCATGTAATGAAGTGAGAATGGCATATTATGTGGCAAACCAATACAACTGTGCGATAAAAATCCAATCATTCCCAAACTTTCCCAGGCTTTCTCAGGTAGCTAGCTGTTTATAATGTCCACAGCTGCTGGTCTGGGTGCCAGGGTATTCTGGACCTGCTGAGGACATCAGAGAACAGTAACTCACCTAGAAAGTTAATTTCACTGACCTTCACTTTAATCATTCATTCACTCACTCAAACATCCACGGAACCTGTACTAGAAGCAGGAGAAGCAGCTGCTTTCACGGTTTAAGACAATCACAGGCCAGTGAAATGACGCTGTCATTGACATGGTCCATGGGTCAAAACTTAGTGAGGCGCTGGCTGTGTTTCATTGGACATAGATGTTTTGTAGCCAGTGGCATAAAGGGAGGAAAGTGCTGGATCCATGGAAAAGTAAAATCTTCGGGGGGGGGTCCCCGATTTTATTAATTTGGCAAATCAGCCATTAAAGCATATTGCTCATAGCTGCCGATCTCTTCGGCAATTGACTGGGAAGCTGATGCAAGATACCACAGGGTTATTGAAGATGTGCTATTTGCAATTTCTGCTGCTGCTGTGGAAGGAAGGAGGGCAGAGAAGGGAGGGGAGGGGAGGGGAGGGGAGGGAAAATGGGAGGGAGGAAAAAACGATAACGACTCCTACAAATACCAACTGGCAGGGCCCCGGGCAGTAGTCTCTGAAATATCCCTGATTTGCATGCTCCTACCCTCCACTTTGTCGGGCCATTTGCAGCTGCTCGAGGTCTTGGTCTCAGTCCTGGCTGCCAACCAGATGTTTCCCTGTCCACCAGCACCTGCTAATTACGTAACCGGCACTGTCACTGGGTTAACTAAGGAGCCTCTCCTCCTCCCCAGAGTTCGTCTGTGCGCTGGACGCCTCGGATGAGTTCCTCAAGTTCCGGGTGATGAATCTGCCTGAGAGCCTGGTGGCGGGCACCCACTACAGCCAGGACCGGTTCCTCCGGGCTCTGAGCAACTACCGGGACATCAATACCGAGGATGAGACGGTGCTCAACTATTTCGATGAAGTGGAAATCCACCCGATACATATTGGTATGCAATGAGCTGAGAAGCAGTGTGAATGTGGAGAGGCACCACCAAATGTCAGGACCCCCCCAGCCAGCCCCAGAGCAAGTCTCCGGCCAGGCTGGGGGGTGGGCGGTGGAAGCGTTGGAAAATCGCAGGGTAGACGGGGCACTTCCCCTGGGGCGTCCTCCTTGAGAACTTAGATGTGGAGTGTTACTGTTACATGAAAACACATGGGTGTATTATGAAGTGGAATACCACAATTTTAAAGGGCATTTCAAAGAAGTGTGTCTGCTGCCAGCTGCTTTGGGCCACGCCCCTGTCTTCCCTGGGGACAGTGTTCCATCACGGTGGCATTGTGGACACTAGTGCTCTTCACAGAGCCCCACCTGGCCTTTAGGTCAGCCAGCTGCTCAGAAATAGTTCTTCATTGTATTTCTCCACGTTTTCTCTAAATGCTTTACTCTGAGCTTAGCTCACAGCAAGCACCCAGGAAACATGATCTCTCATCACCCTCATCATCACCATCATCATTTGTGACTGCGAGTCTCAGCTGTCATAGCTGTTTCCACTCCCGTGGCTTGGTGAACCTCCGACCTTCCTTTCTGGGTTGCTGGGCACTTGACACTTCCTCCTCCATTGGTGAGAAAGCTTGGTGGGACCTTAGTGGCCAGGCCGACCCCTCGGGCCTCCCGAGGCCTCCCCTAACCCCCTAGAGCCAAAAGGGGCAGTGTTTGGACTCTGGAGTATTGGGAGGCTTAGAGCTAGGGTCAACAGGACGGCAGATTCCAGTTCCGGCTCTGCCTCAGTTTCCTCACCTGTGAAATAGGAGAACAATCCCTGACTGGTAGTGTGTTCCAGGTGGTAGAGATAACAGACAGGAAGTTTCTGGCACATGGAAAGGATTTCAACAAGTGGTCATTTTTTTTCACTACCAATACGAAGGCATGAAATGGACTGCTAAGAAATAAAAAGATAACTCTGCTTATGAGTTCTTCTCTGTGTCGCACCTTTGGAAGCGTTTGGCTTTGGCCCTCCTCTGGCCGAGTCTGTGTATGTCAGATTTATTTTACATATTTTATATGTACAGCAGAGGATTTGATACCCACTACCATGGAAAGTCCTTACTCTATCTAATGAGAGAACTAAGAAAAACGGTGAACAAATTTCACAAAGACAGCAATTGTCATCCTTTCAGTAAAACCCCAGAAATTACTTATGGAAAGACCAGGAGAGCCCCGGGGGAAAGGCCGAGAGGCGGGGAAACAACGGGAGGGGGAGTGGCCACTGTGTTCCCGGTGCCTTCTGTGCCCGAAACCTCATGCTGGCAACTGGGAGATAACGAACGGGAGAAATGTATCATAAGGGTGGGTGTGGGGCAGGGGGTCAAGGTCAGGAATGCAGCCTGGCTTCAGAAGGGTCTGGCATGGCCTGGAATGATGCTGGCATCTCTGAATTCCACTGTTCTCTCGCTCTTTGGACCAGAATCTCTCTCTCCCCTCCCCAGTTCACATGGTGGCGGGGGCTACTCTCTGATCCAGAGTTCCCGAGTTACACTGTAGCTGAGTCTGGGGCTGGACATGACCTTGGGTCCCAATTCCACACTCCAAGAAGGGCAAGTCAGAGGCCAGTTAGTGCCCTGTGGTCAGGTGCCCCTCCCTGCCCACTCCCAAGTTCCCCCCTGGGTCGGAGCAGAGGTGTCGCTGGGGGCAGTGCTGTCCTCTGCAAGACTCTCCTCCTAAAGAGAGCAAAGCTTTTCAAAAAATGTTTCAGAGCCTTTCCCAGCGCATCAAGGTTGCAATTACTCTACTAGAGGAATTGGGAAATATTTCAACGTCAGCGTTCAAGCACCTGCAGGTGTGAGTTTCTGTTTTTGTCTGTCTTTGGCTTGCTTCTACTCACTCACTGATACATTCGCCCTGTTCTTCCCATCTGCCCATGTCAGAATCTGGCAGGGCCTCTGGTCTAGGTCAAGGTCATAATGTAAAAACACAAGGAGGGGAAGGGAGCATCAGCCTGGCTGTGCCCGGGGAGGGGGGAGGCGGGGGGCGTGAGAGGTTACCAGGAGGAAGGCCCAGAGGTGCTGAGCATCACAGTGCACCCACCGCACACCCTCCTGTGCAGACACCTTCCAAGGACACCTAAGAGAGTGACGTTCAGTTGACTCTTCAGTGACTGAGGGGGACTTACCAACAAGCCTTTTCTTCTTTTTTCCTTGCTCCTGATGTTAACATTAGTCATATAGTCTGGAGTTTGGACTTACTCCTATTCAAGAAGGCTAACTGAAATGATTAGTTTAGTTTTTTGGCTTTCTTTAAATAAATTAAAAGCATGTCCCAGAATAACTGACTCTCAGAAACAAAACAAAAGAAACCAGGAAATCACCCAGTCTGGCCTCCAGCAAGGGTAGAACTTCCTTCTGCGGAAACCCCCATCTGACGTGTTCTAGTCTTTGCTTGAATGCTTCCAGGATGAAGAACTCACTCCTTTTGAGGAAGTCCATTCCCCCTCATCCATCCACTTAAACCAACCGTGGCTGTCAGAAATGCAATGACTGGAGCAGCCCATCGCCCCGCCCCCAACCCCATGTCTGCCAGACCTCTCAGTCTGACACTTGCGGGTGAGACATGAAACTCTGCACTGTGCTGGCAACTGGAAAAGGAAACCCCAGTGTGGCAACTTACGTGACTTATCATCACAGGTTGACAGTGATAAACAGTTTCCCGAGTATGGTCTCGGAATGCATAGCAGGCAGGCCCCGAATGTGAGTTGTGTTGACTGCCTTCCTCTCTCCTGGTTTTGAAAGACGTAGGAAAACTTGAAGACGCTGAGAACAGAGTCACGATCAAACGGCTCATCAAAGAGATTGGGGAGCCCCGAAATTATGGTTTAACAGATGAAGAAAAGGCAGAAGAGGAGCGGAGGGTTGCTGAGGAGGCCTTAGCCAAGGAGGTGGCGGCGAAAGTGGCCTATGAGCGCAAGGAAGCCAAGGAGAGGGCAGAGAAGATTGCCCGATGGGAGGAGTGGGTGAGTGCGCGCACGTGTGGGCTTGGGTGCGCCTGTGCACTGTCTCCCCTACCCACCCCACGCCGTCCTGCACAAAGCCATTTAAGCGAGTTATATTTCCCATCCCACTAATGATGTCACAGAAATACCCCCCAAAATTTTGCTAGTTTGTTCAGTTATTTGTACCATTTTAAAAACGATGCCCACAATCATTTGCTTAGTGTAAATAACTGCAGCAATGAGCCGCTGTCAGCGGTATGGACGACACGCGTCTCTGTGGAGGAGAACGTCTCGCTGCATGTCAACCTGAATGAGGGCGCTCATCCTCATTCCCCCGTCCTCACCCCCCAGGTCACCTCCCACAGCAGCACTCAGGGACACGCGGCTCCCCACTTCTCGCCAGGGTCATGCGGGCTGTGCCCCCCAACCCTGCCCCGCCGTCTCCAGTCTCTCCCCACGCAGCCTTCTAACACAGAGACGCTCCTCGGCGGTTCTCCGCTTAAACTCTCCACACGCTGTCCAGCACAGGAGATGACGCTCCAAACTCTTTCTCGTGGCCCCCAAGGTCCTTGGTGGCCTGCTGCTTCTGCGACTTCCTAGGGCATCTAAACATGTGCCACCTGTGTGACTAACTTCCTTTCTTTTTTTGAGTTTTTACTAGAAATCATCTTTTTAATGAGGCCTTTCCTGGACATCAGCTATACGTAAAATTTCAACCTCTGCCTCTCCCCCAAACATGCCATATCCCCTTTTACACTTTTTAATTTCCCTCTTTGTGCTTATTCTATCTAATGTATGGAGGAAGGAAAGAAGGAAGGGAGGGAAGGAGGGGAGGGAGGAGGGGGGAGGGGAGGGGAGGGGAGGAGGGAGGGAGGGAGGGAGGGAGGGAGGGTGTACACCTCAGGGTTCCTGATTGTCTCCTTAGCATACATTTCTAAGGTTTGCTGGGTCAAACTCTGCATACCTGGTTCAATTTTTGATCTCTATTTCTAAACTACCCTTCAGCAAGGGTGGTCATGTTGTTTACCAGAGCATTTCCCCACCCCTCCTCCAGTACAGCTTTTTCCATTGCGCTCACACATGCCACGCTCATAAAGAAAGACCGATCTGGTGATTTTATTCATCTCTCCCATCACAAATGTAATGGCTTTTCCTCTGCTAGTTAGGAATTTACATCACCTCTTACGCACGTTTTCTCTGCCCACGCCTGAGCTGTGTATTTTTTTCTGATCCTTTTGCAAGAGAAGCAGGAATGGCCCCAGGAGACAACAGCCTCCTGCATTGTCCAAACCCAGCCCCACTTTCCTTGTTGCTACTCCCTGTCCCAGTTTCTCCATCTGCTAGTTCTGATCTGGGAAAGTAAGATGATTGTAGCACCTGCTCACGGAGGAGCTGTGGTGATTAAAGAGTCAATGTGTGTAAAACACCCAGGCCGTGCCTGGCTGACGGTGTGAGTTCCCATAACATATGGGAACTTTTAGCTTTTTAAAATTTGTTGCAAACAGTTTTTCTCATCTCATTGTTTAACATCATTTATGGTGTTTCTTCTGGTCATAAGAACATTCATGTTTCTTTTTTTAAAAAAATATATTTTATTGATTATACCATTACAGTTGTTCTATTCTTCCCTTCATTCCCCTCCACCCTACACAACCCCTCCCCCACCCTCCCCCCTTTAGTTTATGCCCATGTGTATCAAGTTCTTTAGATTCTATATTTCCCCTACTATTCTTGCCCTCCCCCCTATCTATTTTTTACCTACCGTCTATGCTACTTATTTTCTGTATCTTCTCCCCCCTTCTCCTCCTCCCACTCCCCTGTTGCTAACCCTCCATGTGTTCTTCATTTCTATGGTTCCACTCCTGATCTAGCTGTCCTCTTGGTTTGCTTTTGTTTTAGGTGTGGTTGTTAATAACTGTGAGTTTGTTGTCCTTTCACTGTTCATATTTTTCATCTTCTTTTTCTTAGATAAGTCCCTTCAACATTTCATATAATAAGGGCTTAGTGATGTTGAACTCCTTGAATTTGATCTTATCTGAGAAGCACTTTATCTGTCCTCCCATTCTAAATGAAAACTTTGCTGGACAAAGCAATCTTGGCTGTAGGTCTTTGGATTTCATGACTTGGAATACTTCCTTCCAGCTCCTTCTTGCCTGTAAGGTCTCTTTTGAGAAATCCGCTGACAGTCTGATGGGTATTCCTTTGTAGGTGACTGTCCCCTTTTCTCTTGCTGCTTCTAGGATTCTCTCCTTCATTTAATCTTGGCTAATGTAATTATGATGTGCCTTGGTGTGTTCCTTCTTGGGTCCAACTTCTTTTGGATTCTCTGAGCTTCCTGGATTTCCTGGAAGCCTATTTCCTTTGCCAGACTGGGGAAGTTCTCCTTTATTATTTGTTCAAATAAATTTTCCACTCATGGCTGTTTCTTTTCCCCTTCTGGTACCCCTATAATTGGGATGTTGGAACGTTTAAAGATGTCCTGGAGGTTCCTAATCCTCTCCTCATTTTTTTTGAATTCTTGTAACTTTACTTTTTCCTGTTTGGTCATTTCTTTCTTCCTTCTGGTCCACCCCCTTGATTTGAGTCCCAGTTTCCTTTCCATCACTATTGGTTTCCTGTGCATTTCCCTTCATTTCAGTTAGTTTAGCCTTCATATGTTCCTCTAATTTGTGACTATAATCAACCAGTTCTGTGAGCATCCTAATCACCAATATTTTGAACTGTGCATTTGAGAGTTTCGCTATTTCCTGGTCGCTTAGAGTTATGGGCTCTGGGGCTTTGAGTTCTTCTTGAGCTATATTTTGGATTGTTCGTGCCTGTTACGTATGAGGAGCAGAGTCCTAGGTGTTCACCAGGGCGGGGCGACCCAGTTGCTGGGTTGTGACGCTGTATGTGGGAGCGGGGCCAAAGGAAGGCAATGGCAAACACCCTCTGCTTCCTCCCGCCGCCACCTCGGGCCACGCAACCCTTCCCACTGTGCGAGAGTGGGCCGCATGATTTGTCCCACTGCTCACGAATGTGCGACCGCGGTCAGCCGCTGCTGAGTTCATTGCTGGGGGCTGCGCGGTCCGTCTCACTTCTCACTCCCGCCGCCCCAAGCCCTCACTGGGTCCGCCGGTGCTACCCTGATGCCTGGGCGCCTGGGGTCGGGGAATCCTTCCTGCCCGACCCTGCTCCGCTGCTGGCTCCGCCCCTCTAACCTGTCCAGTAGAACGGTTCGTTGTTGTTGGACTTCCGTATAGTTCAATTTTCTGTTCTTTGGCTGCATCTTTGTTCTCCAAACCTTTGTTGTATTCAAACTTGGTTGTGGGAGAAGGCACAGTGTTTCCACCTACGCCTCCATCTTGGCGGAAGTCCTCAGAACATTCATGTTTCTACATAGTGAAATCTATCAGTCTCTTCCCATTTTGGTTTTTGGCTTTGCTATCTTGCTAGGAAAGACCTCTTTTCAAAAAAAAAAAGAAAGAAAGAAAAGAAAACCAGGACTCTATCTTGCAAGCGACAAAAAAGCAAATGTAAAATGGCTTAGAAGTAAAGAAATTTGATGGATTCACGTAACAGAAGAGTCCAGAGGGAAAGCTGGCTTCAGACAAGGCTTGAGATGGTGGCTCAGGTGATGTCACCAGGGCCCAGGGCCCCTCTCTTTGCTGCATCTCCTGTGTCGGTGTCATCCTGGGGCTCGTCCTCAAGTGTCCATGGGCAGGAGGCGGGCTGGCCTGGTGGGCTTCAGTCCCATCTAAACCACTAGGCTGAGGAGGAAGATTTCTCAAAGGAGATATGGAATTATTTTTCCCAAGGAAGGCAGAGGTATGCTGAGCAAGGGTTAACACCCGGCCAGCAGACCCAGGCCTCAGACCGTCTATGAGCACGTCTGTGATTTTCCTTCTTCCGTCTTCCTCCCTCCCTCCCTGTTATTCCTTCCTTCACCTAGGCAGCTAGAAGTGATTTTTGTCTAAGACGTGAGGTGGGAGTCCAGCCCATTATTTCCTGAATGACTCGTTCATTGTCACACGCGTTCTCCGCTGGTAGGAAATGCCGCCTTTCTAACTTGGGGGGCACTCACAGCACCACCTAGTTCCGAGGCCTTGTGGGCTGAGCCGGGTGAGGGTGTTCTCCCTTCCCCGACTGCTCGCCCCGCCCCCAAATGCTCTCTCTGCAGAACAAGCGGCTAGAGGAAGTGAAGAGGGAGGAGAGGGAGCTGCTGCAGGCACAGTCCGCCCCCTTGCGAAGCTACCTGATGGCCTACGTCATGCCCACGCTCATGCAGGGGCTCAGTGAGTGCTGCAAGGTCAGACCGGAGGATCCTGTCGATTTTCTGGTAAGAGACTCTTTTGTGTTTAATGTCAATTTGGAAATAGAATGTACCTGAATCTAAATGGGAAGCCAGGTGGCATAGAGAAATTGTGTGTCTGGTAAGTGGTTTCTGATACCTTCACAGTTTATAATAAGATTTAAAAAATTTATTGGATTTCTTGGGGGGTCATTGGTTAGTGAAATGACCCAGGTCGCAGGTGTACAGTTGGGTAACACATCACCCCACACTGTACTGTGGTCACCACCCAAAGTCAAGTCTCCTTCCGTCGCCATTTACCACCCGCTTACCTTCTCCTTCCTCTTCACCTTCCTCTCCCTCTGGTAATCACCATATGCTACGAGGGATTCATTTTGGTTTTTTTACTATTCCTTCATCTTTTTTCATGCAGCACCCCAAACCCCTTCCCTCTAATAGCCATCGACCAGTCTGTTCTCTGCATCTATGGTCTATTTCTATTGTTCGTTTATTTTGTTCATTAGCTGCCATATATAAGTGAAATCATATGGTACTTGTCTTTCTCTGACTAGCTTATTCCACTCAGCTATTTCTATTACTCATTTGAAAGTAAGATTTATGTACTTTTATTTGTAGTTGTAAACATGAATAGTACAAATATATGACTCCTAAATACCTTGTAATGCCTCCTAATTGTTGACTTGCCTTTTTGTCTTTCCTCCCCTTACAGGCGGAGTACCTCTTCAAAAACAACCCTGCGACGCAGTGAAGCTGGGAACCCGGGTGCCGTGACCCTGTGCAGAGCTGGAGACGACTTTGACATTGCAATTTGGAAAACCGCATTAAAACCTGCCTTCCCAGGTTTTGGAAAATTATTTTTTTCCTGCAGGCCAATATTTTATTAAGCGAATTATTATCACAAGCTGTGTGGTGATGAGTGCTTACTTCATGAAAACTAAACTGGGAAGGGAAATTTGGGAAGGCGTCTGTGGCACAGCTCGTGGGACGAACCTCGATTTGGTATTTCATTCTTAGTCTAAGTCATCTGCATGCTAATGTTTCCGGTAATTTACAGTGTGGAGAAAATCAGAGTGTATATATTATCTGAACATGTGGGCTAATGAATCTGCACAATTTGTCATGGCCCAGATACCAGTGGTATTAGAAATGGAAATAAATTAGGATGGTTCATGCTTTGTTGAATCACAGTAAATCAGATGTGACTGGTCTCCACAAGGCTGCTGTTTGAGTTCAGGGTCAGTACCCCAACCAATATGTCAGAGAGCACTGGAGACCTCTTTGTGGGAAAATTCATGTAACAGAATGAATAGTATTCGTGATAATTAGAAAATGGTCGAATATTTTTAGCAAACTAACTGTACAATGTAGGCATAAGCAATCAATCCTGATGGTCTCTCCCAGCTCTAACAGCCCCGTGATTCCCAGAATTACACTGAATGAGAAATTTGTTTAGGTCTAGTCTAATGGCATATCTACTTGATCCCTGTAGATAATAGTGTTATGTGAATACACTGTGCTATTTCTTTTTTTGCACCCTGGCTGGGGAGGGCACTATTTTTTTTATTGTGGTAAAACACACACAACATAAAATTTAGCATTATAACCGTGTTAGCACATATAATTCAGCAGCACTAAGTACACTCACAGTGCTGTACGTGTACCACTGTCTAGCTCCAGAACTTTCTATCACCGAAAACGGAAACCCTCTACTCATTAAGCAGTCACTTCCCATGATCCCCTCCCACCAGCTCCTAGCAACCACCAACCTGCCTTCTGTCTCTGTGAAGTTCTCTGTTCTGGACACTTTAAATAAACAGAGTCATACAATACGTGGTCTTTTGCGTCTGGCTTCTTCCACACAGCATGTTTTCACGGTTCATCCAAGTCATAGCCCAGGTCAGTGCTTCGTTCCTTTTTGTGGCCGAGTAATACTCCACTGCGCGGAGAGACCACACTTGGTCTAATCGTTCACTTGGGCTGTTTCCACCTTTAAATGTAGTGAATACAGCTGCTACGAACATCTGAGGTCAAGTTCTTGTTTGGGCACTGGCATCCATTCTTTTGGGTAGACCCCTAGGAATAGAATTGCTGCCATGTGGCACTTCCACATTTAACTCAATGAGGGACTGCCAGGCGGTTTTTCCACAGTGGCCGGCTCATTTTGCATTTCCAGCAGCAGGGTGAGCGGATTCTAATTTCTCTGCATCCTTACCAACATCTGTAATTTGTGTGTGTGTGTGTGTGTATTTAATGGTAATGAAGTGTGTATCACATTGTGATACACTAAGCATCCCTCCACGTGCTTACTGGCTATTTATACATCTTCTCCAGAGAAATGTATAGTCAAGTCCTTTGCTCACTTTTTATTTGGGCTGTTGATCTTTTGTTATTGAATTGTAAGAATTCTTACATGTTCTAAATATAAGACACTTATCAGATATATGATTTGCAAGTATTTCCTCCCATTTAGTGGCTTGTCTTTTCACTTTCTTTGATGGTCCCCTTTAAGGTACAAAAGTTTTTACTTTTTAAAAAAATATTTCTTTTTAGAGAGAGGGAAAAGGAGGGAGAGAGGGAGAGAAACATCGATGTGTGAGAGAAACACTGACCGGTTGCCTCTTTCTCGGCCCTAGTGGGGACCCGGCCCGCAACCCAGGTCTGTGCCCTGACTGGGAATCTAACCGTCAACTTTTTGGTCTGTAGGTTGGTGCTCAATACACTGAACCACACCTGCCGGAGCAAAAGTTTTTAATTTTGATGATGCCCAATTTACCCCCTTTCCCCCTTTTCTTTCTGTTCTCTTTCTGAGCCTTATATTTTAATAAAAATACTAAGTAAATAAAAAGAACACATTTTCAACAGTTTGAAGTCATTAGTCTTTGTAGTAGTTGCCTTTTCACATCTCCCTGATGGTTACATTTCATGACATTGCTCCTTCCTTCACTGAGCAACCCAAGCAATCGAAGGAGAGTCTGTCTGCCTCTCACCCCTCCAGTCTCATGTCCTGGCCCCAGACGCTCCCTTCTCCTCCCTGGGCTGCTGCTGTCCCCTTGCCTGCTCCGTTCGGTCACCACTCTCCACGTACCAGCGGGGATGTCTTGTAGAAGCAGAAACCAGGTCTGCGCAAAGCCCTCCACAGCCTTCCCCGCCCACACAGACCCAAAGGCCAAGTCCCGACCTGGGTCTGGGAGGCCCATCCAGCCTGTCCCCTCAGGACCTCACCGTCTCCCTCACTTCAAGCCTTGTTGCCAAGTATAGTCTGTTGCGGGGTCTTCGCCTGAGCTAGGCGGCCCACACGTCCACGTGCTCTCATTTTATCCACACTCAGCTCAAGCAGGCCCTCCTCAGAGGCCTCCCCACATCGTCTTCTCTGTGCACCCCCCCCCGCCCCCACTCTTTCCTCTGCTCACCCGGACCTCATTTGATCTGCCTACGTGTCTCTTGTCTCTTCCGCATTAAAACGTAAGCTCCACGGGGCAGGGATTCTGTTTTGCTTCTGTGTATCTCTAGAGACCAAAAATGTACACAGTACACAGAAGTATATAAGTTAGCGAATAAAAGCTATTTAGCTGAACTTTTTTGCACAGCGGTTCTTTTATAACTAATTCCAATTTTCAGTCATTCTTTAGTCCATATGCTGTGATGGGCCACTTACGTAACTCTGAGGGTCACCAAGAGGCTTCCCTAGTGCCACTTAGGTAGAGGGGGATAAATGGTGTTGGAAGGAGACTAGACTTGGGGCAGTGAGCACACAACACACAGATGGTGTATTATAGAACTGTACACCCGAAACCTAGATAATTTATTAACCGATGTCAGCCCAATAAATTCGATTCAATTTTTTAAAACTGCTCAGAATGTGATACAAATTCTGCATTTAGTATATCTGGATTTAGCCCCACCACAGGAGTGACACAAGGTAAGTCTGGTCGACAGGCCGGCCGGCTCTGAGACGGCCCCCACGGGTGTTGGCACCTCTGAGTAACCTCTTCTCCGGCTGTGGGCAGAGCCTGTGACTGCTTCAGTCCCACGGAACACGGCGATGCTCAGGTGACACGAGACTGCAGATGACGCCAGCAGGCTCATTCATCTTCTCCACGCAAGAAGCTTTGACAAAGCACGCTGCCATGTCAGAGGCCCACTTGGCCAGGAGCTCAGAGGGCTCTTAGCAAACAGCTAGCAGGACACTGGCACCTTCAATCTAACAGCTTCTAGGAACTCAATCTGCCAACAGACAGGGATGCAAGTGAATCCTTCCATAGGGGGTCTGCAGATGAGACCCCAGTCCTAACACCACGAAGGCAGCCTTGTTGAGAGACCCTGAAGCAGAGGACCCAACTAAGCCATGTCTGAATTCCTGACCCACCGAAACCGTTTGATAATACATGTCTTGTTTTAAGCAGCTTAAAACCGTGGCAGTTACTCCACGGNGTCCCACGGAACACGGCGATGCTCGGGCGACACGAGACTGCAGATGACGCCAGCAGGCTCATTCATCTTCTCCACGCAAGAAGCTTTGACAAAGCACGCTGCCATGTCAGAGGCCCACTTGGCCAGGAGCTCAGAGGGCTCTTAGCAAACAGCTAGCAGGACACTGGCACCTTCAATCTAACAGCTTCTAGGAACTCAATCTGCCAACAGACAGGGATGCAAGTGAATCCTTCCACAGGGGGTCTGCAGATGAGACCCCAGTCCTAACACCACGAAGGCAGCCTTGTTGAGAGACCCTGAAGCAGAGGACCCAACTAAGCCATGTCCGAATTCCTGACCCACCGAAACCGTTTGATAATACGTCTTGTTTTAAGCAGCTTAAAGCCGTGGCAGTTACTCCACGGCAAAAACTAATCTAATGATTAATAGGCATTATTATCTCCCAGGAGTTGATGTTCTGTGCGATCACTGTTAGGGACGGAATGTTTGCATGTCCCCAAATTCGTATGTGTAAGCACTACCCCCCCCCCCGCCCCCACCCCGTGTGATTGTTTGGAGACTGGCTTCTATGGAGTTAAGGTTGAGTGAGGTCAGAAGGGTGGGCCCAGACCCAGCAGGATTAGTCTCCCTCACACAGGAGCGAACATGCAAGTGCTTTCGCTCTGTCTCTCTGCCTTGTGGGGACATGGGGACATGGGGACACGGGGACACGTGGCCGCCCACAAGTCAGGAAGAGAGCCCTTATCAGAAAGCGGCCTCGTTGGCGCCAGGATCTCAGACTTCTGGACCTCCGGAAGTGAGAGAAATAAATGCCTGGTGTTGAAGCCATTCACTCCGTGGCATTTCGTTACGGCAGCTCATGCTGAGATGATTACAACTGTGTGTTTGTTTTAGCCAGATTAACTGCAGAATTGAAACTACTGAAGTGCCCAGGCCAATCTAAGTTGTCTTTAACCGACCAGTCACAACCCGATTCTTTAAGTGCCAGTGTGTGCCAGCTGCTGTTCCGTGCTTTGGGCTTATTATTAAACAGTGTGGTCCAGGTCCCACCTTCATGGAGCTTATATTTTAGTGGGGATGGCAGAATAGATAACTTAAAAAGTTACCAAGGAAGTTCTGGTTATGCGACAAGGACTATAACGCAAATAATCAAAGTTTGGATAAGTGGTATGGGAAGGCATCCGTGAGGTGGGGACATGTGAGCTTTGACAGACGAGGAGGCAACCACTGAACTAGGCAGTGCTGCAGAGGGGGGCAAGTCTGGAGGCTCGGGGGTGGAAGGGAGCCTCGCATGTTAAGAAAAAGAAGAGGCCAGGAGGGTTGAAGCTCAGATGGGAAAGGGGAAGAGTCTGGGATGAGGCTGGAGAGAAAATCGGAAGCCCGATCACGCATGGCTTCATAAGCCACCATTACGTTTGGTTTTATTCTAAGAGCAACTGAAGCCATGAAATTGGGTTTGGGTACAGGGGGTGATGACACCTCTAGCATGTTCTGAAAATCAGCTACTGCATGGGCAATGGATGGGAGAGAAGCAGTAGTGAAAGGGGGAGGAGAACCAGGGCTACGACAACAGTCTAAGACAGTGGCTAAGAAGGGGACAGTGGTTGCAGGGATGGAGAGTTGGGGGGGGGAGGATTTCCAAAGGATTTGGGAGGTGCAATCAATGGGACTTGATCACAGATTGGATATGGTTAATGAGTGAAGGGAAGAAATCTAGGATACTGATTTGCTGCAGAAACTAGCAGAGGCAGGGTTTGGGCTGGTCTTACCCAGCATGCTGTTGTGGTTCTTTCTTCCATGCAAATGGTAGACAAGGCATTCTTCAAAACATAAACTAATAGACACCTAAAAGGGGAATGAGAATTTAATGAAAAGACAGCTTGAGAGTACAGCACTCACTTGATGGAAGTACTTCTGTTATTTTTACTTAGTGACTCATAAAGCTGGTTTCTGATTAAACTTTCTTAAAAAGTATGCACTATTAATAGTCCAATGAATCAGTGCACTTTATTTTTGGGATAGAAACCTGCATCACACAGTATCTGCAATTATTGCCCCCTAAGTGACACTGAAACACAATCCAGGTAGTGCCTACAGTGGGAAACGATCCTGCTCTGACACGTGTGTGTGTTTTCTGTATTCGAGTGCACTGTGGAGCTAAGAGAACCAGTTTCAGAATTCTTCCCACTATGTATGACGTCATTGTGTGGACCACGTGATCTGAAAGCTACTTAACACCAGCTGAAAGCACCTTCCCACTCTGAGCAGCTGGCAGAAACGGCTGGGGTCCCGGCTGGGGTCCCGCAAGGGCCGGCTGCAGGGCGGGCAGTAGCAGTGGAGACAGGCGGCAGCTGCAGGGAGCGGGCAGGGGCTCTGAGGGGGGGGGGGGCAGGGGGGCGGGGTAACAGTACAGTGTCTTAACCAACACACTGGTAATTGGCTTTAGCTCTCGCTCCACTTTCTGTGGCTCAGGTTTTATCCTTAATCAGGTCCTACGAGTTGGGGCTACGCAAACACCTTGCTCACTACTGAGGTGTGAAATGTTCGTTGCAGAAGACTGGGTGTATGTCAGTCCCTTCCAGAACTCGATTCCATTAACACGAGTCTTGCTTGCAGACGTTATGCCCTCTCTCCAGCTCCCGAAGTGTGTTTTCAGTGGCCTGACACGTTTCTGAAGGTCTCGCAGGCACTGCAAAACCCACCCATATCAAGCTCACCCACTCACCTAGTTATTTTCCTGTCTCTTATTTCAGTCACTGGGAGCCCCATTCATCCCACCACCCTCCCTAGAACCTTCGTAATCATTTTTACCTTCCACTGCATCATCACTCATAACCAGGATTAACTTACATCGCTGAAAATCTCTCGACTTCCTTCATTTCGAGCTTCATCATCTCTTACCTCACCTATCCTCCAACTCAAGTCTCACCCAGTGCAAATTCATTCCCTGCCCTTTGAGCGATCTTTCAAAAAATATGTTTCAAAACTTTCAATGGCTCTCCCATCCACAAACAGGTAAAACCCACAGTTCTCAGAATGGCCTCAGTTCGAAGGCCAGCACCTGGGAGAGGGCCTGTCTGACCAGGCTATCTAAAGCTGGCTCCAGGGACTCTCACAATGATTCATTTCATTCGTGGTTCTTAATCACACCCTGCAACTCTCACCTCTGGTTATGGGTTTATTATCTGCCTGCCCAACCCCCCCCCCCCACCCGGAATTCAAGGTCCAAGTGTGCCAGTTTCCCACTGTATTTTTCTTTTTCTTTAAGATTTTATTTATTTATCTTTAGAGGGGAAGGGAAGGAGAGAAATATCAATGTATGGTTGCCTCTCATGAGTCCCCTGCTGGGAACTGGCCTGCAACCCACGCATGTGCCCTAACTGGGAATCGAACCGCAATTCGTGTGGTTCCCAGGCCTGCGCTCAATCCACTGAGCTACACCAGCCAGGGCCCCATTGTATTTTTCATAGTGGAAAGGAACCCGAGCCTAGCACCTTTTGCTCTGCTTTTTTGTTTGTTACATTTTCCCTCTACCTGGTGCACTTCTCAAACCTTAAGTTTTCTCATCAGGATGTCTTTTCCCTCCTCCGCCCCTTCCTTCTCCCATCTTCTTTTTTAAAGTCATTCCCTCTTGCGGATGTGCTCTTCTGTCCACGTCCTAAATCTTAGTTTTTTCAACAGGACATTTCTCAAGTCATCTTCTGTGCGAAATCTACCTTGACTCCCCGCAAATACAGTTCCTTTTAATAATCTTCGGCCAGCAACGTAGCACCCAGCACGCTCCCTGGCACCGAGCAAATTCTAGCCGCGAAAGGCTGAAACAGAAACGCTGCGGAGCTACTGCGGACGCCCTCCACCTCTTCTTCAGGCCGCGATCCCGGCAGAGCACGGCCGTGAGCTCGGGAAGGTCCCATTCTTTACTTTATCACGTACATCAGCAGTGCCTATCTGTACAGCAAGGTTCAAGTGCGCAGACTTAACGCTTTACTGTTTTCTCTGGATCTCAGACTGTCTATCTTCTGAGGACAGGTCCACTGCGGGTTCCTTAACCAAAGCCACCCCCAGGACGGAACTGAGAATCAAGTACGTGCAAGCCTGTCTCCATAGAGTGCTGTTCCATGGAAAGGGTGGCCACACAGACAATTTAGAATTTTCTAGGAGCCACACTTAAACATGTAAAAAGAAACAGGTGGAGGTAATTTTCGCGTTGTTCCCTTTAATGCAACATATCCGGACGATACAAGGCACCGGCGCGGGTCCGAACACTAAGACCTGAAATCCGCGTGCCTTGGGCAGGGTCAGCCCTTCTTTCTCCCCGGAACTAGCCTGGCGGGGAGCGCTCAAGGCGGCCGCACCGGGCCATGCCAGCTTGGACCCCGCGTTTTCCCCACCGAGCCTGGTCCCCGAACGCTAGTTCCACTGGATGTTCTGGGGGGAAAACCCTTTGTCAAACTTCCGGAGTGTATTTAAAGAATTTAGAACTTTATCGGCCGTATTCGATCCCTTTCTGCTCCTGCCTGCCATCAACCTGGGCGACGCTTTACAACGCGTTCTAATTCGAAGATCGGAGCATTGGAGCCGAATCGGGCTCGGGCAGGGCGTCTCCGCCTTCTGCTGGGGGTGAGGGAGAAGGCTCCCGAGCCCCGCCCCGGGAGAAGATCTCTTCTGGACCCCTGGGGAGAGATGAGGACCCCGGGGAGAGATCAGGGCCCGGAAACGCCGCCTGCGGGAAACTGGCCGCAAGAGTGCCCGCCTAAATCCCCAACGGTTACTGCCGCCCAAGTTTCCATAATTCGTTCAAGTGTGAAGTTAACTCCTGTGCCAGCACTGGCTGTCATTGTCCTACCCCGAGAAGTTACTCGTTCAACAAATACTTCTCGATCTCCTGAGTCCATGCATTCGAGGAGCAAACAGCCAGAAGCGCCGTCTCGGGGGAAGGCGCGTCTCCCTAACAGCTCTGCGCCCTCTGCCCCAGCTCCGCTAGGCACCGCGCTGGCACGATCACGTTCAACAGGAAGGAGGTTTATTCTCCCTCTGCTGAGCAGTACGAAGTGGTGGAGTAACCTGTTACCGCCCCAAGGCCCCGACCCACGTGGCCGCGTTCTGAGTCCCTCTCTCCGGCGGCACACCGGACACGCGTGGGTGTCTCAGTTCCTTCCAAGCACCTCCACAGACGCCATTCCAGGGGAGGCGCAGCCGCCGCGACCTCAGGCGCCACGAACCGCGAAACCTCACAATGCGCCGGAAGCCGCTCCTCGCGGTCCCAGGGCCTCCCTGGGTCCTTCCTCGCGCCGTCTGGGCCCCGTCGCCCCCGTCTCGGACGGGAGCGTCTCCGGTCGACCGACGACCCGCTACAGGAGCTACCAGCACCATTCCCACATCACTCACGGTACCCCTAGCAAAAAACGTGACCGGATCGGAGCGGAAATTGCGCGACCTCCGACCACTTCTCGAACTACCTTTCCCGTGAGGCTTCGCGGCGTCGGGCAGCCTCTGCGCAGGCGCGCGCACCGCGTGCGTGGCGGCGTCAGCAATTCTAGAACGTTGCTGTGGTAGCGCTCGGGCGCCATGTTAGGACGAAGGGGAAGGAGGAGAAGCGCTTAAAGCGGCGGGAGCGGGTGCGGGAGTGGGGTTGGACCCAGGGCTGCGGCAGGTCCCCCTCCCTCCCGCCTCTGTGGATCATGCCCAGGGCAGCAGCGGCGGCGGTTGCTGGGGGGAAGTGACTGGGCGGTGCCGGCGCAGGAAACGATGCCGTTGTAAGTACTTTGTATTCTGTTTTCTCCCGCACGCCGGCGGGGCCTTGGGGGCGTCGGGGGATGAGAAATGGGTGGTGCACGGGCTGGGCCTTCGCCCCTTGGGGGCAGCCGGCGGGACTTGGGCTCTTCCTGTTTCCTCATCCACTCGCTGCCGCACTTCCCCTCGTGCTCGGGTCCCACTTCCCCCACCTCTTCCTGGCTTCTGCAGCCGTCGGTCCGGGGGCCTTCCCCTTCCGGAAGAGCCAGAGGAACCTCCATTCCCATCACTGCTTCGTCTCCGCTCCGGCCGAAAACCCCAAACTGCGTCCGGCGGCGGCGGTGGGGAAAGGAGGCCCTGCTGCTCGCGGGGTCTGCACGTGGGGTGCGGGCTCTCCCGCCTCGCCTCCCCGGCGCATTTCGCGGCTCCTCCAGTTCCCTGTCTACCTGCGCTGCGTCTCTTCCCGTTTCCGAGATGCTCAAATCGTGCGGCGGTGTTAACCCGCGTCCACGTTGGAGGTGCCATGAGCACTAGTTCAAAAGCACCGTTTTGGGCGTTGAGCCTAGGTGTTTGAAGCCTTCCTCCACCCAGTCGTTCCACCACCAGGAAAAGGGCACTTGCCAGGAGGCCTCCGAAGCGCTCCAGGTTCTGGCTTGCTCGCCCTGTTTTGTTTTGATGGAGCGGAATTGCTACCAGCTTCCTTCTCCCTCCACCTCGTAGTGATACTTCTGTGTTTTCTGATTGTAGACGTAAAGCCAGTCTATCCGTGCATTCTACTCTCACTAGGCCTACATTTTATTGCCCCCCCCTGCACCTTATAGAGAGTTTTCAACATAAGTTTTCCCTTTCTCATTGAAAGAATGAGATGTAATTTTAGAAGTCGTTGTTGGGATAGAAAGATTACAGCTTATGTTCTGCGTTTACACAGCAGCGTTGGGGCCTGAATAGTGAGACTGCATTTCTTTCACTTTTGGAGATTTCAGAGCGGGAGTTCTTTGAGACGAGGGACCGAGTTTTCTTTGTAGCCCCAAAACGAGGCATGTAATTGACATTCGAAGTTTTACTTCAATGCAAAATAAAGTTTTTTTTTAATTTCTAGACACCTATTGTGTAGCACATCAGGCTTTTTTTTTTTTGCACCTATTACCGACTATAGTTTTCCGACTTTATACAAGGTGGGCAAAAGTAGGTTTACAGTTGTGAGTACACAAAAGTTTATTCTTGAATTATTACTTGTTACTTATTGCATTATCCATATGAGCAACTGTAAACCTGCTTTTGCCCCACCCTATGTGTGAGTATCCTTGTGTGTGTGCGTGTGTCTGTCTTTACAAGTGAGGCTCTAACTTTGACACGGGCTTTAAGGACATCTATTGCATTTTACACGATGTTTTAAAAAGGAATTTTATACTCTTTCTCATCCACTCCTGTCATTTTAAGAGGCTTATCAACATATGTCTGTAATAAGAATATTTATTAGTTTTAATTAAATATACAGACCGAAGATTTTAGAATCAGCAAGTTCCCTGTTGTTTCATCCTTTCATGGAAAGTTAAAAAGAGGCACCAGGAGAACCAAGTCTAAGCAAGATTTTTGTAGCTGTTTTCAGTTCAGCAGCAATTAAAATACACCTGAATGTTTGCGGTGATTCCATGTGACTTCTTTGTGTTAGCTGAAATTTTATTGCTGCTTTTGAAAAGGGAATTCTCTTTCTGATAGTCATGTCAGTATTAAAAGTGGATCATGATAGAAGTGTATCCCTTATAAGGCTTTAATGAGGAAATAACTCAAGTAATAATTTGTCTTAGTTTTTGTAAATTAAAATTTCTTTTATACCTACTTTTTCCAAGTTTTCTTTGTGGAGGGAGGGAGGTATATATTTCCTTTGAAAACGTAGGAGCTTCAAATTCTTCAGCAGTGTTTCCAATGTCTTTCCATATGTCTTGATATTTCCAGTATCAGATGGAAACAGTCAAGATAGTGAGTTTACACATGCACATGGCCTTTCCAGTGTGTTTCTGAAATGTGGACGACATGGCCAGTTTCTCATTAGCTCTCCCTCTCAATCTCAGCCCTAAGTGTGCAGCAGAAAGACGAGCCTGCCTAGTTTAATAGACCTTTTTCCTCATCCGTTTGCTTTGTTTTTCATGTTCTGGTGTCACACTGACATTAACTTTGTTTCTTTGATGAAAGCAACAAAGAAAGAAACATTGTGATTTTCCAGTTTATATTTGACTTCACTTCCATTTTTGGTATGCCAGTCCTGTCAAATTTGGGCAGGTGGGTAGGGTGGAAACACATAGGCCATAGGTGAGTTGTTAGAATGGACCCAATGGACCAAATAAAAATAGACTATTGAAGTTGAGGTCATTATAAAACATTGTGAACAAGTGTCCATATTTGCCTAAAAGTCATGTAATTGCATATATAATTTTGAAAGACTTGTATGATTTAAGAGCCATGGTGATGGAAGCTTCTGACAATTTTGACAGTAGTGAGGTTTGTTTATAGAGTTTATCACATGGTATGATTGATATTTTAGGCTGTATAATTCTTTTCATGGAGCTGTCCCATGTATTGTAGGATGTTTAGTAGCATCCCTAACCTCTGGTAGATTTCAGAAGTCCGTGCCCCACGCCTGCCCCCAGTAGTGATGACCAAAAAAGTACTGCAAAATGTGCTCTGGGGCCAAATCTTTGCAGGGAGAACCACTGCATCAATGCAGAGTGGAATGCCCTTATAGAAACCATTTCCAGGTTTCTGCCCTGCCCTGTGTGGGCCAGGTCGTTACTCGTGCTTAGTTTTGGCTATCACACAAGTAGCCAGTTTCAGGGACCTGGCATTCACGTCACATTCACAGACTTGTGCAAGTTCCTGGAAGAGATATTTAGCAAGACTTGGGGAAGACGAGCTTTTCTCCCAAGTATTATTGGGCTGTTGCAAAATAAAGAGGAAGTGAAGTACTTTCATGTAGCCGTCACAGGTATGTTTGGGACCTGTTGGTGGGTAATACTGTGCGGAGCAGTGGTCCACAGAGGTCAGGGGTCCCTGAGACCCTTCCGGGGAGTACATAAGCCCAGACTGTTGGTTAGCAGTGCCGAGATGACGCTGGCACCAGGGGGGCAGTGCCCAAGGCTTAGAGAGAATCAAGGCAGCAGCGTCCTGTTGTCCTGGTGGTCATATTTCTTCACCGCACACACAGCTAAAAAAAAGTCCTTGATGACGTGGTCGTGCTAATTTGACTAAATCTTGATCCTTGAGTTTGCCTTTTAAATGTGGTATGATAAAATGGGAACTCAGCATAAAGCTGTTGTTTCGCGAACGCACGTATGCTTGATTTGTGAGCTAAACGCGTGCTTTTCTCACAGTTCTAATTTTACCTGAAGAACAAGTGATGAACTGTGGGTATTTGTACTTGGCTATTTAACGTTCACCTGAAAATAAAGTGAGCCTGTATCTTTAAAGAAAAGAACACAGTATTTGTGGCCAGTGATAAAATTTGAGCTTTCAAGCAAAAATTAGGGCTTTGGAAAGCTCATTTCTGCCATAACAGCATCCCAGCAATGTGAAATGTTTCTACTTAGATTGGTGGTGATATTAATGAATATAGTGGTTTTTTTATATAGGTTTTTTTTTTTGGTAGCATATGATAATGTGCCAGCATTTGGAAGATACGTATAAATTAGTGAACCCACATCTTCCCCAATCACCAACCATGGTGTAATAAAATTATACATGGGTGAAAGGTACATTAAATGCAAGATAGACCAATGGATTTTATTTTTATTTGATTTTCAGACATTTTATTTACTTTCCTTAAACATTTCTTTAAAGATTTTATTTATGTGTTTTTAGAGAAAGGGAAGGGGAGAGAGAAAACCACCAGTGTGTGGTTGCCTCTAGCACGCCCCCAACTGGGGAATCTGACCCGCAACTCAGGCATGCGCCCTGCCTGGGAATCAAACTGGCGACCTTCTGGTTTTGTGGACGGGCTGGTGCACAGGCCAGTGCTCGGTCCACTGAGACCAATGGATTTTAATGCAACAGAGTGCAAAGAGTTTATTGATCTGGTTTCAGCTTTCATACTATAACTAGTCTTACTGAAATTGCCACTTGTGGAGTTTTGACGTAGTACCAAAGAATATCCACAGTTACTTGAAAAGGTTATTAAAATATTCTCTCCCTGTTACAAAGGTATGATGCTAAGTTTTTTAATATGTGTCTGCAAAAACAACTTACTCAGAGGGATTGAATCCAGAAGCAATTATGGGAGTTCAGCTGTCTTTGATTAAACAGAATTAAAGACATTTGAAAAATGTAAAAACAGTGCCATGCCATGTTTCGTTAAAGAAACATTAAAGAAAATTATAACTTGTCTAGTCATAATTCCCAGTGCAGTAAGTACTGGTGGACATAATCCATATAGCAGAAACTATTTCAGGTCCTCGAGAAATTTTAGGAGTTATAAGAGGGTCGAAACTGTGGCTGTGTAGGAACAGCCAACAGCTGGCCCAGGCTGCTGTTTCAGTGGTGGCGTCAGCACGCTGTCTGGGCGGGTTTTAAACGTGGTCTGGAGGTGGGGCACATGATTTTCAGTGAAAAACAGTGCATTAGGTACTTTCTAGGGAAGATAACTTCTGAGGTTTTAGAGGTTTTCTTAGATTTTGGGATTGAGATATTTTGTAATGAATTGTTTGCTGTGTAGTGAATATTGGTTATGGTTTTGAAATGTGGCATTTTACCTTCTGCGTGCTTTCAGTTCACTCTTTCTCACTTCCCAGAAGTTGGGAAGGAAGGTATTGGAGTTGAGTAAATTTATGAGCCTGTTCAGTTCTTTTCACCGTGACTCCCACCAACCCTTAGGCAAAAGGTTTATAACGTACAACTTGCAAAAATATTTGGTTTGAGCCCTGACTGGGGTGGTTCAGTGGATTGAGCACCAGCCTGCCAACTGAAAGGTCGCACCGGTTCCATTCCCTGTCAGGGCTCATGCCTGGATTGAGGGCAAGGTCCCTGGTTGGGGGTGTCCTCTCCCTCTCTTTCTCCCTCCCTTCCCCTATCTCTAGAAATAAATAAACAAAATCTTAAAAAATATATTTCATTAGAACATTCCAGTCATTGGTAACAAAGCCGCCTTTAAGTTAAGACTCAAATTTCACCTTCAGTTGCATCTAGGTGAGTTTGTAAAAGCTACGTGCAGGCAAATTAAGGCCATTTGGAATCTTAGCTATTTCTCATTTTTTGGTGGGGTGGGAGGCATGTCTTTTATTCTGTATGTTCAATGTTTTGAATATTCACATCTTTAAAGTAGTTGCACAGAATCAGTTTACAATTCGCAGAGCAACAGAATTGGAGGAGGCATTAGTTTTCTCCTTAAAGATGGTTAAATTGAGGCTCCAAGTAGTCACTTGTCCAAGGAATTAAGGGTGCTGAGTGGTAGATCGGGCTGTGATTCAACTCTCATTCTGGGACAGGACCAGGCCCTGGGAGCCTTGTTGGGAGCCCTTTGAGCAGCTCAGTTGGAATCTTCACGTAGCTTGAGTAGAATTAGATTTCAGTGTAACGCTTTGTGTGTGTCCGTGTGTAGAACATAGGAATCTTAAAAGTTTTTTATTGGTAACACTGCATAGTTACAGTGAACATAAAGTATGATATACTATACAACATAAGATCTTACTTTGTATTTTTAGGGACTGTTTTGTTTATTTAAAGCCACGTACAGACTTACCAGTCACAAACTCCATTTTGTCACCACTTCCTTCTGTGGGAAAGCTATTTGTTACTCTTTTTAAAGATTTTATTTATTTTTAGAGAGAGGGGAAGGGAGGGAGAAAGAGAGGGAGAGGAACATCTGTGTGCTAGGGATACTTTGCTCCCCAACCCCCCAAATAGGGAGCTGGCCTGCAACCCAGGCACATGCCCTCACCAGGCCCCAAACCCTCCGGATCACAGGCTGGCACTCAGTCCACCAAGCCACGCCAGTGCCAGAATTGTCTCTAAAATTTATGTTCCCTCTATACTTTGTCCAAAAACTAGCTTCTTGCAGTTTATGGTAGTATTTATAGTTTGGGGTTAAGAATAGAATTCCTGTCATTTTGATCATCAGAAACATCTAAATTTCGTTTCCTGGAGTTAATGTGTATAATACTATGTTTTAATATATTGACTATTCCTTTTTGATATATTCTTATACTTCTTCAGATTCTCTTTTTGCTTTCCTTCATTTTCAAGTGTTCTTGGCAAATTAATGCAGGAGTGCTGTGGTTTGTCTGGTTTTGTTCTCTTGCTAGCCCTTCTGGAGAGAGAACAGAGGCAGTTGGAAATGCCCAAAGGAAAAATAACCTGGCCGTTGTTATAATTGGATAACAAGTACCCTTTTCCTGCATAATTAATCTTGAATTTCCAAAGTGTGGTCTTGGGATTCATCGTAACTTATTCCCCCTCAGTATAAACTATTAGTTCATCTGTGTCTGAATCTCTGCTTCTGCTTTCTAAATATTGGCTGGATGATCCACTTGGTCTTCATATTTTGAGACTATAGTTAGGTTCTAAATGTATTCAGTACCACTTACACTGGTCATGTGGCAGGAGAATTAGCCATCCTTAGAGTAGTTTCTTAGCAAATAAATGCATTGTCTGAGCTATATGACTGACTCTAAACTATTAGTGAAATTAAAACATGTTAAACTTACTGTGAAATAGATTTGTACTATTTCTGCTAAGAATTAATATTTAATAATGCACTTACATAGCTTAGAGAAATCCCTTGTTTTCTATCCAGTGTCCCTTTTTCTGCTTAATCTGAATGGCGCATATTACATTCAAGTTGAGGGCCTTCAAAACATCAAATTATACTGTGGTGAATTGTTACATTAGATAAGTTGTGATTTATCTGATTGCTTCCAAGAAGAATATCAGGTTTTCAGTTTTAACCCAACTGACAAAAACTGAAAAAATGAAGAAGTGGGTTTTTTTTTGTTTGTTTGTTTTGTTTGTTTGTTTTGCCCGGCTACATATTTTGAGGCAGCTGGTCCTGTTATACTGTTGGCCACAACATAGACCAGATGCCTTATATAAGGAGGTGGGGCGTTATCAGTAGTAGTAGCTTTGTTTAAATTGGGCTGAAAAGGCATCAAAGGTTTACTATTTGGAAGAGCACCATGGGTGATTTGTTGTCCTTTTCTATTGTATTAATCTGTCTTACCCGGACTTTCCCTTTCCCTTTCCCCTCTCTGCCCTCCAGTCATTTAGAGTGCACACCTCTTTCACTTCTTCCTTTTGAAGAGCATTGAGTTTTTGTTTCTGCAGTATTTATTTTAAGCTTTTACTTTGCATTTATCTGCTGTTTAAGTATCTTGAATCTCAGACCAGATTTGACACTGTCACTGGAAACAGAGGCTGTCTTTGTATTCCTGGTGTTAGCGTTGTCTTTTGTTCAAATTTACAAGTTCGGTAAATTTCACCTTTACTATTTATTATACCATACTTTTGGCAAAAAAATAAGTTAAATGAGAAAAAGGCGCTCTTGGGAGCATTGGATTCGTGAAGTTTGATCACTTTGGATGCCTTAGCAGTTTCCTGGAGCAACAAATAAAGTGTGATGTGCTTTGTATTGCTACTTCTTACCACAGGGTATTGCACTGAAAAATTCATTTTAAAGTCTCATTTTATTAAACTTCCTTAATGTGTTTTGATCAGCATAATCAAAAAACGACTTGGTTTTAAATTGAGCCTTTGGTGTCCCTTTCTGTCGGGATGATTGGAGCCTTCTTAGCATCACTACCTTAATTTAGTGGAGAGTAGTAGGATTCGGTTTTCAGCTTTTACCATCAGTATTTGTTTTTAAGAGTAATTTAACAAATTGAAACAAGGTAATTATAAAATAGAAAGTGGAAATTCCCCTGCTCATGTTTGTGTGCACAGAAAGACAGTTTTCAGAGGCACAGCTCTGTGTTGTGGCAGGTGCACAGAGGCACCTCAGCGTCTCAACGCCCAGGCTGTGGTTGTAGTCAGGTGCCAGGGTTCACGCCCCAGTCCCGTGAGTTTAAGTGAGCCTTTCCTTCTCTCTCTGGTTTTCTTCATCTGTAAAATGCAGAGTTAATGGAGTTGTTTGGAATAGTTGGGAATAATAATGAGGTGCTTTCACACACTACATGGAGTGTCAATAAATACTAGCTATTACCATTACTATATTCTGCAGCTTTTTACCTGACATTGTGGGTATCTGTCTGCGCAACTTAACATGTAATAATGGCTTCATTTTTCTATCACATACTATATTGCAGAATACTCTGTAATCAGCCAGTTCTATATTAATGGATATTATGATGGTTTCCAGTTTGTTAGTGCATTGTGTACAGTGCTCCAGTGTAACCCGGGATATCTTTTTTGTATGATTCTTACAAAAAGTGTCAAATTCTGGAACTTGTGATGTCTCGAGAGGTGTTCCTCAGCCAATATCAAGTGTGCCCCTTCTGTAGGAAGTCACCCTGGACTGACACTGCTTGTTTCAAGCTTATTGTTCTGCAGGTGCTGGGGGCCAAGTCCATACTTGGCCTGTCATCCAATCCATTGCACATCTGTCCCAGAAGTGGCCAGAAATTGGGATTTTTGTGATTAGGATTTTATATATTACAATATGGTTTAAATAGGATATGTCTTCCTACTTCAGGGCCTTTGGTTTGAGTTCTGTGTCCTAGGATTTCTGTATGATAGATTGCTAGAAGTGAATTTGCTAGACATAAACTTTAAAAATTGATATATTGCCCTGTATGGTGTTGTTTAGTGGACTCAGTGCCAGCCTGGAAACTGAGAGGTCACCAATTCGATTCACAGTGGGGCACGTGCCTGGGTTGTGAGCCAGGTCCCCGGGGGCTTTCAAGAGGCGACTGATGGGTGTATCTATCGTATATCATTGTTTCTTTCCTTCTCTTCCTCCCTTCCTTCTCTTCCTCCCTCCCTTCTCTTCTCTCTACAAATAAGTAAAATAGCTAAAAAATTGGTATATACATTTTTAATTTTTTTTGAAAGATTTTATTTTTATTTATTTATATTTAGAGGGGAAGGAGACAGGGAGAGAAACATCAATGTATGGTTGCCTTTCGTGCATCCCCTGCTGGTAGTTGGCCTGCAAGGAACCGGTCTGCAACCCAGACATGTGCCCTGACTGGGAATCGAACCGCAATCCTCTGGTTCACAGGCCCGCGCTCAATCCACTGAGCTACACCAGCCAGGGCTATACATTTTTAATTTTGACGAATATTGCAAAGTTGCTTTTTAAAATGAAGCACCAAGTTCACTTTCATTGTGATGGATCGGTGTGCTCATTTTCTTACACTATTGCCAACATTAGTGGTTTATAATAAGTTTTTAATTTTTATCAGCTTATAATAAGTTTTTAATTTTTATCAGCTGTCCATCAACTTTGTTTTTCTCCAGTCTTACGGAAAATGGTTGTCTTAATTTGCTTCCCTGATTTCCAGTGAAACTGTGTGTGTGCACAGGATTTAAGAACTTTGTGTATTTAGAATAGAATGTTACCATTTGGGCAGAGGTTGAATGTATTTTCCTTACTTACCATCTGCTTTACCTGTGTCCATGATGTATTTTTGCCATATAAAAGTTGGAGTATTTTTATATGGGCAAGTATGTTTTGTGTATGGCTTTTGGGATTTGTCTCTTGCATAAATGTGGTTCTGAAAATAGTGTTCATTTCCTTTAACATTTCAGAATGTCTCATGATTTTTAAATGTTTTATAATGTATCATGTCATCTCTAATTTAGATTTTACTGTATACAACCAAAGCCATTTGAGTATTTCATACTTTCTTCACTGACTTGGAATAGTTATTAGTAATAATACATCCAAAAATTGATGATACTTTTTTTTTTGGATGTATGGCCACTAACTACAGTTCACAAATTACAGGAACCTGCACTATTCATGTCAGCTTTATAGTTGCTGTACCAAGAGTCTCTTGATATTTCATAGTGTACGTACTGGTTAACTTGGACACCTAAACTTTCGAAACAAATACATAGCTGTAATAAGGAGCCTGTTGTGCTACTTTTACAAAAATGTTGCTGTTCTTCTTTGTAAGTGCCCAAATATCCTAATAAGAGTCAAGTCTTAGCCTATCGTCGGAAAAGGACAGAGCTCTGTTTGAGTATTAGTTTAAAAACTTGCTATGTTTGGAAAACTCCTTATGTCACCAATGTGTCATAGTTTTTAAATTCCTAGTTCACTATCCATCTTATAGAAGAGATGTAATAAATTTGCTGGTAAATCCATAGATACCACTTACCGAGAATAATTTTCACTAGTAACAGAGTGGAAGAGAAAATGGGCCTTTCTACTTTATCACATTTCTGCAGAATTGAGAGTAGGAGTTCTGAATGCCATCACCAGAAGTTGTGGAGCGTTTTAAGGAAACTGTTTTAGGAAGGTGTGCTTGGCAGCAGCACGGGTGGTGGGCTGCGTGGCAGGGGAGTGGAAGGGTGAAGTGGTGTCATGGCGGCAGTAGTTGGAATAGAACTGTTACGTCGAATGTTGTTAAATTAGAAAAGGAAATGGGCATGTGTCCTTTCTGAACTTGGTGAGCCTTGCCATGATGACAGTAGTTTAAATGTAGTCAAGAAAATACCCCAGATTC
The DNA here is from genome assembly GCF_014824575.4 of Sturnira hondurensis. Lineage (NCBI taxonomy): Eukaryota > Metazoa > Chordata > Mammalia > Chiroptera > Phyllostomidae > Sturnira > Sturnira hondurensis. Next base: position 4,711,272 of record NW_028093774.1, on the reverse strand, counting down.
TAAGAGAAGGATTCTGAAAATACAATGTCCGACAGAAGTAATGCCTGCTTGAGTGTGGTTGGTAGGGCAGTAATATGGGTGTAATAAGTTATAGTTCTGTCTATCTATCTATCTGTCTGTCTATTTATTTATTTAAAGGCACTATTTATCTTTAGAGAGAGGGGAAAGGAGGGAGAAAGAGGGAGAGAAACATCACTTGGTTGCCTCTCGCGCTCCGCCAGCTAACCAACTGGCCCTGCAACCCAGGCATGTGCCCTGACTGGGAACCAAACCAACATTTGGGTTCACAGGCCAGCATTCAGCCCACTGAGCCATACCAGCCAGAGTCAATTTATAGTTTTAATTTGAACATTTCACCCAAAATGTCACATGGTGTGCTTGAGTGTGATATTGTTATGTTACAGAATTACATGCTTAGGATTTTGTAATCAAAGGTTTTATAATAAAAAAGGAGTGTTATTTGTGCTGGACCCTGTTTAACAGTGTGCCCTCTTACCCTTCCCTTCACACTCACCCCCAACCCTGCAAATGGGAGTCTTTGGCAATCATTTGTGATTTTGAGGGGAAGCAAAATTTTATGTACTCTGTGTGTAGGTATATATGTCCTACTCTGATCCAGAAAGTAGTACGGTTTGCAAACCAGAATGCTTTAGTCACACGTTAAAAACTAGCAAGATGTTTGCGTTAAAGGTGGGTGGGAAGGAAAAATTAAGGATAGCCATATAAAGCAGAAGAGGAAATTAGGGCACTAAAATAGTTCTAACAGAAATACAGTGGTATTTGGGTTTTTGTGGAGTAGAGAACTTGCTGGATTCACACCAGTTTTGCTCTAAGAGTTTGCACAGTATCTTAAAGATAAATGCAAGTCCTGTTTATGCAGATAAATCAGTTGCTCAGAGGGGCAGGTGTTCTTTTTTCTTAAATATTTTATTTATTTGTAGAGGGGAGAAGGGAAGGAGGAAGGAGAAAGAGGGAGAGAAACAGCAGTGTGTGGTTGCCTCTCACTCCACCCTGACTGGGGACCTGGCCTGCAACCCAGGCGTGTGCCCTGACTGGGAATTGAACCAGTGACATTTGTTTTGCAGGCTGGCACTCAGTCCACTGAGCCACACCAGCCAGGGCAAGAACAAGTGTTCTTGATATCGAAAACCAGATTTGAGTCACACATACTGGAGCTGTACACCATTTGTTTTTCCACGTTGTTTTACATAATTGTAGATTTATTTTTAACATAGAGTAACGTCTGAAGAAAACTAAATACTGGTAAAAAGGTCCCTAGAAAGTGATAGACACAAGCAGGTGCCTAATGTGTTCAAGAATGTGAGGAAGAGTTTTGCATTCTTGGGATTGATCGCTGTCTGGTGTGTGGTCCAGAGGGAGAGTGCACAGGAGAATCTTCCAAATTACCCAGGATTGGAGTGTGTGTTTGTGTTTTGTTAGCAACTGATTTATTTTCATCTCATGGCTAATGTTTCTTCTTGGGACATTTTGGAAATTCAGGGCATCTGGCAGCCTGGAATTTTGTGCTATGCCACTTATTATTAAGTCATTTATGTTAGAGGCACAGGTATCTGTGTTTCTTTTGTTTGGTAGTGATGTATTTTTATTTCGTGTGTTCTTTAATCCATGTATGTTCTGTATGTGTGGGTAAGTAAGTAAGTGCCATGTATGTCCTTCCTTGAACTGGATGGGACAGATGAATGTGTGTTCATTCTCAATGGTGTGACTGCATTTTGAATAAAGTAAATAAAAATGTACAGTTCACCTGTAATTTGCTTCCCCATCAGAGTGTTAATGTGGAAACTAATGTAGACATCAACATTTGTTTTTCAAATTAGAGTGAACAGACTTGGTGTGAATTTAGAAATCTAAGTCTGGACCCCTAATATTATGGTAATGTAGTTTAAATAGACAGGCTTTCCAATCATTGTTTTTTGTATCACCGAAAAACCAGAATATTAGAGAAAGAAAAAAACAGGAAATTGTAAGTGAAGAATCTTAACCCCACAGAGATCTAACTCAACTGGTAATGAATTTAAACCTTTCAGAAAGGAAAAGACTGCAGAGAAACATATTGCTTGCTCAAAACAACAACAAAAAAGAAAACTATATGTAGTGTAGAGATTTAGTATTTGAAATTTAGAAAATGTGAATTCAGTTTACACTTGCCTTGAAAGCACTCTTTGCTTGCACCAATTCTGTCTAGAATGAACTTTTACCCTTGTTTTCATTTCTGGCCCCACTCAAGCTAGAATTATTTATAAAAGTGTAATCCATGATTCTGGGATAGTAGTGAAGGGCTATAGCTTACTTGAAGAAACTTAGGAAGCAGTGAACAATACAAAGAATGCAATTAACTCTAGGCTATGTGGTAAGGGTATTTTTTTACATTTAATACCTAATTTATCTGAAATTTATTTAAGAATATCCAGTCAAGGATTATGAAATGACTAGTTTTGAGGGCCACATTTTTTATGTCATTTTTAAGGAATCTGATAATTATTTGTTGATTGGTGAGAATATGTATTAACCAAGACATTGTGAATGCACTTACATGTAACTTGAAGTTAACATATATTTTAAACTTAGGAGATGCTACATAAATTTTGGAAGTTGAATATCAGTGTAAGCTGCTAGTCTTCAGGTAGTGCTTAGTGCTCATGTGGATTCCCAGCTCTGTGAGTTAGCATCATAGCCTTGTGTAGCCGTGCAGTTTAGATGGAAGGAGTAGGGGAAGTGTTCTGACATGAATTGATTGTTGCAAGAGGTAATCTGATATTTACTTAGTAAATGTTACTGTAAAATCTTTTAAAATTGAAACAATTTCTAACTAGATCAGGAAACATTGATTAGATGGTAGGCAGCCCACTGGCTAATCAGTAATAAGCAGCATGGGCCTCCTGGCATTCTTAGGTCTGTATTGATTATCAGAAATCAAAATACAAAACAGCCCAATGGTCATAGTATAGACCAGAGCCCAGCGGGTAAGTAATGAATGCATAATGGGACTTACCTGCCTAAGATCTTGGATTTAGCATGTTAATTGCTTGAGTAAATGGATTGTTGCACTTTATTTTAAAAAGAAAAAATGTATTTAGAACTTAAAAGAAAAATAGGGGTATGTGTAAAATAGGGGTGTGTATATGTGTGTAAAACAAATATTTGTTAAAGAACAGAATTTGGGAGAAAGAACTGACCTGGGTGTTAGGCACACCCCTTAGCCCCTGCCCGGAGCCCCCTTCTGGCTTTGTCTGTTACTGGACTTCATAGTTTTCAAATAATGGTCATGCGACTAATCTTTGGGAGTCCTTGTGCATTGAATTATGAAGCATTTCAACAGGGTGGATTAAAACATTTCAAGCTATGTTAAAATCCTATTAGTTACAAAAAATCAGAATTTCTTTTAAAATGGAAAAACTTTTAGACTGGCATCATTGTTTCCGTGTTAATCCACTCAAAATCTGTAACAAGCTTAGTGTGAGTATAGTCCCCCACACACTGGTTACGCTTATGTCATGTGCCCTGTTCATCTCTGAGTTTTATTCATTGCGAGTCAGTTGTTAGGTTCCATTTGGGGAGTTTCTTGTATTGGTAGGAGTGTTTTTGCAGTATGTTCATCATTACTTTGGAAATAACAGTGTAGCAGATTTTGGCTCCTTTTTTACAAGTAAAACTCCTCAGTTTACTTCTGTTCTAGATGCCATTTTCCCCCAGCAGTATATTTGATCTGGATTCTTGTGGTTATATAGATACTTAGGTAGTGACAAAGTTAAACTCCTTGGAGTGGAAGGAGAAAAAATGTTTTCATTCGGTCACTTGCTTTTGGTTGCTTTTATTGTAAGACAGAATGTCAACCAACTCTGTTTAGAAATACATTTACTAAAGCAGTTTTTCTAGTCATGCTGATTTGTTTCAAAATTGCAGGCGTTTTTGGGCAGTAATTTTATCCAATTCCATTTGTAGTCCAGTTACAGCGCAGGGATCACAACCAACCCAGCCGCCGCAGAAGCACTATGGCATTACCTCTCCTATCAGCTTAGCGGCCCCCAAGGAGACTGACTGCCTGCTCACACAGAGACTAGTCGAGACTCTGAAGCCCTTCGGGGTTTTTGAGGAGGAAGAGGAACTGCAGCGCAGGTAAATACATGGAAATGTGTGATTCCTTATCCACATAACAAACTCATTTTGTGGCATTCTTGACTCAGAAAGTCAGGATTATTCTCCCAAATATGTCTGTTTCAGACAAGAGTGATACTTAGAAAAAACTTTCTACCTGGGGTTTCATTCTTTTAATTTTGGTTTTTGATGTTTTTGGTTGTTATAGTACAGAATTGTCAGGAGAAAGGGGACTGCCTCACCCAGTGCCTACATATAGTAACAGTGCCTACATGTAGCTAACTGCTCTATACTCTCATTCTGATACCTTACAAGCTCTTTAAAATTTAGGAAGCCACCTGTGGAAAACTTCATTCATTCATTCATTCATTTATTGAAAGATGGGAAGGGAGGGAAAAAGAGACGGAAATACCAATGTGTGGTTGCCTCTCGCACGCTCCCTAATGGGGACCTAGCCTGCAACCCAGGCATGTGCCTTGACTGGGAATCATTGAACTGGTGACCCTTTGGTTGGCAGGCTGGTGCTCAATGCACTGAGCCACAACCAGCCAGGGCAATTTATGCATTTTAGTAAGTAATGATTTGGAATAACAAAAAACTTAATGATTGATATTTCCTCTATCAACAGGATTTTAATTTTGGGAAAATTAAATAACTTGGTAAAAGAGTGGATACGAGAAATCAGTGAAAGCAAGGTAAGGTGACTTAATTATATATAAAATAATTTGCCAACTGAATATAGCAGTTGTCTTATGTAACCTGTTCTTGTTTGAGTGGATTTAAAGTCTTAATAACAATTTACAGGGTGGGGCAAAAAGTTTTACAGTTCATAAGGAAAGTACAGTAATTAAATAATACAAGAATAAACAGTGTTTCCTGTACTTACAAGTATGTGAAAGTTTATTTATTCTTGGTATTATTTTTATTAATTATTGTAATTTCCATATGAACAACTGTAAACTTGCTTTTGCCTTTACCTCGGATATTTTGTTTCTAGTTATTGTTGAAAACAGGACAATCTGAAGTGAACTCAATGATTTTTTGTTTTTAATGTAAGTACTTTTGGTTGCAGCATTTCAAAGCTGAAACTCAGTAGTTATTTATACACTTTACCAAAAAAGTAGATATTCTCCAGGAAAGGTACTTTGAAAATGTCTATGAAATATTTGAAAATCTGGTTACCTTTTTAAATATATATTTTATTGATTATGCTATTATAGTTGTCCCATTTTCCCCCTTCACGCCCACTCCCCCTGCACACACTCTTCCCCTTTAGTTCATGTCTATGTGTCATACTTACACGTTTTTTAGCTTCTATATTTCCCCTACTATTCTTGCCCTCCCCCTGTCTATTTTTTAGCTACCGTCTATGCTACTTATTCTCTGTACCTTCTCCCCCCTTCTCCTCCTCCCACTCCCCTGTTGCTAACCCTCCATGTGATCTCCCTTTCTGTGGTTCCACTCCTGATCTAGCTGTCCTCTTGGTTTGCTTTTGTTTTAGGTGTGGTTGTTAGTAACTGTGAGTTTGCTGTCCTTTCACTGTTCCTATTTTTATCTTCTTTTTCTTAGATAAGTCCCTTTAACATTTCATATAATAAGGGCTTGGGGGTGATGAACTCCTTGAATTTGATCTTATCTGAGAAGCACTTAGCAGTCATGGATGTAGGTCTTTGGATTTCATGACTTGGAATACTTCTTTCCAGCTCCTTGCCTGTAAGGTCTCTTTTGATAAATCAGCTGACAGTCTGATGGGAAGTCCTTTGTAGATAACTGTCTCCTTATCTTTTGCTGCTTCTAGGATTCTCTCCTTCATTTTAATCTTAGCTAGTGTAATTATGATGTGCCTGGGTATGTTCCTCCTTGGGTCCAACTTCTTTGGGACTCTGAGCTTCTTGGACTTCCTGGAAGCCTATTTCCTTTGCCAGATTGGGGAAGTTCTTTTTTTATTATTTGTTCAGATATCTTTTCCACTTGTTGCTCTTCCTCTTCTCCTTCTGGTACCCCTATAATTTGGATGTTGTAATGTTTAAAGATGTCCTGGAGGTTCCTAAGCCTCTCCTCATTTTTTTGAATTCTTGTTTCTTCATTCTTTTCTGTTTGGTTGTTTCTTTCTTCCTTCTGGTCTACTCCATTGATTTGAGTCCCATTTCCTTTCAATCACTATTGGTTCCCTGTGCATTTTCCTTTATTTCACTTAGCGTAGCCTTCATTTTTTCATGTAATTTGCGACCAAATTCAACCAATTTTGTGAGCATCCTGATCACCAGTGCTTTGAACTGTGCCTCTGATACGTTGGCTATCTCTCATCGCTTAGTTGTATTTTTTCTGGAGCTTTGATCTGTTCTTTTTTTTTTGTCTTGACACACCTGTTACATGGTGAGGGGCAGAGCCTTAGGTGTTCACCAGGGCAGGGGCAACCCAGTGGCTGGGTTGTGATGCTGTATGTGGGGGAGGGGTCCAAGAGGGAACAGTGCCACTTGCTCCGCTCCCAGCTGGATCTCAGTCCCCTCTGCCGCTTCCCCCAAGCAAACTGTGCCCTTCAGGTGCTATTCTCCGGGTGGGTAGGTGGGCTTGGGTGCGTTCTAGGACCCTGTGGGTTTCTCCAGCGAACTCTCCTGTGAGGCTGGGAGTCTCTCCCAGCACCTAAACCCCCACAGGTGTTTTTAGGTGGTGGTTTGAGGCTTTATTTCCCTGCTGGGGCCGTGGGTTGTGTGGGCTGTCTCCCCAATTTCCCCTGGTTTATCTGCGGGCCATTCCCCTCCGCAGTCTGCCACCGCACTGGGGCTGCCCGCTGCTGCTCTGTGTGCGGTCCGCCAGCCACCGCTTTTTCTTTGCCATGTCCCTTCTCTGCCCGACTCCGCCCCTCCTGGTCTGGATGAATGTTTCTATTTTAACTCCTTGGTTGTCGGACTTCCCTACAGTTCAATTTTCTGCCAGTCCCCCCCCCCCATGTTTGTCCTTATTTTGGTTGTGCGAGGCGGCAACAGTGTGTTTCTACCTGTGCCTCCATCTTGGCCAGAAGTGCTGGTTACCTTTTAAAAAGGAATCCTGCAACAATGAGCATTTTTTTGGTTTTCAGGTATTAGACTGAAACTGAATATTTCGTTTTTTGTAATAACATTTTGAGCTTCTAATACTTAATTATGAAAAATCACACACACAACTGATGAAGCCATGACTAGGTTACTGGTAAAGAAATGTCTTCTCAGAATCATGTGTGGAATTCATTTGACTTGTTAAAAAAAAAAACAATCCCCAAGTAGTGGTGGTTTCCACTACCACTTTTCCAGGGTAGTACCAGATGCATATTTACTCTGTAATACAGCTGAAAAATTGATGGGGAGAGTCAAGGCAGAAGAACACCTGAGAGAGGCTATCAGTGTAGAGGAAAAGTTAGTCTTTTGGTTTTAGTCAAATTTATAATTTTTTCCCGTTAAAATAGTGTGTTTGTATTTCAAGTAGTTGATTAAAACTTTAGCAGTGGAATATTCTAAATTGGGGTTCCCTAAATTACCTCTTCCTCATTAGTGTAGTTTGGTAAAAATGAGATTTTGGAAAGGAAGTTTTTTTGAGTTGAGCTAAATAAAGATATCCAAGTTTAAGTATGTTTTTACTCATTTATGGAACTTAGTGTTTCTTTAACCTTGTGTAGAAAACTTTGGTCTGTTTTAATGGCTTTTTCTTAGATGTTTAGTTTAAGTTTAAAATTGTGGTCAACTAGATAGGGTTAGAACTTAAATTTATTTAAATTTATTTAATGTGAAACGAGTATTGTCTCAACTGATGGTTTTGTTTCAGGTACTTGAGTGCCTAGTAATTTCCTTACCCAGTAATTCTTCTTATTTTTTTATTTAAAGTTTTTGTGTTTTAATTATTTTTTACCTTACAGTTGACGCTCAGTATTTTAGTTTCAGGTGTACAGCATAATAGACATTTATTTAAGTTATGAAGTGATTCCCCCTGAATCACTTTTGTTGTCTGTATTTCCTCTGCTGTACCTTAAAGCCCCGTAACTGTTTTTTATAACGGGCAGTTTGTGCTTTGTAATCCCTTCCACCATTTCTTTGTTCCCTCAACACCCATCCCATCTGGAGACCATTAGGCTGTTCTCTCTATTTATGAGTTTGTTTCTGTTTTGTTTATTTGTTTTGTTAATTTCACTTAGCATAATATCCTCTGGGTCCATCCATGTTGTTGCAAATGGAAAGAGGTGTGTTTTTTTTAACAGCTGAGTAATGGTCTGTTGTATGTATCACCACATCTTTATCCGTTTGTATATTAGTGGACTCTTGTTGCTTCCACATCTTGGCTGTCGTAAATAGTGCTGCAATGAACACAGGGGGGCGTGTGTATTTCGAAGTCCTTTTTTGGATTTCTTTGGATAAATACTCGGGAGTAGGGTTGCTGAGTCACGTGGTAGTTCTGTTTTTAATTTTTCGAGGAGCCTCCGTACTGTTTTTTGTATTGGCTGCGCCCGTCTGCATTCCCACCAAGAGTGCGGGAGGGCTCCTTTTCGCCACAGCCTCGCCAGCACTTGTTTGTTGATTTGTTTGATGACAGGTGTGTGAGGTGATACCTCAGTGTGGTTTTAATTTGCATTTCCCTGATGGTTGGTGATGTTGAGCAACTTTTCATCTATCTGTTGGCTTTCTTTATGTCCTTTTTGGAGAAGTGTCTATTCATATCATATGTTCATTTCGTAATCAGATTGTTTGGGGTTTTTTTGGTGTTAAATTGTATGAGTTTCTAGTATATTTTGGACATTAACCCTTTATCAGAAGTATCATTGGTGAATATCTTCTCCAGGTCAGTAGGTTGTCTTTTTGTTTAGTTGATGGTTTTCTTTGCTGTTCAAAAACAGTTTAGTTTGTTGTGGTCCCATTTGTTATTATTTCTGTTTTCCTTTCCTGAGAAGACATATCCCAAAAACTTGGTAAAAGGAATGTCAAAGAGATTACTGCCTGTTTTCTTCTAGGAGTTTTGTGCTTTCAGGTCTTACATGAAAGTCTTCAGTCCGTTTCGAGTTTATAACTTCTAGTGGATGGTATAGAAGGCGACCCAGCTTCTTTCTGTTGTTGCATGCACCTGTCCAGTTTTCTCAGCTCCTTGTATCACAGAGATTCTTTCCACCCCATCCCCAATTCCCGCCTTCTTTGTCGTAGATGAGTTGGCCATGTAGCCTGGGTTTATTTCCAGGCTCCCTGTTGGGTTCCGTTGGTCTTTGTCTCTGTTTGGTGGCAGTACCGTGTTTTGAGTGCTAGAGCCTTCGAGTAAAATTTGGTAACAGGTAGCATGATACCTCAGACTTTGTTCTTCTTTCTTAATATTTCTCTGACTATTTGGGGTCTTCTGTGGTTTCTGACCTTGGCTACTTCTAACAAATGTAATATTATACCTATAGATTGTCTTTTCTATAAGCGATGATTAAATATGTTTTTAAAACACGGGAAGTCCCAGAATCTTTACAATTTTTTCTAGGGTTTTTGACATTGAACCATTGATGCTGTATTTTCCAGGGCAAAGGGAAAAGTAGTCTGCTCTGGTACTCAGTGACTTGCTGTACTGAGTGACTGGATGGTAAAAAGAAATGACTGACTTAGCGCATAGTAAAATTATTTTTTGTTTGGGCACACATCACCCTTATCAACAGGGACAGTATGTACTCACCATGGAACTTCAGTGCCAGGGTCAGGAAGGTGTATTAAATGCTTTTCCCTTCTCCCAGTTTCTGGTGTTTCTTCTCTAAAAAGCCATCAGTGAGTATAGTCCTGCTCAGAATCGTTCTACCAAAGTCTTTTGGAAATCTAAAAATAAACCATTATGTAGCATTACTGGCCTCAAAGTACAGTGACTTTTGATATGGGAAAATTATACTCTAATGCAGCGATACTCAACCTTTTTTTTTACCTCATGGTATACATAAACTAATTACTGAAATTCAGTGGCACAACAAAAAATATTTTTTGCTGATCTGATAAGAAATAGGTGTAATTTTGATTGATTTACAAAAAAATAATAATAGTGATTACCTACCTTTTTTGCTCTAAAGTGACTTTTAAAAAAATCAGGTGCCTGTACTTGTATATGAGGATTTCTGGTACCAAGAATTAACCAATCAGACTCAACTTTATTATGCGCTGTGGTCAATAAGATGCAATTCTGTTAGTATATGACCTATATATTTATGGTTCAAGACAGAGCATTCATACTGGACAGCTGTTGTTTGATTGGCTGTTGTTACTTTTCATTCTGACTGTGAGGGAAGAGAGGTCACTGCTCATCACCAAGTAGCCAGATGTTGCGTGTTGCGAGAATTCTTGTGGTGCGCTGGCTGGAAATGGCTGCTGTGAGGTTGGCACCATTGGCTGTTTGGCACAGTCGTTGAATGTAATATAATCTTTTAAGGAATTAGAATGTTTTGTCAAATTGTAACATTCATAATTTATGCAGCTTCTTTGTCATGAAAAAAATCTGAATCATTGCTTCTGTGTAATCACGTGATCTCTACTACAGTCTTCTTTAAAGCAGCTTCCAGAACTGTGGGAAGACTCTAAAAAAGTGAGGGTCTTTACCAAAGAACACTCATTAGAGGTTGAAAATTGCTTGAATTTCAAATTAGATTGATATCACTGTGAAGGCCAGTATTTTCTGGAGCTTGTTTACTCTCTGTATAAATTTGCACTGAAATTTTATTTGGGTTGTTTTTAAAATGTACACTGTTACTTGAAATAATTTTCTTTGTGCTCCACTGGGAAAACAACCATTTTCTTGTTGTTTTAACAGAACCTTCCACAATCTGTAATTGAAAATGTCGGAGGAAAAATTTTTACATTTGGATCTTACCGATTAGGAGTACATACAAAAGGTAAATATCATTTTAATTATTTTGAAAAGGAATACTTTGTATTTCTTAAAAATTCTAATGACGTACCCATCATACAGCCTAAATGTGCTCCAGAGAGAGCAGGTCAAGGGACCTGAATTTGGTAAGGAGGGAGAAATCAGTTGATGCCTTCTGTACTGGTGCTGTTTATGCGGTAGGAAGTAAAACTTAAAATTCGGTCCCTCAGTAGAAGTAGCCATGACTCTCGGGGTTGAGCAGCCACCAGGGGCTGGTGCCCCGCAGCTGTGGGTTGTCAGGAGAGCCCTTTCCCATGAGGGGTTCTTTGGAGCAGCGCAGCCCTCCCTGCCGCTGCTTCCCCCTGGAGACTGTTAGCCTGGGCATCCGAGCAAAAACAGGCGAAAGCTTTTAGAAAGTACCTGTGCATTTTCTTTTCCCCATACTTGTATTATAGTTGCAAAATACAGTAAAGTAAAATAAAAAATGTTTATCTGCAGTCATTGATCGACTTTCACTATTTTCTTACTGACACTTGTAGTTTTTCCTCTGTGCAGAAAAGTGCCCAACAAAAATGTTACCACGGCAGGGAGCATTTGTTGGGTCTTTTCTTTGTACTGAGCACAGAGGTGGTACTTTCTTCGGCGTTCATTACGGTACTTATTCTGCAGCACTCTCAGTCTCAGGTAGACCATAGGGGCCGAGGCTCAACAGAGGTGGTGGGGCTCGAACAGTTTCAACCAGTCGTCTGGGCAGTTCTGGGTTCTTCTTGGGTGGGGCATCCTGAAGCTGTACTTTCAACCATTAACTGCTGGCCTCTGTGTTGAGAGTTACCTGTCAATGTATACGAGGTCTGTCTGGAAAAAGCCCAGCTAGTGTTGTTATAATGAAAATGACTTGCACGACATCCATGAAACCTGGCAGCCAAGGAGAGTGGACTGGAATGTGCATCTGTGAACAGTGGCACCTTCACTGTACTAGTCAGTGGGGGCGGGGGCGGTTGACACCGTCGGGTGAGCATGTGCACTGTGTGGCTGTCACATTCAAGATGGCTGAGTAGAGCAATGAATCTGCATCAGATTTTGCATTAGGCTTGAACATTTCTCTGTGGAAGCTATTTGGATGATTCAGAAGGCCACAAACTATGGGCAGCTGGTGATTGGCAGCTTCATCGTGACAGCGCACCCGCTCATGCATCATCATGTCTTGTGCTGAGTTTTTTGACAAACGTCAAATCACCCAGGTGACTCACCCAGGTGAATCTAGGCCCTACAGCCTAGATTTGTCATCCTGTGACTTCTGGCTTTTCCCCAAATTAAAATCACTTTTGAAGGGGAAGAGATTTCAGACCATGGTTGATGAGATTCAGGAAAATACAGTAGGGCAGCTGATAGCGATTGAGAGAACTGTGTGAGGTCCCAAGGTGCCTACTTGGGAGGAGACTGAGGAGTCATTGTCCTGTGTACAGTGTTTCCTGTGTCTTGTTAACTTCTTCAGTAAATGGCTCTATATTTCATATTACGTGGCTGGGTACCTTCTGGGCAGACCTCCTATGTTTTCTCTTCGATCTGGTATCCTTCCCTGTCCCCATCTCCCACTGCTTGGTGCCAGTAGTGTTCCGTGTGTTCTTCTGCATCATGAATATGCAAATAACAGCCTTCTTGATAGTGACTTGGCTATTGGCTTTGAGGAAGAGGACTCTGTTGACTTGATGCCACATTTATTTCATTTATCCCCATTTATGGTCCCAGTTACACTTCATTACTGATCGTAATTATCTCTCTTGGGTTCTCCCTACAGACTCAGTGCTGGCCTCCTATCAAGCACTACATTAACAGCAGACACCTTACCATGGTCTGCCTTACTGGATTCTTGTCAGTGGGTCTTCCTGCCGTTGACCCCTGTAGGGCCTGTTTAGGGGCTAGCTGCCAGCCTAAAAGCACCAGTCACATAGTACAGAAGAAAACTTTCTTTGTTTTACTGATGAACAAGCGTGTGGCTAATGACATCAACATACTGGGTCTGTTCTCCACCGGTTCTCTCTGGCCACCATAAAGGTCCTATCTGGGTCACCTTTCTTTGCCTCCCAGTTCATTCAGGCCACTGCAACTGGAGGAAGCTCTGGGGAAGGCAGTCCCATTAATTAGAGTCATGTTATTCCTGTACTGACCAGTAAGTGTTTTGTTAAGGGGAGGGTTGAGTTTTTAGAGGCTCGCCAGTGAGATGTTAACAGAGTCTCAACGTCAGATACTTTACAATAAGATGCAAATTAACTTTCTTGAAATAGTAATTAATGCTTGATGGGCTTAATCTTTTTTTAGGTGCCGATATTGACGCTTTGTGTGTTGCACCAAGACACGTTGATCGAAGTGACTTTTTCACCTCATTCTATGATAAGTTGAAATTACAGGAAGAAGTAAAAGATTTAAGAGTGCGTAAATGGGGTGAAAGGGGAAGATTTATAAAAATTAGTTTAGTCAATTGAGTGAATTTTATGGTATAGCCATCATTTTTTGAACCAAGTTTGCCATACCTTTTTAATTGCTTACCCTGTATGTTTACATTTTAATTCTTTACAATAAGTCTGAAATCATAAATCTAATTTTGTGTACAAAGTAGAAAACAAGGCAAACAAAATAAGTGTTATGCATTTTGGCCACGATCACATATCTGAGTTGCAGAAATCAAAGATTTGAACTTTGGTTTGTCTAACTTAAGAGCCTGGTGTGTTAAAGCTAGTTGCTGAGGCATTAGACTACCTTATATTTAAACAATTTCAAGTATTACAGTCGTTTAAAAGCACTAAAATTAGTATAGGTCTAATGTAGTTTCAGAGACATTGAACTTGTTTGATTTTCTTACAGGCTGTTGAAGAGGCATTTGTGCCAGTTATCAAACTGTGTTTTGATGGGATAGAGGTAAGGTGAAGTTCAGATAGACAGTTTTTGCTGTGTGGAATTTTAGCCTGTGTAGGTTAAAGACTTCTTTTGAAGTAATATAATTGATGAATTGGTGTGATATTAATAAGAATTACGTTTTTTAAAATATTTTATTTATTTATCTTTAGAGGGGAAGGGAAGGAGAGAGGAAGGAAACATCAATGTATGGTTGCTTCTGGTGCATCCCCTGCAGGGAACTGACCCCTGCTGGAAACTGGCCTGCAATCCAAGCATGTGCCCTGACTGGGAATCGAACCGCAATCGTCTGGTTCACAGGCCCACGCTCAATCCATTGAGCTACACCAGCCAGGGCTAGAATTAAGTTTTTAATGGAAGTGACTGCCTGTTCTGTGTAGAATACCATTTTTTTAATCTTTTAAAAAAGAGTATAGTGAAATTAGGGGCTCAAGTATAGACAAATGCCCTGGCTGGTGTGGCTCAGTGGATTGAGTGGGGGCCTGTGGACCAGAGGGTCGCCAGTTTGGTTTCTCGGTCTGAGGCACATGCCTAGGTTGCGGGCCAGGCCCCAGCAGGGGGTGTGCGACACAAGACCGCACACTGATGTTTCTCTCCTGTTCTCCCTCCCTCCCTTTCCCTCTCTAGAAATAAATAAATAACCTTAAAAAATAAATATAGACAAATAATGAAACTGACAATGAAATGCTGCTATAAACGTTTACTTGGCAGTTTTTCCATATGTAAATTTTGTATACTTTTAAGTCTCATTAAGACAGTACTATATATTTTTGTAAAGAGGATTTTGCCTTGACTTCGTTTAAATAAAACATAAAGAAGTTGAGAGAAAATTGTGTGATATTATGCATGCTAAACTATTTTCTGATAGGGGAGGATGAATGAAGTCCCAGTTCTTGAGATGCTGTGCGTTTCTTTTTGCCTCTGTCAACATGTGTCGTGAAAGTAATTGGGACAAAGCTGCCGGTGAAGCAGCTGTATTTAGTACTTTCCCCACACATAACGATGCTGATGGTGATAGTGAAGATTATACCATTTTAGAGTTGAGAATAAATGCTTTGTGGTTTTGCAAAAGAAAGGTTTTTTTAATTTTAAGATTTATTTATTTTTAGAGAGAGGGGAAGGGAGGGAGAAAGAGAGGAAGAGAAACATTGACATGAGAAAGAAACATTGATTGGTTGACTCTCACATGTGTCTCACTGGGGACCAAACCCACCACCTGGGCATGTGCTCTCGCTGGGAATTAAACTGATGACCTTTCACTTCGTGGGACAACACCCAGCCAACTAAGCCACACCAGTGAGGGCTAGAGGTGTTTTCTGTAAGTGCTGCCCAGCTCAGTCATCCGTGAAAAGCCAGATGGCCACCCTTTCTAAATGGACACACAGTGGCATGTGAAGTGGAGAGTTACCGAGTCGAAGCAGTTTTGATTTACTGTCGGTGCTGGAGTGATGGGACGGCCCGCTCCTCGGAAGGAACATCACCAGCAGAGGGGGGTTTTGTGGGGAAGCCAGCTCAGTTGTGAAACTTTATTCTTGTTTTTAAAGTCAGTGTCATCACTGAGTTGCTTTATGAGTTAATATTTTTGTGAGCATATAATCTTTATTTCTGTCTAAATTAGGGCTCTGGAACCCGTTTAACTGGGGAACTCCTGCTGTACCACAAGTACTGTTTGTGTACAGTTTTTTCTCCTACTGTAGGTACACATGAATAATTTTTCACAACAAGCTCTTAAAATATTTGTTTTTAAAGTGGTTTTCTAAAAGGCTTGTTTAGTAGCATTTCAAGTTTAGAAGTATGCAATCATACCTTCAGGAGTAATTAGCAAATTTTTGCCGTTTCTTTGAACGCTCACCTTTTCTTGGAGATCCTTGCATCCTATAAACCTTCAGAGTCAGCTAGTGTTCGTTTTTGTTTTCTTAGTTAAAACTAAGTTGGAGAAGTGTACTGTGATAGAGTAGATTTGTAACTTCTTAAGTAAGGAGCTTATTTTTTTACTAAAAGGTATATTTGGGCTAAATACAAGGATATGACATTATAATTGTACAACTTATAGTATATAATCATTTTACAGTACATAGGGAGAACTAAGGGAAGTTACCCAGTATATGAATTTAGCAAATTAAGTAAATTCAGTTAGATGCATTTAATAAACTTAGTAAATCAAACTTAGTAATTATGATTAAAATGACAAGTAGATTCTGTTTCATATTATTATGTTTTAACATCTGATTAAAATAGTTATGCTATGAATTAATAGTGTTTGGACTTTTGGAAGCATTGCCATGTTTATAATTGAGGAGAAGATCTGTCTTTAAGGAGTGCTGTTTTCTTTTTTCTACTATATAATTTATTTTTAGAGCCAGAGGTAGGAAGGAGAGAGGGAGAGAAACACCAATGTGTGGTTGCCTCTCCTGCGCCCCCTACTGGAGACCTGGCTCGCAGTCCAGGCTTGTGTCCCACCTGAAATTTGAACTGGCGACCCTTTGGTTCCTAGGCTGTCACTCAATCCACTGAGCCACGCTAGCCGGGGCAGGAATACTGTTCTCTTTTTTAAAGAAATGCTCTAAAAATAGTTCAACAGATACAGAATGTTAAGTTTTGTTTTTATTTTAGATTGATATTTTATTTGCAAGATTAGCACTGCAGACTATTCCAGAAGATTTGGACTTACGAGATGACAGTCTGCTTAAAAATTTAGATATACGATGCATAAGAAGTCTTAACGGTATGTCAAAACCTACTTCCTTTTGCATATTAGCAGTTTTGTCAAATGTGAAACAGTTTTCAACTCCCGTTTTGTAACGAAGCCTTTTATAGCCATATTATTTATCTATAGTGATTCAAATTAAATGTGCTTTACTTAATAGTTAGACTCTGGAGGCTATTTGGTAATTTATTTTACTCATCTTGCACTTTTTAAAAAAAATCCTGAAATAATTGAAAGATGTCAGATACTGGCACTCTGTTGGCCATGTTGTGGGTCTCACTGTGTAACCCTAATTACTTTGGGTGTGCTGCCCTTTGTAATGTTTCCAACTGTTGTGTTTGAAAGGATTGCCTTTGAACACTCTATTAGCCTTACTTGTTACCATGCTCTTAAAGAACAATTCTTGGAAATTTAAGTGGGTCAAGCCATCTTTGCTATGTTTGGCCTAGGAGGAAGTTTTAGTTACAGATTGGAAGTTTGAAAGCAGGCAGATTACAGTGCAGATTTTCTGGTTGAGGATAAGGTTTGTGACAGGAGACCAAAGTTTCACATTGTCTCTTTACTAAATTAGTATTACAGATTGTGCCAAATAAGGTATTATTTTAGAATTTGAGGTTAATCTCAGAAAATTAAAAGAAATATTATCATTAAATTTTTGATAATTTAATGTTTTGTTTTTTCACTCCTGTTAATCAGGTTGCAGGGTAACCGATGAAATTTTACATCTAGTACCAAACATTGACAACTTCAGGTTAACTCTGAGAGCTATCAAACTGTGGGCCAAACGTGAGTTCAGAATTTGTTGGCTAGCTTATTAAAAATATTTACACTTTTGTTCAACACTAACTTCTCTTTTTGCTTTTCCCTTATCAACAGGCCACAACATCTATTCCAATATATTAGGTTTCCTCGGTGGTGTTTCCTGGGCTATGCTAGTAGCAAGAACTTGCCAGCTTTATCCAAATGCAATAGCGTCAACTCTTGTACATAAATTTTTCTTGGTATTTTCTAAATGGTATGTGTTTAGATTATATTAAAATAAAATTGATTGTAGACACTGAAGTTTAGTCTTATTTCTATGACATTTCTGTAGCTGATTTCAGATTCAAATTTTAGTTCATGATGTAGCCATTTAGGTAGTCCTGGGGGAGGGGGCAGATTGTGTTGTATATAAAATGGTAAACTTAATTACATTCCGTTCCCTAGCTTTCCCAGGATAGTAAGGGAGTTGCTATTTGTACTTTTGTGTACAAATAGCAACTCCCTTGTAAGTTTATTTGTAAGTTTACAAATAAACTTACCCTCTAAATAAACTCTGAATTTTAGCTGTAAAATCTGTAAAATCCAATGAATTGGTAGGCTAGAATATTAGTTACTTTGGATACTACCATTTACTCTTTGAATTCTTCTAAATCTATAGGCCCTTAGCTTCCTGTGATTTTTTTTCTTTTAGCTGTCCATTCATCTTTGATAAAATATTAAGATACAAACATGTATAAAAAGCTTTTAAGAATAACCGTTAAGTGCTTGGTAAAAAGCGATTGACCATCCCTTTGATATTAGTCATTAACCTTGCAGAAATTTTTTAAGTTCCCTTGTGTCAGCATGTTCATGTTTATCAAACATTATTTCTTTTAAGAAAAGTAAGATAAAAGATTATTGTCATTTTATAGTCGTTGTTTTGGCCCCAAAGCTTAGGGTTCTTGCTTTTAATCACATTGATTTTAGAGATTTGTCTTCCCACCCTATTCCAGCCAACTCCTAGATCTCCTCTCTAAAAAAAGTCTTGTGTAGTTATTTTATAAAATTCAGAGTTTTTGGATGCAGTTGATAATGTGGACCTATGCAAAATTAACACACATTCTGTTATTTACCAAGTTGATAGTATTTAATCATACATAACCAGGTTTGATGAGAATAACTAAAGCATGTCAAGAGTTTTTCTTAAATGCTACACGTACATAGCAGATTCTACTTTTAAGAAGTAATCTTGACATTATGCATAGCATATGTTTCCCAGTTTCTAATGTCCTCTGTAAAGGACTGAAGTAGCTAATTCATAGGGCGCGTCTTGAAAATAGCGTGTTTGCGTCACAGTCAGTGCACATGCTTACAGCCTTTGTGTCCTGAGATGGAGGGAAACTTTCCTAGTCAGTTTTTGTAGTTATTTATACTTTGCCTATAATGTTTACTTTTTCATTCTCGTTTGTCTTTGGGTGGAGCTAGTATAAAGACAGGATGTTTGTCTTTCAAGAGGGATTTATCCTGTTCAAGGTTGAGGTGAACATGTCAGTGTTTTAGGGTAGTCCTTTGAGAGGCAGAGAAGATGTTCAACTTCAGTCTGAGAAAGCTACCGTAATTTCATAGAGGAGAAAGTATTTCAGGTAGTCTAACATCAACAGGCATAAAAGATTGTCTACCAAGAGAGCCAAATGAATAAAGGAGGGTCACATTCACAATGCTGTATGTTTAACAAAGTACGTTTAGATGGTAATATCCAAATCTTATCAAGAACTACAATCTTTTCAAACAGGGAATGGCCAAATCCAGTGCTATTGAAACAGCCTGAAGAATGCAATCTTAATTTGCCTGTGTGGGACCCAAGGGTTAGTGTATTATTTTTTCCCCTACAAATTCACACTGCAATAACAAGTAAAAGTCATCTGCATAAACTTCAGGGAGACTTTCCATCCTTCTACATATGAGTGGACATGTTCGTATTATACTCTTTTTAGATAACCTCCAATATAGTTGTCCTCTGATGTGAGAAGCATAATTATGTACCCTGTAAACTACATTTAATTGTACATAGTTTATAATATCAAGTTCACTGACAATTTATATAGAACTACCTTGTAAGTCAAAGTTGTGTGGGCATTTGTGCTTAAAAAAAATAAAAGGATACTAAAAATCCCTGTTTTTTTTTATTTGATCTAAATATTCTGTTAAAATTGAGTTGTATAGGAAAACTGTTGCTTAATGGTTACCTGTGACAGATACTTTCTAAGAAATATCACTTTGTTATGATGTAATTTTAAAAATCGGTGTGAGTATTTCAGATTACAGAAACACAGCTGGGCTAAAGAGGGGCTTCCATTCTGCTTCTTGGGAAGTTAGGGTCTTTCCTGCTTAATCAGTTTAAATGTTAACAACGTGCACTTCACTGATGGGTAAAATACTTAGATTTGAATAAGGATTTATAGGTTTATAAAATTCTATTCCTCTACATTGTTTTGCTATCACAGTATCAAAAGTATTGTCAGTTTTAAGTTCTGTTAATTATATCAAGCTGTGTATTTAAGTTTTCCAAATCCCAAGGCATTTTTGGAGGGATGTGAGTTTACAATTTTCTTCATGGAAAGATGCCACTTAGTATACGGATTAAGATGAACAGTATTAAATCATTTCATTATCTCTTAAAATGATCCCAACATGGATAATGTAGTTTCACCATGTAAATTAAGCTATGTAAATTAAGCTTAGTCTTTATAAGTTGAGGGTATATTAGAACTTAAGTTCTCATCTTGTTTAAAGTTTGTTTTGCACAGAATATTGAAGTATGACATTCTCAAAAGTGTGTGCACCCCCGTTTCTCTTGTGGAGAACAAGGAAATCTGACCCCGCCCACTGCCCAGGCAGAGTCCCGTTTGCCCGCCAGGCACACTGTCTCTAGTGAGGTGGCTGCAGCAGTGGTGCCCGAGTGGTTGGGGCAGACGGTTCGTCCAGACCAAATCCGATTCTGTAAAGAACTCCCTTAAAGACAGTGTCTCCTTACATGGTTTTCTTTCTCAACTCCAGCTATGAATGAAATAAAATTTAATCGTTGGTTCAGTTTTAAAGGGTAAAAAGTCCGAGTATCTGTTGCATATGTACTTGAAGAAACTGATTGGCTGTTGTTGTATGTAGGTAAACCCCAGTGATAGGTACCATCTTATGCCTATAATTACACCAGCATACCCACAGCAGAACTCCACGTACAATGTGTCCGTTTCAACACGGATGGTCATGGTTGAGGAGTTTAAACAAGGTAAGTGGTCATCCTTCTGCTCTCCTTTATGCACAGAGGGTTTACCTAGCTGTCGCGGGCCCAGTAGTCGGGTCTGCAGTTTAAATTGAAGAAAGCATTCACTGAGGTGGATTTTAGTGTTTTTATTCATTGATTACGATATAGATTTGTGTATTGACTTGAAAAACTTAGTTGAATTCCCTTTAGAGAATTTATTTTTTATTATATTTTGTGAGATTAACCAATATTTAAAGTCATATTCTTAGCAGGGCCTTTAGTGGCTGGGTTAGTGCCATGCGATTGCCATGTGAAGCTTTGAATGCTACTGTAGTTTGTCTCCCCTGGGTGACAGGAGATGTATTTTAGCAGGCTGTATTTTTGGAACGAGCTTTAGGCGAGAGTGGGTCCAAACTACCTATTTTGCAAAAACCTCTAGAGGTTTCTGAATCCCAGTAGCACTGTTAATTTGAGGGAAGAGCTGTTGCCAAACAGTTTTTGAGGGAAGTTACTGGAACAGGGTTTTTTGGTTTGACGGCTCTCTGTTTGGGCCATGGAATCCACTGTACAGCGACCAGCTTCAGACTCAAAGTGTAAATCTCTTTAGTCTAAACAGGCTCTTCGTGGGAAGACGTTGCTATCCACTTAGAATCAGCAGGGAGCATGTTTCTAAAAAGGCAAAAAGCTTTGGGGAAGAATTTCTTGGGCAACTACGGGGCCTCAGTTTTTGAGGAGAGTCATTCTGTGAGCATGGCCTCGTAGAATGATGCTAATTTACCAGGCACCTGTCTCTCAAAAAATTCTCTCGGTTTTTGGAAAAGTGTATGTATGTAAGAATCTTCATGCTCTAAAGCCATAGACTAAAATTGCTTTTCGTTAAAATTATTTTAGGGTTATAGTGAACGCATGTGGTATGTTTAAGATCTTTAAAACTCCAGCTTGTGAGACTGAACCATGCAAACATTCTAATATGTTTTTAATTTAGGTCTTGCTATCACAGATGAAATTTTGCTGAGTAAGGGAGAGTGGTCCAAACTTTTTGAAGCTCCAAACTTCTTTCAAAAGTACAAGTATGTATTTTAAGGCATGTTGGACATGTTGCTCTCATAAGTAATGGTTGCATATGTGAAATCTCTTCTTGCTAGACTAATGGAGTTTTGAATTTTCCTTTAAACATCCTCTTAGAACTTTTCTTGTCACAAAGGGTGTACTGTTTTTAGATATGCCCTTTATTTTTTTATCTGTCAAGGTAAAGATTGGCCCCTACTACAATTTTGCTGCCTTCTGAAACTGATCTACTGTTACATTTGTAGCAACATCAATTCGTAGGCACATGTTACTCCTCACCCAATCTCAGAATCTGCATATCCTGGCAAAGGAGTGAACTGTTTAAAATCTGTAGTTAATATTTTGTATTAAGCTGAGTAATTTCAGGAAATTATTTATCATTAAGGTTTTCTATAACATCGGCAGAGCTATTAAAATGTCAGTATATAGTCCAATATTTTTAATAGTTACAGTGTATAGGGTTGCCCTACACTTCCCCCTAATGTTAATAAAGCCCCTGCAAATACTTTTACAAAAATTTTTTTTGGAATCTAAGTGGGGGTAATAGTTTTTACTAACGGTTTTAGTATAATGGTTTAAACACCTTAGTACAGGTTAAAAGCCTGATTGTGTTGGTTTTGATGAAAATTGTAAGTTACAATAAATCTTTTTTAAAAAATGGACTTGCACTTTTATTTGCCCTGAGCTGAAAATTTGCCAAAGGCCCACTTAAATTTTTTTTTCTTTAATGCTTGAAACTTTCCTGACCATTTGATCTTGTGGATTGTGTTTTTGTAATAATCGAAGCAAGATTGCTCTATGCTATTTCCCCAATTAAAACAATAATGATGACCATCATGACGTCTCTGTGTTTTGTTTCTGTATCTTTTGCATGAAAAGCAATGGTGGAGCCAGCTTAATTGTTGTGTTCTGGGAGCACTGCTTTGTCAGTAAACATTTAAATAGTGTAACACAGAATGCTCTTGTTCCTCACTCACTCCTCATATGTTGTGCTTTTCCATTTGGCAGATAATTTTTCTTTGTTTTTTATTTGAGCCATTGTTGAGGAAGTACTTTTGAACAAACTAATGAACACATATTCTGATACTTTAA
Source organism: Sturnira hondurensis (assembly GCF_014824575.4). Classification (NCBI taxonomy): domain Eukaryota; kingdom Metazoa; phylum Chordata; class Mammalia; order Chiroptera; family Phyllostomidae; genus Sturnira; species Sturnira hondurensis. The sequence continues at coordinate 4,688,533 of NW_028093774.1, read as the reverse complement.
AACTACATAATAGAGTACACAATTACTTCTATGGAGAATAATAAGTTGGTTTTGTAGAAAAGCATCAGCATCTCTTAATTCCTGAGAATCAAAGATGAAACCAGATTCTTTTTCCTATCTCACTTCCTTACAGGATGAGAGGTGGGTAGAATGAAATATTTTAGAAATATTTTAAAGTACTTAAATGTCTTCCTTCACTTTAAGAAAAATTATTGTTGAAATTGAACAAATGTTGATAGTGTTACTCATTTAAATAAATTTGTATTGCTAGAACTTAGAAGGTTTTCTTAAAGCTTGCTTAATCTCTTAAAACTTTTAGGGTGTTAGCAGTCTATGTCAGATAGTACCTGTGAGCTCAGTTGACTGATGAAAAGATACATTACTCTCTTTACTGAATTCTCTTGAAACAAATCATTCTACGTTCTCACAAATGACTTTAAACATAATTAGATGTAAGGATGTAGCAACAAATAGGAAATTATATCAGAAAAAAGTTTTCAGCTATGAGCCTAGATTTTAAAACATGGTAACAATAGGCTAATTTGATCTATAGCAAATTGTATTTCAAAAAATTTTCCTCAAATTTCTAGTAAATACTTTTATTAGACTTTATACTCAGCAGCTGTGTCCAACCCGTGGCCCAGGATGGCTGGGAATGCAACCCAACACAAAACCGTAAATGTACTTAAATTTAAGCCTCTTCTTTTTTGTTTATTTGTTTTTGCTCATCAGTTTTCATTAGTATTTGTGTATTTCGTGTGTAGCCCAAGACAACTCTTCTTCCAGGTGGGCCCAGAGACGCCAAAAGGTTGGACACCCCTGCAGGGAGTCACGTATCTGAAATTTTCTGCTTAACACAGTGCAGTACTCCAAAGATTGGCTGTACGACTGAATTGAAGTTCCTTAGTTTTTCCTTGAGTCCATGTTGGTTAGATCTTATCTGAAGTATATCCTGCAAATATCTTTTATGTCTAGGATTTTAAGTTGTGTCCCCTACCTGCCTACCATTCTTGGAAGGGAGGGAACCGTGGAGGAAATCTTGTCTTGCTTTTTAAGATGAATCATCTTGCAGAAGAGATCAGTGTTCCTTGTGAAAAGGGGTGGCATTGTTTTCTAAAATTTTAAATGGGCCTACACAAGTATTTTTTGTGTTTTTCCTTGAGGGATACTCAAATTGACGATCATTATTGACAGGAAATGTGAATACTTACTCCAGGCATTTCGTTTCACTAGGAGACAAGGGAGGAGAGGTATTAGAAGAGACAGAGTGTTCTCTGAGGTATAAGGTTAATAGTTTGTGATTTCAAGGAATGTACGTGCATAGGATATGTTAGCCTTAAAATATTTAAAAACTAAAAACAGTGAACTGTAATTTGGTCCTCAGTTACTTAAAGATGGAATTGCATGGGGTTTTTTGCCTAAGAGATCATTAAATTTTCATTGAACATTTACATGAGGTATGATCTGCCCAGGCAAAATATTAATGTGATGAAATGGCCAGGAAATCTGCTTACTTACAGGATGCTTTTGGGGGGATAAATGGTTATTAAGTAATGATAGCAACTAAATTAAGTGTTCTTAGGAGTTTTTAAATAGATTTTACTTCATACGGGATACACTTAAGTTTATTATTGGACATTGATAACCTTTCAATTTAGGGACAAGTTCCTCAGTATTACATGAAGACTTGAAAATGTCTCTTGAAGGCATCTGAGCCTCGTGGGCCTGGTGGTGGCACTGTGAAATAGGGGGTCATGTGTTTTGGAACAGCAACGTAATAGTCAAAATTAGAAGTACTACTTAGTCTCTGCTCTGATACAGATTTGAGGAACTAATTACCAATTTCGATTTTTAAAACTTAAAAACTGAGTCTGGATTTTTTTTTTCAGTTTCTTAGATGGATGAGTCTTTGTTTTATAAATAGTTCCTAAGAGCAGGTTATTTCTATTAAAATTAGTTACTGTATTTTTTCTAACACTTTAACTGTGCTTAAATGTGGCTCAGTAAATGACATTGAACCTCAGCATAAATACTATTTAACACTTTAAGCTGTGTTGAAACAAAAGCATTTGTATGCAATCAGTGTTCAGAGTAGATACACTCCCCCCATTTTAATAAGAACCAAAGTTGAGCTTTTAAGCTTCAAAACCTGAAACTTGGAATTGACAACAAAGTCATGCTTATATGGGTTGTATATTTGCCTTAGTAAATAGAGAACATGGTACATCATTTAAGCTTTTGTTGGAGACTTGGGTGGTCATTAAGAATGACCATTTTAATGCTGCTTATTAGCTAAAGCAAGTTAGAGAAGGCAGGTTCGGTCCCTAAACTAGGTGAACCCAGACAACTTTGCTTTTGTTGAGGTTTTTATGCTTTGTGTACTCCGTTGTCTCCTGTTGTAAGAGGCACTTTGTCAGAGGGCTCTTCCTCCTCCTGCCTTTCCCCCTTTTTTTTTTTTTTTTTAATGATCTGTGCCCAGTTTCCATTTCCCAGAAAGCTTGGAATAAGGTTACTGATCTTACTAGGATTTTGTTTGATTTAAAAGCATTTAGGGTCTTGAGAACAGGTTTCTGTGTACCTAAAATGCATGAGCTTTAGAAAGTGCTTCCATGTGATTTGTTTGGTCCATCTGTGCTTGCTCTGTGTACAGTTGACCCTTGAAAAATACAGAGGTTAGGAGCACCAAACCTCCCGGTGGTTGGAATCTTTGCATAACTTTGACTCTCCCAAATTTGAACTACTGGTAGCAGGCTGTTGCCTGGAAGCCTCACTGACAACCTTGACAATGGGTGAACGCATCTTTTATGTTAGGTATTGTATACTCCAGCCTTACAATAAAAGAAGCTAGAGAAAAACGTTATTAAAGTCACACAGAAAATACATTTACAGTGTTTATTGAAAAAAAACCTGCCCAAGTGGACTTGTGCAGTTCATACTTGTGTTATTCAAGGGTCAGCTGTGGTTTGCTCCACGTGAGGCTGAAGAAATTGAGCTGGTGAAGGAAGTATTGACACTGGTCTGTGTGGGTTCAGACTGCATATTCACATATCTGACTGTGCGTTTCTGTACACATGTTACCTCTGTTGCTGAATAGTTAAAAATACTTGGAAGTTGACTCATTTGAATTTCACAATTCCTGTGTCGTTGAGACCGGTATTATCCGTGCAGATGTGCCCAAGCAAGGCCTAGGTCTGGGTTACGCAGCTATGAAGAATCAGAAATATTTTCTTTCATATACTTTTGAGCATAAATAATCAAATAGTCTGTTTTGAGGGAGTTTGGTTAAAAAAATGTTTAAATTAGCCAAATCTTCAGTGTCCCTTGCCTGAATGCCTTTGGTGGGGAAGGGTTGGGGGGTTGCTAATTGGACCGAGGCAGCTAGTTTTTTTCTGGGTCCAACTCATACATTTGCATTTGGCCAGAAGTCTTCATTTATAAAACGTGAAAGATAATGTTAGAATAAAGAATAAAGGAACTTAATCTTTGGTCTAGCTCTGACTTCTCAAACCGTATCCACACCAGATAATGGTGTTGGTTTGCTTTTTGAAGTCAAGTTCCGCGGGGAAGTTCGGCTTCCATCACCTCCAAAATGGGTTCTGTAGGAGAGTGTATTGGACCGAAGTGTTTCAGGCCCAAGAAATGAAGTTAAGCATGAATTATACTTGAGGTATAGTTTGTTTTAAAAAGATTTCAAGGAGATATTTGATCATGATGGTATTTTCTAAAATTAAAACTTTTTCTCTCATGTCTATGAAATTGATATCTGCATAGAAAGCAGATTCTTTGATGCTCTCACATTAGTGGTATCTGCTTCTTTGTTAGAGAAATTTATTCAGGTACTTGAAAAAAGTCTTGAGGCCTAACCTTAGCGTTAATGACTTGGGTTTAATTTTCACTACCTTTACATTCACATTAAGAAGCATGATGTGTTTGATAAGTGTTTTTTGAAGTTATCAGTGTCTTATGTATACTTAGCGATCCTTTTGTTGTGGCTACAACCTCATTGCTTTGTTTCCATTGAAATAATCTTGGTCTGGCAGATCCTGTCCTAGTGAGCAGCCGGTTGACTTTGTAGGTAAAGCACCCACCGCAGTCACTGAGCCACAGTGTCGGTGCATGTTTCTGCGGCGTTCTTGAGTTAAGCTGCTTTCTGGGTAATTATTCATAATGTAATTATTTTTCAGAGGAATTAGATTTGCCAGTAGTTACAGGAATTTGGGGCTTTAGCTTCTATGATTTTATGTACATACCGAGATTGCGGTTCCCCCTTGCTAAATTGATGCTGATATATAACTCACGAAGCTTATCATAGTATGGTTTAATGTCCAGCATAAAGCACTTAAATAAAATAAATAGCATGTTGTCTTTATCTTCAAAGGCATTATATTGTACTTCTAGCAAGTGCACCAACAGAAAAACAACGCCTAGAATGGTAAGTACACGATTAGACTTTACAGAAAAAATAAAACTTCAAAGTGAATCAGATAGCCACAGAACAGTAGGAGATGAAAGTCCTTAAAACATTCAGTTTGGTTCTATTCATAAAAGGGGCTTTACTCCTAACAATAGAAGTATGGGGGTTTGGGGATATTCACGTGCACCTGGTTTTCGTTGTTTGCCTTATCCGCGCATCATTTCCTAACTGTATGTTTAAAGTGCTTTTAAAAAAAAGGGCTTTAGTTTAGCGTACTCATTTTTTTTCTTTAAATATTTGTTAAGATATCTTTTGTAAACTTCCTAGTTTGAAATGCGGTTTGATTCTTTTCTCCCCCCGTCTTCTCTTCAGCATTTTTGGGTGGAGTGTAAGGCTTTGGTTTTATCCATGGGGTCCAGACAGTTGAACTGCCCCCTGTGTGTTTAAGTATGCTTTTTCATAATACTGCTTAGCATAAACATTTATTTGATTGTGTTTTATTTCACTTTTTTAAATTAACCAGAATTATTATTAATACTAAGTGACATTTGTTCAGGGTGGGCTTGGTGGAATCAAAAATCCGAATCTTGGTTGGAAGTTTGGAGAAGAATGAATTTATTACACTGGCTCATGTGAACCCCCAGTCATTTCCAGCGCCCAAAGAAAGTCCTGACAAGTAAGCAGTCTTCTGATTTAATCTGGTCTCTTCCCATTTTCAGCTTTTACTTATAGAAGCATCTATAAGCAAATTTTAATAACAGGTCACTATTTTAATGTGTGTATGGGACTCAAAACCAATTTGAGATTGGTAGTGTATGTTTTCCTAATCAGAATCATTGAAGAGAAAAGTTATTCCTTGAGAAAAATTTACCACTGAGATAACTGATAATGGTCTGTAATGAATGGGTGCCTTTTAATTTCAGTTTCTGCAGATCTGCCCATTAGCATTTCTTACCGTTTCTCCCTTGTCCTGTTTTGTACAGTGGTTATCAGAATAGCTCTTACACCAAGCGTCAATTTTTGCTTTTTGTATTAATTTTTTAAAGATAACATACGTGGATTCAACCTTGTAAAAATCCAGTTTGTGATGTATTCTGGAGCATTGAGAAGATACCCCCAAAGCAGGCCCACTTCTACTTTCAGGTGTCCTTCATAGGTCAATTTCGGGTTTGCTCGTTGCGTGTTGTCTGGGGTTCTGCTCTGCTCTGTGTGCTTTGTTGCTTTTGGAGGGTTGAAGGGAGTTCTAGTGATGAGCTTTATTTAAAAACAATATCATTAAAGAAAGATTGAAGGTGCAGGTGAGCAGGTCATTTAGGGTTGTGCTGTAATAGAATGGCTGTTGCTCTGACTACTTATCCAGGTTATTTTCTTCGGCAATCACGTAAAAAAGTGTGATTTGAGCTGTTCACCATCTTTTTGTTGCTGCAGTCGCATTACTGAAGGACCGTAGGGTCCCTTCAGTAGATGTGCCATTGGATGTTCGCAGGTCGCTGCAGTCCCCTTCTGCTCCTGCGGCCTTGTCCTTCGCGGCTTTTGATGGAGTCTTCACGGGTTTTTCCCAGAGCCCTGACCCTTACATCCCTCTCAATTGAGTTTTAATATTTAAGGAATGTGAAGTTCTAGTACAGCTTTTGTATCTAGAATATCCTCTCTTGTTCCACATTTTTTCTGCACTATGTTAATTCCCTTTCCTTCCTTGGTTTGAACATAATTTGTCATTGTTTACAATGAGTCTGGTGCTTTAGGGTCATCATTAAGAAAGTTGGCTGGCGGGAATGGGTAACACGAGTATATTTGTCCTGGTGTTCTGGTGGGTTCTGGGTTAATGGGAACATAAGGGACAGGTGTGGGGGAGGGCTTCGAGTTTTGACGGAGTTTTCGCTTAGAAGTTTACTTAGTCTGTACATTTATATTTCAGGTTTTGCCACATATCTCAGGTTGTCATTCGCCTTGATAACTGTATTTTTATGAAATCCTGATAAACTATAGTAATACTCTTCTTACTTTTCAGGGAAGAATTTCGCACGATGTGGGTGATTGGGTTAGTGTTTAAAAAAACCGAAAACTCTGAAAATCTCAGTGTTGATCTCACCTATGACATTCAGTCTTTCACAGATACAGGTATATCTCTGCTCGGGTAATCAAAACGTTTGAATTTGTCTTCGTGTATAATGTGATATTTGTAATAACTATTGTAAGTGGGAATAGTGAACAATAATTCTTAAAATAATCTTAATGTTTTGGGGGTTAGTTAATTAGTTTCAGTATTGTCTAATAGATGATTTTTTTTCCTGTGGTGGCAGACTTAAAGTTAAGTAGAACCACCTTAAATTTGGTTTGTCCACAATTACATACTAGAAACCACCTAGATGTTTGATTATCCAGAAGACCGAGTCTGTGTCTGACTGCCATGTGAATCTTAGAAATGTTTGGAGCTGAACTTCTGGTGACTTGAAGGAAATTTGACCTGTCGATGTAGATGCAAATGTTAACTCGTGGGGGCGGTAGGATGTTTAGAGGTTCCCTCGGGAGTGGCCTGTGCCCTGAGACCCACGGGTAGTGCGCCCGAAAGACCAGGTGGTAGATGTGGTTGGCAGAGGCTCAGGCTGCATTGTGTGCCACCTTCTGCGGGACGGGTGAGTATGCCTAGGGTCGGCAATGAACTGCGTCTTTCTTCGGGACTAATCTTTCTTTCAGACATCTCTCCTGTTCCTTCTGCTTTAAAAAGCTTTAGTGGGCATCATCTTTACCTGCCCTTATTAGGGAGTTTTCTTCTAAAGAGATTCAGGTTTAACATCACAAGTTTTTCATTTGGAGATGGAGAGATGACAGTGATTTAATCTGTTAAAAAATCAGCATCGCATACTAAATGTAAAGGAAAAATAGAAGGAAAATGCTGTGTATTTCAGTATATAAATGCGTAGGTATGATGACTGAAGACCCATTTCAGTCAGGGGGTCACGCCTGGATGTGGGTCCATCGCAGTGTGGCGTGTCTGGTGGCTGCATCCCCGGAAAACCCAGATTAAAACACTTCCTGTTTCTGTGTAGAATGGAGTTCTTGGTTCAGATGATTGATAAGTATGTTTTTCATCTTTGGGAATGTAGGTAGGACATGGTAGAATCCTTCGTTGTGAGAAACTCATTGAAGGATGTTAAGTGTCCATAGCAAGTAATAACCCTTAGTTACGGGGACAGCACACGTGCTCACACAGGCTCTCTGGGGTGTGACTCTGAGGGTAAGAGCTCCACCTGCTGAGCACTACAGAAGTGTTTTTCCCCAAAGTAAAAACTGACGTCAACTTAAACTATTTGTGAACCAACAACTCCTGTAAAGATTCTTGAATTAGAAAGTTTGTACTTTGAATCTCAGCTGAGCTGTTTATCAAAGATTGTATTGAAGAACCATCAAGATTTTCAAGGAACTCTCAGGTTTTAGGGGTAAGAAATACTTAGTTGTCCTGTGTCTTGAAACATTTTAATGGAATACTTTTAGGGATTCAGTAATAAACAAATTCAACATGTTCAAAACTCAAATTCTTACATTCAGTCTCTTCCAACTTCTCTGAATCTTTCTGATCTCCGGTTTTGGCAACTATATTCTTGTAGTTGTTCAAGCTAGAAAACTTGGACCCCTTTTCTCTCTAGTTTTTCTCAAATAATGAGTCCTCAGGGTCCTTGAACAGATTCTTGGAAACTGACTTGAAGTGAAATGATGTTTAAAGAATGCAGTTTTAACCATAGGCTAATTGATATAAACATGAGTTAAGTTCTGTGGCTTAGTTTTGGTCTCAGAAACATCACCAAACTTCTAAGTAAAGATCCTAAACACTTGAAATAAGTGTGGGCTGTCCGTACATTTAAGGAAGATTAATAAAAGCAAGTCAGGTCATTATTTCCATTTATTCCAATTCAATGTGACTGGTGGTCAAAGCATCTCCTGGCAGCTCAGGGGACCAGGTGGGACCCACATGGACAGGACACCCTTTTATTGCAGGGTTCAGTCACACACACATCCACGCTCTCTCATACTGGGATAATTAGATCCTCCAGTTTGCCTAACTGCACGTCTCTGGGGTGTGGGGGAAGCCCTCGTGCAGACGCCACACAGACAGTGATCCTGGTCGGGAATCAGATGTTTTTCCCCTCCTCAACAGTATCATGAAATGATGTTATTCAAGGACCTGTTGTACTTGATATAAATTCATTAAAAATTGTTTTGCCTGCACTTTCAGAATACATTGAGATTTCTGCTAATTGGTATTTTTTCGGCCGTCAACCCAGTCCAAGCCATTTACCCTGCTCGGTCGGGTTACCGCTATTGCTGTAGGGTCCCCCTCCTGCCCTCACCCTGCTTCAGCTCCTTCTGTTAGCGGCCGAACTGACATTAAGTGAAGTCACGCCTCGCCTGTTTAAACCCTATAATGACTCTCCATGTCATTGGGACTAGAAGTCCCGAGTCTTTACTGCGGTTTGCAAGACTGCCTGATCTGACTTTCACATTATGTCTGGCCTCATGTTTTATTATAAGTTCAGAATTATTTATCCATGTGTCTTGGGTGAAAAAGGCAATAAAGTTAGTACCATTCCAGGGCCTCAGGCTGAACTTGTAGTCAAAGGCAGCAACATTTCTGCAGGGAACCATTGGATAGTCACATTGCACTGGCAGAGGCCAATAGCCACAGACGGTTCAGGTCAGGGGTTTGCTGGCAGATGAGTTCTGGCGCCAGTCTCAGCGGAAGTCGGGTGGGAGCTTTTGGGATTGTAGAATTACAGATACAGGATTACTGATCTCTGCTTTTCCTCCTTCCCCACGGCCTTTTTGTTGTTCCTCAAACATTCCAGGCATGCTCTCCACTCAGGACATTTTGTCCTTGATGTTTGCTCTTCCTGGAATGCTATTCCACCAGGTACTGTCAGCTCACTTCCTCACTTTCATTTAAGTCTCCACTCAGGTGTAATCTTAGTTTCCAGGCTTAGCTTCTTTTCTCCCTGCTCAGTGTTTTTTCCATAGCACTTGTTACATCTGATAGGAAGTACGGTTGACTCTTGAGCAACACAGGTTTGCACCGAGGGGTCCACTTACACGCAGAATTTTCCAGTTGATCCTCACAGTTCATACCCACGTTCACAGGTCAGCTCTGTGGTTGGGAATCGTACGTGGAGGGCTGGCTAGGTTTACGTTCCTATTTTTGACTTCCTGGGAGGTTGCCGCCCCTAAGCCCTGCATTCACAGGATAAGTTTTACTTACTTTTTTCCTGTTCATTGTATTTTCCCTTCTGATTGTAGACTTTGTGAACTTATTTTGGTCTCTGTGCTGTGCTGTAGATCTCCTGTGTTTAGAACACTGTGATACAGTATAGCCACTGAATAAATACTTGGGGTTTTTCCATTTGGGGTGCCCTCTTGAAGTAAATTATTTGGATTTACTTATTTTAGCATATTATTCTTGTTCCTGTGACCTGTGTAACTTATTTCTGTAATAGAAAATGTGCTATTACTTGTTTTAAAATTTTATCTTGCAGATTCTTAAAAAGATATCTTTAGGTATATTTAAATAAGTTTGACTTTTGTTTTGCTGTATTTGTTACTTAGAATAGAATTTAAAATTTTACTGGGATTATAAAAGCATATGGATTTAAGAATCCCCTTTTCTCCAATTCTGATGTTCCTTAAAGAGTTACTCTTTTAAGTTATCACTTCTAGTTACTGCATTGGAAGACTTCATAAATTTTGTGCTTTTACTCGTTATCATGACCTTGTGATAGAAGGGACTTAGAGTTCGCTCAGGCAATGGCGTGTCAGAGTAGAGAGGCCTTCCCCTGGTACTGTCCGTGTATGCAGTACTGATGTAAAAGGACCCTGTGTAGAGTAGCTTCTCCTGGATGAGTTTAACTGCCTTCGTTAAAATGTTTCTATTTCTTGTAACAATTTCCTAATTGTGTAGTTTATAGGCAAGCAATAAACAGCAAGATGTTTGAGGTGGACATGAAAATTGCTGCAATGCATGTAAAAAGAAAGCAACTCCATGAACTACTACCTAATCATGTGCTTCAGAAAAAGAAAAAGGTAAATTTAGAAAGTACTTACAAAAGCATTCCTAATACACTATTTTATGTATAGAGGCTGTCAGTACTTCAAAAACTGAGGCTTAGTGAATTAGTTATATTTGAAAAAGATCACAGCATTTTTGAAATTTCAGTGGATCCATTCTATTATATGAAACCTTGTTCCTAGTCAGGTTTCTTGCACTAACTTGCTTCAGACTTTAGAAAGGTTAGTGTTAATGCTTCATATCCTTATTTTATATTTACTTAGATTCTTTTAAAAATCTTTGGTTCTTACCTATGTAATTCCACATAAGTATCTCATTTCCTTTGCTTTCAAAAGTAAACAAGTTAAATTAGGTATTTATGTAGATCAAGGAAATTAGATGACTTTTTAAATGAAAATGACATTTATTTTGGTAAGAATTTTACATGTATTTTATTTAAATTTCAAAAGTTACCAAATAGAAAGATCACTAACAGCGGTAACAGGAGCTAATGTTTTATATTTTGTTCTGTTGCTAGTGCTTCCTGTTGAGTAACTTACAGCCTTTTTCTTATTTGGACTTACTACAGGGAACATAGTGGGATTTTAATTCAGAGGTAACAGTTACATTCTTGCTTTACCTGGTTTCAAAAACCGATGACTTATTCCTATAATGGAAAACTTAAATGTAGCAGTGAAAATAAATGAGCTGTAGCTACATATTAAGTGAGTTAAAGAGGTACAGATGAATATGTACTGTTTGATGTTTATATAAAGTTTACCAGTTTAAAAAATGTAAAACAATACATGATTTAAAAGCAATTACGTAATAACACCATATATTAGAGAACAGTTACCACCACACTCCTCGTAACAGTTGATTGGCTGGGGCTGGGAATAGAGGAATAAAGAAATCAGTACAGAGCGGCCATCAACGTCACAGTGTTCTGTTTCTTAAAACTTGGAATATGTTGTAATTCAAGTCTGTCGGTCAAGGGCAATGGCTTTGAGTAGACTTCCTGGTTCAATTTTAGGTTCTATTTTCCTAGCTTTGAAACTTGGGCAAGTTTTATAACAAACATCATGTTCTTAATTTGCCTCATCTCTAAAATCAGCATATAATTTTGATCTGCCTTATTAGGTATTTTGTGAGAATGAAGTGAGTCGGTACCTGTGAAAGGTGGTTTAGACGAGTACCTGGCATAGAGTAGTGAATGCTTCCTTTGTTCCTGTCGTTATCACCATCATCACCTCATCGTTAGTCACTGAACTTGGGGAACTTGCTTGGTTTTCTGTTGTTTTGGGGGGGTCTAAAATGCAATTTTTTAACTTAAAAAAAAAACAACATCACATTAAAACCTGTATGTAGCTTAACTTACTTTCTTCTCAACCTCACGGCTTCATGAATTAACTAAATAATCTAGAAAGTGCTAAAAATATACTACCCCTTTCTTGAGCAATGTTTGTTTTTCTTTTTCTTTTATTCTTTGTCATAAAATATATATATAACAGAATTTACTGTGAAGTAATTTTATTTTACAGTGTCAAGTATTTGTTTTCTAGTTGTCCCTTAATATTATATTATTAATGGGTTTAAGCAGCCATACTTGTGTAACTACTACATATAAAAAGAATACACATTATGTTTTCACAAATAAATGTGAATAATGTTATTTAACTGTTCTGTTGTATTAAAAAGCTATTTATCACTGAGGTAATTAGATTTTCCAGAACTTTGGATTCAGATAACTTTTTTTTTCTTACATCAATGTGTGGTTGCTTCTTATGCCCACCTCCCCGTACTGGGGACCTGGCCCGCAACCCAGGCATGTGCCCTGACTGGGAATCGAACCAGTGGTCCTTTGGTTTGCAGGCTGGCACTCAGTCCACTGAGCCACACGAGCCAGGGCTCAGACTACCTTTTAAAACTCCTGTTTACATGGCAATATTGATATTTGGAACAACTAATGTATAGTTTAAGTAAGTTTTATTTTTTTTCTATTTCTTAAGGTAGTAAGTAGATATGATTTTCTAGAATAAAAGGAATCATTAATGATCAGAAAGTTGTTGTTTAGTCCAAAAATTATATTTATTAAGTAACATTTAACTATAGTCTCATCACCCAGTAATAGCTACTCTTAACATTTTAGTTTATTTCTACATAGACTATTCAGTGCAAATATGTAATCACATATAGTTAGGTATTTTTTTAAAAGATTTTTGATGATAACCATTTTGTGACCTTTTTCTGGTGCTTGCTATGTTGTGACTACCTATGCAAATTACATTGTACGTACTAATGGCTGCTTAATATTTGTTTATGTGGCTACAGTGAGCAAACCTGTCCTCTAACTGATATAATTTAAATTATTTTCAACTTTCTACTCATAAAATAGCACTTTTAATAAATAACAACTGTCTAGAAATTAACATTTATGAATCTTTTGATTGGATTCTTATTATAGCTTCCTTTTATTAACTGCTTTTTGCAAAGCACAACGTACACATTTTATTTATTTGCTTGTTTAATTAATTAATGATACAGCAAGCCCATAGGAATTGTCTGTGCTGTGGAAGAAACAGAGTGGTTAGAAAACTTGCCCAAGGGCGGGTAGTATGAGGTGGGAATTGGATCTCGGTCTCAGTGCAAAGTGTATGTGTGTTTTTCTCCGTGGTCTGTTCTGTTTTTATTTATCCGACCAGAGAGCTGCAACAGAATACTTACGGTTTCTTAGCACAGGGTCTCTTGTGCCGACAGAGACACGTAGAACTAGACCCTGAGGCAGAGCAGCTTAATGCTGTTTCCTGTTCCGTCCAACCAGGTGCAGCTTCCAGGTTTACAGGTCCTCCCTAACAAGTGCCCTGTTACCTCCCAGGGTTTGATTACCTGGGCGTGCAGGTAACTATTTAGAATTGCATGTCATTCACTGAACAGGTCCTTTTCTGGAGGAGAGTAAGATTGGTAGCATTTTTTGGATAGGAAGGGGGCTCATTAGAATATTAGGAAACTTATGTCACAGCGGACTTCAGAGCAAGTGGCGTTATGCTCTCCCGCTTTCCTTTCGGCCAGACCTCACCTTCCCCCATTGGATCCATGTTTGTTTGTGTGCACAGGTGGTGTCTGTGGAGCACGCATGTGCACACACACAGGATGTGGGTTTTTGTCAACAGTGCAAATACTTCCATTAAAATGTTTCTCTAGGTAAGTGAACACGGGCTGAAAGGATCCTGAAAAAAAACCAAAAAAACGCTGAAGACGTAAATTTGATATTATAATAGCACTGAGTGCTGAAATTAAAATTTAAGTCACTTTAAAAATCAACTTATATCCATAGAACCACTTACAGTTTTTTACCTTTGTTTTGGTTTTTCGATATTTGAATGCTTTTTAAGAAGGGCCAACATTCGGATTTATGTGTAGATATGTGGTTTAGTTTTCAGAAACTACTCTTTTCTGTAGGCTCATTTCCCCTGTTAAACACGCCGCGGTAAACCTGAGTCACAGTAGGAGGCTCCTTCTCGGGAGAGGCTTGGTATTTACAGAGCAGAGTGGCACTAAATTGTACTTACTGGCATTTTTTTGGGAAATTACGCAAATTTTGTTACACAGTTTTAAAATTTGCAAGCCATTTTTTCTAATTCTGCTAGCTAGAGATATTCATGGTAAACATGTCATTATTAAAAGACTTTTCTAATAATGTGTGTGTGTGTGTATTTAAGCCCTCAAACACAGGACCCATGTGTCTTTATGTACATTTTAATTTGCAGTGTGTGTCACGTTCAATGTGTACGTTTACTGTGGCACTCGGTGTTGTATTTCCCCCCCAGAGGAACTGTGGTTGAGTTGTAGACCTCTTAGAAGTTAGGAGTGTGTGTCCCTCAAATCTTTGCCTTTTGCAGTCAGCATAACAGTCCTAGTTTTCATAACAAAGGTTACAAATTTTGATTTGTGCTTTTTAGTAGCTATTACCAGTTACGTAGAATCTGTCCACTGGACAAAAGTAATGGCTGTGTTTGATCGGATACCTTATCAATTGCAGCATTCAGCAGAAGGCGTCCGGTTGACGCCACTGAGTGAGAACAGCCTCGACCTGTCTGTGGACAGCGACAACAGCATGTCTGTGCCCTCGCCCACCAGCGCCGTGAAGACCAGTCCGCCGAGCAGCTCGGGCAGCTCCCAGGGGTAAGGAGGACGGGGGTGCAGAGGCAGCGGGGGTTTATAAACACACGAGACGCGCGTTCTTGTTGTCTGTGTCATCTGCGTAGGATATTAGTTTCATTTCGCCTTGTGATGCATTCCTGCTATGACCCAGCCGGGACGCCGGCTGCCGTGTGTCTTCCTCTATGTCTTTATCCCCACAGTTACTGGAAGCATCCGGGGCTCTCCTGGTGTGGGACTGGCTGTCCTGCCCTGCGCGGGGAGGGAGCCGCGAGGTCTCAGTCACTGCTGCGGCTCTCCTCCAAAGTTCCCCTGGCAGCCAAGGTCCCTGGGTCGGCCTCTGCGGTCTCAGGCTTCCAGATTGCGTATAAGCTGGGATTCCATTGGCTGTTCTTCAGAAGATTGGCTAGGTGTCCTGGCTGGGTGCACAGCTGGGTGCACTAGTAAGTGGGTTCAGCTCCCACCTGCCTCGCTGCCGCCTTTCACCAGAGACCTCATCCTGTGATATTTTTTAAGTGGCTGTTTAACTCTTAGTTCTGGGAAGAGTAATTTTTTTGTCCTGCTGCATCGTACTTGTGTGTGTGAATATGAATATCAGCACCATAACCCTTTAGTTTTGTATAGCGAGGCCGTCTGCCATCTGTAGTGAATGGGGTGGTTGCTGAGGAGAACAGACGAGAGGGACAGAGTCACCTTCCTGTCCTAGAGCTGCGCAGACCTGTGTCGCGGGGAACATACTTATGAAACACTAGGGACCTTCGAAAGAAAAATGAAGACCTGCCTAGGCTGCCTTATGTTAGGGGAAGCTTTTTTGAAGAGTTAAATGTCTCTAAAAACATTCAAAGTGGCTGTTTTTATTACGAAAGAAATACATAGTGACTGTGATGACAAAAATTAGAACACAAAAGGCCAAGGTCATATTTATAGCTAATTTCTGTAAGTCTTTATAGTATATCCCTGCAGAGTTTTTTAAATGGATACACAACCATTTTAAAGGGAGCTGTTACGTAGACTTTTGGGTTCTGCCCAGGTTTTAACGTTGTGATGGTTGTACTGATCTCTTGTTTATAAATAAGTTGATGCTTAAAATTTGAGCACATTTATGAATGCATGTTACAGTTTATTTTTAAAAAGCAGTTTTAAAAATTGGATTGTTAAAGTGTTGCCAATGGCAAAGGCTCAAGTTGAGATGACTCTTTGGGGGAGCTGGAAACGCCGAGGTGCAGCTGGTGGGGTCGGGCCTCTTGCCTTGGACTTTGAGTGCGCGGTATGTCCTCCGGCTAATGACGCGTAATCTGAAGACTTGGGACATGAGCACGGCACTGAAATCTCCAGTTTTAGAGCAAGTCCCCATTTGTAGTGTTAACTTCCAGATTCTTAAAATTTTTTTTAGTGTAACCGCAGAAAATTTAATAGGAATTTAAGGTTTTTTATAAAAACTTTGTGCACTTCGAGTTTACACAACGTACTGGGATGGGCAAAAGTAGGTTTACAGTTGTAATACACAGGAGTAATACAATAATAAATAATAAAAAACTGCTTCACAGACTCCCAACTGTAAATGTATGTGTAAAATAGGTGCACATATTAAGTAATTTCAGGAGTTTTAATATTAGAAGCAAAGACTTCTGGATTTTAAGCTGTGATGTGTATTAACAAATAATGAGCACGACCACATACTGGCCACTTTGCCAGCTCTTCAGGGTCCTCCCTGCATCTGTGGCCCTGGTCGGCTCGCCTGCGTAGTTGTGAGGTGCCTGTGCCCTGGGGGCCTGCTCCTCAGGCCTCTTCTCCGCCTCTGATTCCCGCGGGCTTGTGTGTCACCTGCTCCGCTGACTTCAGCGACTTTCGTGCGCAGTGAAGTCTCACTTAACATTGTTGATAGGTTCTTAGAAACTGCGACTGTAACATAGAACAAAATCAGTTTTACCATAGGCTGGTGGTTACAAACACAAGTTAAGTTCCTACGGCGTGTCACTGGTCTCAAAAACATCACCAAACAATTCTAATATTAAACATTGAAATAAAGGTGAGCTATACATACATTTAAGAAAAATTGATAAAAACAAGAAGATCATGGTATTTCTAAGCTGCTCATTCCAGGTCAGGGTGTGGGTGGCTGTGGCTTATCCTGGCAGCCTGGGGTGCAAGGTGGGACCCGCCCCGGACAGGATGCTCTTCCGTAACAGTGCACCTCACACACACACCACTCACTCAGACTGCGACACTGGAGACACACCAGTGCACGTCTGTGAGGTGTGGGAGGAAGCCAGGGTACCTGGAGAAGCCCTGTGCAGACACGGGAATGTGCAGAACTGCACGTAGACGGTGTCCCCAGTGGGGGTCTGTTTATCCTTCTCAACAGTATTACAGTGAAATGACACGACGTTGGATGGAACAGCGTGGTTTGGGGTCTGCTGTACCAGTTAGCTCTGGAGCTTTAACGAGCTGAATGCTCACTGGCTCTTCTATGAATGTCACATGGGCACCAGGACCCTGTAACTGCTCTAGCGTTGTCTGGCTTGTCATGATGCCAGTGTTTCGCAGTTGAGGGAGAGAGGAGCCACAGAGGCCCCTTTTTGTTTTCTTTTTCCAGGGGGTAATAGAAATGAGATTATTTAAGTGCTTACATGCTGGATTTATTTAAAATAGAAAAGTTGAAGAGACAGGAGAGCGAGGGGAGAGTGAGTGGAGTTTCTCAAGATGGCAGGAGGGAGTGGGGTCCAAACCCTAGAGGGGGGACTGGGCTTGGAGAGTCTGCTGCCTCTCGGGCCACTGGGTGGGCTTTCAGGGTCTCCTGAGTGCTTAGATGTGGGCTACAGAGACATTTCTCTTTCTCAGATCATTTGCTTGTTTATATTTTTTGATAGGATTCTTTTTTACCTAAAATCAAATAGAACGGTTCTTAAAAATCTGTTCTTAATACGGTGGTCCCTGGCTACATGTGGTGCTTGCAGTGTAATTAGTATTAACTGAAACCAAATACTTGGTGTCTGACACTGTTTCATCTGTAGAGTGACTCCCAGGTGGGCTATTGCAGGCGAAGGACTGGCACCGGGAGCCCTGCGGGACAGCGCTGCTCTGGTGTCGGCATGCGTTTGGTTGGGGTCACATCTCACTGAGTCAAGTCAGTTACTGATGTGCCTGTCTGGGAGGGAAACTCAGCAATCACGTCCTTTAAAGAATAGCTTTACCTTTGCAATTGAAATTTATACTACTCTATTTACTTTTTAACTTTTTTTCTTTAATAGCAGAAACAGTCCTGCACCAGCTGTAACAGCAGCATCTGTGACCAACATACAGGCCGCTGAAGTTTCTGTGCCACAAGCGAATTCCGGTGAAAGCTCAGGGGGCAAGGAGATCGGTTTGACAGGTTTGCGGGGACTCACAGCGCGTGGGGATTCAGGCTTCATTTGGAAAGATGCCTTTTTTGTCAAGTGGTTTGAATTCAGTTTTGAAAGGTTTTATTAGCACTTGCATGTAAAATTATCAGTGCAGTCACATTCGGGGACATGAAGCTTTACTTGCAAGTGGACGCTGACACGATGTAACTCGTACGTACTAACGGGTCCTTACCGCCTAGGTGCACCGAGTGAAAGCGTTCCGCAGACCGCCGCCCAGCCAGCCGTTTCGTCACCACCAAAGCCTGCAGTCTCCAGAGTTGTTTCTTCCACGCGCCTGGTGAACCCGTCACCCAGACCTTCGGGAAACGCAGCAACGAAAATACCGGCCCCAGTAGTAGGGGTCAAGCGGAGATCATCACCCCATAAAGAAGAGAGTCCCAAAAGGACCAGAGCGGAAGAGGTATCTGTGTGTCCGCTCCCCGTGGGGATGCAGCTTGCCTATTTTAAAGTCCAGTGGAAGGAAACCTGTGTGAGCCAAAAGTGAGAAGCAGCGAGGAGGAAGCTTGTAGGGACTTCCAGGCAGTGCCCTGGTGCCCTAGTTTCTCTGCACTCGGCCCCCACCCCACCCTGACCACCTCTTTGTCAGGCTGGGCCCCTCCACCTGGACTGTAGCACAGCTACAGTCCTTAGCGTGGACTCGCAGGACACACTCGTTCAGTGTTCCCTTCTCACCGTGTGGTGTGCGCTCTGGCTCTTCCGTAGCCTTTTGGACACAGTTTTTGTCTCTAAGACCCAGGTGGAGGTTTGCAGTCTTTGCAGTGAGTACGAGTGGGTCTCAGGGAATGCTTGCAGAACGGCTGACCGAGTTGCAGTCAGATTAGTTTGGGGACTTGAGTGATTATTTCCTCTAACTCTTTAGGAAATTTTCTAGCAAGACTTCAACATTTTGTAGTGGGTGGTTTATTGTATCAAAGTCGCAGTTTTGAGAAAAGCAGTGGAAGTGTCCATCAGTTTTAGTGTGAGTCTTGGGACAGACGTGGCCTCGCCACACGGTTGCACTGGCCCCGGGCTGCTTGTCAGGTGTCCCCACTGCCCCAGAGGCAACGGTCCTAAACACCAGCTTTGTGGTGGTTTTTGGCTGATAATTGGTTGTTCAGGAATGTAACTCATTATAACAAAAGTTTTTTTAGAATGTGGGAAAAAATCTTTCTCATGGAGTGTTTGATCTGTAATCAGGAAAAATTATTGTCTCTAATTTTTTAATGTTCTATTCCCTAGGTTCTGAAGTTTGTTTTTTTTGTCTGTTTTAGGAAGTAGTCACTATTAATGAAGCATGAATAATTTGGTGAATTCTGTCGTTCTCACCATGCTAAGGGTGAATGGAAACCGGTCACAGTTTATTGTAAAACACGTGTTCTGAAAATCCCATCTGTGACTGTGCAGTTACCTCTCTAAAGGCGCCAGTTTCGGGCCCAGGTGCACATCAGTAACTTCTTCACGCCCCACCCCCACCTCTTCCATAGACCCTGGGCCTTCTCCAGAAACGCACTGAGTCAGGCTCTCTGGGAGGGAGGCTTGGGAGGGGTTTTTTACACAATAAAGGAAATAACTTTATTAATGTTTCTGTGTAAAACTTAAGTTTTTTCCTAAAGAAACACCACCCAAAGAGGATTAACTCAGTCCTTCCCTTCCTCAGTCATCTGCTTCTCACCCTCTTCCAAATACTAGACTGAGACCTTTGGGAGGCTGGGGGTTGTGGGGAGGCAGCTACCCAGAGTCTTGAGGACTCCTTTTTCCACTACAAGCCCCAGTGCTCCTGGAGTGTGTTGGCATTAGCCTAAAAAGGAACTGGTTTTGGTGTGATTGCACATTTTGTCTGTGGATTCTTGTTCTGAGCTGTCAGAGTGTTTCAGAGTTCATAGTTCTTTTTGCCTTAGTAAAGTATATGTAAGTATAACTCTAGATGCCTATCATTCTGTTTTCTTTCTTCTTTTTTTTTTCCAGAGACTTTATTTATTTATTTTTAGAGGGGAAGGGAGGGAGAAAAAAGGAGAGAAACGCCAGTATGTGGTTGCCTCTCACATGCCCCAAACTGGGGACGTGCCCTGACTGGGAATCGAACTGGTGAAGCTTTGGTTCACAGGCCAGCGCTCAATCCACTGGGCCACACCAGACAGGGCTCATTCTGTTTTCTTAATTGGTTAATTTCTCAATGGCTCTCCATGAGCTCTAACTGAATGTGTACCAGCACAGTGTTTGCAATTTTGTTTGCTCTTACCTTGGTAGAAAACCCTCATGTTTCCTGTCCAGTTTAGAGAAGCAGTAGGAATATAAAGTTTTTAAGTTTAGTGTGGAAAATTTTAAGTAGATACACAAGTAGAGAGAATCACTCGTGTACTCATGTGCTGAATCACTCGTGTACTCATGTGCAGCTTCAAGTGTTGAAGGTGCACGGTTTCTTTCCAGCCTTTCCATTTATTTCCTCCTGTACTTGGATTATTTAGGTGCAAAATCCAGACATCATATCATTAGGAATGTTGAAATCTTCTATCTAAAATATAACGGTTATAAAAAAGAAAGTGTGAACAAAGTAAATGTAACCCACTTAGAAACAAATCAACAGTTTATTAATGTCAGATATCTGGTCAGTGCCCAAATACCCCTGATTGTCATTGGTTTTTTTTTTAAGTCTTTGTTCACATCTGTAACTAAATCACATCCCTAGTTAGCAGTTGATTGCTGTGTCTTTAAGTGTCCTGTAACAGTACAGGTTTCTCCCCTTTTTTCTTGCAGTTGTCTGTTCTGTATAGTCCCTCGGTCTGGGTTTTGTTTACGGCAGCTCTGGAGTTGACTAATAAAAATGGGGTTTTGAGATAGAGAAGGGATCTTAGGGTCTTGGTTAGATCTTAGAGTGATCTGATTCCTTCGAAGAGAAACTTGAGGTTCATTGGCTTTTCCTTTGTAGAGCTAACGGAAGTCCGAGACAGGGTTAGAGCCCAACCCAGATCGTACTGCTAGATTGGAAGAGGGTTGTTCTAAATACCCTAAATAGCTCATGTTGAGCTCTCCTAAACTGGAGCCCTACATATTTTTAAACTTAATGTTGCTATGTTTATATTTTAGCTATGTGTATTTTCATTTATTTTTTAATTGATTTTCAGTGAGGAAGAGAGAACAGACAAGCATCGGTGTTGTTCCACTTATTTATGCATTTTTTGGTTGATTCTCTTACATGTGTCCTGACTGGGAACCCACTGAGCTACTCGGCCAGGGTGATACATGTATTTAGATAGATAGATAGATACATACATACATACATACATACACATATTTTTAAAACTTAAGGAAAATTTGAAACATTTACAAAATTATAATGATGTTTGTATCACTTAGCAGTTAACAGCTCATTGCTAGCCTTTCATCTTCATACCTGTTCCCCTCCCCACTGTTACCAGGCAGCTCCCAGGCATATCATTTCAACAATGAGTACTTCTAAAAATAAGGACTAATAAAAGCAGAATTATAGGTATTATTACCATATATATTTTATGTGTGTGTATATTTATAAATATTAACAATAGTTTCATAATGTCATATATCCAGTCAGAACTGAAAATTTGCCTAGTAGGTGGTCCTGGCCAGGTAGCTCTGTTGGTTAGAATGTCATCCCCATATCACCGAGGTTGTGGGGTTGGTCCCTGGTCAGGGCACATATGAGAATCCACTAGTGATACGCATAAATAAGTGGAACAACAAATCAATGTCTCTCTCTCCCCCCCATGTAAAAATCAATAAAAAATTTTTAAAGAAAATATTTACCTAGTAAATATTAATTACCACATATTTCTTAAGTTTGTATGTTTGTAGGATACAAATAAGGTTCATATTGGAATTGGTCGATATTACAATGAATAATCTCTTACTTTGTAAGTTAGCCTATGGTTTCTATGTCTTATTTAAGAGCCACATTTAAAATTAAATTCTAGTTCTTCCTAGTAAATAAAGCATAGTAAATAAAGCAGAGAAATTAGTGTCAAAATTATTTTTCTTAAGAAGGTGATATTTATTAATAAGTCACTGCAGGAATAAAGCATAGCCATTTTTTGCTTTTCCTTTGTTCTTTATCAAAAATGAGTTGTTTTGAATAAAAGTATAATAAATTAAAAAATTAAGACCTGTAGAGAACATTTCTGAAATGTTGTATTTGGGATTTTAATAGGTCTTACTATGCAAGGACATTCTGTGGTTAATTAACTTCGGAAAAGTTAAAGGTGTGTGTGTGTGTGTGTGTGTGTGTGAGAGAGAGAGAGAGAGAGAGAGAGAGGGATATGAATGAATCTCCCAAAATGCAGGTGATAGTATTTCAAGTCTAAATTATTTATTCAAGGAACTCGTTTTCTCTTTCTTACAAAAAGTATTTTACGAGCTTACAGGTTTTAGGGGATGCACTTTAAGTGCTGATGATCCAGTTTTCGTCATGTTCTTTTTAATTTTGTCAGATACTAAAAATTAGTATACTAATTAAAGTTGTTAATATGAAAAAATTAAGTGAATCAGTAATCTATTTTAAGGCCATACTTGATCCTACAGGTTAAATTATTTCATAATTTTAAAAAATTTATATAAATTAAAGCATTGATTGGCAAGTAATCTAAATTTTTTGTTTTAGAGAATAAAGCTTTTTTTTTTAAACAACAGGATGAAACAAGTGAAGATGCTAACTGTCCTGCTTTGAGTGGACATGATAAAACAGAAACAAAGGTACACCGAATTTAGCTTTGGGATACGTACACAATTAAGAGGACAGAAGGTGTGATAGGAATGTCTCTCGAATATTGTACTGTCTTGTTCAGGAGCTTATGTTCATTATTGTTCTCAGAGAAGTGTTTGTCCCTTTTTAATGTTAATTTACAACGCTGAAATGGGATTCCTCAGAGTGTTTGAGGCCTTCTAGATGCACCGTAATCTGATAGCACCTAATGGGGTAGAGTGGTGAGCGGGTGAGCTACGTTCCACTCCTTTAAAGAAGTTACAGTCACGCACAGAAGGGGCAGAAGCATTTCATTACATTGTCAAAGAAAATAAAAGTAATTGAGGTTGGTGGTGGTGAGAGGCAAGAGGAGTTGTTACTTTGTGACGGCAGAACACAGTGTGGGGCTTCAGAAAGGGAAGACGCAGCATTTGGGGTGGTGCCTGCAGGACACGCAGGTTTGGGGCAGCCCTTGATGAGCTGGCCACCCTGCTGGGCGAGGGTGTGGGGTGTTTGGGGAACTGGTTTTCAGCAGAAGGTTCTGGCTAGAAGCTGAGGTGCGTGGGGCTTGAAACAAGGTAGATGGGGTGGGAACTGTTAGACTTGGAACGTCATTTTTCTCAGAAACTCATCTGTACTAAGTAAAGGCTTTTAACTTACCGTTCTTCTCCCAAGTTATCCAGAGTCCCATTTTTGCTATTTCAGCACGTATTGTTTTGATATCTTTATAGATTTTGTTTGTGTATACTGCCAGTGCTTTTTGCTTCCAAATGTTTATTCTTCCCGTAAATCAAGAAGACATTTTATGTTATTTTATATTATATCTAGAAAATATTACTAATGGCTGCATAGAATGCTGTCTTAAAGCATTTACCATTTTTTGAGTGAGTTTCTTATTGTTAGAGATTGCCTCTATTAAAAAGAGGAAATTGCTCTTTCCCACTGTAGTATTAACTGTAGCTAAATGCCTGCCATCCATTTATGTTTATTAGGAAAAATTAATTAAAGAGGAATTACTAAGGGCAGTAGTATGCCTCCTTTTAAGACTTGGTGTGTATTGCCGAGCTGTGCACAGAAACACTGCGCACGTCCTCATTTCCACTCCTTACGTCCTGCTTTACGCTTTTCAGTTGCAGAGGAAAAAATTGGTATTTCATTGTTTTATTACTGTATGTGTGTTTTTTCTAGAAATACACATTTTTATGCTTATTTTCATTTGTGTGTAAGTTTGTGTGTGTGTGTTTTGTTCACTGTTTTTAAAAAGTGGGATGACACGGTTCATTCAGCCTGTGTTTCCCGATTAAACGTAGAGTAGAATCAGAGTGTTGGTTATTGAGGAGGGGCAGAGAAACCAAAAGGAAAGAGGGATGCAGCGACTTTCTACTTCACGTTGAAGGCATGGGGGCCATTTGGTGCTTTGGTAATTTTATTTAATAATACTGAATAGGCTTTGTTTTTTCACATAACTAAGAGCTTGGGTTTATATTTTGTTAATTGTTGTCCCGGCAACATTTCATAATGTGCCTGTGTGTGCCTTTAATTATTGTTTGCTTAAATGTCCAGTTGGAGCTGGTTGGGAAGTTGAGCTATTTTGACCACGTTTTAGGAGGTGTCCGCGGACAAATGGAGGCTGACGTGTGTATGGGATGGGCGCTGACCTCCAACAAGGCTCACTAGATGGTTTTGTGCTGCAGTTGGGTCTTCTTAACCCTTTCTGTGTTCTAATACGTGTTCTCTGTTAGCCACCAAACCCAG
This sequence comes from Sturnira hondurensis, assembly GCF_014824575.4. Classification (NCBI taxonomy): domain Eukaryota; kingdom Metazoa; phylum Chordata; class Mammalia; order Chiroptera; family Phyllostomidae; genus Sturnira; species Sturnira hondurensis. The sequence continues at coordinate 4,664,078 of NW_028093774.1, read as the reverse complement.
TTACCTTTTCTAGTTTTTAAGTCTCTTTCCTGTCTTTGTCTCGCAGGAACAACTTGATACAGAGACAAGTACAGCTCAATCAGAAACTGGTCAGACAGCGGCTTCTCTGTTGGCTTCTCAGGTACTAAGTGCGAAAAGCAAAGTTAAGATTAAGAGTTTATAATCTTAACTTTTTATAAGAGTTAAGATTAGTGTGGTATAAGATTTAACGTAATTACTTGCCATTAAAATGTATTTGTTGTGGTTTATAAAGCACAGGGTTAGATGGAGCCTTTTTGTTGTTGTTTGCACTGTCAAGACGGCTAAGTCATCCCCTTGCACAGCGAATGTTGCCCGCCATGTACACCTGCATGAGTCGCCGTGTGCAGTGTCCATGGAGGGGTCTGTTGGTAGGTCAAGGGAAATGTAAATGATGACTGGTAAAAACCATTCTTTGCAGATTTTATCAGGTTAATGTGATCTTTTTATTTTTAAAGTGTTTCTTCTGATCTTCAGTTATTAATGCATTGTAACCTATAGTTCTTTAAAATAATGTTTTCATTTGACCTAGAAATTCTGCTCGTGACAGTCCCTCGCATACAGTAGGCACCTGGAATCTTTTTGTTTGTGAACTTCCATTTGTTTGTGCACTGTTTTCTTTTTTGAATTCTTTCAGATTGACTATATTTCAAAGTCTAGGTCAAACTCTGACACAAAGTAAATATTTCCTTTCACCAGAAGTTAAACCGCTGAACCCACATAATCACTGAGACAGCTGCTGCGGTTGTTGCGAAGCTGACACAGGGATGTGTTGCTGCTTTGTGTTTCAGAGTCATTTCGGTGTGATAATTCTAAAATGTGTTTTTGCTGGCTGCTAACCTGTGTCACAGTCCTTAAAGATACTACTCTGAATACTGTGCTTACTGTTCTGGAATGCCTTCTATTTCTGTGACCTTTGTCTAATGAACACGTGTTTGGGGGAGCAACGGAAACGACATTCGGAAGTGCCATGTTCAATGCCGTGTTCAGTGCTACTGCGTGGACAGCCCGGTTCAGCGAACTTCAGCTGTCCTGCCATGGTGATGGCACGTCCTGTCATTTGCCACGTCACTCTCCAGGGGGCTTTTCCCAAGTGTATTCCTGTGGTGATTGGTATCCATGGGTGCTGGCCTTTTAGCTGTTTTTATGAGGAAGTAGAACGAAAAGATTCCTAGAGCCATTGACAGGAAAATCACCCCATTATAAAAGTGATTATGTTGGTTTTGAAAAACACATCCCTGTATTTGGTGCTATAAGGGGAATGTTTTTTTTCTTGGGGGAGGGGTAAAATATTGTGTCTGTGTCTAACAAAAAATCCTTACTGTTTTAAGATAAACTTGAAATATTTACCGATGAAATGCTGGGATCTGGGGGTCTGCTTCAGAGTAGCCCGGGAGCGAAGGTGGGAGGATGGTGGGCTGGCTTCCATGTGGCAGTTGGCCAGGCGGAGGACGGGTGCAGGGGACCTCAGCATGGGACACTCCCCGCCTTTACGTGGTCTTGGGATTCCCCGTGATGAACGTTGGAACATTCGTCTCCACGTTCCTGAATGTTAAGCCCATGATTTGATTTACTTTTAACATGAGACTTCCCTAAAATTTAGGATAATCAAATGATTGTTAAGTTGTATAGATTTAATTTTATAATTTACAGGGTCAGAAAATAATTTAAAGTTTATTGGTAACTGCTGCTCCGGTGTGTAAGGTGAACTTGAAGTGTTCTCCCACATGGGGGTGCTCCCGCACCGCTCAGTGTTACAGCGGTTGGCGTTCTTACAAGCTAAAACATTTCAGATGAACTTAATAATTACATGATAGGCGATTCTTAGAGAAGTGGGTTTGTAAAAGCTGTATTTGGAATTACCAGTTTCCTATGTATTGCTAAAATGTTTCTACAAGTGTAGAAGAAGTAATCTCGTAGTACATCATACTTATTTGCAGTCCATTTTGACATCATTTTGGAACATTTTTCTTTAGTGCTTCTCATGATAAGGTCCCATGCCGCATGCCATTCTTAGGAGTAAAGCGGTGCGGGGGGTGAGTCTCATGGCTGAGTCACAGCACTTTGAACAATGTTGTGTTCTTTGCTTTCGTTCTCAGAAAACGTCCAGTACAGACCTTTCCGATATCCCTGCTCTCCCTGCAAATCCTATTCCTGTTATCAAGAATTCAATAAAACTGAGATTGAATCGGTAAAAACCACCTCAGGGGTCCATAAACAGTATCTGCCAACTCCGCCTGTTGTCTTCAAATGCTAAAAAAGGAGAACGGAGGGTCCGAGACTAGACATGACCGAAACGGACTTAGGGTATTTTGCGGCCTCCCTTACTGGGCTAACCAGCACTTGATCGGAAGTCCAGGTTAGTATGTGAAGCCAGGAGTACTGTTATTATTGTGTTAGCAACAGTTGCATTAACTATTTCAAAAAATTACTGCCTTTAAAAAAAAAGCAAAAAAACAAACCTCAAGCTCTATTTGTATCCATAATCAGCATCTGGATTGGGTTTATGATTGATGCATTGTTTGAACAATTTGCAATATAAACTGGCATAAGAACTCCTTATTCTGACGATGCACTTTCATGTTTGTTTTTTTAAATTAGAAAGTAGAACTAATTTTAGATTTTCAGCCTGATGGAGTTTCATTTTTCTTGAAGAATTTCCTTTCCCTTTGGTCTTCAAATTGGACACCATTGTTCAGGTGCACTGCTGTGCTTCGGAGAAGGGCTCAGAGGCCACCCAGGTCAGTCCCTGGGGGCAGCTGTGGCCCTTCAATGTGAACCTTCAGTTCTAGGGTGTATATTTAACATCGAAAGAATAATTAGGAAACTCTTGGTTTGATGGGGTCATGATTAAGAAATGATATATTGGTTTTATTTATAGAATTGTTTAGAGTGCATATAAATCAGCGATCAGCCAGCAAACATTTTTCTTTTGAGCTTATTAAAGCTCCATATTTTTTTGCCTTCAATCTGTTCTCTGTGAAGCAAACAAAACCTTTTGCTCCCTCCCCCATGCTCTTCTTTTTCCCTCTCTGCTTGTGTGCATAAGGTAGGGTGACTTCACATGAAACAACACGCCAGTGTTTGCTTGCGCCTTGGTGTGGAACCAGCGGCCTCTCGGCCGCATGCGTGCACCACTCGGGGTCAGCCCGTGGCTGAGGCTTGAGGTGACTGAAGCCGAGGCCCAGGAGCATGCTGCCCCTGGGGTGTCCACCGGGGCTCTGTGTGGAGGGGATGTTGTACACTCCGCAGAGCTGTCGGCAGCAAAGTTGACTTTTCAGTTTAAAATGGGCAAAGAGGCATTTTCTCTGAGAATTTTAAACTAACTTTTACTTTTAAATGGTTGACCAAAAGTTGTCAGTAAACTTCATGTGTAGAAACATTTAAAAAAATCATTTCTAGTAAGCACTTGACATCTAGTCAGCTCTCTCTACTCCTCCATTTTGCTTTATCTTGTTGATGGATTAGGAACTCTTTTCTTTAAAGGAAGTAGTAACTCCTCCAAATGAAGCGGCAGAACCTGCATCTTCACAAACTCGGGGGGGTGCCAGATGCTGATAAACTCGCTCTCCCTCTGGACAGAGCCAGCCTGGCCGGTCTTTCCGACGAACGTGTCCCACGACCCTCCGCGGTGTTCCATTTTGGCACACGTGCGTTTTCCTGTTAGACTGCAGCTCTGTAAACTCTTCCCCGTCCTTCCAAATTAATTTTCCACAGTTGCAGTGTAGTCTTCCCCCCTTAGGCCATGCATTGACCTAGGCTTTCTTTTCACCACACTCGATGTCTAGCACACCACACCGCTCCTTAGTCATCTGGGCTCTGCACAGCCACCTTGCCCTTCCTCCCACCGCCTGCGAAGAGACGGTCGTGCTGACAGGTGAAGTGTACAAGGTGTCCGTGTGTTTTGTGTAGCTTCAGAGTTTAGATCGAAATCGCCAGGCACAGAGTTAGTCTTGTCATTTTGTTTACAGATTGGGGAAAAATTCAGTTCATTAAACGTTTCATGTAACTGCACCCAAGTTTTGCCAAGCTGGAGACTTGGACCTTTTCTGTGTAGTGACTTTTTAATTCTAGTTCCCATAACCTGGAGATCAGACTGTTGCCTTCGCATGATGTACGTAGTGTCCCATGACTGGGGTTTGCTTTGTTTTATAGTGTCTGTACTCCTTGTATTTTTCAAGAGCTATTTTGTAAACAGATGATGTATTTCTCCATTGAAAACACAATAAAAAACAACAGCAGCACAATTCCACAGTCGGCTGGTTTCTTTTGAGTGACTTTGTCTTTTGTTTTTTAAGTGGTATGATTGGTTCGCCTTCAAGTTTGTGTAGTGCCGGTCTAAGTGAAGATTTACAGAAGAATCTCCTGTGGTTACATTGAGAAAAGATTTCTTTCTGGTTAATTGGTGCCAGTAGCAGCAGCCTAGTAGTAATTGATAGGTCACAGAGTTAGGCATTTGTTTTTCATGTACATGGTCACTGGGGAGGGGAACAAGAAGGCAGTCAATCCAAGTGCAGCTCCAGCTGTCCCATCCTCCCAAGTATTTGCTCTGGGCACGTGGGCACTGCACCTCGCCTTTGTGTCTGCCCTGTGCGTGTGCCCAGTGCGCCCCGCCATGTGCTTCTTACAAAGCGGTGGGTTTCCAAGCAGTCGATGCTCTCTCCAGTGTCAGCAGGTGGCACTGTTGTTTCTCAGTGAACTTGGGATTAACAACCATAGCCAGCCGGGGTGCTCCACTTCTCTTACTAAACCCAGATCAGGTGCCACTTTTCCTAGCCCCCCAAATGCTCAGCACTGAGTGTTTAACTACAGTGAGGAGGGAGTACGCTCTGGTGGCCAGCCCCCGAATGGGGTTACCTGCGGTGCTTTCAGTGGAGCGGCAGACATCTGCCGTCAAAGCCGTTGTGCCAAGGGACACGCACTCGTGCCTGTTTCATCCCCCAAATTCTAAGTTCTGGTGCCTCTGCTGTGTATGAAAACCCATGGCTGCAGTGTGGGATAACTTTCTGTTAAACCTTTGAGACTGTTTGGTGAAAGGGAAAATACTGTAAAAATTACCCTTGACTCTTCACACCTGCAGAATCGAACGCCCTGTCCTTCCTCTGCCTTGGCAGACACCCGGCTGCGGGACTGAACACCACACTCTCGGAGTTGCATCACCCACACGGCCTTCTGGCGTTTGTTCCTCTTGCTGAATTAGTAAAATGATCATTGAAAGTTGTGTTTTGTGGCTCTCAGTGTATTCTGGAATAAGGTTTGTATTTTTCTAATTAACACCTCTTTTTTTCCCTCCACACAGAAAAGTGCTTTAGATCTCTGCATAGTATTAATTCTGGTTACACTCAGGTTGGCAATAAATGACCAGCAGAATTAAGTAGTAATTGATGCATAAAAGGGTTAAAACTCACTAAGGCACACAAACCTGCAGACCCGGCCCTGGGATCGTTAACTGTTAGTGCACTTAAATGCATTTAACCAAGTGCATTTAAACAAAAACTGTTTACCAAAACAGCATTACACAATCCTTTGGACTATGTTTTGCCTATTTTAATTCTAATAAAAGAATAGTACAAGGAAAATAAGTTGTTATCTGAATTGTGTGGAGTTTGTGTTTTGTTTTGTTTTTGATTCTCCATTTTATTCTTCTTCTATAGCTTTTCTTCAGTCCCAAATCTAAATGGATGCCGTTTTAACTCAGACCTGAACTTGGTGAATGAAATACTGAATACACTTTGTAATGATCGTGACCTTCCGTTGTAGAGACACAGTGGTCTGCTTGATGTTGTGTAATACTTATTTGTGGGATCAGTTTGTTCGTCCTTTCTCTCTGCTTCTAAGTTTAAGAATTCTTACGACATTTTATATGTCTTTATTGGCACCAAGGAAGACGACACCGATATTTCTGAGCCACAAATTTAGAAATGATTGTACTTCATTCTACAAGTGGTTTCATCTACTTGGGAAGCCATTTCAAGTTCTGCTTTTATTCCTCAGAGGCATGCTTTCGTCTCTGTTCTAAGAACATCTTTGTAGCTTATGCAAAACCATATTTTGTTGAGGAATGGAATTACGAGTACATTTCCTCCTCTCCTCATCCACTCCCAGTTCACAGGCCTTTTCTTAAAAGGGCAGAATGTAGGCAGTGCCCATGTGCACATTTCAGAAAGCTCATGTTTGTGTGCAAGGTTGTGATGGGTAATTACTGTTTTTTCTTATCTTTTTTTAACATTTTAGAGGTTTTATTCATTTATCTTTAGAGGGGAAGGGAAGGAGAGAGGAAGAGAAATATCAATGTATGGTTGCCTCTCATGCATCCCCTGCTGGGAACTGGCCTGCAACCCAGGCATATGCTCTGACTGGGAATCGAACCGTGATCCCTCAGTTCACAGGCCCGTGCTCAATCCACTGAGCTACACCAGCCAGGGCTTGAGTTCACATTTTCACATAGCTAAAAATTGTGCTGATTTAGAGTTCAGGGCACAGCACTGTTTAGAGTTTATGGACTTTAACTACCTACTGTTTGCATTGTTAACTTTGAATGTATTCCCACGTGAATGTAAACAGTGTTGGGTCTACAGCCACACCACCCTGAACGTGCCCGACCTCGTCTGATCTCGGAAGCCAAGCAGGGTCAGGCCTGGTTAGTACTTGGATGGGAGAGGAAGTGCCGGCACCCCCCTCTAGGTTGGGTGTCTCTAAACTGCAGTCCTGGGGTGGGAAGTGCGTCCTGTGACCGGAGAGCAGAGCAGGCTGAGTGTGCACTTTGATTGGAGCCTTACACTTTGTGCTGCGCTGTTTCTGAAACACACTGTTTCATCAACTACTGTTGATGCCCCACAGTAGTTCCTCCTCGCCACCCAGCTGAGCCCCTTTGTCTGTGTGTGTCCATTTGCAGTGAGAATGGCTTCCTGCTACCCCCACACCACCTCTTACCAGCACCCAGACTTGGCCAGGGGAAGCCTAAGGGAGTGTTGATTTTGCTTTTACTGTACACGGAGGAGTGGATGGTGCTGGTCTACAAGGCCCAGTGCAGCTTCCCTGGGGCTTGAACTCGCCCCCACCCCAGCCACCTTGTCTTCCGCCGAAGCACAGACGGCACAGCCCCAAGACCTTGTCCCTGAAACGAGCGCAGCCAAACGCTTCTCTGGGAGCAGTGTGCAGCCAGCTGCGGGGTGTCAACAACGTTTTGTGAGCCTCGTTCTGCCCGCAGTTTCCAGCGTCTCACACAGTTGCACCCACGGATTGAAATGCAGAACAGACGAAAGGGAAACCAGTGAAGGGCGAGTCCGGGCCTGTGGGGGGTCTGAGTCTTCGGCGCGTGTGGGGTGACTGGTGGTTAAAGTCTTACGGGACCACTCAGTCTAAGCACAGCGCGTCTCCGTGTTCAGGGCTGGGCTCGGTTTTCACATGTTTTTAATTCCATGTTAGTCATGAGTGCGACCTGATTTCTTTAAAAATCCGTGTCCCTTAAAGATATTTTGTAAGTCAGAAGCATTTCCTTTAATTCGTAAGATGCTATTTTTTGATTCAACAGTTTTCGATCTGAAAACCGCTATTTTGAATAATGTAAAATTTTGATTTTACGGATTTTTTTACAGCTCATTGCAGACCTTTATCTCGGTCTTAGAAGTTTGTAAATAATACCATAGAGCCCTAAAGTTACAAATTAAATTTTTGGTATGACACCATATTTGCTCTGAGAAGACTTATATAAACATAAAATAATCGGGTTATTTCCGGGGAGGGTCCGTGTCTTGGCAGGGTCCTTCCCGACTCCCGCGTGCGCGGGCATCTGCGCATGTGCGTGCACCTGCGCGTGTGCGTGCACCTGCGCGTGTGCGTGCACGTGGCTCTTGGGTTCTTTGAAACTTTAGACATCGGGGAGGTGCGTGTATATTTTAAAATAACATTAAACGCCCCAACTCCGCGCTCGCTTCTTGTGGATGCCGTTTCTCTTGGCATGGCACCCTCCTTACAACTGTCACGCCGTGTGCTGCCTGGTGCTATATGGTTTCCAGAAATCTGGCCCGAGAATTGGTCCTCGTTTGCGTTTCCCGACTGCCGCGGAGCTGTTAATAAAGAGATGGATGGTAAAGTTGTCGAAAACAGACAGTTGGGCAGAACTGCTCCCCGTGAGTGACAGAGGGCACGATCTGCCTTCACAGCCAGGAACGCCACCCCCGCAGAGGGCCGGCCGGGCCTGCGCCCCGTGCCAAGAGCAGAGAGCCACACTGTGCCCGAGGCTGCGCGTCTCTGGCTCAGGCTCATTTTATGCTCCCATCGCAGCCTCGAGTCCGTGGAGTGCCCGGGGCCAGTGCATTTGCAGATGTGACACTCCCCAGGTATTTTTGTTTTTGTTTTGTTTTGTTTTTAGAGAGACAAGGTAAGGGAGAGAAACATCAATTGGTTGCCTCTTGCACGCCCCCAACAGGGGACCTGGCTTGCAACCCAGGCATGTGCCTTGAATGGGAATTGAACTGAGGACCTTGGAGTTCACAGGTCGGCTCTCTGTCCACTGTGCCACACCAGCCAGGGCTTTTGTACATTCTTGAAAGCACCAGTAATTTATCCTAACTTGGCTTAGTAAAATTGCCTTGCAGTCTTTAGAGAAAACTTAAATTTCTTCTAGACAGCAGCCTAATCACAGTCTAAAGGAGTGAAGTCTGACAGCCCCAGGGAATGGCACTGGCTGCATGAGGACTGGTTATGGAGGGTGGGCATCCAAGCCCCGGTGCTCGTAGCCGTGTGTCCTCGTAGCCGTGTCTCCTCGTAGCCGTGTCCTCGTCGCAGGCAAGCTGCGCTGCTGGCTTCCGGGAAGCTGTTGGCCGTGCCCAGTGCCCCTGACAAGTCCACTAGGCTTTCCAGCACACTTACTACTAAATTTGGAGATGCAGGTTACGAATCTTCTGCTTTAGTTTTCCTAACAATGAGAGTATTTTCTTCTTTGTATTTCTTTGGTAAGGAAACTACTGTGTCCTTGTGGCTTCTCTGTCTTGTTAAGTGACCCAAATGTGGACACTTTCTTGGCAATGGAAGTTTTTGAAGAAGTTAATTTGGCAAGTACGGTTTTTGCTGTCTGTCCAAACTGTAGGGGTACACCCTCCTCATCCCCAGTACATAATCAGGGCTTTTCAAAATTTTTAAAAAATATGTTCATAAACTCTCAAAGTCAGAAGGAAGCTACTGAAACATCCAGGTCACTGTCCCCATGACGGGAGGAGTCCATATTGCATCAGTTCCGTCACAAGGCAGGATTTGAAGTTTTAGATCGGGCTCAACGTGGTGTCCTTGATCCCCAACTTGCAGAAGTGAGTTCTGACCCATCTTTACTTCTCTCAGTGAGACCTTCGAACAGACTTCTGAATTGCCACTGGTTGGTTTCTCTTACCCCAAGTGGAACCCGGTGCAGTCTCGTGGCAGGGGTGCCACAACTGGAAACGCAGTGTTTAAGAAGGGTCATGCCGTTGGGTTGGGCTAGAGAACGTGCTTGACCAGGATGGCCAGAGAAACCCAGAGAAAGTGCCCGCCTCCCCCTCCCTCTTTGTTAATTCAACAGCCAGTTTCCATTTCTCTGTAGCGCTTTTCTGGTTGGCTTCATGGAATTTACATTCCAATGGAAGTGAATATTTTGTTACACTTTTATTAGTAATGGCAAGCTAGTTGCTAAACCACAGAAGTTAGGAAGACTGCACTCATGAAGAATTATTTGAAAATCCTCACTTGTAATTTTCGGTTTGATCACCACCCAAGACGGGATGACACCAAAGCCATGGAGCTTTGCTGAGGGACAGACAAAAAGTTAAACATGGGACTGGGCTCCAACTGGAGCCGTGCTCGGGGGAAGCTCCCTGGCATCACCATGGGAAGGAGACAGAGAAGGGCAGGAGAACATCCCTGGGGGGTCGAGGCTGGACAGACTGCAGCGGTTGCAGGGTTGGGCCCCGCAGAGAGGAAGGTGGCGTTTGGGGTGTGCCGGGGATGGAAAAGGTCAGCCACTGCAGGGCCCGCCCGCCCCACTGAAGGCACGGGGGCTGCCGGCAGAGAAACAATGGTCAGCGCCCCTTTTTGCATCTAAGTGGAAGACCGGCTCCAGTTTGCACCCAGTTCTGAGCCTGGGGCTGCATGGCCAGCACGCCCGACAGTGGTCGGTGCCAAGGAGCAAACTGGGGCAGCAAGGGAAGACAGCCCAGCCTCTGGGAGGACAGGTCACCTTTCTGCCCGCCAGGGCCTGGCGACAGCGGACAAGTGGGCACTTCAGTGTCTCAGTCAAAGGGATCCCACTCTGCACGCCTCCACTTCCTGTCGCAGTTGTGTGTGGATTAGAAACTGGTTTTTTAAATAAGTGCTAAGGCTACACCCGGATTGAATGTGGCAGGGGACACACAATGGCCAATGGCACCCTGCAAAGGAGTGGCGGGCGAATTGCCCCTCCGGAGTCCCGATGCCGCCTTCCTGGTAGGAAATCTGGGCAGGACCAGAGTCGGGAGAAAACCATCGGACAAAGGCCCCACCCCTTCCCCATTTTTAGAGAATGAATGGGGGTCGCTCCAAAGAAAACCCCCTGCCTTCCTGCCTGGACAAAGCACAGTTTCCAAGGCGGTAGCTGCGTGCCCGCCTGCCCAGGTGGAGGGTGTGGATGGCTGGGGAGACTTCCCAGCGGTAGCCGGTGCCAAGCGACCCCTGAGGTCAGTGCTGCCTGCCACCTTCTGCAGGTGAGGATGGCGGGTGTGCTCTGAAACGCCTGGCCCGTGGGCACACGGCAGGGTGGGATGTGGCCCGCTTTGCTGTAAGACTGAGTCCTGAAGCACGACCTCGTGCCTCCTGGCTCTACGATGCCGCCCTTCACCGCATCGCTCGGGGTGTTGTCTGCGGAAAGGCTGGGCCTGGTGGCTTCTTTTCTCCCAAGGTTTCTAGTTCCAGAACAGAACGACTAAAATGCACATCTGCGGCCTGGACGCCCGTGGAGCTGGCTGTGGAGGGCGAGACGGGCCAGAGACCCGCGGAGACAGGTGGCAGACTAGCTCGGGTGGCGCTGGCGCCGCCGTGTCAGAGCTGAAGGTGCGCTCCGCGGTGTGTGTTAGACACACAGAATGGAGGCAGGATCCCCCGAACAGGGGCTGGATAAAAACAATTCTTGATATTCAGAAGAAAAAAAGGCGAAAAGGCCTGTTCGCTGTGTGGCGTGTAAAATGCTGTGCTCGGCCGGTCCTGTTCGCTGTGGGCTGTGGCTGCCTCTGTCGGCTGGAAAGGCCACAATGAGTTGGATTGATTTTAGGCAAATTTGACGCTATCTAGTGTATCATAATGTTGATTTTTTTCTGATTATAATAGAAATACACATTTGTTGTATACTTGAAAAATACAAAAGTGTAAAGAAAATAAAAATCCATAACCTGGTCTTCCGGGTTAGCTTTTAAGATCTTAACTATGCGTTTTGTCTTTCATGCACCTCCTTTGTGCATAGTTGAGGTCCCCCTAGCAGGCAGTTTTACACGGTGCGTATCTTCCCCATGAAGCATCCTGGCTGGAGCCGAGGTGTCGCGAAAGGCCCGTGCGTCTCCTGTGCATCTGAAGGGGCAGCCTTCAGTGGCTTTGGCTCCAGGAGGGTCTGTGTCTGAGGGGACAGGCCCCCGGACCCCTGGGGACTGAATTTCGGCAGTTCACTGTGATGGCTGGCCTTCTGTGCACACGGGCACTCCTGTCAGTGGTTACTAAAGGCAGTTCTGAGAGCCGTCAGCCTGGTCCCCCGTTTTGTGGTGTAATATAGAGGGTACAGTGCGGCCTCTTGTGAAGGTCCGTTCATTCAGCCAGAGGTCACAGTGCCGCTGCCAAAGCCGGGGGACTCGGGCAAGCAGGGCAAGGGGCTGGTCACGGAGCGTCCTCAGGAGGGGTCTGGGGGTACTGGGGACAGCACACAGGGCCACGGAAACAACTCTGGTAGCGACACAGCGCAGCTGGGGACAGGCTGGACTCAGCTGGTTCCAAAGCCCAGGCCCTTCCTGTCTGGAGACACCGGCTCAGTCAGAGCCATGGGGTCAAGTTCTGGGCAGTGGTGGTGAGCCAGCCTGGCAGCAGCCTGGACCCTTACAGAGCTTCCCCGTCACAGGAACACACACACAGCAGACAAATGAGTCACAGGTCAAGGGATGGCTCTCCAGGGACAGCGCAGGGCTTCCAAAAGGACAGGAGTCCCTGGCTTAGACCTGCTTTCACCTGAAGAACAGCATGGCATCTACCAGGGGCAAGAAGGAGCTGGGTGACTTCCTGGAGCGGAGTGAATGGGAGGGGAGCTGGGGTTCAGAGGGCTGGACATGCCCAGATGCGTCCCAGCCTGGTGGCTGAGGCCCAGAGGGACTTCTGTGGCCTTCGGGAGGGCATGGGACATAGGGACCATCTGCAGGGTGGCTGGGTGGGACAGGAAGCAGAGCGGGGAGTTGGAGTGGGGGCAGCCCTGGGGTGCAGCGGGGTGCAGCCCCAAGCACCCTGGCATCCAGTCCGGGTGCTTGGGGACAAGTCACACACCCCCTCCTGCCCCCATGAAGCTGACTCAACGCCTGTGTTTTCAGGGATGGGCTGGCACTAAGTGCCAGGTGATGCCACCACCTCTGGTCCTCCCAACTGCCCCAGGGTCCCCAGGTCCTGGGGAAGAACCTGGTTTGCTGGGTGGGCTGGGTGCTGGGCTCCTGGGTCCCCTTCCACCAGCACTGCTGCCCACTTCCTTGTCTCAGCTGCTGGGGGGCTGTGGCCCCAGGACCATGCTGGTGGCACCCAGGTGTCTGGCACACAAGTTCATTCGGCTCATAGGGTGAGTGAGAGGGGACGGGCTGTCCCTGAAGCCAGGGTAGGCTGTGAGCTATGTGCACCTTGCATTCCGACATTTGTGGGGACCGTGACATGGCCTGATAAGGTAGGGGCCCCTGTCCCTTCAGTCCTTCCCCAGGGGTGCCCATCGTTGTGGGGCCAGTGTGGCTATGCTGGGGATCCATGAGTATTTCATTAGGGTCAGAAACAGCTCTTTGGACATTCACTGATAGATGTGGCCACCCTGGCGCCTCACAGCCCCGGTGGTCCAGGCTCCGCCACTGCCCTGCTGTTCCTGTCCCTCTGCTGGCCGACCTCCGGTCCCCCCAACCTGCCGCTGGTTGGAGAGGTGCAGGTGCAGTCCTCTTTATGCCCCCTCCCCCCCACTGCGGCGGTGCAGTGGGGAGCACATTACATTCTGGGGTGGGGGTGAGGCTGCAGTCTCACTACAGGACCCCCCAGTCCCCAGGCATTTGGCATCGTGTAACCTGAGTGGAAGATGGTGGAGAAGACCCAACAGGAGTCTGGGGACACGCTGTCCTCATGTCCTCCTGATGCTGCTTGTCGGACTGCTGGTTCTGGTCACAGCCTCGCTCAGGGGAGGGCACAGGACATTCGGTGTCTCAGCGAGAAGAGGAGCCAGCAGGGTATGGGGGAGGGGGAGGCTGGGGTGGGGCCTGCCAGGCACATGATGGGTGGGGACACATCTTGGGGACTTTGCCAGATGGAGACAAGGAGAGTGTGGGCCTGGAGCGGATTCAAGGTCCTCCAGGTCAACCTTGCCAGAACCTTAAACCCAAGCCACTCTGCCGTACCACTGGGGCCCCAGTCAGCACAACCGGGATTTGGAGGCCAGGGCACCTGGGCGTGTGAGCCCCTCCCCAACATGGCATGGCCACCCCCTTGCTCCACAAACTGCCCTGCTGTTTCCTGTCTGCCCTGCTTCCCTGGTGACTTCCCCAGGGACCAGGAGAGGCACCTGGTGTGGTGGGTGGGAAGGATGTGTGCCCAGTGCAGGGGGCCACTAAGCCTGGGTGGCAGGCCAGCAGCCTCCTCCCTCTCCTGTCTTGAGCCCAAGGGCCTGAGGGGAGATCTGGGGTGGCAGACGAAGAGGGTAGAGCATGCCCTTCCAGGGAGCCTGTGCGAGCCCTGTTGCTGCCTGGAACCCAGGAACCCCGTCTGGTGACTTGCTCCTAGGCACCAGTTAGGAAGCAGTCAAGTCAGAGTTCAAGCCCACCAATCATGCCAAGCAGGCACACCCTGGGGGCCAGGGCCCCTCAGGCGGGAGCGCTCCTTCCTTGGTCTCTCCTGCTTCTCTGGGAAGGGCCTGTGGTGTGAAAATTCTTACTGTCATCGACTGAATGATCCATGGCAGGGAGCCCAGCTAGCGGGTCCCTCCAGAGCTCAGGGGTCACTGTCAAATCCCTTTCCTTGGATGAGGACTAATGGCTGGTCCCCTAGGTCCCTGTGTGCATCACCAACCTGACTACGGCAGGTCTTGTGGAACAAAATGACAAGGGCCAAACAAGTTCGTGACTCTGGGACTGGGCCCAGGCAGGTAACTCACGTGAGGCCAAAAACCCCATCTTGGCCTGTGATTCCTTTTTATAAAAAATGAATGAGGTATCACTGCCCTAATTCTCACTCCATCCAATGGACGCTCAGAGTGTCTAGAAGAGAGTGAAGCTAGATCCACGCCAGCCTCCCCGGGGCTTTGGGGAGCGCAGGCTGACGCAAGGTCGTCGCAGTGGCACTAGGAAGGGGCCCCCAAACTCGGACAGAGCGTAGCCAATCTACGTGAAAATCAAGCCTCTTTATCTGGGTGTCCAGCTGGCACGTGCAGTGCACCCCAAGGACTCAGCCCTGAATTTCTCTCAACTATGAGTGCAAAAGGCTTCCAGGCTCTGGGCCGAAACGTCCCCGGCCCAGCACCGAGCCGAGCGCCCTCTCCTTGTCAGGTGGGTGGCAAGGCTCCCAGTGGCTGCCAGGGGACTCATGCTGAACCCTCCCCGCTGACCAACCCTCCCTCTCACCCTGCTTCTGTGTGTTCCCAGCTCACAGCAGCAGTTGGCGGGCTTAGCTTCCTTGACTTCAAGTCAGCCAGGCTCGCACCTCTCCACCAGAAGCCTGGAAGTGGCCTTCGGACTGCACTCACCAGGGCAGGAAGTGAGTTCAGATAAGAGGTGTCTGCTACCTTGCAGGTGCCTGGGCAGATAGCTGGTCTGCGGATAGATTGGCTAATTGTGCGAGAGAGGGAGGAGGGCCGCCTCCAGCTTCGGCTGACTTTAGCAGACACGCGCGCTTGGAACCATTAAAGCTGCGTCTCTTCTCTGCACCGGTCTCTGTGGATGGGGGAGGCATGTGCAGGCCACTCCGCCCAGAGAACACCACCAAGGAAGGGGCCTCGGGGGTGGGGGAGCCAGGGCGGAGCTCAGAGTGAAGGAGGCTGTGAGCCCTGACTGCCCCCCGCCCCCGCCGGCGCCTCGCACCCCCTGGGGGGGCGCCAACCCCACGGGGCTCCGGCTGAGCCTGGCACACAGCACGTGCTCGTGGCTTGTTGGTTAGAAAACCGACCCGGGGCTTCCACCCTCCGTCCCTACTGCTGTCTGCGTTGCGGTGTTTGCTGAGTGTTTGGAATGACAGCTGTTCTTTTTATTCCCAACACCACGCAGGCGACTCGAAGGCAAGGGCCCCGCCTCTGCCCGCCTCTCGGTGCTCAGCAGCGGGGACATGGCCTCGACAGGACCGACCTTCCATGGGTCTCCTGGACCTTTCTCCACCTATGTGACTGGAGACTAGGATTGAGCGCGGCTGTGTTTGTGCCAGAACCATGCACAGTACAGTAGGCTGCATGTGCCTGGGCGGGTCACTTCTCTCTGGGCCTCAGTGTTCCTATCAATACAGTGAGGCCAGCAGACCTGGGTCTTCAGGGGCGTGTCTGGCTCCCAGCTCCTCCCGGCTTCCTGAGTCTCCTCTTTGAGGACGAGATTCAACCAAGACTTGGTCTCTCCTTCAGGCCCCCTGACCCTTTCCCCAGCTGGCTCTGGCTTGCCACCCTGCCCCCCCACCCCGCCCCCAACCCAGGCACACCCCACCCACCGTCTCTTTGTTTGGAGCTCGGGAAGGAGCCAGGCCCTCCAGGCTCCTCGGGGAGCGTCCGGGTGAATACAGATATGGCCTTTTTTGCATATTAGCACCGGGTGCCAGTCTGAACCCAGCTGTGTGCAGCGTAAAGTGAAATACAGACTCCCCACCCAGGCCACGGCTCCTCCACGCGGCTAATGGAAAAGCTCTCGGAGTGGGCCCGTGTTGAATATGCATAAGCTCTCCCTGGGCCTTGGGGTGGGGGGCGGGGGAGGGCGATGTCGCTCTTTCTCACCGCTTCTCCATGTGCTGTTTCGGATTTCCTTCCAGAGGTGTGGGCCACCTGGGCTAAACCGCTATCAGGAGTGATCTGGCCAGACCCTGGACTGGCCTCGAGGGGTCTCTGGGCCTTGAGTCTCGAGCTGTACCCCACCCTTCCGCCTACCCACCCACCCACCCACCCAGCACTGCGGCAGGAGACCTGGTCAGAACCTGGTCAGAAGCCACCTGAGGGAAGAGGCCTGAGGGTCATCTTCACCTTCGTCAGGACAAAGATCCAGCCTCTTTCCTGGCATCGGAGGCCCTGCCCCGTCTGCTCCCAGGGCCCCCATTTGCCCCACCCTTGGGCCCTCTGGCCTTGTACAACCCACCAGCTCCTAAATGGACCATGCCTCCCCTGGCCCAGAGCCCTGGCCCCGGCTGCTTCCTCTGCCCTCTGTCTGGCACTCCTGCCAGGCCTGGAGCAGAGAGTGGGGTGTAGAGACCCCTGAGACACCCTGTCTTCCCGCATCCCAGTGGTTTGCCTCTGGTGCACACCTGCAGTCCCCGAAGGCTGCTGCTGCCCCCACTGCCCTGCCCCGCCCCGCCTCGCCCCAGTCCACCCTACCCCAACCCAGCCGGCCCCTGACCTTTCAACCCCTTTTATCAAGAATTCAGTTTGGGAACTGTCCTGCCTCCTGCCGAGGATGTGGTGTGCGGGGGCGGAGAAGGGGGAGAAGAGCTGTCTGAGGGGTCTTCTTGGCACCTGTCATGGGAACCACCTGGAGGGAGGAGGCTTGGCTGGCTCAGGGTTTGCTGCTGTCGCCGTAGCTGCCTCTGAAGGCTCCTTGGGGGCAGGCCCTCAGAGGCCCCTGGGGTGGAGAGGGTGTCGGGCTGCCTGCCTGCCAGGGCCAGCTTGGTCATGTGCGTGCAGGGGTCACAGAGGTGGCCCCCTGCCCCCCACGTGTCCCTCCAGGTCCCTTTCTCGAATAGCTGGGAGAGCAGAGGGGCTAAATTGAGTTTACATAGCTTCCCCTGTATATATTTAGAGATAAGAAGTTCATTTAGGGATTAGGGGCTGCTTCTTGTCTATGCATCATTAAGCACACCACATCTGCTACTGAGCTAGCAATCAGCAGAATATTGAGAGAAGATATAAAGAAATCTCCGTGTTGGTTCGTTTTCATCCCCGCTCCCCGGCCATCCTGGCTCTCCGACTTTTGCTAGTGGGTGTGCGGGAGACTGTGGGCCTGGGGCTGGAGGAACCAGCCTCGGGGCCTGGGGCAGGCGTCAGGAGCCCAAGTACTGGATTCAGCTGTGACCTGCGCCCTCTCCCAGGGTGCATGTTAGCGTGTGAGCACCGAGGGCAGTGGGGTGGAGGGGGGCGGTCTGGGGAAAGCTGCACCTGTGTCTTCCCATGGGGCCATGCCAGGAGGGTGCGATTCGACCCCAATCGATGCCTGCAGCAGTCCTGAGCACACATCTGTGGTTAGGGCTAGAGACCAGACTTAGGTACCTACTGTTTCTCTGGGTGACCTTGACCCAGCCACTTCCCAGCTGTGTCCTCCGTCTCCTCTGAAATGTGAGGGTGTCTCATTTTGCTGAGGGACCAGGGGACCAGGGGGCTGGTGACAAAGAGCTGCTGCGCAGAGGAGGTTCCAAGAAATGCGCTCTGGGTCCTGCTTCCCGCTGCTCACAGCCCAGTGCGTGCCAACCAGGGCTGCCCCTGCCCAGGTCTGCATGCAGGGCTGCTGGCAGGAGCCCTGGTCAGGGGTGGCTGGCCCAGGTCCTCGGTTCTGCAGGTTCAGAGCTGGCTTCTCCGGCTCCTTCACCAGGGAAGTGAGGGCTGAGCTCCTCCCTGCCTCCCTGAGAGCCCTTGGCCAACCGTCCCATCTGGCCACAGGGCTTGTGCTGGTGTGGTGGCTGAGGCCCCCTCCCAAGTGGCTGTCCTGCAGCATGACATGTGGCCGGTTAAACTGCAGGTGTCACTATTAGCCCTGGATAGGGGCTCAGCTTGCTGGCCCCAGGGCGGCCCCCAGAGGAATCTGGCCCGTGGGTTCAGTGACCCGCACTTGGCCTGGGTCCCCTCTCCTCCTGTCGCCCCTCCAGCCTGCAGCCCCGGATGAAGTACACACAGCACACAGTCTGGCTGGCCCACAGGGGGCGCCGTGTCCCCCACCTGTGCCACTGCTCCCTGGGCGTCTGCAATTAGGATGAAGTCACCAAATGGGGTCTGTGGGATCACATGGAACCTAGGTGGCCTCCCGGAGGAGGGGCTCAGTGAGGCTGCAGCAGAGGGGTGGTGCAAAGTCGGGTTGGAGGCTGGGGTGTGGCTGTGGCCGCTCAGGAGCAGGGGCCTCACACGGCTCAGAGCGTCCTGTCCTGGTGCTCAGGCTGCCTAGGAGGCCCGGGGCTTGCAGAGGGCCAGCGCAGTCCCCCGAGGCAGGGACGGCGGGGAGGAGAGACCAAACAGTCAGGGTGTTCCCGTGGGGTTCCCACCACCCCACGTGGTGGCACCCACCCTTCCCCAGCACTGCCGGCAATTTAGGGGTTCAGGGTGGTAAGGGGCCCCTTCGAGAAGTCAGTTTGTCAAAAATGGCCTGCCGGGTGCTGTTTCCCAGGGAGTTTACCCCGGAAAGCACAGCCCCCGGTCATCCGCCTGCACTAGCTGGGCCGTGCCAGCCTCCTCCAAGCACCCCTCAGGTAAGTGAGCCCCGCCCTAGCCTCACATTGAGGGGCCTGGTGAACCCCAATGTATGGATCCTCCCCCATTTGTTTTGCTCCCCTTCTTTTTAATTCTGCATTTCATCCCCGCCTGGGAAAGCACCAGGACACGAAAGTAGTTCCCTCTCTGGAACTGGGTTTTGAGGGTGGTCTCATCTGGGAGTGAGGGTCCCCCCTCGGTTTCCCCCTCTGGCAGCTCTGGGTGCCCTTCTCTTGATTCCTGTTTAAGGAGAACCGAGAAACATGGGCATGTGTGTGCGTGCGTGTATGTGTGTGCGTAGCAAGGGCACGGAACATTTCCAGGCCTTAATAAAAAGAANCACCCACCCTTCCCCAGCACTGCCGGCAATTTAGGGGTTCAGGGTGGTAAGGGGCCCCTTCGAGGAGTCAGTTTGTCAAAAATGGCCTGCCGGGTGCTGTTTCCCAGGGAGTTTACCCCGGAAAGCACAGCCCCCGGTCATCCGCCTGCACTAGCTGGGCCGTGCCAGCCTCCTCCAAGCACCCCTCAGGTAAGTGAGCCCCGCCCTAGCCTCACATTGAGGGGCCTGGTGAACCCCAATGTATGGATCCTCCCCCATTTGTTTTGCTCCCCTTCTTTTTAATTCTGCATTTCATCCCCACCTGGGAAAGCACCAGGACACGAAAGTAGTTCCCTCTCTGGAACTGGGTTTTGAGGGTGGTCTCATCTGGGAGCGCGGGTCCCCCCTCGGTTTCCCCTTCTGGCAGCTGCGGGGAAAGGGCTGCAGGGCTCTGGGTGCCCTTCTCTTGATTCCTGTTTAAGGAGAACCGAGAAACATGGGCATGTGTGTGTGTGCATGTATGTGTGTGCGTAGCAAGGGCACGGAACATTTCCAGGCCTTAATAAAAAGAAAGGAAGGAAAATGCACCTTTGAATAAGAATGGTCTGTGTACTGTGACCGCGGGGCAAATGCAAATGCCTGTGTTCGAACACGGACGCGTGAATTCTTCCTGAGAGTTCCTGGCGGCGCCTCTGAGCAGGACATTCCATATTTACAGGTGTGAGGGGCCTGGCTCCCCTCTTCAGGTGTGGCCTTCCCATCGCCCGCGCCCCCTTCATCTTGGGGGAAGAAGACACACAAGAAGAAAACCGAGCTCTGGGACCGGGGCGGTCTGCTGTCTTCAGCTCCTAAGGCGTTAAGGGGGTCGCAGACGAGAAGCTTCACGTGGCAACAGAAGCAGCCGCCGCCGCGTCCTCCACGAAGATCTTTTTAGTGTCAACTTGGATGCACACAAACGGTGGATGATGATCTCTTTTATTGGACTAACGTTTATTCAGTAATATCCACACACTTTTAAAGCCACCGAGGCCTCCTCTTCAGGTGCTCATTTGAATAGAAATAGCTGAGTGAGTGTTTTTATAATTGATCCCCGGAGAACTGGCTGTCTAGTGCTGCCTAGCCAACACTTCCCCATTGTCGGGCCTTCCCCCCCAGATTGCCACTCTGCAAAATTAGGATTTTGTACAGTTTTGATGAGAGAATGAACCTCCTGCGTGCCAGGCTCCTGGAGGGCAGGGGCTCCTGGGGAGGGGGCCGCTGTGGGGTCAGCTTCCACGCCGGCTTCAAGGACTTCTTGGGGCTTAGCTGCTTCCAGGCCTCAGGGAGCAAACTCCACGGACCCAGCCTGTGGAGGCCACCCGAGGCAGAGGGCGGTGGCTCCTGTACACACTGGTGGTGCCAGGCTTCCGACTCCTTCCTTTTGTGTTCGGCAGAGTGAGCCTCACACCAGAAACTCCTGAAGGGCTGGCTCTGGCCAGACGGGGCGTCTGCGCACGCGTGGCGTTCTGGGCCTTGAGGACAACGTGAGACACGCAGCCCAGGGAACCGGCTCAGTGACAGACTGGGAACTGTGAGTGGCGTCAGGTGGTGGCCCGACTCACAGGGCATCGCTGTAATAAATCACGTGTCTACACTCTTCTCTGTGCACCCGAGACTAATGTAATACGGTGTGCCAACTGTAATTGGAAAACAAACTGTAAGGACCCAAACTTTTTGCTTCTCTTCTTCCAGGGCTTTTCCAGTGCTTTCTCTCACTACTCATGGTAGTTCGGGGGTTATAATCATGCCGTGTGCTCTGTGTAGAAAGTCTGAAAATGATGTAGAAATACAAGGGTGAGAGTAAATACTGCCCCCAGTTCATCACGCAGGGCTAAACACTGGTGTGTTTTCTTCAGGGCTTATTCCTGTGTGTGCACATATGACATCAGGATTGTCCTGTGTGGTTCCGTGTCCCTTCTCCCCTCCCCCAGGCATCCATGAACCTCTCTGTGCCCCCCTTCCCCCCATCAGCACCATCGGAGCAGCCTTGCACTCAGCCATCACATGGCTGTGGCTGAATGAACTCAATCGCCACCAGCGATGAAGGGAGAGCTGGCGGTCTCCTGTCTTGACTGAACAAAGGGAGGTCCCTGGCCCTTTGGAGGGAGGCTCACTGCAGGAAAGAGTGAGAGAGTTACTTAGGAAAAAGTGTCCCCTTTGTGGAAGAGAAGCCATGGAAAGAGCAGTTTCTTGGGGCAACACCAGAGCAGTCTTCAATAACACAGGCCCGCAGGGATCGGGGCCCCAGTCCCCCCGGGGCCACAGGCTCCGAGCCAGCCCAGACCCCCTCCTGCTCAGGGTGGAGCTGCGGGTGGCCCGTCCTGGTATCAGGAAGCCTGCCTTCAGCAGCACAGGACAGAAAACCCCACTCAACTAGCTTCAAAAGTCGGGACACTGTCACATAACAGGATTTCCAGAGGTGACAGGTGGGCTTATTTGCTGATTCTACAACATCACTGAGGACTTGTGACTGTCCCTGGCCACCCCCAGCAGAGCAATCCAACTGCAGGCTCCTTGGCTGCTGGGTCCAGGCGAGCCGTCCAGGCACCAGGCAGCCTACAGATGGAGAAGGTCCCGTGTCTTCAAATTTGATGCTTTTAATCAGCAAAGACAGCCTTCTCCACACTCCAGGCCTCCGTCCCCATCCATTTCCCTACCTCCCTCTGGCTTGGCGCCCAGGCTGTCCATTCTTCATGAGGCTGCAGCTGCCTGGGAGGGGAGGGATACTGTGGGCACCCAGGTGCGCCCTCTTGCACTTCTGGGTTTAGACCCCCTGACCTCCTGTACCCCTGTCTCCAGACCCCTCTAGACTGTGGGCATTGACTTCCTTGAGCTGCAGGTGTGCCCAGGCCCCAAGGTGACCCTTAACCGAGTGAGCGGGTTGTCAGCTGTCCCAGCCTCACGGTCCTGGGTACACTGTGAGACCCAGACTGGCCTCAGGGTGGTGGTCTTGGGTCTCAGTAGGCCCCAGGAGCCTCACGGATGGCCATCAGCCTGGGGACTGTAGGAGACAGTCCCTCCTCGGCCCCATGGGTTCTGTGGTGTCCTGCTCTCTCAGCTCTGGCCTGCTGCTTCTGCAAATAGAATGTTAGTTCTCTCACAGAGAGCCTCTGGCTTCTTGTTTCATTGATGGTGCTTTATCATGATCAGGATGACACACTAGCATGTCCCCTTGCCACACATTCAGAGGAAGTCACCACAGTTTGCAGAAGCTTTGAGCTTTTCTGCTATCCTTACAAATCAAATAAGAGCAAGCTATTTGCATGTGGGGGACCCCCAAAACCCCTGGAATTATCTTCTGGAGGGTGGGCCCCTTGTAGTACTGGCTTCCCCACTAGATGAGTGTTCTAGGAGCCCATCTGTATCAGTGTACCAGCTGGTGTTGTTGTGAGAGGCTGTGTTTGGCTTCAGTGAATGTTTTTTGAAGACCCAACCCATTTGCTCATTTCACGATGGGTGATTTATGAGCGCACCTGCCCACCCTGCGCTGAGTGTTCAGCAGTTTCTGACCAAAAACAGCGTGACCCCCGTGCCCTACCTTCTTTCGCTATTCACCCAGTTTGGCCCTGAGCAACTTTTTGTGTTTCCCTGGTGAAAAAAGTCCTCAAAGGGAAATGTTTCGCTGATGTGGAAGAGGTGAAAGAAAAAACGGCGGAAGCACTATAAGGCATTAAAACCAGCAAGTTCAAAAACTGTTTTGAGCAATGGGAATAAAACACCTCGATAGGGGTGTTGCACGAAGTGGAGAGGACTTGGAAGGTGACTGAAGTTCAAACATGTAAGAGAATCAATACACAATTTTTTATAAGTAAATTCCAGTTTTGGGGGGTCCCCCTCGTATTGTTCTATTTGAGGGACAGGAGAGCAGAGGCCGAACCGCTGAAATGACCCGCTCAGGAAACACACACAGCAAAGCAGCGGGTAGCGCTCCCTTAGGCCCCCTTTTACCTCGAGGTTGAGCGTGGGTGATGTCCTTCCCCACTCATCCCTGCCCCGCACGTCCTTGTCCGACACACTGACTAACTGTAGAAGCAGAAGCTCTACAGGAGCCGTGACCTGTCTCTCGTGGTGTCTTCCTCGAGGGTGGCTCTCTGACCTCGGAATATGAAACTCCGCACGGCCTGGGAGCCGTGGGGAGTCACTGCGCTCCAGAGGGAGAGGTGAGGATGGGTTCATCACCCCCTTCCTGTCCCACACCAGCCTTGGGCCCTGCCCAGAGTGGGCCTGCCCCTCTTAGATGCTGAGGGGAGCTGCCGAAGGTCAGGACCCTGAGAGAGGACCATCTGAGGTAGGACCGCCGGCCCCCCCAATTCCCAGTGCCCCCGATAGCCCTGTGACCAGGACCTCCCTGTCTCGCTCGTGGGCTGCAGGTTTATCTCTGAATTCATCCGCCCTTGCAGCCTCCTCCTGGCCTGGGGGCTCTTCGGTCTTACACTGACGGGAAGGACCGCCCTCCCTGTGCGGGACTCACCTCTGACCTCCTACCTCCCTAGGACCCCCCCCCCCTTGTACTCTGCCCCCAGGCCACATCCTTTCCCAGGCCAGATCCGGGTGTGGGGGTGCCCAGAGCTTACTCTTGCTGGGGTACCTCTTACAAAACTGAGGATTGGACTCCGGGCTGTGGAAGGGGCCTGGGCAGATGAGGGTGCTGAGCAGATGCTTCATTAGCTCTGCGGCAAGTCCCCTTCAGTCCGTTTGCATGGGGCTGGGGGACCCTGTGTGCCCTGACTTAGGGCCTCCTCCCGGGAGGCCGTCCGTAGGCCCCTAGAGCAGAGCCAGGGCAGGAGGAGGGAGTCAGGGTGGGGACCCCAACCCCTCCCTGCTCACCCAGGTTAGTCAGCTCTGCCAAGACCCCGCCGCTTTGCCAGATCGGCTCTTCAGATCTGGCTGGCACCCTGCCAGGCGCTCTGCTCCCCTAGACGTTCTCTGCCCTGTGACTGAGAGGTGGCCCTGGTCACTGGCTATAGCCCCGGGCCTGAAGCTGGGGCCCAGGCTGTGCCCTGCTGGGCCGGCTGAGCCTGCCTGGCTGTGCTAGGCCTGGGCCTCCCTCCTTCTCCTTCCCACGGTCTTCTCTCCTTTCCCCGCACTGACCCCCTTTCTTCTCTCTCATCCTTTCCTCTCCTCCCTCTCCCTTCCTCCTGCAGCCTCACCCAGGGTGGCTGAGCTCTGGAAGGGTCTTCTTCCTCCGGAGGTGTCTGCTCAGGTGGGCAGGCCCACCCGCCGCCTCCCGCAGTGCTAACCTGAGCCCAGCTGAGACATCCCGGTGGCGAGGGGCCTATCTAGTTGCCTGGAAAGGGCTGACGGCAGGCACAGCCCTGGCCGGGCAGAGCGAGTCCCCAGCCAGCTGGTGAGGAATGGGCTCGCGCCAGGTAATTATTGCCTGGTGCAGAGGTCGCAAGCCACAGAGCGCCATGCGCGCTGATGAAACGCAGCAGGACATCTGTGTTCCGGAGTTCAGCAAACCACGGAAACTGACTCTGCCGGGAGCTGCGTGCCAGGGTCCAAGGCATTGCTCCTTCCAGTTGCAGGAGCAGTGAACACTCCAGCAGGGTTGCCCCTGCTTCTCTGCTCGCTCTGTCTGTGGGAGGTGCTGCACCCTCTCTGGTCCCCAGGGAACTGTGGGAGCTGGAGGTGCTGGCAAGTCAGGGCCGGGGGACAATCTCCAGGGCAGGGGGTGAGCTGGGCGGACGCCATTTCAGCCCTGCAGGTCTCCTGTGCTCTCCAGGGCAGCGCCTTCCTTCTCCAGCACATCAGTGATCGTGGGGAGGGCTGCAGGAGGGCGCCGGCCCCCATGTGTTAGGGAGCGAGGGGAGATGCCAGGAAGCTTGGATTGTCTCAGGCCTGCCAGCCCCTTCCAGTGCCGCCTCGGCCAGCCACCCAATCCCTTGGGCTCTGACCCCTCTGGCTCCATTTCCCTGCTCCTGAGAACGTGAAGGGGTGGCTAAGGCCCCTGCATTCATTCAGATTCTTTGGGCGGCAAGCAACAGCCCTGGTCTCACCCAACGAGAGTGCGCCCGCTGCTGAAAGGGGCCTCCTGTGCCACTGGAGGAAGCGCAGGGACCAGGGTGGTGTGGGGACTGGACAGTGGGAGGCGGGGCTTGCACCTCTTTGACCTGCTCCAGCGGCAGCAAGAGTGTGTGGTTGGGGGTGGAGCCAGGAGGGCAGGGTGGGTCCCCCCTGGGCCGGGGGGGCCAGCCTGCCCCCCCTGTAAAGTGAGTGCACCCCAGTCTGCTCCCCACTTACTGCTTTCCCAGTCGTGTTCCCTAGGCTGGACAGGGAGGACTCGTGGAGTCTGGCCTGGCATTTTCCAGGACAGCAACTCACTAGACCAAGTTCAAGTGGAGACTGTGACCATGGACAGCGAATCTGCCCAAGGTTGCTTCCTTGAATTGTTGGGAGCCCGGAGCTGCTGGCTATGAAGCACCAAGGACTGGCCTGTCTGTCCTTCCCAGTGGAGTTTTTACCTCTTCCTGTCACATCTCTCAGCGTCCTTAGGAGATGCTAAGAGTATTTTGTAAGTAGATGAGACATTCTCACTCAAAGCTCTCTCCTGAGCAGGTGCGGTGGACACCCCCGTTGCTGCTCGAATCTATCTCTCCACTTAGCTCAGGCCCCACCCTGCTCTGCCCCGCCATGGCTTTGGGAGTTGGGATTGGTCTAAGGTTCCCCTTGACCCTGAAGCTGGTCGGCTGACCTACTAGGTCAGGAGGTGATGCCACCTCAGGGCCTTTGCGTTGTTTACCCCTCCTTGAGTTAGCGTTTCTGGTACTTGCAGCCTGGAGCCAGTTGGCTGATCTCGCAAAGGAAGGGCGAGTTTGCTTTTACAGGAGAGTGTGAGGCCGGAAACCCTCTGCAGATGAGACGGGGTCCCTGAGCCTCCCAGCAGCCCTGGGGGTGGGGATGTGGGGTGTCGGCTCTGTGTTTCAGATGAGGACAACTGAGGCCCAGGGCAGACCACTCTGTGGTGACACAGCCGCATCTGTGCCTCAGGAAGGTGAGGTTGGAGGCCAGCGGAGGACAGCGAGGTCACCTTGGGACCCAGCTGAGAAGAAAATGGGAGCCGCCCAGAGCTGGGGGAAACCACATCAGGGTTCTCAGGACGCCAGGGTGCTCAGCTCCAGTGGGGGGTGGGGATGGGGCAGGGGGCCTGTCATTAGTCGTGACAATGGCTACAGTGTTTATTAACTGCTTCTCTGGGTGTCACCATGCATGATCTCACGTGACCCCATGGTGTCCCTGTGAGATGGTTCTTTACCATTTGCATGTTCAGGTGGGGAAACCGAGGCAGAGAAAATAAGCGTGGGCACCGACATTGAAACTCGGTTCTGCCGAAGATTTCAACCATCGTGCCAAACCAATTGTTTCCAACCGGGGTGCCTGTGGCCCGCGGGTGCGCCGCGAGAACGTTTAAAACACCCAGTACCACAGTGTTCAGTCAGGGGCGCTTAGATTATCAAGGAAAAAATATGAAAACAGGCAACACAACGGTAGCCGTCTAGTGCGAGTGAATCAAAAGTATACCTAGTTTTTTGTCAGGTTGGCAAAAAAGAACATATTTGTTGGTGTGCTGCAGGATTTTGGTAACTAGTCTGTGTGTGCCGTGAGGGGAAGAAGGTGCAAATCGCGGTGCAAACCCAATGAGCTCTCTGTGCAGAAGACAAGCAAATGAAGGGCTCAGGATGGCGCCACGGCTGTCCAGGACCCAGGGACTGCGTGCTCATTTGTCGTTCAGGAGGCACCTTTCCAGGGCACACTCCAGGCCCCAGGCCGAGCAGCTCGGTGCTTGGTGGGCACCTGTCTCAGTTGCTCCGATGCCCCAAGGCTTAGCATAGGGCCTGGCACACAGGACATGCCCCGCGGGTGTTTGTTGAATGAATAAATGAATGACTTTTAGGGACTAGATCATCCCAAGCAGTAGTAAGGATGAGAAACCCCATCCTGGGCCAGTAGGGGCCTTAGACAAGAGACTCTCAGTGGCAGATGCAGAGAGAAGCCAGAGGGCTGATTTCCTGCAGTGAGTTGGGGAAGTCAGGACTCCAGTCCTGACCGGAGTGCGTTGGTCTCCTGACACCTGGTCAAGGGTAGGCCAAGGCTTGTGTTTTATTTGCAGGCTCACCACGGTCAGGTGTGTGGGAGGGGCAGGAAGTGGTGGGTGTACCTGTCTGTGGAGAAGGAGATGAGAGAGAGAGATTTTATTGGGTGGGGGGAGCTGCCAGGTGCTGTTGTCTGTCTTGGGGTCTCAGGAAAGGGGAGGCTCAGGGGGACAGGGCTCCAAGTGCCCTTTGCCCTGGCCCTTGCCTGGCCAGACTGGTGTGGAGCTGGTGCTGGAGGCCAGCCCCTTGGGCCAGTGAGTGGAGAGAATGTCGGGAAGAGGACCATCTGGCTGGACTTCCTCCCAGTCCCAAGCTGTCAAATCGTAGGGGTCTTGGGATTGCACTGGGAACAAACAGAGGTCCCAACAGTCTGCCCTGGGGTGCAGAGAAGGTGGGCTAGGACCATGGCTGGGGGGCCCTGCCCTGGGGGCCCCTCGGGATCCTCCGAACGGGATCAATGGGAACGGCTCAGTGGACTTGACTTTGTATCGCCAGCAGTGAACTCTGCTGAAGGGCTCTGCAGGCGGAAAGGGGAATGGCAAAGAGGCCTTCACGGCTACTTCAGGGTTGCTGGCCTGAACATTTATTTACCACTTCCTGATGCATGTAATTTGCCCGATGACTCGGTTTCGTATATTTTAGTTTCCAGACTGTCCTGGTCCTGGTCACACGAGCCGCAGACCCATGGTTCATCTCCAGTCATGACCACCATGAGGAAATCCAGTTCATTGGTAGCCGTCTGAATCAAGTCGTTGGCAGCTGCAGCGCGACGTTCCTTCTGCTCTGGTAGCAGAAGCCACAGAACGAATTTTGCCATGAAACGTTTCATGCCAGGGTCTTGCATCAGACTCTCAGACACAGTAGTTTCTGGAACCCCCAGCTCATCCTCACACTGTCTGTCGCCAGTCTTTGTTGGCTGCAGCCCGTACCCGGTCAGCAGTCTCGGGTGTTCTGCTTGTTGCAGGCCTTCCAGAGTGTGGATCACTTTCCACAGACTCCCAATCGTCTCTGGAGCACGCGTGTCACGCTTGTATTTGCGCTGCACTCGTATCACCATCTCTGAAAGCCTTCTGAATCATCCGAATAGTGTCTGTGGAATAGTGCTCAAGCTTAGTGCAAAATCGGATGCGGATTCGTTGCTCTGCTCACTCAGTCATTTGAATGTGATGGCCACATGGTGCACACGCTCACTCAGTGGTGTCTACCACCCCTACTGACTAGTACAGTGAAGGCGTCATTGTTCACACATGTGCATTCCAGTCCACTCTCCTTGGCTGCCAGGTTACATCGATGTCACACAAACTGTTCTGGTTATAGTAACAATGGCCGGGCTTTCTCTAGACAGACCTCGTATGTCATGTCTGAGAGAAGCGTTATGAGTTTTAACATTATAGTTTCCATCAGATCTGGTCTTCTTTCCCTATGGAAGTGTTACAAATAGAGGCTAGATCTGAAAATAAAGGGGACACACGGGGCAGAACTAAAGAAGACACACGGCACAGAGCGGCAGCTAACTGGAAGGCTACGTGGACTGTGTCTGAGAACTGGGTGAGGGCCGGGATCACTTGTTACTGCAGCGCTACGCAGTAAAAGCTGACTGCCACGAACAGGGAGTGGGTGCTGGGCAGGCAGAAACAGGTTTGTCCCAGAGAGGGGGGCATGCAGGGATAGACCCCGAAAGCTCTGTGGATTCAGAGGAAGAGCCCCAGTGACTGGCTTGGGGCTGGAAACGAAGTGGCTGGTCCATGGACACTGGGCTCCCGGGCTGATCCTCCAGGTCATTACTGCGCAGAGCAGACTGAGTCCTGTCCTGGAGTCGGTGTTTTCTAGGGTTCCCTTAAAACATAGTCCTGCTCATAGTATTTCCCTGTTTAAAATCCTGCCGTGGGTCCCCACGGCCCGCCTTGGCCTATCTCAATGTGCAGACCCTGCATGTGCCAGCAGCCACACTGTGTGCGTTTCCTGGTGCTCTCATTTCCACTTCTTGCTCAGGGGCAAATCTACCATCACCCTCAGCTGAACCGGGGCTGTGACCACCACCTATGGCGGGTGGCTGTGAAGTCCCCTCACCGACCTCTCAGGGAAGGGGGAGTCCCATCTGGCGAGTCCCTCATGGGCCTGCCTGCTCTTCACTGAACGACTCTTAATGGCTGTGCGAACCCATCCGGAAACCAAATGGGGAGTTCCCAATCTGGTGCAGGAGACAAGTGACAGGGAGACAGGCAGGTGCTCAGGTGGGGGGTGTGGGGCAGGTTGTGACAATTGGAACCTGCCCTCTCTGGGCATCCAGGAAGGCTTCTCAGAGGAGGAAACCTGGGGCAGAGAGACCTGCAGGAGCAAAGTCTCTCCGTGGCTGCTCAGGGATATTTGGCCCACCAAGTCCAAAGCCGTCCAAAGGCTGTGCCGACAGGAGTCAGCCCTGGCACTTGACCTCAGCATGGAGGGCGCCATCTGGCCCGTCTGGGTTTGGACAAGGTGTGACCTTCAGCTGGAGACTTGTGCCTGAGTCACTAGTATGTCTGCAGGCCTTAAAGATGGGGCCCGTGGGTGGGGGGGCAGTGATTTTCCATTCGTGAGAAAAGCCCTCAGCAGGAGGGACCCACGGTGGCATCCGCCGGCTGCTCTGGCTCCAGCCCCGGCCAGAGAAACTCAGGGACATGGCATGGGCACATTTGCTTTCTGCTCAAAAGAAGGACCCTCTTTGCATCTTGGGGATGCCCCGCTGGGGAGGGACCACCCCTCTTCTAGGGGGGATCGGGCAGAAACCGAGCAGAAAGCCTAGGTGGAGGCACTGTGCCCCCCTCAGGTCTCGCTGTGGTTGTCCTGGATGCGACTGTGGGGGTGGCTGTGGCCGAGGGGTGAGTGCCAGCGGGTGGGCACTCGGAGCCTTGGAGGAGTGATGATGGGGTGCTGGGTAGGGCAAAGCTGGGGTGTGCGTTTCTGACCTCCCTGTTGCCTCTGTGGGTGATTTCTAAGGAGTGTGGCAGAAGAGGGGAGGCAGGTGGCCCAAGGCCGGCCCGGGTGGGACTCGTGGCTTTGCACTTTACAATGGGCATCCTGGGCACGTTACCTCTGCTTTCCGAGGCTGTTTCCTCCTGGGGGACACAGAGGTGATGACAGCTGGTGGGAGTGGGGGGCCCAGAAGAGGGGAGGACAGGCCTGCAGGTGACTACAAGCAGCACCAGGGCCTTCGCACAGCCATCACCATGGTCTTCCTGGAAGGCAGCGTTATCTCTAGTGACCATGGTCACGGCCATCCTCTACCTTTGTGGTTTCTCCAAAATACCTTCCACAGAAGGGGGCCGTCAGAGGGTGGGCACCCTCACCATCCTACCCTGCCCCGCCCAGCCCCTGTTCAGACTCACGGCGTTGGAGCTTGCTGGGGCACTCAGAACGGCTCTGGCCTGCCCTCTGCCTGGGCCCCTACGGGCCTTGTTCACCGCAGGGGTGTCAGCAGCAAAGAGAAGGGGCGGTGAAACCCTGCAGAGCGAGAGCGTGAACCAGAGTCTCCTGGCGGGGGGGCGAGAGGCGCTGTACCGTTTCTCAGACACAAGGAGGCAAGCCGCCCCCCCCCCCCCGGCCGCCCCCTGCCCTATCCTCCCCAGCTGGCAGTGGGCACAGATCTTGTTCAGTCTTTTGTGCCCACAGAAAAAAGTGACCTTGTCCAAATCCAGGCCCTACTCCCCTTGCAAGTGCCTGCCCACTGGCCTGGCCGGCCCCAGGCTCCCATAGGCCCAGCCAGTCCTCAGGCTCTGGACCACCGGTGCCCGGCCGGGAGGGCTCTGGGCCCCCTTCACCCACAGCCCATGGATCTGGATACCACGAAGAGGGAGGGGCCTCTGGCAGCCCCGCCCCCCAACCCATTCCAGGCCTCTCTGCCCAGCCCTTCCCAGGCCCCTTCTCTGAGCTCACAGAACATGGCCTATTGTGTGTGCACAGGCTTTTTACTGTGTCATCTTCATTTTATTTAAAAACACTTGGTAATACCCATGCAAGGACAACTTTTCATTGCTTTTAGAGAAGGAAGGGAGAGAGAGAAACACTGATGGGAGAAACATCGATTGGTTTCTCCCGGACTGGGGTTCCTCCATGCCTGGAGCAGGGGTCAAACCTGACCCGGAATCGAATCCGCAACCTTTTGGTTATGGGACGCTGTCCAACCAACTGAGCTGAGCTGGCCAGGGCGACTATGTCATCTTCACACATTTTTGCCTTCTGACTATAAAACTCTTATGTGTCCATCGTGGAAAACGTGCAGAATGACGCCGGGAGGAGCAGGCCACTCTCCTTACCGCCGCCGTCCTGAGTGCGCTGTGACCGCACCTCTTCACTTTTCTTGCCTCTGTTTTCCAGTTTTCCTCAACTTGGCCTTCTGAGCTGCCTGCTGAGTTTAAAATGTCTTCAGGCACATTTCTAACTTCTGAGGCCTCTTTTTGCTCTCTGGTTTGATTTATCAGAGGCAGTATTTTCTGTGGTTTCTGTGGCTGTTCCCTTGGCATTTTGAAATTTTTTCTACCTCTCTGCTACAGGCTTTGGTCCAGTCCTGGCGCCCACGTGCGGCGGTCCGTGGGGTCCCTCCGCAGTAAAGAGTGAGGCACTGAAAAGCCGAGCTGAGCTCCGGGGCCAGGGCCCGGCCTGTGAGTGGGTGTTTCTCACAGAACATCACCCGGGGGCGTCTGGTTATTCTCTCCGGGGCTCCCAAACGTCAGCCTCGGTAGACCTTTCCTCTTGGACATTTCCCTCAAAGGGGAGTTTCTGAATTTCCTACTGGAAATTGTGTGTGGAGGGGAGGGGGCTCTGTAAGCCCAACTGGCACAGTTCTGAACCAAACAAGGAAAGGGGGCCGTGTATCCCACCGTAGTCTCTGGGTGAACTTCCTCGTAGTGCCCCCGCCCCCCACTTTCAGTGGGGTCTTCACTGTGCCCGGGTTGTTGGGCACACAGTCTGGAGCATGCTCACCACAAAATCAACGTTTGTCAGCCTTCTCCCAGGGCAGGAGGGGCAGAGAAGCACCGGGCGGAGGTGGGGAGGAAACCTGGGGGCAGGGTGACCAACCGGCCCTGGTGGGTTTAGCTCTGAAAGTCCCACATCTGGGGAAACCTGCAGG
This sequence comes from Sturnira hondurensis, assembly GCF_014824575.4. Taxonomy (NCBI): domain Eukaryota; kingdom Metazoa; phylum Chordata; class Mammalia; order Chiroptera; family Phyllostomidae; genus Sturnira; species Sturnira hondurensis. The sequence goes on along the minus strand of NW_028093774.1, from coordinate 4,631,655 downwards.
CCCAGGTGACCAGGACAGGGGTCCGGCTACCAGGAGGTCTTGCTGTCATGGCAGCTTCCTACCCACCCTCCTCCGTCCCCAGTCCCAGCTCACCTGCCCAGCTTCAGACGTCCTCGGTCCTTTGGGTTCCTGGGCCTGGCGGGGCTCCTGTTGGGGGAACTGGCTCATTCCGTGTGGCCCCCTCTGCACCCCACCCTTTGAAATCAATCAAAGTTAGCACTCAGTCAGTGCCTGCCGGCCCATCAGCTGTCCCCCTCCCTAGATGTCATCGACCCGTCTCACCTGCTGCACAGTCGTCCCTGTCTTCTTTGCTCTCGTGGGTGCATGGCTATTTCGTTCTGTGGCCGTCACTTCAGTGGGGCCCCGGGTACTAGTAAATGCTCGTGTCTCTCCTTCCTACCTGGCCCTCGGTCCCCCCAGTTGTCCATTTTAGCTGCCACCAACTGGACTCTGCTCTGAGGCAGACACATGCCTTCTTGCAGCCTCCCCCACCCCCAGTTCCGATATTTTATAATACCAGTATCTTCTGAAACCACAGTTCGAGGTGTGTGCGATTTTAGTTCTGTGCTTAAATGGATCCCATTCCTGCCACTGGGGCACACTGCCCCCTTTGTGGGCCTTCCCTGGAACTGGCTGATTTCACGATAAGACATTTATTTCAAAGGCTTGGGTTCTGTGTTCTCAGAGTTCTGCCGTGTTCAAGAATCTGTCTCTCTCATGATTATCACACTCAAACAGCATCTCTTCAGGTCGTAACTCTCTGGGTGAGACGAGAACCCGGGAGCTGTTTCTCCATCGCTTGCTGGCACTGACCGTGGCCGTAGGGAAGGGTTGGGCCAAGTAGACCTCCTCCACCTTCGGGTGACCTGCTTTTTGTGTCCTGGTCTTCGGAGAACTCGTTTTCATCCTTGACGTTCTAGAGTTCGCTCGGGCGGCATTTCGGTGCCGGTGGCTCCCGGTTGAGGATCGCCAGAAAGTTCTCCTTTTAGAGAAAGTCTCTTGTATCATCTCTAGGTGCATCTTCGGTTCTGTCTGCTGAGTGCTTGCCTTGGGCAAACACATCTGTCCGTCTCTACCTCTTCGTCCATTGTCAGCATTAACGTATCTCTAACTGCTTTGGCCCCTTTGTTTCATCGGCAGTCACTGTTTTCTTGAGCTTTTCCATTAGGTCACTGGTTCAGGTCTTTGGCGTGTTTTCCGTTCCTTGTGTCTGAGAGTTGGCCAGGACTCTCGCCGCGGGGCTTGGCTCCACTCTCCCCCAGCAGCTCTGAGCAGTCTCCCTCCCCACGCTCCCCTTGTTCCATTACCTTTGTCTCCCTGCTCTTGTTCACAGGCGCAGCTGCCGTGCCCTCCTGAGGTACCCAGCAGCAAGGGATGTCACCCTGTCGGTTGGGACTTTGGTTTCTCTCTCCCCCTGCCCCCTTTCCCCATGGATTGGCACAGGGATGCAGGTTATGATCCTTATGGTTTCCTCCGCTGGGGCGGCGCTGCCAGACGCTGGGCGCCGCGTTGGGATGGACCTGAGGACGGACATGCCCGTGGGTGGGGAGCGGCCTCTGGCTTGTTGCTGCTGTAATTGCAGATGGGTTTGCTTTCTGTTCCAAGCTGCAGTCTGGAGACTCTTTAATAACTGGGCTGAGGCCGAAGCCGGGGACTGTTCAGCCTCAGGGGCAGGAGGTCTTTGTGGTGACACAGGGGCACCACCCCTCTCCCCCTGCCCCCGGCCCCCCGGAGATGAAGGCCTCTGCCTGCATCTGTGTCTCTGGTTGTGGGGGGAGAAAGTCCCATGACGGGCTTCAGAGCGTCCCAGTTTGGACTGGCCCCGGGGCCTGCCTCCCTTCTGTCAAGTTGTGGGGCCCTGCTGACGCTCTTCCCGCTGGTCTCCCTCCTCTCTGGACCAGGGGGGAGGAAGGGCGTGGCCAGTGGGCTCCTGGGGTGGGGACCTAAGAACAGGCCTGTCCCAGGCCCTGGGGCAGGGACAGGACGAGGGGCTAGGGGTGGGCACAGGGATGTTTGAGCCGAGGGCACAGTCCACAGACATGAGCGCTGCCCGCCCCCGTTCCGACTTAGCATTTTCAGCGTGCCCCTGCGTGGGCCCCATCACTGAGAGTGGTCCGTGGGTGCCGCATGGATGGGCATGTGCTGGGTCTGAGAGAATTCCCATGAGGGGCATCCCTGAAGTGCTCTGGAGCCTCGGGGTGGGGGGCGCAGAGGACTGGCCCCAGCCTGTGGCCAGGGGACGATGTACTAGGGGGGCAGGATGAGTCTCCCGCAGGCCTCCCTTCCAGAGGTCCCCGAACTCAGGTGCCACGTCCCCATCACCCAGTGTGACCTCTCTGGAACCGGCAGGCCTCAGCCCGTCCGGCAGGGGCCAGAATCCCCAGTGGGTTGGTGGGAAATGACCGTCACCTCTGGTCCGTTGGACCAGCCTGGTGGGAAATGACTGTCACCTGCACCCCGTTTGGCCAGCCTACAGACAAAGGGGGACGGTCACCCTGGTATTCCCTGTCGTTACAGACCCCGGCTGCCCAGGCTGAAGAGGCATCTGGTGAGCATCCTGTTCTCTGAAACCGGACCCTGGGCTTGATGCCTCTCCCCCTGGGAACCCGTTCCAGACCCTCACAGGGAGGGGTGCCCCTCCGCAGGCCTCCCCTTGCCCCTGTTTTCTCTCCTCCATGGCCCCAGTTGCTCTGGCCTGTCCATGTGTCTGTCAACGCCTGACCCGTGAGCTTATCAAGTGCATGTCTGGCACATAGTAGGTGCTCATTGCATGCTTGCCGAACGCATGACTGGCTTCTTGGAAGGTCCATAGATCTTGCCACCTTCACCGGCACCTCTCCTCTCGCCCGCGCACCAGCGATCACACACACACACACACATACACACACACACACAGCACACCTTTGGTGAGCAAGCGAGTTTAAGGCTGGTAGGATCCATTCATAATTACATAGTTAAGTAAAATTTATGTTTGGTGGAATTAGCCGGGCTCCCTGAGGGCAGCATAAACCAGAGAGACGCTCCGTTTCAAAGTCCCGTCTCCCCGTTTAAAACAGTTTGTCATTCTTTTGTGGCAATGGTTAAGCGCTCCTGGAGGCGCACGGAGGCTTATTTACTGATCCACAGATGACGGATGGCGGATCCCTGCTTTGTTTGGAAGGCAAAACTCGAACAGCTTGTCTGCACCTCTCCACTCGGACATTAAATCAACATGACTCTATTAGTGGCCTTGGGATGCCAGCTGAGCTGTCTCTGAGCTTGTCACCGTGATGTCTTCATCTGTAACCAGAGCAGACGTGAGCTCCTGGCAGCTTCAGGAGGTGACAACAAATCCAATTAGCTCCTCTCCACGGCGCCACAGCGTTGCTGCGAAGCGGCCTGACAGGGAGGGCGGCTGCAGTACCCTGCACAGTGGGACGTGGCGTTGGAGGGAGAGAGGGGGAGAGAGGGGGAGAGGGGAGGGAACAAAGGGACCGAGCTTCATTGTTGGAGGGACTTTCTGTGAGTGGAGGGACCTCATGCCAGAGCCGCCTGCGGCGGGCCAGCCCTTGGGTCCTCGGAGGGCTGACGGGGCCGCCAGCAGCCCCGCGCGAGGAGGGAGAGGCTGGGTCCCACGTTGAACCCTTGCTTGACTGTCATGCTGGGTCTCTCAGGGCACAAGTCCCTCCCCTTCTTCCTCTTCCTGCTCCTCAGCTCCATGCACAGGCCAGAAAAAAAAAACACAACAGAACTTTCGGGGCTGGTGGGAGGCGAACATTTGGTATTTCTCTTGGTCAAGCTGGGTGCCAAGAGACAGCTTCTCTTGGAAGGGAGTGGAGGTGGGGGCGGGGAGGCGACAGGGTGGGGCGACATGGCCAGGGGAGGAGGTGCTGGAAGGACGTGGTGGAGTGGGGGGCCGGCTCACAGCTCCAGGTGGAGGAGGAGAAGGCTGGGGGCGAGGCCTGCCTCTTTGCTCTGCGTTTATAGATACTGGGGCGGGTGCAGGGAAAAGGGAAAAGAAAGGAGCAAAAGCACAATTTCTGCAAAAAGCGCAAACTCAACGCGGCTCGCCAGCCTGGGAGTTCACTCAAGTTTCTAGGTTCCCAAGAGGAACACAACGTTAACGATTTCTCGGGTCATTTATTTCCTGGGAATGATGCCCCTGCAGGCTCTGGGACATTTCCAGCCTTCCGCCAGGCCCGGGTGCCCTTTCTGGGAGTCAGGCATTCTCTGTGCTCCAAGAATAGCCAGGAACGGAGGAGAAGAGGGAGGTGGGAGCTCGGATGGCCTGGTGCAAGGGGACCCTTGAGATGAAGGATATGAGGGTTCGGTGGAGAGGAGCCAAGAGAAGGGGGAACCATGGAAGAAGTGAGCAAGCCTCTGAATACTGCTGTGGATCAGAGGAAGATGGCTGCCCTGCACAGCCCCTCTTCCTGCCCCTGGGGGAAAAGATTGAGTGACAGGGCGGGGCGGGGTGGGGGGGAGGTGTGCTGGAGCCAGGAGGCCTGCCTGAGATGGCCAGCTGGCAGGGTGGGTGGCCGGACCCAGGGCACTCTTCCTCTCTGAGCTTCTAGGTTGCTGCTCATAAGCAAGAATGAAGACCAGAGCCCTCCTGAGGCTGCCTGGAGTTACTCCCAGCAAGAACACCCATTCTTTCCCTTTCTGGTTCTTTGGGGAACACTAGGAGGGGGAAACAGGTTCCTGCCCGCAGAAGCCAGGCCTCAGGAACGCCTCTGGAGTTTCAGCCACGTGAAATGGGCCAAAGTCACTTCCAGGAAAAGGCTCAGTGCATGGACCCCCTTCCCGCCAGAGGCGGCCAGCAGGCGTTGCAGCCAGCGCCTGCCGGAGCCAGCAGGCGTGTAGTCAGTGGCTAGTGGCTGGCAACGCAGGGGTCCCTGCTGCCAGCTCGTCTGTGGGGATGTTGCTTTCTGCAACAACCTGGTGCCATCTACCTGTGGGGGGCTGGCAGCAGCAGGGCCCTCGGGAGAGCGATGGGTGGGGACAGGCCGGGAAGAGGCAGAGGGGCCGGGAGGCGGTTCTGCGGCCCTTCGCTCAGAAGCAGGTTGTTGGGAATGTACACCGTCACAGCCCAACTCACGCCAGATTAATTGGGCAGGAGATGGAGGCATCTGGCAGTGGCAGAGAGCGACCGGAGATGCCGCGCGCGCTGGAGCGCCCGACGGCGTCTGGAACCAGCCCAGCGCTGCCAGGCACAATTATTTTCAGCAATGTCTTTCTGCCACCGAAACTTGGGCCTGTGGACTTGGGCACGCGAACTCAGCACCAACTCGCGAGCTCACAAACTGACCTGGTGCCTGATGCAGGAGGTGGCGCTGGGGTGGACCGGCGGGGAGAAGAGCTGCCACCCACTGCCACGCGGTGGCTGGGCCTGAATGGCGAGTGCTCTGCGTGTGTGTGCACGCACACGTGTGCGCGTGGGGGTGGGGGGTGAGGGGCTGCGGGTGGCCTGGCCCAGCTCATAAAGGGTCCTGTGGGCCAGTGGGAGGAGAACCTCACTCATCCAGCTGCCTCCGAAGAGCCACGCATGGTTCTCTAAGACTTGTCAAGTGACCCCGTACCGGTTGCTACTCTGCTTTGTAATTTGCGTGGCAATTCATTCTCCACCTGCGGTTGTCATGAGATCTTTGAGCTTCCGGAGAGAGGCAGTGTTTGTTCCCATGGGTCCTGTGGTACCCAGCACAGTACAGAGGCAGGTGTGGCCCTCAGTTGCTGTAGCTGGAATGAGCGGCCGTGGGTGGGAGAGATCTGACCAGGTCACCTGCCGCCACGTGGGCAGGGATGGAGGACAGGGGGACACGCACCAAACAAACCACAGGGTGAAACGTTGATGGTCCAGGTAAGGGAGGAGGAGGCTCCACTTTGGTGGAGGAGATGGAGGGGAGGTGACGGTGAGAAAGGGTTGACAAGGATTCGGACACTTTTTCAACGTGAGGCACAAGAAAGAAGGAGTCCCGGTGACTGCATTTCTGTTTTGGGTGGTGGGTGGTGGGCGTCCAGGGAGGGGAGGAGCAGGCATTGGGGGAGAGGGGAGTCCAGCCACGGGTGTGCTGAGGTAGCAGGAGTGTCCATGGGACATCCAGGTAGAGGAACCCATTGGCTCCAGGGTCTGGACCTCCAGGAGGTGACGTGGGTCATCAGCAGGGGCTGTGGAGGAGTAAGGCCAAAACTGCCCGGGGAGAGGCTGAGAGTAGAGAGGAGAAGAGGCCGAGGGGTGGGAGGCCAATGCAGAGGGTGGGGAAGAGGAGCAGGCTGGGAATCCAAGGGCCATGGCCAGAGAGCAGGTAACTGTGAGGGTCAGTGTGGAGCCAATGAGCATGGGAGGTTCTGGGGAGGAGACAGAGCTGCCAGAGCAGCCGCCTTTGGGTTTGGTGGTCCCCGGAGGCCTGGGCATGAGCTCTGTGGCGGGAGACTGGGTGGGGTGCAGGCAGATGGTGGTGGATTGGGGGCCACAGGGCACCTCTTAGTTACCACCGTGTTGCCGCTTAGAACCTCGGATCAGCATTGCGCCTGGAGCCATGGCAGCCTCGGGAGGGGCGGGGAGGAGGGCTGGCGGTGGCCTTTCCTAGGGCCCTTTTTTGTCCCCAGGGCTGGACAAGAGAGCTGGGTCCAAATCTGGGCTCTCTCCCTGCGGGGTGAACACGTCTCTGAGCTTCAGTCCCCTCTAGCTGGAGGTGACATGGAGATGAAATGAGACAACACACACACACTGTAACACAGTCACAGCCCCGGGACGTCGGCTCCTCAGAACACGCAGTGGGGTGGGTGCTGTTGTTCCCCCTACTTTCCAGGTGAGAACTTGAGGCTCAGAGAGGTTAAGGGACTTGTACACAGTCACACAGCCAGGAAGCGGCAGGATTTGATGTCAGGAAGCCTGACTACAGAGCCCAGCATCGAACCGTGTGAAGGGACCCACCAGGGGCATGTCCGCGCTGCTGTTCACGTTCATGAATGACTACTGAATCGGCGGATGCACGGGAAGAAAGAGTCAGCCATACCATCCCAGGGAGCCCCAGAGGGCCGTGGAGCCCCGGGGTCCAGACGGAGCCCTTCTCCCCATGGGCTGCGACGTGCCCCGGGTCCCACAGATAGCTCTGCCCGGGGGGCCTTCTTGGTGGGACCACAGCACAGGCCCTGCCACCCGTTTCCTGAGACATAAGAGGGCCTGGCAAAGCCACCTCCCTCCCTGGGGGCTTTGTGCTGCGTGGCCAGTGGCACCTCACCTTTCCATCCCTTCCACAGCTCCCTTCTCCCCTTCCTTCGTGAACCCCGTTCCACCATGCCCTCCCTCATGCCTCCCACGGCAGGGCGGCCCCCAGAAGAGCCTAGGTGAGTGACCGGGGTCGGGGGGTGGAAGGGGTGGAAAGGCCCACCTGCTGCCCCTGAAGGGCGAGGTGAGGGGTCACGGGAGGCTCTGCGGAGGTGGCATTTGTACCGGGTCTTATATTCCCAGGGTGGGAGCCTGGCACAGGTGTCAGACGCAGCACAGAGGGGCAGACACTTGGGCTGCATTGGGGCAGCGGAGAGCAGTTGGCGCAGGATGGGTCTATCTAGGTGTGGTCTCCTTTGCACCTCCATCCTGCTCACCCGGTCAAGGCTCCCACCCCCTTTAGCTCAGTACAAGGACCATGTTCACGTCCACCCTGCACTTCCTTCCTGGGGAGTTCTTCATAGGACCTTTGTAAAGGAAGAGAATGCCAACAACACATTCCCAACCCCCTCCGTCAGGCTAACGCAGACGTGGAAAGGACTCACTAGGGGCAGAGTCCGGTCATCACGGAGGGTCTTGGCAAGAACGGCTCGGGGTCCAAGAGGTCAGGGAGTGCTGGCAGGAGCCCCCAGGGGCAGGCTCTGACCAGGGCCAGGGAGGTCTGTGCGCTCCACGCGTTCTTTGAATCTGCTGTGACTGGGGCCCCAGGGCCCGTGTATGAACTCTGCTCCAGAGGGGAAGATAGGAGAAGCTATGAAGCCACAGCGGAGTGGATGCTTAGGAAAGGAGTGGAAACTTCTCGAGCAACTTCTCACCAGGTGGGGTTGTTTCAGGCGGAAGTTCTGTGACAGCAGGAGCCACGTTGCTGGGGTCCCTGTGCGCCCCAGTGCCGAGTGTGGCACCAGACACATAAGAGGTCCTTAGTAAACGCTCACTGAGTGGGTCAAAGAACAAATGGCCACCCGTTTAGCCACCGCCCCCCTTTGGGTAAGCGCAGCAGCTGCTTGGCCCGTAAAGTCTCATGTATGGCCAAGACCAAGTTCATCCAGACAGTGGCAACAGCATGACCTCCCTGGTAAAGGGGGCACATTGCAAGGATAAGCAGAAATAAGCAACAACTGCAAAATAAAGCAAAGCACTGAGCTTCCACATGCTGCGTGGGGGGGAGCGCCCGTGGGAAGGCAGGGCCTGCCTCAAGCCCTGCAGCTGACGCTCCTTCCACTCCCTACAAACTCCCCTTGGCCAGCTTCCCCCTTTAGTTTCCTCCTGCATGGCTGCTCTCCTCAACTTTATGTTTTTACTTTGAAATTATTCTCTGCGTTGACTCCCGAGTGCCCAAACTGAACCGACCTGTCCACCCCATTTTCTCCCCAGAGATCCCCAGCCCCAGTCCATTCCCACAGCCACCGGACCCCGAGTAATTGAGGTACAGCCATTTGATACACATAATATAGAGTGAGACACACATGTAAATACATGCAAACAATCCGTGACATTATTGTGGCCCTTTAAAATTTCCCTTAAAACTATGTCACGCTGTACGTTTAATTCTGCAAGTCATTTTTGTCCCATGGACCTGGCCTTTGAGCCACCCATGCTGTAAATGGACATCTGCTTCGTCTTATAAACCGCTGTCCAGCTGCCCGATGCACAAACAGGCCGTTTTCCATCTGCATCCTCCAGGGACCGGTGTGTTCATTTTCGATTTTGCCGTGATGACCGGCGCGGTGGTGAGCGCTCCTGTACCCGTCCGTTTGCGTGAGAGTCCTCCCAGGCCCGGGGCGCACCGTGAGACCTGGGGTTGCTGTGTGGCGGAGCGTGTGCATGTGGTGGATGGGAACACAGGGCCAGGCGATTCCACAGCCCCCCCTGCCGCTTGTGTCCTGGCTGGCCTTGGGACTTGCTTTGACCACCGGACTACCTCTTGATGAAGGGAGCCATGTCAACTTGTGTGACCTTAAGCAAGACACTTGCTTGGCCTATTCTAAGCCACCAGCAACTTGATTTCCTTCCCCTTGATTGTCCCAGCCTGTCTTTAGGGACAAAGGTCCCCTCCAGCAAGAATGGTCCCCTCAGCCACATCTTCCTGGACCACCCACCCAACAGGGAGCAGTGTGACGGGGAGAAAAAAGACAGAGCAATTGTTAGAGTCCTGCCATGTCCGCCACCTGCCCAGGGGAGGAGAAGCCTGAGGTGGGGGCTGTCCATGGGGGTAGGAGAGTGTGGCTCTGTCTGCCTATTTCTAGGCCTGTCTTCTCTCGAGAGTTTGATAATCCTCTTTGTACATGAGTCCTCGAGCGTGATGGGGCTCCCCGGGAAGGCAGGGAGGGCCAGGTCTGCTGGGTACCAGCTCACCCCGGCAGGCAGCTGTGCACCTCTCAGGGGAGAAATGAGACACATCGCAAAGGAGACGCATCTTGGAAGGTCAGTTTCTGTAGCTTCTTAAAACCCTCCTGGGTCCACGCAGGTGGGAGAATTGGCCGTTGGCGCCTTTCACGAGCAACAAGTCCAGGCTGCCCCGGAAGCTCCCGAAACACACCGGGCTGTGCCCGCCAGGCACCTATCCAAGACCACCGGGGACACCAGGCTCCAAGAGTAGCCTGCCACACACGGTCACATCACCTGGCACAGGCAAATCAGCCACCTCTGTGCCAATGGCAGGGACCCAGCGAGATGTTACCCACAGCACAGAGCACCGGCCCTCCCGCACACAGGACCCTGAGGGCTCTGTTCTGTTTGGAAGCAGGACATGGCCGTCAGTCTCTTACTTTTAGAGCTTGCTTTGGAGAGATTACAATCCCGGCACGTGTACCAAGTCTCTCCCCCAGGCACGCTGTCTTCTTCGTGTCCTGCCCAGTTCTAGCTGCCAGGTGGTCACCGTGCACCCCCATCAGAGTCTGCGTCTCCTTGTTTCTATGCCAACCGACCAAGCCCTCCCTTCCCTGTCCTTCTCCCAGGGGGTCAAATGAGGGGTCAGTCAGCTTCCCCTCAACTATCTTCTTCAACTGCCAGCCCCTCCCACCCTCCGTCACCCACACCCCTGCACAGTTCCTGGGCCATACGGTGTCTTGGGGACACCCTGTTGGCAGTGCAATAATTAACAATCAGGTCTGGGAGTCAAGGGGGCCTACGGCAGCAGCAGCTGATCATGTCTGGTGGCCCTGGTAACTGGGTTCCTCAAGTCACAGCAGGGCCCTCAGGGCCCCAAAGCGACCTACATTCAGATCAGCGACCTGCATTCAGATTGCTGGCCACAGAGACTGGCGCTCCCCAGCTGGTGTACCTGGGAGGGGACATAACAATTTTTGGAGAAAGAGATGTGGTCGAGCCACCTGCCAGGGCCTTGGAGCCAGTCCGTGGGACTGTCCCCTGCAGCCCTTCCGTGCAGCTGAGCCAGTTTCTCAGCGGCAGATGGATTTAGGTTTCCTGATGCCCCTTTGGAAAGGTTCTGTTCCCGAAAGGAAAACCCCTCGTCTTTGGAAGGCAGCCTCTGGAACCCCTGGTGTAAGTTGTGACACCCGAGTGTCTGTCCAGGCCAAGGATCTCCTTGCTATTGTGTTCAGCCACCCAGTCACTTTCCCCGGGGAGGAATTCTCCTCCTCCTTCTGTTTTCCAGACACGCGGATCCTGAGTCTGGGAAGGTGGTTACCATTTCTCCCTGGGAACAGTGAGCCCCAGGGCGCCAGGCAGGCCTGCATCGAGCTCCCAATCCTCTCAGCCACGGGCCTTGTCTATGCCCCTCCGGGGCTCTCCAGCCCCGAGGGTCCTGCAAACCCCCCGGACGCCCCTTTCATAACTCTGCCTTCCACTCAGAAACGCACATGGGCCTGCACTCCCGCTTGCAGGGGCGCCATCCCCTCCACCCCTGTGCACTTATTGGAAGTGCTCCTTATCGGAAGCTGTGCTCTCACGAGGCCCCAAGAGAACCAGGCAGCCTTCCCCCCCAGGGCTCATCCCTGCCTCCTTCCCTTCACACACCCCCCACCTCCCTGCAGGCATCCATCCTGTGGCTCCAGGGAACTTCTCCTGTGGCAGCCCCCATGGCCCCACATGGTCATCTCTGTCCCCAAGGCTCAGGACTTCTTCGGGCCCAGGCTGGCCCAGCTGGCCTGCAGGACTCCGCCTGTTCACTGGCCACCTAAGGCTGCCATTGCTTGCCGGCTCTTCCCCTTCCCCACAGTTCCTGCTGGGACTGCTGGACACCACACGTTGCAGTTGGCTCCACAATTCCTAGAGTTTCTGGTGATTCTCCCCACCAAGGCCAAGGGAGACTCTCAAGGTGCAGTCCTCTGTCCACAGAGCACCCCGGTGCTGCCTCCTCCCCTCCCCTCCCCTCCTCTGTAGCCTGTGTGGGACTGTAAGAGGCACACTTGACTTTGAAGCTTCCTGCCTGATTTTTTGACACTTTCAAAGCCAAGACAGGCCTTCTCATTAGGCTGCCTTCTCCGGCTACTGATCTGGCTGCCGACAGAGTCAAGGTGACACGTCTGGCCTTCCCAGACGCCTTCTCAATCTTCATCTCGAGGTCTGGCGCAGGCAAAATGCCTGCCGCAGGAGGGAATCTGGAGCCAAGGTAGGAATGGACACGGCGGGGGTGGGAGTGGGGGTGGGGGGGTGTTGCTGGAGCAGCTCAGGAAGTCCTGGGAGGCGGGGCAGGGCCGGGGGTGGGGCTGCAGGGGTGGGAGGGGCATGAGGTGTGCGGTGGCTCCTGGCTCCTGCAAGGCCCGGCAAGGGCAGAAGGGCCCAGCCAGCCCGGGGGCGAGGAGGGAACCGTGGGGAGGTCCCGCTGGCTCTGGGTCCACCCGTCCGCCCAGCCCGCCTGCTACGTGCTCAGGTCAGACTGTGCCCGGCCGCCCACAGGCGCCTGAAGCTCCATCGAGCTGAAGCCGTGGGTGGGAGCTGGAGCCCACCCGGCCAGCCGGGGGAGGAAATAAAGAACCCCTCTTGCCAGCTCGTTCTTCCCGATCACGGTTTTGGCCCTGCCCCCTGGTGCTCACGCGGCGCCATCTGGCTCTCTCTGCTGCGGCCCAACCCCCGCAGGCTCNGCCTCCTCCCCTCCCCTCCCCTCCTCTGTAGCCTGTGTGGGACTGTAAGAGGCACACTTGACTTTGAAGCTTCCTGCCTGATTTTTTGACACTTTCAAAGCCAAGACAGGCCTTCTCATTAGGCTGCCTTCTCCGGCTACTGATCTGGCTGCCGACAGAGTCAAGGTGACACGTCTGGCCTTCCCAGACGCCTTCTCAATCTTCATCTCGAGGTCTGGCGCAGGCAAAATGCCTGCCGCAGGAGGGAATCTGGAGCCAAGGTAGGAATGGACACGGCGGGGGTGGGAGTGGGGGTGGGGGGGTGTTGCTGGAGCAGCTCAGGAAGTCCTGGGAGGCGGGGCAGGGCCGGGGGTGGGGCTGCAGGGGTGGGAGGGGCATGAGGTGTGCGGTGGCTCCTGGCTCCTGCAAGGCCCGGCAAGGGCAGAAGGGCCCAGCCAGCCCGGGGGCGAGGAGGGAACCGTGGGGAGGTCCCGCTGGCTCTGGGTCCACCCGTCCGCCCAGCCCGCCTGCTACGTGCTCAGGTCAGACTGTGCCCGGCCGCCCACAGGCGCCTGAAGCTCCATCGAGCTGAAGCCGTGGGTGGGAGCTGGAGCCCACCCGGCCAGCCGGGGGAGGAAATAAAGAACCCCTCTTGCCAGCTCGTTCTTCCCGATCACGGTTTTGGCCCTGCCCCCTGGTGCTCACGCGGCGCCATCTGGCTCTCTCTGCTGCGGCCCAACCCCCGCAGGCTCCTGCCTGCCTTCCGGGAGGGGCCGTTTGCTGTGAAAGCCCGGGTCTGGGGGAGCAGCCTGTGGGGAGTTCTAGGGCGGCTCCCCAGCCGTGTCCCTGGCTGGTCTTTGCCGGCTCCTGCGAGGGTTAGGCCTCGGTTCCCTTGGAGAGCTGCGCCCGGAGCAGGCAGAGGTCCCCATCCCGCATCTCGGCTGGGGGGGGGGGGGGAGCAGAACACTCCAGCCATCTTGGGGACCCCTGAATGCCACCTCTGGGTGTCAGTCTGCAGCCAGCACAACCGGCACCCCACTTTATGGACTGACACGGACGCCTCCCTCCCTTCGCACACATTCCCCCAATTTTATTTTTAAGAAAATAATAACAATGAGCAATTCCTTTGTACAGTTCCAGTAAAAGAAAAATTTAAAGGGACAGCCACACCGGAATCGACCTTCTCATCCTTGCTTGGAGGTGGGGTGGGAGACACCTGGGAAGGAAGAGAGAGCCCACCCAGCTTAGACGTGGGGGCTCACACTTGTGTCACTGCTCAAAGGCCGCCCATGTCCCCGGGCCCTGAGCTCCGGGGTGGCCGGAGGGGTTCAAAGGCGCGCTCCAAAGGGGCTAACGTAGAAATCGACACACAAGCTAACAGATCAAACACGGCACTTCAAAGAGAAGAAGAGCCACAGGATGAAGCCTCGTGGCTCCCCAGTCCCCCAACTCGGGGACACAAAGCTCCTCCCTGCCCAGGGCTGGGTTGCAGTCGCCATCGAGTCCCAGCCCAGAGTCGGATGGGCCTTCAGGGAGCACATGGCCAGTTATTGCAGAGTGCGTGCTCAAGCACTCGGAGGGGCTAATTAGTGCTTTTAATATGCAAATCAGAGCCTGGGCAGATTAAATCTAAGGAAAAAAAAACCAGCTGGTGAATATGTTATTTTAATTATTACTCCAAAGGAAATATGGGCCTGGCTGAAGAGGGAGCAGGCGGGTGGGTGAGAAGTTTCTGTGGATGGGCCCCCAGTCGAGGGGAGAGACCAAGCTGGGAAGGGACTCAGGGACCTGGGCTCGGGGTGAAGGCCCCAGGAGGGGACTAGAGACCCACCTGGCTCTGCAGGTTTGGACAAGTCACTTATTCCCCTGGGGCCTCAGTGTCATCCTTGATGCTATCTGGAACTTGGATAAGATCATTTCATTCATTCATTCATTCATTCATTCATTTGTTCAACAGATATTTACTGGGCACGCCTGCTGAGGGGCGGGTGCTAAGCCGGCAGCAAGGTCCCATCTTAATGGGGCTTCCATTGCACCGGGGAGGCTGGCAATCAACAAGCACCACACAAATGAATAACACAACTCCAGGTGATGGAGGTGCTCGGAAGGGAACCAGGATGCCCTGTGACAACTAGATGAAAGATGTGTTTCTTTGGACAGGGTGACAAGGACGGCTCCTCCTGAGAGATGCCACTGCTGCCTTGGCTGGGAGGACCAAATGGGGCCAGGCGTGTGACAAGCACAATCCTTGGCCTTTTGGACAGTCTTGGGTGTCCCTGTGGCCCTCTCATCTGACACTGGGATCGTTGATCCTGCTTTGGATTATGGGAAATCCAGGAGCGGGGAGGGACATGACATCCTCTCAGTAAAGACAGAAAGCCAGGTGGGCTGATCCTGACTCAGTTTCTCTTTTAGAACTAGATTAAGGAAAGAAAATTGGGGAATCTGTTTTCCCTGGTCCTCCTCATCACCTTGGTACCCAGCGGGTACCAGAGACCGAGCCGGTCTGTTGTCAGGGAGGGGGCGGGGTCTGCACAGAATCTCCCTTCTGCGTGTGTGTGCAACAGGTGTCCTTGGCTGGAAACATAACTTTCCGGTCCAGCGTCCTTGAGAACTCGAAGACTTTCTAGTACGTTCTTACCTTCCAGCTGGGGAATGGAGACAAAGGGAGCTCCCATCTCCCATGTTTCCTGCCCACTGACCCACAAAATCCACGTGACCTGCCGCCAGGCTTGCGGATGACCGGGTCCTGGTGTCTGACTCCCCGAGTGCAGTTTACTATTACGGCAACACAAATCTCGGAGATCTAGGTGTGTCCCATCTCCAGTCACACACAGAGGGACCTGAGTTCCACTGTCTGGGGTGCAGGAGCAGAATAATGAAAATACAAATGAAAAATGTATCTTCTCCACGGTCTTTGCCTGGAGGCAGCAGGGAAAATTCTTTGCACAGGTTGGAGAGTCCAGAGGGGCAGTGTGTGATGAATCCGAGTCGAACAGCCACAGAGGAGAGAGAAAGAAGAGAAAA
This sequence comes from Sturnira hondurensis, assembly GCF_014824575.4. NCBI lineage: Eukaryota > Metazoa > Chordata > Mammalia > Chiroptera > Phyllostomidae > Sturnira > Sturnira hondurensis. The sequence continues at coordinate 4,616,397 of NW_028093774.1, read as the reverse complement.
GGAGGGAGAGAGAACAAAAAGAGAAATACTAAAGAGGAGGAGAGACGATGTCAGAGAGGAGAGAAAGCAGAGAGGCAGAACAGAGAAGGAGAAAGAGGGAGGGGGGAGAAGAGGAAAGGAGTGAGGGAGGAAGGGAGGAGATGAAGGGAGGAGCCTGGGGAGAAGAAGGCAGAGAGCAGCGGGGTGGGCGTGGGCAGGACACCCCCCGTGCAGGCAAGGTGCTGGACCAGAGGGCCAGCGCCCACCTACATGCCTCCACCAGCGAGGCAGGCTGTCCACAAGTGCCCACAGGCAACTTCAAGGACACAAAGATCCCTGCTTTCCAAGAAAGCAAGTTTGCAGTGCATATGTTTGCCCCTGGGCACCTGCAGCCCATTGGGAAGAAATGGGCAAGGGCCTGGCTGATCCCACAGGGTGGGACAGAGCACCGATGACCAGGATGCAAGCTCCTGTGCCCCAGGTTCACAAGGGCTGACCCTGGGTCGTGGAACCTCCGGGTGCCTCATCCAGCCCCTTCCTGGAGCACTGATTTTTTTTTTTTACAGCTTTACTGAAGGTTGCTTTAAATATCATAAAATTCACTTAGTGAAGCCTGCAATCTGGTGACCTTCACTAAATGTGTAGAGCTGTGTGGTCATCGCCACCATCCAGTTTTAGAGCCATTTCATCCCCCTAGCACTTCCCCCAGGGCCCTTCCGGGCGACCATGCTCCCACCCCCAGCCCATCCCAACCGCTGATTTGCTTTCTGTTTCTATTAATTGTGCCTTTTTGGGACATTTAATGTAAGTGAAATCATCCAATATGTGGTCTTTTGGATTTGACTTCTTTCATTTTGTGTGATGCTTCCGAGATTCATCCAAGGAGCAGCCTGTCTGAGTAGTCCCTTCCCCCTTTACTGCGGAGTCTAATTCCGTGGGGAGGACAGACCCCATTCGTCGGCTTGTTCACCGACCAGCCGATGGACGTGTGGATCGTTTCAGGGGTTTTGGCTCTTGCGAATAATGGTGCTCTGAGCATTCACGCACAAATGAAAACAACCGACGGGATGTTTTCATTTTTCTTGTATGGAGACCTAGGAATGGAGTTGCTGGGTTGCACAGTGAGTTTCCATTTAGCTTTTCAAGAAAACGCCACACTGGTTTTCAAAATGGTGGCCCAGTCTCACATCCTCACCAGCCGCGCGTGAGGGTCCTCGCTTGCCCACATCCTTGCCAAACTCGTTATTGTCTTTTTGATTATAGACATTCTAGTGGGTGGATAATGGTATGTCATTGTGGCTTTGATTTGCATTTTGCTAATGACTAATGATGTTGACATTCTTCATGTGCTTATTAGCCATTTGTATATCTTCTTTGGTGATGCCTAGTCAATTTTGTCTATTTTTAAATTGGGTTTTTTGTCTTCTAATTATTGAGTTGTAAGAGTTCTTTATGTATTCTAGTTACAAATCCTTTATCAAATATATGATGTGAAAATATTTTCTCCCAATATAGGCCTTGTCTTTTCATGTTCTTAATGATGTCTTTAGAAACACAAGTGCTTTTAATTTGGATCTAACTCAGTGTAGGGGTTTGTCAGTATATGGACTATGTTTTTGGTATTGTGTTTAAGAACTCTGCCTAACCCAAAGTTCAATGTTAATCTATCTTGTAGAAATCTTACAGTTTTAGTTAGTATATTTAAGTTTATGATCTATTTTAAACTAGTTTTTGTGTATGGTGTGAGGTAAGGTCTAAATTCCTTTTTTTTTTTGCATATGGATACCCAACTTTCCTGGTTCCATTTGTTGACGAGACTATTTTTTGCCCATTGAATTGCCTTAACACCTTTATCAAAAACCAATTGACCGCAAATGCGATAGTGTAATAATCGGACTCAGTTCTGTCCCAGCGATCCTGCCCTTATGTTGGCACCGCATAATCTTAGAGTGTCCTCATGCAGTAGCAAGTTTTGAAGTCAGGTACTCTGAGTTCCCTGTGCTTTTTAAAATTTTTTTTTTACTGTTCTAGGTTCATATGAATTTTAGGGTGAGCTAATCAATTTCTGAAGGAAAAATCTACTGGGATTTTGATAGAGATTATATTGAACATATAGATCAATTTGGGCGGAATTGTCAATTTAACAATACTAAGTCTTCAATCTGTATGCCTGGACTCTTGGTTTAATTAAATTTTATTTATCTCAGCAGTGTTTTACAGTTTCAGTGCACAGTACAAAGCTTGCATTGCTTTTGCCCAATTTAGTCCTAAATATTCTATTCTTTCATTGTAAATGGAATTTTTAAAATTCCATTTTCAGATTGTTTATCATTAGAACATAGAAGTACAGTTTGTAGATGCTTTTTATCAGGTTCTGGAATTTCCCTTCTACTCTTTCTTTGTAGAGAGTTTTTATCATATGTATTAGACTTTGTAAAAAAATTTTCCTGTATTTTCAGATGATCATATGGTTTTTTTCCTTTATTCTATTATTATAGTGTATTACATTAATTGATTTTCAACCTTGCATTTCTGAGACAAATCCTACTGGGAATATCCTTTTTATATATTGCTGTATTTGGTTTGCTAATATTGTGTTGAAATTTTTTATGCTCATGAAGTATACTGGTATAGTTTTTCTCTTTTTGTGATATCTCTGCTGGCTTTGATATCATTGTGTTGCTGCCTAATAAAATGAGTTTTCAGACATGCTTTGTTGTTTATGTCCTTTAAAATATTCGATAGAATTCATCATGGAAGCCTGGGTTTTTCTTTGTGGGAAAATTTTTAAATTACTAGATTTTTTTTACTAATTATAGAGCTATTCAGGTTTTTTGCCTTCTTTGGTCAGTTTTGGTAACTTGTGCCTTTCTAGAAATCTGTCCATTTCACCAAAGTTGTCCGATTTATTGGCATAAAGTTCTTCAGAGTGTCTCTTATAAGCTTTTTAACTTCTGGATGTTCTCTTTTGCATTCTTGATCTTAATGATGTGTGTCGTCTCTCTTTTTTTCTTGATCAGGGCCCTTAAAAATTTGTCAACCTTGCTGATCTCCCGAAAGAACAAATTTGTAGTTTCATTCATTTCCTCTGTTTGCTATTTCACTGGACTCTGCTCTCATATTTATAATTCACTTCCCTCTGCTTCCTTTGGGTTTAGTTTGCACTTAATTTTTTAGTTTCTTAAGGTGGAAGTTTACTTTATTATTTTGAAATCTTTATCCTTTTTTAATATAAATGTTTAAAGCTATGTTTTCCCCTCTAAACAGTGTTTTAGGTGCATTCCCTAAATTTGATGTATTTTCTTTTCATCCGGTTAAAATATTTTTGAATTTTTCTTGTTACTTCTTCTCTTTGACCCATGGGCTATTCAGGAATGTGCTGTTTACTTTCCAGATACACGGGGACTTTGTGGATGTCTTTCTGCTTTGATTTCAGTTGAATTTGATTGTGATCAGAGAGCTCACTTTGATTTCCATTCTTTTAAATTTATTGAGACTTAGTATATGGCCTAGAATATAATCTGTCTTTCAGGATGTTTCTTATATGCTTGAAAATAATGTACGCTCTGCCACTGGGTGAGTATTCTACGGATGTTCCTTAGGTCAAGTTTTTTGATGGTGCTGTCTCTTTACTCTGGCTGATTTGTCTAGTAATTTTACCAGTTGCCGAGAGTGGGGTATTGAGGTCTACAACTATTATTATGGAATGGTTTATTCTTTTATTTTTAAAAATTATTTTAAATTGTGATAAAAATAATAGGAAATTGACCATCGTAAGCATTTTTGAGCGTGCAGCACAGTGGTGGTGAGTTTATTTGCACTGCTGTGTTACCACACATCTTTAGAACTCTTTCATGGTGCAAAACTGAACCTTCATTCACATCAAGCACTGACTTCCCATTTTCCCTTCCATCAGGTCCTGGAAACCATGGTTCTACTTTGTGTTTCCAGGAATTCGACTACTTAGATGCCTTCTCCAAGTGAGTGAAATGCTACAGGGTTTAACTTATTAAGACTGCCGTATTTTACCTACTTTAACGTCCTGAAGGTTCAGCCTCTCTCTCTTCCTCTCTTTAATGCCCAGCTACCGAGAACTTCCCCTGTATCCACCTAGCCTACCAGCCAGCCAATTATTAGTCAGAAGCTGCACTCAAACACCTTGAGCAGGTGAAGGGATGCATTCAAAGTTCAGGCTGCTTCTAAGTCGGTCCTCACTTCTTTCATACCTTCTCAGCGCATGTGTCCAGGCTCACAGTCGGCTGGGTTATCTCTATAGCTTGGGACCTCTCCAGGTCTCTCCTCCACGGATGTGTCAAGAGCTGACCAAGGCTTTCTGGTGTGGCCTCATTTCTCACATCCCCCTGTTAAAATGCTGGCCCACCTGCTGGTCTGTGCTTGCCCCAGTGAGAACTATAACCTCAGGGTAGTTTAGTTGTCTGTCTTCTCCATTCATTTGCCACCGAAGTTGCTATTGTTAGTGACAAGACCTCGGGGTGTGGGGTCCAAGTCAACTCATCCCCCTCTGTCATTGAAGCTACTGGCTTTAGGGCTGGCTCACCCCACCTTGGGTGAGGGATGGAAGCAGCCTTGGGCGAGAATACTATATATTTTCTCTGTTCTCATCTGCAGTTCAGTGGTTCTGCATGAATAGCCACTTCTTAGTTAGGTGTGCAGCTTTGGGTGATTTATAGACGTCTGAAACGGTCCTCCTGTCCAATTTTATCATTGCTCCTCGCTCTGCTGTGCAGAACACCTTGCCACTGTGACTTCTAGGACTTGAAGTCAGAGATGCAGTCTGGGAACCCCTGAGGACATTCGTAAGTTCAAACCTTCCAGTAAGTTCCTAAATTTGTACATTCTGCACCCTTGAGAATGGAGAGAGGAGACAGTGAGAATCTCCGGGTTACTCGTCCATCTATCCATCCATCCATCCATCCATCCATCCATCCCTCCATCCATTCACCCACCCATTTACCCCTCTTTTTTTTTTTTAAACGGAACCTTTAGCAAGTGTCCATGCTGTCTTAGGCAGGAGCTCCAAGAGCAAAAACAACTAAGGTTAAGGTCTTGTCTCAAGGAGAGCACAGCGGGAGGAAGTCTTAGTGATGGCACCCCTGCAGTAGCCCCAAGAGTCTGTCCGCCTGATCAGGGTAGGAGGGGTGGCTTGGGCTGAAGGCATCGCCGAGTGGGGTGTTCTGCTGGCCCTTCCCTCAGCTTCTCCAGCCCCTGCTTCCTGCCCCTGCCCAACAAACCGCAGTCCTTACCTGGAAACTGCCGCATTCGTACTTCGAGCCCAACAGGGAGCCCACTTAGCTCTGAGGGGACTGTCCTCTCTGCTCCCCGTCGCACAACGCTAGACAGCAGTTCTCTATCTTTCAGCTGAGGACTGTTTCATGCTCTGGCGTAGTGAAGTGTCTGCAGGCAGAGATAAGCTGTGTTTCCACATTTTTGTCTGCAAAATTAATGATCTACAACTACAATAAAAGCATCATCTCCCGTCACCGGGGGGATCGTAGGACATTTTGAACTTAAGAAAAACAAACAAACAAACCGCAGCACAAAACCTCCGTGGCAAAAAGTGCAGATGTTTTTATTTTTCCTTTTCCTTCAAGAGCATTTGGTTGTTAGAAGCATGGAATCATAAAATGTTACTGTTGGCAATGCTCCTAGGAGACTTTCCAGCCCAGAGCCTTTATTTTCCCAGTGGGCAGAGGGGCGTGTCCGGTCCCGGCCTCCCCATCGCCAGCCTTGTTTCATCCCAGCAGTGAGTTAACTTTTCTGCTGGAGCAGGAAGGCCCAGCCAAGGTCTTCCAGAGCTGGAAAGTGCCCCGGCTCCGAGCAGGCTGGCGTTTGGCGGGCAGGTGCTGCCAGGTTGTACCCATTGTCAGACACTGAAATGGTCACCGTCCCCGGGCGAAGAGCTGCTGCCTGATCTCTTGGGGGCCCCACTCCCCTGACTGACCACCCAATAACTTAGCAGCTGAGAGGCTGATGCTGGCCAGCAGGGAGCCCCAGGACCCTGCTGTTCCCCTGAGGCTGGTGTCTGGTCAGACACCCTACTTGGTTGTTACCTAGTTTGAATGTGAGCCCTGGTTGAGGGCCCAGGCTCCAGGGCCAGACTGTCTGGGTTGAAACCCCGGCTCCTCTCTGGTTCTGTGATGATGGGCAGGTTGTTAAAGTGAGCTCTCTAAGCCTCAGTCTTCCCATCTGCAAAAGGGGGTACATATACAACCCACAGGGTTGCTTAGAGATTCGCCCCAGTAAAAATGTCCTGGTTTCTGCCCTGCTGGTTCTCCCTGCTTACACCTCACACTTCCCCTCCACGTCCCTCAGTTGACAGTGAGGTGACCAGTGGGCCTCTGCCTGGTCCCCAGGCCGTGCACAAGCACACTCTTGGGGGGAGGGGGGGCGTGTGTGATTGTAAAGCTTTTCTTTACAATCAAATGGCATGACTAATAAATTGTCCTAAACACTTAGTAGTGATTCAGTAATCATTTGTTGATAGTCTACCGGCGCCAGACTCTGCAGACACAGGCTGACCTGCATCCTGTATCTGGTGCCCAGGACCCGAGGGGGCGGTGTCTAGGAGAGAGGCAGCTGCATAACCCAGAGCCCCAGCCCTGGACTACTCAGGTCTCTGCCCTGGGGTCAAGGTCAGGAGAGACCATCTGGGGTGAAAACCAGGAAGGGGTGAGCGGCCTCAAACAAGGTAGCAGCCTGTGCGCGCCTCTGCTGGCCCTCGTGCTGGGCTGACCTGCGCTCCAACTTTGGCCCGTCCGGTAGGGAAACTCAGCTTTTATTCTCCCCCCTGCGGCCTGCCTGGAAGTCCCCCAAATGGTGTGTTTTCTTTCTTCGAGGGGCTGAGGCTGAAGCCTGACATCTCAGCCCAGCTGCGCCCTGGATCCGAGCCACTGCAGGTTTGGGAGTGGACAGCACGCTCCTTGTCCTACCTCGAGAGTGCAGCGTGTCACAGGGACGACAGAGGGAACCTGCGCGGGGCGCACAGACGAGTGAGTTTTGCCGACACGTGATACTGGAACAGAATCACCTTTTGTGCGGTATTAATGTAAAAGTTTCATTGAAAAGACACCAGCTGTGGTCCTACCCAGGTTTATTCATATGGGACCTTCGCTGGGTCAACTTAATACTTAACTGCTGCTTATTATCCCATCAGTCTTCAGGGACAACCCATGATCTAATTGCCCAGCATTTATGTTGCTTGGTAACCACAAATAGAGAATAATAGTCCTTAAAGGGGCAGTGTGGAATTTCATGCCCCTGCAGTGAAGTACACTTCATTTCCCAGAGCACCCTGTGTTTTTTAATTCAGTGAATAAAAATGTGTAATGAATAATTAATTATGTGCTTGGAGGCACAATAGCTGCCTACTTTTGAATATTCATCAGTGGCATTATTAATTCACTAGAAATCCCAGGGAGGAACGGGATAGGCTTTTAGCCTAGCTGGAGGACTTAAAGATAATGCTTTGCTACACGTACAAACTTTTTTAGAGCTGACTTTTCTTTGGGAGACGCTTTCTGGGTAATTTTCCTCTTTTAAGAACATTTCGCTGTGGCCTGGGTTCCCACGGAGCTGGCGGGACTCACAGACCACCAGTGACCATGAAAAAGGCCCACTCTGGACCTCCTGCCTGGATAGCACATTAATAACCAGGCTCACTTTCCCCCCAGCTGCCCCAAATATGCTCACAGGAGCGACAGGCCTGATGACAAAGGCGTAAGCCTGCATCCGCTTTTGGAAATGAAAGCAAAGAGTGTGTTCAACAGCTTTGTCCTTTCCCACTTGGGGCCTTCTCCTGTTGTGGAGATGGGACGCCCATCTCTCTTTCCCTCTGCACCCTTTGGAAGGCTGATCGGATCCACGCCAGGCACTCATGGGCTAAGTTTGCCTCAGAAACAGGGCTGAAATCCCGGCCTCCAGGCTTCCTCATCTAGTTTTTCTGGACACAGCTGTCATGAGTGTTATGATAAAGGGCCCTGGACTAAGTATGTCCTTACCCCACTTCCCCATTTAGCCTATGGATATTTTCCTGCCTCCCCCACATTCCCTCCCCCTTTATTCCTTACAAATAAGACCACTACATCCGGGAGGCACTTTGGACTCAGCTAACAGATTGCGCTGCCCTGCTGCTCTTGCAGCTAGAGGTAGTCACATGACTAAGTTCTAGCCAATGAGATGCATGCAGAAGTTGCTAAGCAGAACTTCTGTGGTGTGTTCTTAAATGGAACACCCTACAGTCCTATTTACAGTTCACCCTTGCTTTTCTTCTCTAGCCTGCAATGTAGGTGAGATCATTGGGGCTCTGGCAGCCGTCCTAGACCATGAGATGACCCTGATATAAAAACAAGGTTCTTGGAGGTTGTGTAAGAAATATATAAGGAGTCAGGATCCCCGGTGACATAGAACTATCATACCAGCCCAGAATGGCCTCCCTCTAGTCTTTTTTCCACACGAGAGATGAATAAACCTCTAATTTGTTTAACGTGGATCATTCTGGGCCTTCTGTTGTGCCCTGCTAAGCCAAATTTTAATCTAGTTCCCTGCTCGGGGTTCTGTTATTGTTCTTGCATCTTTTTTCGCTGTCTTAGCGTTTGCGCTCTCTGATAGATGTAAGAGTTCTTTCAAAAGTGAAAGGCTTGAATAATAAAATAGAGCCTGTGTAACCCAAGCAGAAGTAGGCGCTTTAAAACAGTGTTTGTAAAGAGGGCTTCAGACCAGCTCTGTGTGTCTCCTAGAGGCCTCAGAATCTTGACTGGAAATGGGGGAGGGCTTTGGCACCTCTTTTTAACTGTGGTTCGAAGGAGTTCTTTAAGTTGGGACCTCAGTCAATGAAGGAATTGTTTCAACCTGGCTGAACACACACTCTGAAATGAGAATTCCTGCAGTTCATCATATCTAAGGCATCATCAAATGTAAGGTGCATCATTATTTTACGTACCACCAAGCAAGAAACAAATTCTCCCAGTTATAATTTTCACATGCATCCTGACTTTGGAAATGTTAAACATGAAAAAAGTGCTCTTTAGGATCAATGCCATAGGGTGCGTATAGTTAACCATACGGTTAACTTAAGGGTAATGGTTCACAGTCAGCCACGGCGACGACACAGAACTCTGCTATGACTTCCTGTCCCATTCTCACCAGGAGACAGGTAAGACCTTTCTGGATCCCAAGCAGATTTTGTTGCACAATAAAAACATGAGGAAGGAGACCACCTTTGGGAGTTAAACCCTTATTTCCACTTGCAAAAGCTATCTGTGTCTGTGCATATAGGGTTACCCAGAGTCGGCTTTCAGTCTCTCACCGGTCATTTGGTTTGTCCTCTCCCGTCTGCTCAGGAGAATGCCCGTGATGGTCATGTGTGACAAGGTGTGGGTTTCCTGCAGCTTGGTCCTCCTTCCTCCGCTTCTGGGCTGTAAGTTCAGCCTGTGGATGTTGGCTGCGTTGTGCTGCATTTTGGTGAGGAGAGGCATTTCCCCCTGCCTCTGTACGCGATGCCATCGACACCGTGGCCCGGGGCCCCACAGCCCACAGGCTCACCTGCAGCTGGGCCGAACTGTTTGTAGCCCACGGATTGCTTCCCAGGCTGAGCCTCTCTTTTTCTCGGCCTCCTGGTTTTCCCATCATCTTAGAAACCGCCACACCCACACCACCAGGGGTGGACACAAGCTCCAGCTTCCCCTCGTCCGACTGCAAATTCTGAGGCTGTCCGCAGGTTCCTTGGAGGGGCCCCAGCCTCCCGCAGTGGTAACCCGCTCCCAGGCACCGGGCTTCCTTCTGGTCTCATTTCCCCGATTTGTCCTTCCCCAGTTTGCTTCTCACGTAAACTGCCCGCCCCAAAGTCCTTTTGTCAGGGACTGCTTTGGGGCGAGCTTTGTTTATCAGAAGGAGTAACTTCCTGACTGGAGTCGGGGCTGACAACAGTTTTTCCCAATAGACAGGAGAGTGGACACCATATATAAGTCTTCCTTGTGGCTGCTGAGTAGGGATTGTGATAGATTGTTACACTGACGATCCCAGCCCGGTCGCACCTCCAGGGGTCCCTGCCTTCCTATAGTCCCCTCCCACAGGGCCTCGGGTCTGGGCTGTAGAACTTGTTTGGGCCAATAGGATACCAGCAGAGGCCATACGGGTTTGCATACCTGGGCTTGTCCTTTCGGGCTATTTCTGTTGACATACAGAGAAGCCCAGGCTAGCCTTGTGGAGGACGAGACGCCACACTCCAGAGAACTGACCCCTCCGGCCCGTAGCCAGCTCCGACTGCCAGATGGGAGGGAGGCTGCAGCCAGGACCTCTTAGCTCAGAAGACTTCCCGAACACAGCCCAAACTTTCACATGTCCAGTGGCTTTTTAAACACAGCTCCGAGAAGATTTTTAGCCTGGCTGAATTCATGCTCTGAGAGCCTGTGCCCACATCTGTTAGCTGTAGATAAGAGAGACCCTGCAGCCGAGTAGACCCCGAGTGTGAGCTGCCCTTTGAAGCTCTGGCCCAGCGACTCCCTCGGGCTGCTGAGCCACGTCCTGCAGGCACCTCCGACCCTTCTCCCACCCCCTCTTCCCCAGGAGTTCCTTTGCCTTCCTCCCCCTCTGGGTAGCACCCTTCCCCTCCCCTTCTGTCATTGGCTCAGAATAAGGTCACGTTCTGAGGGGCTTCTCTTGCATGCACACCTGTCAAAGTGACACCCAAATGAAGTGCTGTGTGCTATTGCCACCTCGTGGTCATATCCCCCCTCCACTCCCTGCCCCCTGCCATCAGTCCTGGAATCCCTGGGAGTCACCACAGTGGGAAAGACAAAAAAAGAAGTGATGGGTGCATTGCCCACCCTGAGAGTGGTGGGGGCTGAATTCAGGACACAGTGGGGGAGGGGTGATCCGGAGCAAGATAGAGGGGTGTGGGAGAGAGAAAAGTGGGTGGGGGAGGGGACAGAAAGGCCCCAGGCACTGCCATGTCAGAAGAAGACAGGTGACAGCAATTGGCTGCGTGCAGAGTTGCCAAGAATCATGTTATTCAGGGGGTGCAGCTAATGGTGGGGTGTGGATGTCACTGCTTTCAGCGGGACGCTCTTCTGGGACTGGACCTTTTGGGTCCAGGCTTATGTCTGAAACACCATGTATATCCTTCAAATATTCTTTTTTTTAAAAAAAACTCTCTCTTCAAGGAGTAGTTTTCTAGATTTCCCTCTTTCTCAAAAATTCTATGATCCAATGTATTTTAACAATACAACAGCATCCAAGCAACCGTGGCTTACACAATGCCCATTTCCCTCAGCAAAGTCCACTTCTGTTCAAGTTTGCCAGGAGGCTAGGTGCCTGGATTCAGATTATGGAAGACCCTCTTGCCTTTTGCTCTTACCTTGGTTTGAGACTAGAAGCAATGTTGACGGTATTGTTTGTTCCTGGGGGTGTACCATGGTGTTAATAATAGCGGTAAGAGAGCAGTGAACGCCACACTCTAGACTTGTTTCCCACCCCCCACACACCCTTATGTCAAGTAGGGAGTGGAGGAATCATGAATAATAAATATGGAGATAAGAGAATGAAACTGGGAAATCAATTTACTGCAAAATATTTGCATATTTTATTAAAAGAAACCATGTATGAGACCCATAACAGGGCAGGATGATTAATATTTTGATTTGACTTGTGCACATTCAGCCCCTGGCAGGGCCTTCCTTCCCCACTGGTGTCGGAGACACGTGGTGCGTGAGGGTTCTGAGGTTCTTAGACGCTGGCTAAGCCTCTTATTTTACAGGAGAGGAAACCGAGGTCTGAAGAAATGACATGGGTTGGTCGCAGAGCCGTGGTTGACCTGGAAGAAATTCCATGGTCCTAAAAATGCAAGGAACGTGACAAAGGCACGAAGCCAGTCACACGAGTTGTGCCTCTCTACGGTCTCTTACGTCTTTGAATCCTGCCCCCCTCTTCTCCTTACAAAAACACACACAAACACAGACGAACAAACAGCTGGACAGGCTTGACATCTACTGGGGTAGAGAGAGGAGAGAAGAAACTTTTCATTGAATGTAGAGAAGACAGCACCGCCCCCCCACCCCGCCCCGTCCCTCCTCCAAGAGCAGGCTGCAGCCAGCTCCTTTCTCCCGTGCAATGGTGCGCTATCTGTGGCCATTCTCCGTCCTGCTCCAAACCCTCTCTGCTATGTCAGACATGTTTTCAAAGTGACCTCCCTCGGGGCTACTGCTGGCAGCCCTAGAACCTCTGAAGCTTGGTTATCAGAGAGGCAGTGCACGCCGTCCTCACGGCCTCCACCTCGGGCCTCCCTTCCCAGGAGCCATTCCTCCCTTTCTGCTGCCGCCCCACAGGCCCCCCATGCTGCTCCGGAACACCCCCGGTTTCCTGGCCAGGACTCACTGCTTCCCCACAGAACCTCTTCCAAACCCTCTCCATGGCCCTCATCCCTCATCCAGGGTCAGAGGATGGCTGTGCTTACTGCGGGGGTGGGGGGGGTGGGGGGAGCAGAAGCCGCCGGGGTGCCTGTGCAGGCTGGCTGTCGCGGGCCTGCTCTCGGCACTGTGCATGGCACGCTGAACGGTGGCCCAGTGCTCCAATCCCTCAAGCAGCTGGCTGGGGGTGTAGGTCCGAGGGAGCTGGGATTCAATCAAAAGGAGCCAAGGCAGTGTCACTGCCCCTAAGGATCCGGGGAGTGAAAGAATTCATCTGGGAACACCTTGTCTCAAGAATGGGAAGGCTGTGATCTAGAGCCTGGGCTGACATCAGCTATCCACAAGACTGCTGGAAAGTATCCATCCACCCAGTATCCAGCCATCCACCCAATCAATCATTCACCATTATCTCATAAGCCGTCCCTCGGCACCCCCCTCCAGCCGGGCATCATGCCGAGCACTGAGAATATGGACACAGGGAAAACCATGCCCTGCCTGTGAAATGCTCACAGTCAGGAAGAAGCCTGAACATCTCACCCTGCAGGGCAAAGGCCATGATGAGGCACGAGATCCGGGGGAGCCCAGGGCTTCATTCCGGGTGGGGTGGGTGGTCAGGGAACAGCAAGGAGCTGGGGCTGGAAAGGCGAGTGAATGTGTCAAGGGCAGTGACAAAGGAGGAGCAGAGAGCTAGTGCGAGCAGACGGAGTGAGGGGACCAAGCGGCAGGAGCATCTGAAGGAGTCTGAGCCTTTGTGGATTTTGCCGAGAACAGAAAAGCCGGCGGGGGTGTTCTTCAGCCCCGCCAGCCAGTTTCCACGGTGCCCCCGGGGACTCAAACCCTGGGCTGGTAGTCATTTCAGATGGGAAAGACACCTGGTGTGGGGGCCACCACCGAGGTCACCAAAGGTGACGCGTTACTTGCCTTTTGAACTTGGATCCCTGTCCTCGGGGACTCCCCACTCCCTTGGATTTGCAGACACAGGGCGTGCCCTCGAGGTATCAGTGAGGAAACTGGACCCCAGAGAAGGACAGGGACTGGACCAAGGTCACGTACACACAGGCACGGGCAGCCAAACTCTTAGGTGGCGTTGCTCACAGAGGCGAAACAAGAACGGTGCTTGCTACGAAGAGGTTGAGAGTCAGAGGAAAGAAGACGCAGAGCCCCATTCGTCAGAAATCTGGTTCACACACAGCTTTGGGAGAATGACGTGAGCACTGGAGGCTTCTTTGGCTCCCTGGATCTGTCCCTCCTTCCATTCCTCGCCTTCTGGAGCATTGCCTCTTCTTGGTGCGTATTCTGGGAGGAGCTGTCAATCAAAAGGCCCTTTATGCCACTGGACAAGGAATGAGCATGTGACCCAGGCTCAACCAATCATAGTTTCCTCTGAGATTCGTAAGCAAATCAGACAAAGATAAAAGAAAGCTGGCTCCGCTTCACCCCAGAAAGAGCCTCCTGATGCTAAGTGGTCCTTGCCGCCGGCATACCCAGAGCCGCTTTGGTTCGGTGTCCGTGTGTCTAGTTCAACTGCCTCTCTCTTCTGTGAGTGTCCCCGTGTGCCGTCTCAGATGGGCTGATCTGTCTCGCCTAGCCTCCGTTTCCTCATCCGTGGGATGGGATAATAGTCCTACCTTGCTGTGCTGTTGCCATGATCAAGTGGTCGGGGGTGAATGCATCCTGCAAGCTCTATTATTATTGTAATTAGTCCTCAGGAACAGCGGGTGGTCACTAAGAGCACCTCAGAGAGTGTTTCCTGGGGCCCTTGCGAGAGAATGGTGCAGCTCTCAACCAGGGCCTCCACTGAAAATGGTTGCGGAGGGAACTCGGGGGAAATAGATGCTGCTGAATCCATAGTTTGGGATGCTGTTCATTAAAAGGAATTGCTAAAAACAGGCCCAGGTGGGAGAGGTGTCCCAGACAGGAACGTTCTTCCGAGCTGACCTGGATCCCCGTGGTCTCTCTCTAGCAGCCTAGCTGCCTGGGGAGAGAGGCCCGGCCCGGCTCAGCCTCCGCGCTGGTTTTCTGCCTCTAGAGAGGCCTGGAGCCCTTTCTCTGTACATTCGAGGCAGGAAGTTCCACCCAGAACCACAACCGTGTGAAGTGCTGGAGCCTGAGTGGCCTCTGGGACATTGCGCACCCCCGCTCCCAAGCGCCTTCCTTCCTTGACAGCAGTGGAGTTGTGGGTGTTCGCCGGATGGGCTCCCCTGCCTTGTGCCCCAGGATTCCTCCGTCTGGGCCTCTAGTTCGGGCTCCCTCCCTGAGCCTCGAAGCTGTGCAGGCAGCTGCCGGTGCAACTTTCCTCCTGGAAGGTTTCTAAACTCACCTGTCCAGGACGGAGGAGCTCATCCTGTACCACGCCCCTTGCCCAAACCCTGCCTCCTCCCCCCACTTCCTCCCCCCACCCCAGCGCCTGAGCGTGACACGCAGAGGCCCCCTCAGCCCCCAGCTCTCCCATCATGCCCAGGACCACGGGAAGTCATGCTCGTGTTCATCCTCTAAATATCTGAAGGCTCTGCCTGCACTCTCCACCTTGTCTCCCAGAAGCTCAGTGTGATAAACCTGAAGGTTGCTTCCTTCCTACCTTCCTTCTTGCCTTCCTTCCTTCCTCCCTCCCTCCCTCTTCTCTTCCTTTTTTCTCTTTCTCCCTCCCATTTTGAAGGGGATAAAAAGGAAAAGAAGTAATAACAAACGGGGAGGAAAGGGCTTTATAATTACAATGAGGACAGGCTACTGAAGGTGCCCCTGTCCATTGAGGCAGAAACTGAGGCTGCCCTGGCTAGTGTGGCTCAGTGGGTTGGAGCATTGTCTCATACATCAAAAGGTTGTGGGTTCGATTCCAAGTCAAGGCACTTGCCTGGGTTTTGGGCTTGTTCCCCGGTCGGGGTGCGTATGGAAGGCAACCAACTGTTGTCTGTCTGTCTCACATCGATGTTTCTCTCTCTCTCTCTCCCTCCCTCCCTTCTTCTCTCTCAAAAATCAATGAACATATTTTTTAAAAAAAGAAACTGAGGTTATGAACAGACAGTGGACCGCAGCTGCTGGCCCATCTACTGTCTCTATGAGACTTAGGAAGATGTGCGACGCTTTCTCTGGGCTGACACAGCTCTGTGCTGGGGCACGTGGCTCAACAAGCTACGTGCAGACCCGACTTCAACTTCTCATCGCCACCTCGGCCATAAATTGCCCGAACAGCCACGCAGGGCAGACTTGAACGGGACGTGCCCGAAACCCCACACCCAGGAGGCCAAGGTGGGGGCCTAGCACTTCAGATGGGTTCAGAGGGCTTTCCAGTGTACTCTGGGAGCTTGCGGGGACCCCTGTGTCCTTCCAACCTGCAGCGGCATTTCAATGGCAGGTGACAACGCAGATTCTGCCAGTGTCGTCTCCTTGTGTAACAGGGTACAGCCAAGGAGGGGGGCAAATAGGGATTTGCAGTGGGGTCCAGAACTCAATGTCCAGGAAATAGCAGAAAAAAATATATATGTAGGATGTCTCACCCCCACCGGTCTGAGCTGGGGGATGGGACACATGGAGCAGGACCATTGAGAGCTGTTTTGAACAGCAACAGTTTTGCAGATAACCTCTAGAACAGTCATTTAACATATCTACAACCTTTAACTGGTCTCACAGGTATGCTAAACAGCTGTGGCCATGCTTTGAGCCGGGGGGGATGGGAGTGACTTCAACCCATGATGTAACTGGGAGGCACCCCCCTCCCCATTACAGAGCCTGAGTAAAAGCTTAGAGATGATTGGCTCCACACCACAGGGCCACACCTGCCCAGACTTACTATGGCGGCCCAGTGAAGCTGGGAGAGTATGGGAATGCTGGCAGCTGTGGCCAATTGTGGGAGGAGTCGGAAATGGTGTGGGAGAGGAAGACTGGTGCTGGGATTTAAACCCAGGGGCAGCAGCCAGGCAGCACCTTTTTGGGGATCATGTGGCTTGGGTAGAGAAGAACCACAGACTTCTACTTCTTTTTCTGAGATACAGTACCCTGGACTGGGCAGAGGGGAAGGAAGGATTGTGCGTTTGTGGGTATTCTAAAGGACTTTGGGATCTCAATGAAGACATTAAGTCATCACTCTTGCGTTTGTATAACTCTTTCAATAAATAATCCCTTTCCTTTTCACCAATCTCTGGCACTGAGAGACGTCTTTCCCTGGTGGCAGGCAAGGTGGACCTAGGATGGGGTGGGGGACCCCTGGAGCCCAAGGGTGGCTCCATTTGGTAATGGTATATCGTGCCCCCCGCCCTGGGTCTGTTCTGTAGCACTTGTACCTCAGGACCTCGCTCAGTGGACTGGGATGGATCTGCCCGGCACAGAGTGGTGACCATCGGGTGCAGTGTCAGTGGGCGGCAGGAAGGCATCCTTGTATCTGAGGCCTCTCTCCCCATCCCCAGAATGGTCCTCCCTCCGACCACCCATGGAGGCTGCTGAGTGCTGGGGGTGAGCCATGATCAACGCTGCTACCCTTGGGGTGGGACGGGGCCCTCCCACCCATGGACAGGGACACAGTGTGCTGAGCACCTCCGCTGAGACCGCAGCAAGCTCTCCGGGACTCGGGTCTGTCTTGGACGAGGCTGTCCCGTTTCATCCTCATTTTGTGTGCGAGCGGGCAAGCTGTGTGTCTGGTGAGTATTAGTAAATCAAAGACTATTTTAAAGGCACCAGAAGGGTCGCCTTTGCACAGTGGAGAATCAGCAAGTGGCACGCAAGTTTCCCCAAGCTTGTCCGGACTCAGCTGCCTGCGAAGCCGGCCCCCTAACCACCTCGCTCAGCGGGCTTTCCGGAACTGAGCTGCGGGCCACCCACATAACTTTCAGGAGTGGTGATCATTCCTGAGCGTGGTGAATTGTCGCTGAATAAGTGAGTGTATCAGGCGAACTCTGAAGGTCTTCTTTGTACAAGGTGTGCATGCATATTATCTGATAAAATGTCCCAGCTACTCCCTCGGCAGCATTACACCCTCCTCTCCCCACTTTATCGACAGGTCAACTGTGTCAGAAAGGGTACATGGCCTCTGCCCCACCCTCCGACCCACCTCACTGGCCCGAAGGCCCGAGTCCTCACTTGTCTTGGTCTCCAAGCCTGGGAGCTTCCATTTCTTCACCTAAAAATAACACCTTTCAAGACAACTTTACTGCTTTTAAAAAAAGATTTTTATTTACTTATTTATTTTAAGAGAGAGGGGAAGGGAAGGAGAAAGAGAGGGAGAGAAACATCGGTGTGAGAAACCTGTGACTTCGCTTTGCAAGATCGTGCCCCACTGACTGAGCCACACCAGTTTCTGATGACGAAAAGGAGAACATCGGAGAAGCATCGCAGCCAGCCCAGGGAGCCCCAGAGGCCCAGAGAGGTCACATCCTGCAGTATCCTGCCCGAAATATCCACATCACAGGAGCACCTGCAACAGCCCAACCAATGTGGAGGGAGGGAACCCACTTCCACGGGGTCATTGCCCCAACAGGCTTCCTTAAACCTGACAGTGACCTGGAGGTTTGGAAACAGTAGAGAAGGTGGTAGAGTCACGACATCTGATTCATCTTCTCCGTTTTTCTATTTCTTTGGTGCTGTGGCTATGGCTCATAACGCAAAGACCTGATCTACTAAAAAGAGAAAAGGGGCAGCTCTTTCCGCTGTTACCCTGGCGGCATGTGAGGGCTCCCCACTTCTCCTCTCCACCCCCGACATCGCAGGGCAGACACTGGGCCTGTCCCACCCGAGACTGCTGTCATGTTGGAGCCACCGGGCTGTGGCTTGTGAAGCAAGAGGTCGGGTCGGAGGTGCCTCTCTGTAGCTGCCTGCGTGTCTGACCCACGGAAGTGCTTCTCAAGCAGGGAGACTTCGCCCCACAGGGGACAACTGGCAATGTCTAGAGGTATTTTTGGTCGTCATGACCTGGAAGATGCTCCTGGCGTCGTGGGTAGAGGCCAGGGATGCTGCTACCCATCCTGCGACGCACAGCACCGGCCTGTGCACCAGGCCTGCCCTTCCCCTCTCGCCATGGCCTTACCCAGGCCCCCAGAGTCAATAATGCCCCATTGAGAACCCCGGTCTGGAGGAAGGCTCTTCCCTCTGGGCCTCAGTCTCCCCATCTGTAAAGTGGAGGTGGAGGGGCTGCACCAGGCGATGCCTGTGTGTCCCTTAAAGCTTCCGTGAACTAATCGTGTCTCTGGCTCGGAAGTGACTCAGAGGTTCTGCTTCACTGACTTCCTGCCCCGTGACACCAGGGCCCCGATATAGCCTCTCCAACACCGGGGTGCCCACGTGATGTGACATGCAGCTGGGCGGCGCCGGCAGGAGGCTTTTTGCAGCCACAGTCACCAGAAAATGCCACCCTGCAAGGCAGACAGTCTCAGCCTCCAGACTCTTCTTTTGTCTGTCTCCTTGTCACCTCTTTAAATAGGGCACCGTGGCTTTTGCATTTGCAAAGACTTTGGCTAGTTGGACCTTCTCATCAGGCCATGCCCTGAGCACGGCGTCCAGCAATGTGCCCCAACTTTCCAGCATGTTCCGGCTTGGTGGGTCCAAGCAAAGTAGCAGTCCTGGCGTTGATGCTGGTTTTGGGGGTCTCTGCCCCTCCGGCTTTTCGGTCTGCCTGCTCCAGGATTTTCTCAAGCTCCCCACGGGCTGCTGGCCCCTGCACCCCCAGACCTTCGTGCTCCAGGTCTTCTGCTTTATTCTTCCTCATCTGATACCACTGCTCAATAATTGTGATGTGGTGGCCACAGCCAGTGGTGGGTGTCCTACCCAGAGGTCCTTTCCAGAGAACCTGCTGGGGTCAGGGTGTCAGCAGATAACCTTGGGCGGCTGTGCCCTGGGCAGTGCTCACCCCCAGGGCACACCCTCCCTCAGCGGTCCCCAACCAATGACGGAGTTCAGTGGGTTGTGTAGCTGGACCACTGGTGCCCCATCAATGGGCCACCTCTTATAGGCAGTCTGCTCTGGTGCCCCCAGGGCCGGCTGCCACGTGGTCTGAGGGTCCTCCCCCACGTCCCCTTCCCTCTCCTTCCTCAGCTCTCAGACCAGCCCACCACCCCCGCTCCCTCTGCCCTTCATCCTTCCTGCCACCTGCTTCTTGAAGGACTGAACTGACCCATCTGAGCAAGGCAATGAACACGGCAGTTTCAGTTTTCTTGCTGGGAAAGCAGGTATCAGATCTGCTGCATCTCCCAAGGTGACTGTGAGAAATGAAGGACAAAACACACGTGGACCTGTGTGCACCACCCAGCTGTGTGACTGTGACGCACTACTGCCTCCATCAAAGCTCGCTGGCCTCAGTCCCATCTTCACAGGGGCTCTTTAAGGCCAGTAGCTAATAAACAATGTGTTACTGGGGATTTAGTTGGACTATGCCCTGTTGGGTGGGACCGCACAATGTCTGTACCCAAAGCTCTTCTGTTAGATGCCAGCAGTTTCTCCCACCTCCCTGGCTGCACCCCCTGGAGATGATCTCATGCGATTTCCCAGTGCCCACCGTTGGGGTCGGCCCAGTCTCTGGCTGGGAATCGCTGCATGGGGCTGACTCCATCGAGCTGTGCGTGGGCCCTCATCCCTCCCAGCATGCCCACTTCAGCTTGGGCCTTCGAGGATGACCTCCTGGACACTCTTATTTGTTCTTGTCCTTTCACGTTTGCATCTATTTTTGCAAACGGCCTCATTCCTTTGTTGAAGGGGATGGTGGAAGAAGTAAATCAGTGAAATAATAAGTGCACCTTCTGATGCCTCTCAAAGTGCCAGCACCTGGGGCTGCCGAGTTTATCCACCAGGAGGCTCTCCTGGTGGTGACCGCCGGCCCCCAGAGTGCCCTTGCTGCCCACTTGGGAGTGTTTCCTGCTGTTCACTTTCTCCAGGCATCCGGAGCCTTTGCTTTTGATTCATGGTGTCTCCTAGTAGCGGAGCAACCTTGGGCAAATCACTTAGCCTCCTGCAGTTCCTGAACTGCAAGGCGGCGAGGACAGTCCCTGCCTGCTCTGCTCCGAGGGTCACTGGGTAATGGCTGAGAAGCTGTGCCTGGGGTGGGAATCTTGTTTGCAAACATGACCACAGTGTTTTCCCAGCCTACACCCTGGCAACCTGACCTTGCACTCTTTCGCCGAGTAGAGTCCGTGTCTCGATCTTATGGATCTGGCTTTGTGACTTGCGTTAGCTAACAGAATGGAGCTGAAATGATGACAATGACGGAGCAGGAATTTCTGAGCCTTGGCCTCACGAGACCTTGCTGACTGCCACTTGGTCTCCTGGATCCCTCCTTCTGCTGTGTAGGTCCTCTCAGGCTGGCCTGCTGGATTCTGGGAGAGCACACAGCAGAGATGAGCCATCCTGGGGACCGTCCTGGGCCAACCAGCCCCTGGCCAACCTGGCAGCTGAGTGCCAAAGCAGGTGGGAGCCCTGCTGAGGCCAGAAGCAATACCCCATCTAAATTGGAATCAGAAGCAAAATAAATGATCATTGTCTGACGCCACTCCATGTTGGGGTGACTTGTTAAGCAGCAAAAGCTGACTGATGCCCTCGGCATAGAGTAGAGGGCAGCTTAGGGGCACTGAGGCCTGATGCCAGGGTGGGGCATTGGGGCGGTTCCTGAGGGGGAGCAAAGAAGGAGGTGAGATGGCAGAGCTGGCATTGCCCCTCCACATCCTGTGGCAAGACAGGAAATGCGGAGTGGTTGGGGATCATATGTCAGGGACCAAAAATTGCCTGCAAGCAGGAAAAAAAAAAGCCTGGGTCTGAGGTTGTTATTTATAGCGAAAATGTAAACAGGGAAGCTCTGTCAGTTTTCAGAATTACTGACAGTTGCAGAAATGTTAATACAAATCTTCATAAGACTGGGCAGATGTTCAATATTGAACAAGCATCTGTTTTGTGCAAAAGAGTTTTTACGCCCCCGCACGCTGTTGCTCTCGGTCTCTCCCTGCTCACCCCCTCCCGCCCCCAACCCCACGATGGATCGGGGCGATAGCTGAGGGCATTTTCCTGAACCCTGGTTTTCTTTAGTTTCTGAAGGCCGGTGTCCATGGTGTCAAAAATACACCCCAAAAAATAACCCTGGGAAAGGTTAATAATGGTCCTCTGGTGTCATATTCTGCACTTGATGCGCTGCGGTAATTATTACCATTAGGGCTGTGGGAATGTCTACTTATCTTTCTTAATCACATGCTACAAAGCAGCGCTTCGGAACACATATCTATTATTTAATCAAAATTTCACAGTTATTGGCATTCGCGCTCTGCCAGGGCTGTGTTTATTTTCCGTTTGCAAGGGGGAGCGTTGCCTTCTAGGAGAGAGGGGGCCCGGCGTCCGTACCCACCTTCATCACTGTCATAGCGTGTGACACTCGGTGCTATTAATATCGAAGACGCCAAACCCATGTTATTACCCCCCACTCCCCGCGCTGGGTGGCATTCTAGGAGAAACACGTTTATGAACCAATAGGGCTGAAACTCATGCTGCACATGGACCCTGCTGCCCTGCGGAAGTGGAGACTGGGCGGAGGCCTTGGGGGACAGAGAGCAAAGTGGGGCCATGGGATCGCGATGGGTGCCCAGTGAGGGTCGCCCTGCCGCCTGCGTGCTTCTCTGGAGGGAGCTCATACACAGAGGGGCATTGTTGTCCCATTTCACAGACAGGCAAGCTGAGGCTCAGAGGCAATCACACATTCAGAGTCACCCAGCAAGTGAGTTGGAGCTTGAAGCTAACTGCTTGCTTGGTTCTGTTGTCTGTGGTGTCATCGTAAAGTTACACACACTCCCCAACCTGCCGTGGCCTCCGGTGACTGCTGAGTGCTTCCAATGTGCTCGTCATCACGGAGCTGTGCTGTGGCGAGGACTCACTGGATTTCCAAGACAGGGTGCCAAAAAAGATAGGAAATATCACATTAGTGATTTTTGATCTTGACTTCATGTTGAAATGATAATACGTCGGATATATTGGGTTTCACAAAATTTAAAAATAATTTCACTTGTTTCTTATTTACTTTTTAAGTGACCCTACGAGAAAATGTAACATCGCACCTGAGGCCCGCCTTTGTGGCTCACCTCCTCCTCTGACTGGACAGTGTGGTCCCAGACTGCGAGTTCCTGAGTGTGCTTTTGATGGCTGCTCCCCTCACTGCCTCAGACCAGGGGTTTGCAGCTGGGGTGATTGTGCCCCCAGCAGACACCGTCTGAATTAGTGGTGACTGTCATGACTGGTAGGGGCAGTGGGACTACAGGCATCTAGTGGGCAGGGGCCGGGGACACTGCTCAGTGTCCTCAGGGCACAGGACAGCCCCTGCCCAAATGCTAACAGCACGGCCATTGAGCAGCCCTGGCTGAGAGTCAGAGCTGGTACAGGAGGCCTGTCCAGAAAGTATCCAGCCGCACACTGTGCAGGAGACATCTACTGAAGATGCAA
Organism: Sturnira hondurensis; assembly: GCF_014824575.4. Lineage (NCBI taxonomy): Eukaryota > Metazoa > Chordata > Mammalia > Chiroptera > Phyllostomidae > Sturnira > Sturnira hondurensis. The sequence goes on along the minus strand of NW_028093774.1, from coordinate 4,593,604 downwards.
GATACAAGAAACACTGCACACAGGGCAGTGACGCCTCAGTCCCCTTCAAAGGAGGCACCCTGGGACCTCACACAGTTCTCCCAGTTGCCATCAGCTGCCCTGTGGTAGTTTCCTGAATCTCATAAATGGTCTGAAATCTCTTCTCTTGCAAAGGTGATGTTAGTTTGGGGAAAAACCAGAAGTCCCAGGGTGCCAAATCTGGGCTGTAGTGGGGCTGAATCGCCTGGGTGATTTGATGTTTCATCAGAACCCTACAGGAGACAGAGTGCATGAGCAGGCATGTTGTCATGATGAAGCTGCCATCCGCCAGGTGCCCGTACCTGTGGCCTTCTGCATCGTCCGAATAGTTTTCATGGAGGAATGTCCAAGCCTAATTTGTATTAAGCTTAGTTTGATGCAGAGTTTTTGCTCTACTAGCTCAGTCATTTGAATGTGACGGCCACACAGTGCACATGCTCACTCAGTGACATCAACTGCCCCCACTGACTAGTACAGTGAAGTCGTCATTGTTCACACATGTGCATTCCAGTCCACTCCCCTTGGCTGCCAGGTTACATCGATGTTATACAAACTGTTCTCACTGCATTAACAATGGCTGGGCGTTTTCTGGACAGGCCTCGTATTTTGTTTTCCTTTTGAAGGTCCCTGAGAGTGTCACTGGTGTTCTGAGAGAACGAGGGACAGACCCGCGATGGTGCCATAGCCATTGTTCTTCCTCCATGGCCCCTGTGGACGCTCTCCTCCCTGGTCTTTCTCCCCCACAGAATTAGAAACTCACGTCTGACCACAGTTTCCACGGATCCCTACCACAGGACTGGTGTTTTCTGAAAACACTCCCAATGGTGGCCATGATTTCATGGTGGCATTCTCAGGTAGCAAACCCTCCTTCCCACACAGGGGTGTGCAACTGCTGTGAGGGAGGAGATGCTGTCAGAACTGGGGAGATCCGGCTGCAGGAGGGAAAAGGTTTTTGTGGGGGGATGTTACAGGGTGCAGCCAAGGGGGGTCCCAAATAGGGATTTGTAATGGGGTCCAGAACTCGGTGTCCAGGAAGTATTAGAAATATATATGTGAGATGTCCTCACCCCCACAAATCTGAGCTGGGGGATGGGACACATGCAGCAGGGTCATGGAGAGCTGTTTTGAACAGCAACAGTTTTACAGATAACCTCTAGAACGGTCATTTAACATATCTACAACCTTTAACTGGTTTTATAGTTTCTTATGTTAAACAGCTGTGAGCATGCTTTGAGCCGGGGGATGGGAGTGACTTCAACCCATGCTGCAACTGGGAGGCAACTGCCCCCCACACCGCAGTTACAGAGCCTGCGTAAGAGCTTGGAGGTGATTGGCTCTGCACCACAGGGCCACACCTGCCTGGACTTACTATGGCGGCCCAGTGACACTGGAAGAATACGGGAATGCTGGCGGCTGTGGCCAACTGTGGGAGGAGTCGGAAATGGCGTGGGAGAGGAAGACTGGCGCGGCAGCCACAGGGGGTCTTTGGGGGACCGTGCGGCTTGGGCAGAGAAGAACCACAGACTTCTACTTCTTTTTCTGAGATACAGTACCCTGGACTGGGCAGAGGGGGAAGGAAGGACTGTGCATTTGTGGGTATTCTAAAGGACTTTGGGATCTCAGTGAAGACATTAAGTCATCACTCTTAAGTTTGTATAACTCTTTAAGTAAATAATTCCTTTCCTTTTCACCAATCTCTGGCGTTGAGAGGTGTCTTTCCCTGGTGGCAGGCAAGGCAAACCTAGTACAGGGTGGTGGACTCTCGGAGCATAGGGTGGGTCCATTTGGCAATAGTGTATCATTCACCCCTCCCCTGGGGTCTGTTCTGTAACAGGGAGAGGATGAAAGGGGGAGCTGACCTTGTGTGGGTTGCAGGCAGCCAGCCATGGGCAGCATCAAGGATTACTATACCGGACATGGGCCCCCACTCGGAGAAAAGGCCCAAGAGAATGCTCTGAACCTGGTTGGGGATGCGCGCAGCAGTGAAAGTGAGCCAGGCGTGTAGCCAGGCCATTTGGCTGTAGGGGCTCAGGGGCTGCAGGTCCTCTGGGCAGCCGAGGAGGCTCGGCGCTCTTGGATGAGTTGGACATGGCTGAGGCAATCCTATGGGGACCTGAAGAGCAGGGGCCTTAACCAGGAACACAGAGAGCTAGGCCACACCTTCCTTCCCACTTTGAGGTGGGGGGGGAGCAAGTGCTTGGAGGGGACAGAGGCCTCCTGGGTCCTGGCCTCCAGAGACAAACAGAGCAGCAACCTGGCTCCTCCCAGGCTCACGCTCCGCTGGGGGAAGGTCTGGGAGGGGCTGCCAGCTGGGATGGCATCTCCAGGCCCCCCCCCTGACCCCCTCCGGCCCCCCATTGGTGACTGGAAAGTGTTTCCCATTCCCTGTGCCTGCTCACTCCCCCAGCAGCTCTGAGGGCTGGAGGTGGGGCAGAGCTCACCTCTGGGTTAGGGTCACCTGCTGAGGACACCAGGACATGCCATTCAGAAAGCACCCAGGGCACAGCAGGCTGTATGTTCTGGCCCTGGGACAGCAGAGGTGGCTGTGACACGGCTCTGGGCTCATAGCCAGTGGAACGGTCACCGGATGGGACGCGTCTGCTGTGCCAGACACGAGTGACTCCCAGTGCCACATAGTAGTCCAGTCCATTGCCCCACAAGCTTGCCAAAGCGTTTCGGTGGCAGAGACACGTCCATTCCGTCTCTCAGATCGACAGCAGGCTGAGTCCGCCGCCCGGAGTAATAGAGCTGGGGTCCCAGTCCAGGCATGCGGGTTCTGGGAGCCGCACTGGCCACTGCTTTGCCAGAGTGCTTCTTAGTGCAGAGAACAAACAACAGACAGCTCCCCTCCCCACCAAACCCAACCAACCAACCCAGACTGACCTTGACCTCCCTTCCTGTTCTCCAGGAGAACCGACCACACCACCTCCATTGTGTGCCGTAGATTTCGTGAAGACAGAAGTTGTAAATGTTTATGGGTGCTCACAGGTTGTAGGGAAGAGGAGGGTGTACCAGGTTTTGTAGCAACTGCCACGCGCGCACACTACCACTAGATCCCGTGGTCTCCTAAACAGGTGTTCCCTGCTGTCTTATGGGTCCGTGTCTCTGCTGAGCTGGACCAGCCATCTGTCCACCCCGCTCCATGGACTGCTCATCACAGGGCCAGGCCGAGGGCGCAGTGCCCACGGGGGCACGCTTTCTTGTTGCAGATGGCGGTGCAAGGGCTTCTGGGTATGCTTGCTCCTTAGAGCGCCCCCTGGGGGTTGTTGGAAAGCTCACGTCTCCTCACCAGCCAACCGATCCTGTACTCATTCTAAGAACTCACGTGTCGCCGACATTATAACCTACATGCTATTACTAAGGAAAATCAACTTGATTTCACGATTTTTAGTGTCACTTTTTAAGACCCAGTTTTGATCACATCTCTTTAGCTACATGAATTGTTGGTTCCTGACTTTGGTGGACGTTCAGAGTGGTCTCCTGTCCCCTCCTTGAGCAGTGACACCTCCCATACCCAGCCTTCGTCCGTTCACTTCCCCCTGGTGCCGGCTAAGCTGCGGGAGGCTGCGGCTCTTCATGCCTTGGCTCAGCCCTTTGGTGACACTCAGATGACAGCAAAGTCACACTCTTCGATGTCAAGGCCACATCGAGGACGTGTCTAGGCCCCATGGGTGGGAGATGATGTGTCCCGTTCCCCATCCTGCTGTGTGACCTTACAATGCCATGGCATGCTCTGTGTCACACCGAGGAGAACAGTCCTGGATGTGAATGCGTGGGTGATCCTGCTCCATCACGTCCCGCCCAGCATTGCGTGGGCCGCGACTGCAGTCTGGGGAAGTCAAAATACAGCCCAGGATGGGGGAACCGTTAAAGTGATTGAAACATGGAAATGAATCTGAGCAGAAAGGCCTAAATCTTACCTGGGTTAGCATTATTGTTATAATAAATAATCATAATAATCCCATACATTTTATAGCTTACAAAATCCTTCTTATACATTACTTCATTTGACTAGGTTGGGGGGAATAAATCTCCAGGCTTAATTTCTCTTGGAAATATCAATCTCTAGTCTGTACTCCACCTGGCTGCCTTTTTAATGGTCCCAAAGCACAGCTTCCCCATTTATTCCCCAACTCAAAAACTTTTTCAAAAACTGGCTGTGCCTAGAGAATAAACCCCTGCCTCCCTGGGGCTGGCATCCCAGACCCTCCCGGACCTGGTCCACACCCCGCTTTCCAGCCGTGTCCCTTGAGTCTCTTGATTGTACACCTGGCCTTCACACCTGAGCACAGCACCCACGGCCTCCTGGGGGCACAGCCCCGGTTCCTGGGCCGGCATCTTTGCCCAGGCAGCCAGGATGCCCTTCCTCGACCTTTTCATATGCCCAGGGCCAAGGCCGATCCATCTTGCAAGGTCCAGCCTCCAGACCCCTTCCTGGGTCCTCTGTGGACCGGAAGCCCTTGCCTCTGGGCCTCCTCAGTACTTTCTTTCCTGCCCGCCCCGTAACAGAATCACAGTGTCCACAACTTGCTCCCTCCACTCAACTGTCAGCAACTTGGGCGGGGGACGCCCTCCCGATCCAGTGAAGAGTCTAGCCCAAGAGCTGGCAGAACTGTTTCTGGAAAGACCCGGAGAGCCTGTATGGCCGTATTTGAGGCTTTATGGGCCGTATGATGAGCTCCGTCGCAACGACCAACTCGGCCGCTGTATCGTGGAGTGCAGCCGTGGCCAAAATGCAAACAAGCGGGCACGCGTGTGTTCCACCCAGTGAGGCCTCGTTTACGAAAACAGGCTTCAAGCTGGATGTGGCCCACGGCCATCATTTCCCTGCCCCCTGGCTCAGCCAAATGTCTAGCAAAGGTGTCGCATAAATGTCTGTTGACTGCTGGGCGGATGGCTGGTGGATGCACAAGAGCCAGGAACACGTGCGTGAGTTTGGGAATGGGGCCGGCCTGAGCACACAGAGCCTGGGCTGGAGCCCTGGTTCCCTGCGGCCACTAGCACCAGAGGGAAAACAAGAGGTGCCTGTGCTGGGTGGTGGGTGCATTTTCAGGCTAGGGGGGCAGTGATGAGGCCCCCTGGGCTGGGTGGCATGGGAGGATGGTTGGGGGCGCAGCGAGGCCAGCCTCGTGGCTCGGGGGTGTGGGCTGTCGCCAGCACAGAGCACTGGGAGGCTTGCACAACCCCTGCCCAGGGCCCCGCAGAGTTGACATGGCTTTGTGGGCACCAAGTGGTATCGGGCCCAGTTTGCTTCTTGTCTGTCTTTAAACAGCCCAGAGCCCAGACAGTGCCCTCAAAAAGTCCTGAGGGCCCGGTGGGAGCCAGGTCCAAGCCACTTTGTCTGTGAGACCAGCATGGGCTTGCTCGAGGCAGGGGCATGGAGCCTGCAACCAGCCCCCCGTGGGATGAGGCCAGACACCCATGTAACCNCTGTTTCTGGAAAGACCCGGAGAGCCTGTATGGCCGTATTTGAGGCTTTATGGGCCGTATGATGAGCTCCGTCGCAACGACCAACTCGGCCGCTGTATCGTGGAGTGCAGCCGTGGCCAAAATGCAAACAAGCGGGCACGCGTGTGTTCCACCCAGTGAGGCCTCGTTTACGAAAACAGGCTTCAAGCTGGATGTGGCCCACGGCCATCATTTCCCTGCCCCCTGGCTCAGCCAAATGTCTAGCAAAGGTGTCGCATAAATGTCTGTTGACTGCTGGGCGGATGGCTGGTGGATGCACAAGAGCCAGGAACACGTGCGTGAGTTTGGGAATGGGGCCGGCCTGAGCACACAGAGCCTGGGCTGGAGCCCTGGTTCCCTGCGGCCACTAGCACCAGAGGGAAAACAAGAGGTGCCTGTGCTGGGTTGTGGGTGCATTTTCAGGCTAGGGGGGCAGTGATGAGGCCCCCCGGGCTGGGTGGCATGGGAGGATGGTTGGGGGCACAGCGAGGCCAGCCTCGCGGCTCGGGGGTGTGGGCTGTCGCCAGCACAGAGCACTGGGTGGCTTGCGCAACCCCTGCCCAGGGCCCCGCAGAGTTGACATGGCTTTGTGGGCACCAAGTGGCATCGGGCCCAGTTTGCTTCTTTAAACAGCCCAGAGCCCAGACAGTGCCCTCAAAAAGTCCTGAGGGCCCGGTGGGAGCCAGGTCCAAGCCACTTTGTCTGTGAGACCAGCATGGGCTTGTTCGAGGCAGGGGCATGGAGCCTGCAACCAGCCCCCCGTGGGATGAGGCCAGACGCCCATGTAACCCTTTCCCGTGCACACAGGGCGCCCCTGCGTCTCCCCTCACTCTGTCCTCTCGCCAACTCTTCTAGGTAAGCAGCGGTTACAATTACGCTCCCCATTTCCCAAGGGAGGAAGCAGGCTTGGAGGCTGGAGGGAGGGCTTGCGTAGGGCCACAAGAGCTGGGATTGTCTATTCTTCTTCCATGGAGGCTGGGTGGAAGCAGGGCCCAGGCAATCCGGCTCTGGCCTGGCGCCCCCCCAGCCCTAGCATTGCCGGCCCACAGGGGCTCTGGCTACTCAAGTCCCTCCGCCGTCCCCACACAGCCTTGCTCACTCACTGGCACACCTGCCTTTCCACGGCATGAGCGGAGCCCTAGCCTGCAGCAGCCTCCCTGGGCGGGGTCAGCCCTCTTCCAAAGTGCCCCGACCTGTGACAGGTGCAGGTGAGGACTGAAACGGGGACCCACATCACAAAGGACAGCGAGCTGCTGGGGCAGGGGCAGGAGCAAGACGGGTGCAAAATGGAATTGATGACATAGACAGGTAATCGTCAAGGTGTTTCCAAGGTGAAAGCAGACTATTTCCAGATCTCGCCCAGGCAGCTAAGGACTTGGTGGTCACCTGAATTTTCTCCTCCTCCTTCCACATGAAGATACTGGTCGAAAAGAAATAGGACCCATATTTCTTAAGAAGAAATAGCACCACAGCGGTGGAGTGACGGTGTAATCTCTCATCCATGGATCTTTGAATAAAAATCCTTCTTAGGGCATAAACACAGTTCTAATAATGGGAAGAGCTAGAGGACAACTAAGAAGTTGAATGTGGAGCACAAAGTTTTGCTTTTGTATTTTGTCAGAGGGGCAAGTTCAAGCCCAAACCCTGGGAGAACATTGGGAGAATGGCTTGAAATAGGACGATCCATTCAAAACTTACGCCAGAAACACCACCGCCAGTGAAGGTTTCTTCTCACCCCCCTCTTCGTCTTCTCCCCTTTCCCCTTTTAATGGAGAAGGAATCAAATGATCAAATTAGGACATGAAATAAAGAGGAACCCAAGGTCGGCAGGGGCAAGATGTCATTTTCTTCCATGACGCTGGGAGAGACAATAAAACCAAAAACATCCCCTCGATGTGAGAGGAGGTCCACCCCCAATTTCTTCTCTCTCACAGAGACTTCCACTAATCCCTGGATTCCTTCCTTCCTCCACTTCTCAAGCCTCACTTCTCTCTCTCCCGGCAATGTTTAAAGGCCTGCCTCCTAACTCTGAACATTTTAAAAATTCTTAATGATGCAACCTGAAGTTGCCATGGCAACCGGTTTCCTTGCTGAGGCGGTGGTGGAGCCCGGTGAGGGGCTGCCATTGAAATCGCAAATGATGTTCCTTTTCTTTCAGAATTAAGTAGGCTGTCTAAAGTGCTCCGCTGTGGCTCTCCCTGCCCCCAAAGAACGCGAGTCCCATGCCCTGAAACAGCCAGTTACTGCATTTCCCTGGTATCTTTTATAGCTTCCTCTCCACTGGCATATAGGCCGTCCCTCCGGAAAAATAGCGAGAACACCCCCTTGCCACTTCCCTCTTGTCAGTGTGAGACACGCGTCTTATGAAGTCTGAGGTGTTTGATGGGTTTTCCCTGCTCTCTTTTTAAATTGCCTTTGGTTTTCCATTCTTGAAAACAACCAAGTTTTTTTCTCCTTGAATCATGAGATCAGCTTTGTAAACAGCATTCGGAACATAGAGGAGCCTTTTGGGCCTGAAGGTGCGCACTGGTGTCACTCCACGGGGGCTGGGTGGCAGCTGTCCCACCCCTGTCCAGCAGCTCCCCAGCACAGGCCCCCCCACCCCCCCGGGCACCCTCTCTCCGAATGCCGCCTCTGTCTTCCTGACCCCTTGAAGGAGCCCAGCCTGCCTCCTGGCTCTCGCCCACACACCGCACAGCACTGAGCCTGCACCTTCTGAGGTCTAGGTGATCTTTAATGCCATGCCAGTGTGACATTCTGCCTGCCTCAGGGGGCACGGGGTCAGTGTGACACCTTGTCATCCAAGTGAGCGCAAAGCACAAACCGGTCCTATGGTTCGAGGCTCCGCAGGAAGGTCAAGACTCGGAACAAAGGAGCCAGAATGTGGGGCAGGGGAGGCTCTTGGCAGGGGTTCTGCCTCAGGACACTGGGCTGAGTGGAGGAGTGGACAGGCAGGGGACAGAGTGGTCCCCATGTCCTTCCCACTTCTGGGCACCAGCCCGGGCAGGCCCTGCTTGGGCAGGGGGACAGTCTCACCTTCAAACTGAGCACAGGGCTCGATCACTTGTTCTGGACATTCTGAAAACTGAGACTGTCTCTGTGACTTCCCAGTGACCTTATGACGAGATGTCACCTGGGAGCAAGCAGAAACACCTGGGAATCTGTCAGGGCTCCAGGTGAGAGTCCCCGTGCGTGGAATTCAACGAGGCCGTGGACACACAAACACTGTGCCGTGCTGGCCTGTGGAGACGCGCTCCTTCAGTGTCGGCCCCGTGGCAGATGAATCCTGCCGACCCCCACCCCCCAGCACCGATACTCCTCCTCTCATTCGATTCTTTCCTTCCTTGGCTTTCACCTCAGGGATGGCAGTTCAGTTCTGCACCCCACCCCATGCCCCGCCTCACTGGCTGTTCCTTCTCAGCGCCTTCTCCCTGTCTCTAAGACCCCAGACTGCGCCACCTCTCCTTCCCTGCCCCCACACTGTCTGGGCCGTCGCGCCGTGAGCCACCTGCTCACCGACGACCCCAAACCTGTATTCTAGCCATGGAGCCCTCTAAACAAACAGCCACGCGACTGGGGACGTCCTGCAGCTCCCTGCAACCCAGCAGGCTCCAAACAGGACTCGTCACTTTATCCTCCCACTCTTCCCCGGTCCCGTCAACAGGTGGGGTGTATCGTCACCTACACAGGGCACAGACCTGGGAGGCGGCATTGACTCTTGCCTTCTGCAGGCTCCGAGGTGACTGGTTAGCAGGGCCACCGGCTTTTACCCGAGGGGCCCTGGGCCGTGTGCAGCTGGGCTTTGCCATCTGCCTGGGACCCCTGCCCTGGTGGGTCCCCTCCCACTGCCCGACCTGCCCCTCTTGACCACTGAGGGGCTTTTTCTCTGAGGCAGTCGTCACTAAGACAGGCCCCAGCTCCAGGCCACTGTCCTTGCCTTGAGGAGACACACATTTGGGAGTCTCTAGAATGTCTCTGTCCTATCACTGTGTGGGACACAGTCACACAACCACGTGGCACATGTCTCCTTTCTGGTCCTCGGACCTGTAATCTGGCCTCAGAATCACTGCTGTTGAGCGCATGGGGCAGTAGTTCCCGACACACACAGTGGGCATGAATCAGTGTTTGGTGAACGAATCTGTGGTCTCTCCGTGCACTTCCCATTTTGTATGTGAAAGAGCAGAGAAATCCGTTTTGGGGGCGTTCCTGGGAGCAGCAGAAAGTGTCCTGGGGCCAAAGCTCCAGCTTGGCTCTGCGGGCACGAGCTGGGTACGCATTCACCTGTAAACCTTTTGGGCCTCAGTTTCCCTCTGTGCTCTGCTGCCCTCCTTCCTTGCGCAGAGGTTAAGGACAGATGCTGCTTTGCCAGTGATAGAGGACAAAAGACCTTTGTTTTGGTTGCTGGGTGGGAAGCTCGGCACTGGGGCTGATGGGATGGGATTTGTGCCCTCCCAGCCACAGGGGCCACCAAGTGCAACCACCTTCCAGAACCAGAGGGCCCTTGCCTTCCATTAGCCGAGGCCAGGAGGTACTGGGCAGCTTTGTTGGACCAAAGTGCCACAGGGAGCAGAGAAAGTCCATTGCATTCCCGTGCCCTTCACACTCACTGTCCAATGCCCACAGCCCCGAGCGAACAGAGCCCGGCACCATCTCCCTCCTCTTTGTCTCTCCCCGACAATCTACCGAGATAAATGGAGGTCCCCGAGGAAAATTCTTCCTTTTCAGCCCTTTCAGCCCTGCTCAGCAGAGATGATTTATCCAGCCCCGCTGGAGGTGAAGGGAGGGCTCGGCGCCTTGAATGGAAACAGAAGTGTATCTATTTACCTGGAGAGCTTCCTCTCCAAGCCCCTCGCACGAGGCGTCCATAATGCTGGGGAAACAATGCCTCCACGCCAGGCGAGGCGCCCCCGAAGCAGGAGGCGGCGCCATCCCACGTCAAGGTCGTCCCGTGGTTGTGCGAGAAGACCGGTAATGACGACAAAGCACTCAGAAGGTAATGAGGCCCTTAAACATACCCATGAAGCACTTGGAATTCTTTTTTTTTTTTTTTTGACAAAGAGGAAACTGAAGTGGGCAGCTTTAGTGAAATGTACCCCTCTGTCCCTCACGTGTGCCGAGAGCTTGACCTGGGAATGTGAGCCCCTCCGGCTGAGGCGGCACCGAACAAAAGACCCTTTCAGAGGCGGAGACGCAGGCAGACCTTGGCCTCTGCTGCTTTCTCCTGCCTGTAGGGGCGTTTCTGCTGGGCGCCGCTTGAGCAAAGAGGTCCTCCCCACCACGTTTGCGCGGTGTGGGCTTGGGGAGCCAAACCTGTGGACTGGGGAGACGGGGTAGGAGTGTGTGCGGGGGGAAGCATGCTAGAGTCTTTCTCCAGAGAGAAGGAGTCTAGTTCCGGTGTGTTAGTGAGCTCAGGGGGCCCAGGGGGTCCCGCAGGGTTGGACATGCATCAGTTAGCTATTGCTATGGAATGCCGTATAACAAAGCACCCCAAACTCAGTGGTTTTCCCCACCACTTGTTCTCACAAAGTGCAGGTGGGCTGGGCTCAGCTGGGCAGCTCTTGTCCTGTGGGTCTGTCACGGAGTGCCCAGTGGGTGAGTCTGCTCTGCATGTGTTCATTCTGGGGCCTCAGGGAGCAGCTCTTCAGGGAAGAGCTTCTTAGTGCCCCAGCCAATGTGCGAGAGAGTTTCTTAATGCTTATTAAGCATTAATAAGCAGCTTGTTAAGCAGCTGGCCAGCTCATTGCTGGCCACATGCCATTGGCCAAAGAAAGTCACATGGCTCACGCCAGACTGCCCTTAGGAAGAACGGCTGGTTCGTCACAAGGCCAGGGCAGGGGTGTGACTTTGGGCTGGGGTGAGAAACCCGAGCCCGTCACTCCTTCCCCACGTGAGAGCACATCTGTAGAGCATCCCCCATGGGCTGCCTACTTATGCTGGCTCATTATATGCACGGTCTCATTTTTTTCTTCTCAACTATTACAGAAGATAGGAATTATTATCCCCACTTTTCAAATGAATTTTGGCAAGGTAGGGTGACCCAAAGAAGCTTACGCAGCAGAGCTGGGGTCGAAGCCTGGGTCAGCCTGACTCCGGCGCCCGATGCTTTCATCCAGGCTCACCAGCACCAGTCCTCATCTGGAAAATGAGGCTAACGTCCTGTTTCCTGCCTCCCTTCCCAGGCTTGCATGAGGCTCCAAAGAGACAATATAATGCAAATTGCTTTGGAACCTCACAGCACTTTGTAAACACAAGCCCCACCCCACCACCTAGTATAACAAGCCATCCCTGTTATCAATACTGGACTTGAGTGTGGACGGCTCAGCCCGGCCCCAGGTAGCATGGCCAGCTTCCCTTTCTTCGCCAACCCTATTCTTCTCACTTTGAAGAGGGGATATGGATTCTTTTATTTATTAAATGGTGGGGTTTGGGATGGCCACGGGCACTGCGGATGGAAGGATTGGGGCCTCACCAGTCCAGGGCATGGATGTGGGATGGGGGATGGGGACGTAGGGGAGCCAGAGAGTGAGTGGGGCCAGGGAAGTCACCCAAAGCAGCCCGTCAAGGCGAAATAGGGGGAGGGTTCTATTCGTCAGTTCAGAGAAGGATGCGTGCTGGTCCCAGAGGTGAGGTCGAGGCAGGAAGTCAAGCCAGGCTGAGGCCCAGGGGCAGAAGGACACCGGTTCCAAGCAGAATGGCGGAGCAGGGAACCAAAGACCAGACAGGGCACAGCGTTTAAAGCAGCCAGTGGAGTAGCCGAGCAGAGAGCTCATGTAACAGGGCGCAGCCAAGGGAGGGGGGCAAATAGGGATTTGCAATGGGGTCCAGAGCTTGGTGTCCAGGAAATACTAGAAATATACATATATGTAGGATGTCTCACCCCCACCAGTCTGAGCTGGGGCATGGAACACAAGGATCAGGGCCATTGGGAGCTGTTTTGAATAGCAACAGGTTTACAGATAACCTCTATAACAGTCATTTAACATATCTACAACCTTTAACTGGTTTCACAGATACCTTAAACAGCTGTGGCAATGCTTTTAGCCAGGGGGATGGGAGTGACTTCAACCTATGCTGCAACTGGGAGGCAACCCCCCCTCCCCGTTACTGGGTAAGAGCTTGGAGATGACTGGCTCTGCACCACAGGGCCACACCTGCCCAGACTTACTATAGCGGCCCAGTAAAGCTGGGAGAATACGGGAATGCTGGCAGCTGTGGCCAATTGTGGGAGGAGTCGGAAATGGTGTGGGAGAGGAAGACTGGCTCTGGGATTTAAACCCAGGGGCGGCAGCCAGGCAGCACCTTTTTGGGGATCATGTGGCTCGGGCAGAGAAGAACCACAGACTTCTACTTCTTTTTCTGAGATACAGTACCCTGGACTGGGCAGAGGGGAAGGAAGGATTGTGCGTTTGTGGGTATTCTAAAGGAGTTTGGGATCTCAATGAAGACATTAAATCATTGCCCTTAAGTTTGTATAACTCTTTAAATGAATAATCCCCCTTTTCCCCCACCGATCTCTGGCATTGAGAGACATCTTTCCCTGGTGGTGGGCAAGGCGAACCTAGTGCGGGGTGGGGGACCCCTGGAGCACAAGGGTGGGTCCATTCAGTAATAGCACATCATTTGCACACCCTCCCACCCCTGTTCTGCAACACTTGTGACTCCCAGAGTCCTCTCGTTCCTAGGCACCACGTCAGCTGCCTTCCTGGGGCTGGTTTCACCCTGGGGCAGTGGCAGCCCTATCTCTTCAGCACTTCCTGGCATGAAAATTCCACCATGCCTCCAAGCCCCCACCCCCCACCCTGTGACTGTTGGTAAAAGGCCTAGGAGCCTGTCCGAGAGTTACAAGCTGGAACTCACTCCATGATTCAGCATCTCTGCTGTCTAGACGCAGCAGGCCCGAGGCACAGGGAGAGCCAGAGCCGCCAGAGGAGTTTCTGGGCTGCTCCTGGTGCCTTGTGGCTGGAGCTGCCTGCGAGGGCCCCTGTCCCTCAGCCCCAGGCTGTGCACTCTGCCCAGACCCCTGGGTGCTGAGAAGCCGCCACCACCTTTGGGCGGCTGCCGTGCTTTTTTGAGTCCTGGGGGTCACCTGCTGGGGACCGGAATGGTACCCTGAGGTCGTAGAGCTGGAAGAAATCAGAGTTAGAAGCGACCCGAGAGCTCATCTGGTCCAAGTGGGGGAACTGAGCCTGGGGACTGTCAGAAGCTGCGGGCGCTGCGCCCGGCCCCCCTGCAGTGCCCCGCCCATTTTTCCCTTGACCTGCTGTCCCCTGGCTGGTGCACGTCTGACCCTCAGAGCCAGCAGTGGCCATTTGGCTGCAGGACTGCCCGCAGGCAGCCAAAGTCTGCTTAGCTCATGTACCGGAAGGACCAGAGGTGCCTGGGACTTGAGATACAAATCCCCCAGTGCCGGTGCCCCTGGCTGCGACAACACTGAGGTGTGTCCCCAGCCCCCTCCTCGGGGACTGCATCCAAATTGCCCTCTGGGGGACTTGGCAAGTCTCTCCTGCTCCTTCCCATGGCTCCTTCCCTCCCCTGTCCCATACCTCTGCCCCGTGCATTTTTCTTGAGAACGTTTTCTATTTGGTGGTTCTCTAGGAATCTCCCCTGCAGGGGCTGCTGCTGGGAGGCAGGAAGCTCTGAAGGAGGAAGAGCTTCAGGATTTATGCCGAGCGGAGCCAACTCTGGTTTCACTTACAGCTGCCTGACGGGCCCTGAGTCCAGGTGACCGGAGGCCATTGGCACAATCGGGCTCTTGTCCAATGGTCCGGGTGCTCCCCAGACGGATCGGCCAGCAGAGATCGGGAGGCAACCATGAGAAGCCGTAGCAGCATCTCACAAAATCCCCTTCTCCAGACCAGGGGTACCCCCCACCCCTCCCTGTCCAGCCCCACACGTTGCCTGAGAGCCACAGGCTTTTTTCTTCCCCTGGCTACATGCCTGGGACGGGAACAAAATGTAGGCAAGGGCGCTGGGAAGCTTCCATTAACCCCTGGCCTTGGAGGAGACCCTGTGTTTGAGACCTGCAGGCGTCTCCTTGGCACAGCTCGTCCGTCCTCCACAACTGGACCTGGTGCTGTCATTGTCACTTGAAACACCCTGAAAAATAAACTTGATAGAGTCCATTTCCGCACTGAATGGAAACATACACGTCTGCCTCTTTCAACAGAAATGCTTTCAGAGAACCCCCCCCCCATCATATTCCTCCTTCCTTAAATAAAAGGCTTTTTTCTTTCTTTTCTCCCTCTTGGCAGCGTTGTTCGGCAGGCGGTATTATGTGGAGGTTTTCTACAGAGAAAGCCTTTGGTGACCCCCGTCTTAAGGAACTGCTTAAGCATTCAATAATAGCCCACACGGCAGCTCTCTAAAAATAAACACGTGTTTATGAAGAATTTAACCCGGGGATGCCACACTTTAGCGGAGAGGGCATTGTTAATGGACTCTCGGTGCACAGCCGAAGAGGAGTCCGTTGCAGCTGAAAACTGACGGCCTCTCGTTGTCATGATACCAGGGATGCTCTTCACAGCTGGACCAGGTGGGCTCCGAGGGGTGGTGCTGATGGCGGCTGGCCGGGAACCCAGAAAGAGAGGCGCTTCCTGTCTGGTGACTGGGAGCGATCTGCTCCCAAACCCACCTGCTCCCTTCTCTGGGGCTCCCAGGACAGACCATTTCTCTTGGGACCATCCCTTGCCACCCCATGGAGAGGGAGAGGTGGAGAACCGAGGGAAGACAGGGCAAGGAGGCATACGGGGCATGGCCGAGAGGACAGGCCCGGGTTCCTGCTCTGTTTTGCCGCTGCCTGGCTGTGAGCTCAGTGTGAGCCCTCAGCTTCCTGAGCTCTGTGCGTGCCTCGGTCACCTGGAGGGGCGCACCCACCCTCCCAGGGCTGCCGTGAGGACCTGCAGTGCCAGTGTGGAGCCTGGTGGACAGCGGGCCCAGCCCTCTACAGAAAGTGGGCAGAAGCATTGTGGACGGACGTGGCTTGCAAAGAGATGACACTCGGTGTGTTGAGTCCCAGAAGGCAGAGCCGGGGAGCCCCCTGGGGCATGGCGGAGAGGCCCAGACCTGGGTTAGGGGTGTGTCGAGGTCAATTCCGATGATGGGCATGGTATGTGTCTCCTCTCAGGCTCTCCCACGACAGCCCATGGGAATGGTTTTCCATGTCCGAGGCAAGGAGGCTGTGGCTGAGCGGTGGCCAGCCTGCGGGGCACACAGGAGTTCACACTCAGAACTGGTCTCTCTCTTCCCCACAATCCTACTTCCCTCAGTGTTTACCGCCTCTGGATGCCTCCCCGTAAGACTCACACAACCTTCACAGGATAAACAGTAACGTGCTCGTTCCATCGGACACGAATTCCGCCACTTCCCATGGCACTAAGCACCTAAATGGTGTGTGGGTACAGGTGGGGGACAGGCAGCCTCGCGGGGGCCTCTGTGCAGCTGTAGGGCTGTGTGGATTACGAGGGAGAGGTGCCCACACAGGGACAAGTGCTGGTGAGGATGGGGACAGATCGGAACCCTCAGGCGGGGCCGGCAGGGATGGAGAATGGTGCAGTCACTTTGGGAGACAGTCTGGCGGTTCCTAACCTAGGATGCAGTACTTCTATTCCCAGAAAAACACCCAACAGGAAGGAGACCGTGTCTACATAAAAACTTCTACACACGTGTTCATAGGAGCATTGTTTGTAATGGCCGGAAGGTGGCCACAACTCGAGGGTCCATCAGTGGAGGAACAGATGAACAAGAGGAGCTTCGTCCGCACGACGGGATATTATCCAGGCACTCAGACCTGCGACAGTGTGGGTGAGTCTGGAAAACCCTACCGTGCCTGGTAGTGGTGCGACTACGGCAAACACGGGGCTCTTTTCCCTTCCTTCCTCTGTAAATACCGAAATCCCAGCGGGTGAGCATGCTCAGGGCCACAGGGTTGCCCCCTGCTCGGGGGTGGGGACGGGTGTAAGCCAGCATTTCCGAAAGGGAGGAGGCAGGTGGCCGTATCTCATGGTCAGCAATGCTGGGCAGTGCTTGCGTCCTGTGGAGGTCACTTGCCTCTGTTAGTGTGTGTGCGAGTCTGGCTAAGAGCCCCCCCGCCCCCCCCCCCCCCCACCGCCAAGGAGTGCCAGGTACGGTCGGTTTTCTCTGGAACTCACTGGTGAAATATTTGAGCCTGTCGTCATCTGTCCTCAGTGTCAGGAGCTCGTCCAGGCCCCAGAGCCTGACCCTTTGGTCTGGGGTGCAGTGGTCACACCTCAGACGCCTTTCCCGACCCAATCCAGGGTCCCATTGTGTTGACCTGGCCTCTTCTTGCCTGTCCCTGGGGTTGCCCCATCTTTCAGCCAGTGGGTCTTGCAAAGTGCTCCAGGGCCACTGGGCTTGGGAAGGAAGATGTGGGCGAAGCTGGGAAGCTCTCTTGTGTGTCTGGGCGTGGGCCAGAGAGGCCGTGTGGCCGCGCGGTCATCCTGGGCCATGGAAGGAGCAAGCCGCGACCATTCCCAAGAGACGAGATTTACCCTCTTGAAGCTTGAGACAGACCTCAGACAGCAGAGGTGCTGGGCTCTGGCACCGGGTCTCCTGCCGAGGCCCCACTCCAGCTCCCAGTGGTCTCGGAGAAGCCCAGCTGAGCCCCACGGCTTTCCTGAGGACCCGGATCTTCATCTGTGAGATGGGGTAACAATGCCTCTTCCCTGAATTGTGCAAAGGTTTAAATGAGACAAGTTTTATAAAAACACCTAGCAGAATGGCACAGAGTAGTTAGATGCTCCTTAAAACTTTTCTTCTTCATCATCATCATTAACATCATCAAAGAAGGAGCCCCGGATGGTCATCCCTTCCAGCCCCCTCCGATGGACAGCCCCCTCCGATGGACGGGTCCCTGGGCAGAACAGAGAGTGGAGTGCTGCGTGCTATACCCACTTCCTGTTTCCTGGGATGGGGCAATGGCCTTCCCTCCACATTTTGGCAAGAAAACTATATTGTGTCCAAATGACTTAGCCGGGCCCAGTTCCTGTGCGAGGAGGTGACTCCGGTTAGGTTTCAGCCCAGATTGCTCGGGGCATTTGTCTCCTTCCCGTCCCTGGCGGGTCCCTGCCTTCCCCCGAGATGAGCTGGCACTGTTCCAGCAGGAGACCTGGCAGGGCGTTAATGAGGGGCCTGTTTAGAAACCTCACCCCAGACACCCACCTAATGTATTCATGCCATAGGTCATTGGCTGGGCGCCCTCATTAACGGGGTCTGCCTGTGGGTGCCGGGGCGAGGGCGCCGCGTGCCTGTGCGGGTGCTGCGGCAGCCACCCCCCCCGCCCCCCGCGGAGAGCTCCCAGGCCCAGCAGAGGGGCAGGGGGCCCGCAGTCAGTCCCTGGGGCTGGCGGAGAAATGGCCCATGTGGCATGGTGGTATGAAGATGAAACAGGGACTGGGGACAGAGTGTGGAGGGGACCCAACCGACGCCTGGAGAGGGACCTGCTGCCCTGGACCACAGGGGAACGAGCAGTGAGGTGGGAGCCCTGGATGCCTGGTGGTGGCTGACGTGCCCTGAGGGAGAAGCGCTGTGTTGCTTGTCCTCCAGGCGAATGGTGATGGTGCAGCTGTGAGGGGTGGTGCGGGCGTGCAGAGAATGGGGCTCTTTCCGGGAGCAGGCGGACCTCCGGGGACCCTCCCTCAAGTCATCACTGGTGCCTAGGGTGGGGGTGGGGGACACAAAAGCTCCACTGGAGCAGACAGAGGGCCTTGGCTTGGGCTGGGGGCTGGCATGGCGTGGTGAGGCGGGGGCGACTGACATCCACCCCTGTGCTGGAATGGAGGGCCTCTGTTTCTCTCTCCTCGGAGGTCATTCTCTTCCCTAGGGAAGGAGGGAGACCGGGGAGGCAATGGCTGGGCGTGGCTAAATACTCTCGCAGACTAGGGAGAATGCTTTGTCAGAGGGCGTGCCTCGCTCTTCAGTTAGGAAGATACAATCCTCTTAAAGGGGAGAAAGGACCTCAGTTTAGGAGCAGCTGCAGCCTCTGCCCAGCCACTAAGGGGCAGCATCACCTTGGGCAGGTCTGCCGGGCCTCAGTTTTCCCATCTGTGAAAACCCTGTGGGCCTCGGTTTCCCCATCTGAGCAATGCCAGAGCTGACTGAGACAAGCTAGGGCTGCAGTGCAGCCCTCTCTTTCCCGACCTCCATCGGGGATGAATCGAAACAGTTGGTGGTGGTGGTACTGACATAAATGCCATTTCCCACAGCCTGGAAGTCCCTGGGTGAGACCTGATACTCAGCTGCCCCCCAGAGATTGAGTCTGCCCGCTGGGCAGAAGCCTTTGTGTGCAGATTCTGGAAGGATAATACGTCCCTTTCTTATCTGGTGGTGCATTAGGGATAAGATGACTGTAATTTCTCGGCTTTGAGGATGCAGCTTCAAAAGGAGAACTCCGGCTTGCAGAGGTGCCGGGACAACAAAAACGTACGTGAAATTAGAGAGAAGAAAGGGGGACTTGGGCATGGCTATTTTGGATAGTTTCCATCATTCGGGTTGTTTGGGAAACAGGAAAAGCACGTTGTCTCCTTCAAAAACCCTTCAGGAAATTATTAACAACTCTGAATTCCTGTATAATCACCAGACTGCGCAGATTATACACGTAGTGAATGGGAATAAATTTACTATGAGGAACTCATTTGAAATGAACTAAAAGTTGGACATTCTTTGTTGTGGTGCTAAATGAGATTTTAAAAGAGAAATCTTTTAAATAGACACAGCTATATTATACACAAAGGGGAAAAAGGATAGATTGTTGGAATTTTTTCTTTTTATTTGTATCGAAAAAACAATATGACAGCAATATTAAAGAAAACTGTGAAAGAAATCCCTTATGTTTGAATATCCAACTCTCCCAAAATTATTTTCATTTTTCTATCTTATTCTAATACTTGTCTATGAGCATACATATTTTACAGTACTCTAAACACAGTGTACATACTATTTTGTCTTAGTTTGTTCCTCTTAGTAATATACCATAAATAGCTTCCTGGTGGTACGAACTCTTGATCATCACATTGTTCAAAGCTGTGTAATATTCCCACCAGTGACAATCAACCCATTGAGGTTACCAGTCCCTTAGAGTTGAGGATTTGGATGTTCGCCCCTCCCTCCTTATTGCTGCTGATCACGCTTTAGATAATACACGCTCCCTCCCACCCCCTCAACTCTCCGGTTAGTCCCAAGAGTGGGGGTCACTGACCTAAGGGTGTTCTGAAGGCTTTTGACGGTTGATGGGTTTTGCCGTTCTGAAAGTAGTCCCTTATAATGACGCACTGTTGTACTAGGTTTCAGCTCAGTCCCCTGGGTGTGGGTTCCAGTTTCATCCCTCTTGCATTTCCCCCGAGAACCTAGCCCTGAGCTGCACAGTGGTAGCCACTTCCCGCGTGGATGAGTGAATCCAACGAGGGCGTTCCAGTCACCTTTACAATGCAGGTCTGACCCTGCCGGCCCCCTGCTCTCACCCCCTCGGTTTCTCAATGCTCTCAGGAGGGGGTCCAAGCTCCACCCCCAGCTTGCAGGTCTACAGTGGGGTCCTGGCCCCCACGTCACCCTGTGAGGCATTGGCTGGGAGCGTGGGGGTCAGGCGCTGAAGAGGCTGGATGCAGGGTGTTGAGCCAGGCTGCCTGGATTAGTCCCCACTCTGTCACTCTCCAGCCGTGTGACTACTGAACACCTCTGACTCCATGTCCTCATCTCCATGAAGGTAAAAGATGCATGCACTTCTAGGGTTAAGTAGGTGAATGCACATAGGACCTTGTCGCTGGCACGGGTGTGTTGCCCACTATGAGCATTCTCTCCACGATTGTTCCCCCATCGAGGAGCCTTGCGGGAGTAAGTCCTTGCTGGAAAGTGGCCCAAAGCACTGTCCACACAGGCTGGGCAGAGTCGGCTGCAGTCCGGCCCGCTGGCCTGGCCCCCGCAGCAAGCAACAGGTGCCCCAGCGATGCTTGTCCCTCCGATGACAACAGAAAAACGACAAAATGTTTTTCATTTCTGGAAAAAAAAGCAAGCAAGAAAGGAAAGCAATCTCACTTAAGAAAAGAGGAAAACCGGGCTCGTCTCAGTTTATCTGAAACCTTTTCATATTTTCAGCTTTAATGTGATGTGGCGGAAGCTGACATTTTTGCAAGCACCAAGAACTCGCGTCACTTTGAAAACTTGCAAGTCGATTTGAAGAAGCACCAAGAGGTAGCCAAGACTCACTCAGCTCACAGATGGTGGGGGATGAGGTGCCAGTTTGCCGAAAAGCTTGGAATCGGCAGACGGCGGAGGGCAGCTGGCGGAGGCCACCCGTGGGCAGGCAGGACGGGCTGCCCAGCAGGAGTGCCTCAAGGCCTTGGCCTCGCCCCACCTGGACCAGGTGAGGGGCTGCCAGGTCCAGAAGGCATCTGAGCCTGGGCCTCCTCCTGGGGCTCATGTCTCAGGGCAGGGCCGATTCCAGGGGCTGTGGGTCTCGCTCGTCTCTGGCAGACACGAAGCCCAGAGCTCAGACTTCGTCCCATTGTTGCTACCATGGGGCTGTGTAGCTTTGGGTAAGTCACTTGCCTCTTGGCCTCAGTTTCGTCACTGAGGGAAAAAGGAAAAGAACACGGGCACGGAAAATAGGGACGGCCACCTCATGGGGGTCTTCCAAGGACTGACAGGACTGTGTGAGGGAGCCTTTTAAACAGTGAAGTCCACTCAGGCTGTAAGTCCCCCAAAGGAGGTTGTAGTGGGGCTGTAAGGGCATGTGGGCAAAATAAGGAATTCATGGAATTTATTCAACAGGCCTCTTTTCAGCCATTCTGGGTGTGGGCTGAGCCAAGAGCTGGAGCTATGGGGATGAACACCCTCCAGGAGTTTCGAGACCTGCTCCTCAACAGAGCAAGAGAAGGGGGTGGGACTGCCCCTCAGAGAAGGGGGGCCATGCCTGAAGGTCAGCGAAGCGAAGGGCATTCAGGCAGGAGTCACGGGCTGGAGTGGGCAGCGCCTTTGGGGAGACAGCCCCTGAGCCTTCCATGTGGCAGGGGCTTGCGGGCGGCCTGAGGCTGGGAAGGAGGTCCATCAGAGGCTGTGGAGTGACTTCTAGACATGCTAGGAGTTAGGATATCGTGGGCCATCCGCTGTATTTCTGGTCTTCTCGGTGGGTCAGGCAATTGAGCCATCCGTGCATGGCTGTGCACACCCTCGGGGCTTTTCACATTCTTCCTGATGTCCAGGGAGCTGAGTGTCTGACCCAGACCAGCCCTGAGGACCAAGGGTGGCTCAGAGGTGGTGTCTCCTCTCACCAGGAGCTTGCACTGGCAAGGACAGAGGCCGGCTCTTCTCATGAGCAAGTCCTGGGTCCCTGAAGTGCAGATGTGCAACTTCTGTCACTGCAGGGCCATGAGAGGAGAAGGGACAGGCCAGACGGCCTCACCCGTCCCCTGATGATACAGGACTCTGCTCAGCAGACAGTGCCTCGTCCCTCCGAGCGCTCAGGAAGCCTTTGAGGTCACGCTGGTGCAGCACTGGTGGTTTGTGTGTGTTTGCTGATGAGTGCATTCCTCCTGAAAGTCAGCCCTGGGAGCTCGGATCTGGGATGTGGTCAGTCACCTGCCAGAGGACAGATGTCTTTCTACTGGTAGCCAGGGGGGTCTGACCCTGTGGGGCTCTCCCAGGGCACCCCCACTTCCAATGGGACACTCATCCTCCCAGGTGTGACGTTAGGAAAGGCTACTTGTCATTCCTACCCAGTTTGAAATCTCTGCTTCGCCACGTCCATCCTGTGTGTCCTTGGGCAAGTCAGCGGGCCTCTCTGCGCCTTCTGAGACACTCATGTCACCTCATGCTGCTACCGAAGGGGTGGGTGACCTGAGATCAGACACGGGGAGCTGATGTCTGACTTGCAAGGCCTGGAACGTGGGAAACACTTGGAACATCTCTGTTGCATCTGGATCCTCAGACATCCCCACACCTGGGGGTGACAATATACTCAGCAGCGCGAAGAGTGGGTCACCGACTCATCAGAAGCATGAGCTGCAAACCCCCTCTTTTCTACCCCGGAGTAGAAGCACACACCTCTCCCTTCTCTCCTCTTGTTAGAAGTCCCTGCGACCAGCCCCCCATAAAGACAACTCCCCTGAAGTTCAAAGGAACATTGTGGAACAAGCATATGCACCAGCCTGCTTAGTAACCAATATTCACTGAGTGCTTGCAGGGGGCCGGACCCTGTGTGGCTCTCGCCCAGGATCGCCCCATTCCACGCCCAGCCCCTGAGGTGGGCACTGTAATCTCCCCCATCTGACGTAGGATGGAGCTTTCTAGGAAACAGAGCTCGCCCGGCCTCACGTGCCCAGCAAGTGACAGCCTTGAGATGCAAGACCAGGCGGCCTCGCCCTGAAGCCCAGCGCCGCCAGCTGGGCTTGTCTCCCACACGCCGCACTCCTCCCGCAGCCCAGCTCAGCCCAAGTCTCTAGCTTGGGGGAGAAAGGCATTTCGTCTCTCCCTGCACCTTTCCCTTCCCGTTTCGTAGCCGCGCTTCTTCCTGGCACATAAAATCCACCCCTCCCCCCGGCCCCCTTCTCTCGTCCGGGCACACATCACAGGCTGTCCGCGTGTGTGTCTAAATAAACACCCATCAGCCCGTCGTACCCTTGCAAACTGATAGTAAACGTTCTGCTCCCAAGGGCGGCCTTGGGGCTTGCGAACCCTTCACCTTGCTGCCAGTGTACTTAAAACATCCCCTTTCTGCATCTAAGAAGACCAGAGCAGCCGGCGTCTCTCTCTATGGTTACACGCACCTTCGTACAAGCCTCCTAGGCTGCAACCACCTGTATTGATCGCACCTCCTCCAGCTGCGAGTGGTTCCAGCCCAGGGTGAAGGGATGCCATTCATCGTCTCCTCTGTCCCAGGCTCTGGGCCACACAGGTTACTTACCACGATTTATTCTTTATAAGAGGCCCGGGTGAAGTATTAATGGCCTCGTTACAAGGAGCTAAAAGCAGGTGCATTTTCTCAGGTCAAGGGCCACCTGGAGGCAGAGCTGGGGTCTCTGCAGCCTCCCCACTATGCCAGAGAGGTCATGCCCTGTTCAATCCCATCTCTCTGGGGGCCCCCAGAGGGCCTGGCCCAGCTCTTGGACACGTGTTTGTTGAGTGGCTAACTGACTGAATAAAGGAGTGAATGAGTACAGTGTCAAATTTCTGAAAGAGACAGAGGGCAGGGGCTGCCTGAAATGACGTAGGCATCTCACTGAGAAACAGGAACTGGACGGGGACACCTAACACAGTCGTCATGTCCATCCGTCAGATGGATTCCACTTCTCAGAGCAGCGGAACACAGCAATGACAATCACGCAGCCTAAAGCCCTGCCAACGGCACTTCCCACCCGTCAGCTTTTTTCTTCTGACTCGGCGTAAATGGAGTTTGTCGCCTCTGCGGAGTCAGGCCGACTGCTTCTTTCAGCCTGTTCATCGAGGGGAAGGTTTTTCACACACTTTGAATTTTTCGGCTTGTTCTTCCACAAACAAATGCCACGTCTACACAGAGAAGTTCTTTGCTGGGTTAATTGACAAACCTGGTGAGTCTGACTTTTGGTGGGGGTTTGATCAACGTTCGATCATCCCGCACGAACTGCCCCTTGTTTTTGCTGGCTCGTCCCCTTTGGTAACGGTCTCCAAGAGAAGTTTCGAGAAGTTTCCTGGTAGAAGAGAGTTTAAAGTCGTCACCCAGCCTCCCTGTTTTAAAGAAGAGGACGTCCCGTTGCCCAGGAGGGAAGAGGCATGACGAAGTGGCGGCGGATCTCACGCCAGTGCCCAGGCCCCCTGTCCCCCGTCCAAGTTCATCACTTGTACGGAAACCAAATGGGCCAGCGTCGGCGGCCCCGTGCGGCCGGTGCCCTGTGGCTCTGGGTCCCTGAGGGGCGGGCCCCTCTTGGTGGCAAAACTGGTTTGAAAGCATTTAAATGCACGAACTGAGAGCTAAAATCTGTCGTTAAAAATGATGACGTGCTACGTTCCTGTTACAGCGCCTCCTGGGGATTCACCTCCAGACAACAGTCGGAACTGTGGATAAAGACTTACTCACCGCAATGTTCACGACTGCATCACACACAACATAAAAAAAGGAAAAAGAAAAAGGCAAACAAGCTAACAAAGCAACATCCACAGAATAGGTGGTCATTACAATACAGTTTTGAAGACTAATGGCTTTGGAACATGTTCAGGATTAATATTAAGTGAAGAAGATAGGGCAAAAACACGTGGATAGCACGGAAGCAAACATGTAAAAAATATGCAACATACACAGAAAAAAGACTGGAAAGAAATGCACTAACACGTTAGTAGAGGTGATTTGTTCCACGAACATGCGTTGTATCCACGGTTCCCCTGGCACAAAACGGGCACCGAGTGTGCGGGGAACAGGGGGCCTTGCCTCCACGCTCCTCATGGTCGGGGGAGGAGTGGACAGAGAAGCAATATCAAAGAAGAATCGTGAAAATAAACTTGCAATTGCAAATCATGATCATTGCTATTGAGAAGGTTATTTCTGAAGGCTGGGATTGTAGATGACTGCTACGGTCTTTTTGTTTTATGTTTTTTATTTTTATTTTATGTTTTTCCAACTTTGCTTTAGACCTTCCATTTCCTCCTGTGGGCCTGCATTGACTTTGTTGTTAGGGACACAGAGGACTTTCAACACAGAAACACAAAACCTTGAGTCGTCTCTACGAGCCAGGTACTGATGGGGGATCCCCCCAGTGGGCCCGGCTGCCGGTGAGCCCCTCAGGGGATGCCGGGAACACCCGTGGAGGGGACGCCCGTCTTTAGAGCTACCACGGATGTATCAGTTTCCTATTGCTGCTGTAACAAAAATGACTGCTGACTGAGTGACTGAAAACAATACAAGTTTACTCTCTTTCAGTTCTGGAGGCCGCAAGTCCGAAATCTGTTTCATGGTGTTGATGGGGCTTTTCTTCGGCAGCTCGACGGGACAATCGGTTTCTGGTGGCTGTATGCAACTCTCGGCTCGCAAAGGGCATCTCTGTCCCCCTTGTCACATGGCCTTCTTCCTCCCCTGCAGTCAGGTCTCCCTTGACCTTCCTGGTATAAGGGCTCTTGTGATTTTACTTAGGACCTGCCTGGATGATCCAGGATCATGTCCCCATCTTCAGATCCTTAACTTAACCACAGCAGCAAAGTCTCTTTGCTGTGTAAGACAGCATTCCCAGGCTCTAAGGGTCAGGATCCAGATATCTTTGGGGGTCATTGTTCATCTGGCCACGGTGGCTTATCGAAAGTTCGCGGCTTTATTGGACGTTACACTTAGTCAGCCAGTCCCAAAGCAGCCCTTGCTACACTAGCCCCTCTCGTGTGTTTTCCGGAGAAGAAAGAACGGAGCACCTGACAATGTGCCTGTGCCGTGAGCTCTGTGGTGGTTGCCCTCACACCCCACCAGCTCTGCCCTCTTGTCGTAAAGCATTTGCTTGGCAGTTTGCATCAGAAACAAGAAGGCCAGCTGAGCGCAGAAATAAAAAGAGAGCGTGCCAGAGCGAGAGGGGTGGGGGATCGCTGTACGCTGACGCTTTCATTTCCCACATTCGGTCCAGAGGCGACGTTGACGTGGGGCGCTGTGTGCGTTCCCGGGAGAGGGCTCTCCACGTCGCGCCTCTCACGGGTGTCATTGGGTGTTACTGTTGCCTTGCTAAATATTCATGGGTGAGTCTGGAGGATAAATTCTCTTGTACGCTGACAGAGGGCAGGCAGGTGAGGCCTGTCCTTGAGTCTCTCACCTGCATCCTCATGTCTGAAAGACTGTCTATTTGCACGTGTGTGTGTGTGTGTGAGAGTGTGCATGCACGCCTGTGAGTGTGGGCGCTGCAGACTCGGTTGATTTTAGCAGAAGAATCCTGTGTCCGCAGCAGCGCAGGGGCGTCTTCCCTGTGCGGGGGCCTCCGCGCCTGGTAGCGAGAGGAGCAAGTCTGGCTCGCGGGGCGGCGGGGGCAGCCGCTGTCCTGCTTCCAAAGCAGCGGGTCTTTGGCCCTGTGTGTGGGCTGCGGCTCGTTTGGTCAGAGACGGGTGGGTTCCAAGGCTGAATGTGACAGGGGGAAAAAGGCCACACGATGCATGTATGCACACACACACACACTCATGGAGAAGAGCTCCTTCTGGCTGAGGACAAAGTCCTTGAGGCTGACACTGGGGCCAAGTGCTTCTTGGGGGAGAGGGAGAGAGAGGGGCAGGAGACGGTGAGGACACTGGGTGGCAGACCTGGAGACATGGAGAGGACGGGGACTCTGCTGAGATGCAGCTTTCCTCAGGCCACCTCCTCCGACCCGTTGTCTTTTTCTCCACCAGGCCCAGCCCGCGGCCCAGGGCTACAGACCGAGTTGTGTCCCCCAAATTAGTATGCTGTAGCCCGCTGTGATGGTGTTGGGAGAAGGGGCTGCTGGGAGAGATTTGGGGCAAGATGAGGTCATGAGAGTGGGGCCCCCATGATGGGGGTAGCACCCCTTATCAGAAGAGGCACCAGAGAGAAAGTACAAGTGATATTTCAAAGTAGTAGTCCTCCCTCCCTCCCCCTCTCTTGTGCCCCGCCTCCTTCCTTTCCTCTCTTCCTTAATTGGGCATTGGCTTTCTTCCACAGCAGCCCAGACATGGGTTATGAGGTCTTCTAAGGGCCCTTACCTTCAAGAGCTAGGACTCTAGAGGGAGTAGGGTGACCAGTCGTCCATGTCGCCGGGGACTGAGGGGTTTCTTGGGATGTGAGGGTTCAGCGCTAAAAGTCCTGGGCCGATTGGTGTGAGGGAAATCAAGTAAGGCTTCACGGAAGAGGCAACTCGTATCCGTAACAACAGTAACAGCCAAAACTTGTCTATGTGCTTTGTAAGTGCTATCCTGCGTACTACTCACAACTTACCTCAGGCGGGTATTGTTATGGTTGCTGCTTCACAGATGAAGAAACGGAGGCTTAGAGAAATTCAGGGCCTGCTCCAACAGCGCCCAGCTGGCCCACGGGGAGGCTGGGATCCAATTGGCATCACCACCTCTACCTGCAGGTGGATGAGCAGGTGTGTGACTGGTGGAAACGGCGGGGAGGTGGTCCGGACAGCGGCACTGGGGTAAGAGCTGGGCTTGCTGGAAGGACGGCAGTGAATCGTTCTGGCTGCGTGAATCCCCAGGCGTGGGACTCTGGGGACAGCGGGGTGGGGGCCTGTGTGCCAGAGTGAGGCTGAGGTCCCTGCAGGGGCCAGCCTCCTGCTGGCCTGGTTTCCTCAGGACCCAGGGAAGGGCAGCGAGGGCGCTGTCTGAGAGCTTGTGGCCTCCAGTTGGGTCACAGATACGCTTGGGATGTCTCAGGCCCTACAGGTGGTCTGTTGGCATTTAGTTTTTCTTTTAAGAGTTAAAGTTCTGGGAGGCCACACATCTGACCCATCTCTAAGATGGGCCACTTTACCTGAAGGCCACTCAGGGAAAGTTGATGTGGGACCGGCAGGGACAATGGTGTCCACTGTGAGGGTGGAGGGTGACAAGGCGACTCTGTGCCTGTGGGTCTGCTCCCCGACCTCTTCACCACGGCTGTGGGGGTGATGGGCCTGGGCCACTGCCCTGTCCCCAAAGTCCAGTCAAGGCTTATCACCAGCAGGGGCTCTCATTGAGAGAGCCGGGACTCCCGGGTGCGCAAAGCGTGTGGCATCTTAAAGGCCTCCCCCGGTGTCTAACGTTGCAGGTGGTCCCTTCTTGCAGCCAGAAAGGATTCCCTCCAGGTAATGACGTATGCTTCATTTCCTCTCTCGCTTCTGGGTTTCTCTTCACGAAGGACTTTTCCCACCCCATGGTCAGGCATCACACAGCCAGGAAGCCACTCTAGCTGGGTGGGTCCTGTTCCTGCCCCCACCTTCCTGGCCCTGAGACCCCCAGGATCCTGAGCACCCATCCTGCAGCAGTCTGCTGAGGTCCGTGTCCCCACGCAGGGGTCTGAGCCCCTCAATTATGAGGGATGCGGGGCTCATCGAGGCCTGGTTCTCACGCATGAGAACATGAGTGGGTCTTCAGTCATGGAATGAACAAAGGAAGAAGGAAGAGATGGATGCACACTGCAGTCTGACTTTAACAACGCAACGACCACGCACCACATTAGTGGTGCCCTGCTCAGGGGTAGGGCCCCCACTCTGCCCCCCACCAAGACACAGGCTCCTCCCATTGCATTCAGAGATGCACCGCCACGGGTTTGCATTTAGATGAATGACCTTCACAGGAAAATTCCGTCAGTAAACAGGGACCTCTCCCTCCACCTCCGGTGTTGCTGGGGTGGGGTGGGGGAGGGGGCTCTGGGTCTTTCTTTATGGACCATGTCTGCTCTAATGTTTTCTCCTTCCGTCTGTCTCCCAAAGAAGCTGCGGACCAAGGGATGGCAGGAGAGAGTGAGCAGAAACTCTCCCAGATTCTGCATTCGGATTCTGCTTTCCTGGTCCTTGGCCAGCTCACCCAGCAGATGCCAGCCCCCGGGGTCAGGAACTCAACCCTCCACAGGTTTAATTTTCCCCTGGGTGAAGCGTGTGGGTACCAGCGTGAGCTGCTCAGCCATGGCTGGGTCATGACTGACTGGCTGACCAGAGACCAGATAACACAACGGATCTGAAAGGAAAAGCCTTTTGTCCCCAACTTGCAGCTCATGTGAACGAACAATCAGTTATTCAGGAGCTCGACATCCAGTTAGGGACCTGTGTGGGCCCTCGGCTTGGACTCCTGCAACCTGAGGCCTGACAGGGTGGATTCGAACCCCTGCAAGAGGAGAGAAGGCGCGTCCCAGTGTGGCGCGT
This sequence comes from Sturnira hondurensis, assembly GCF_014824575.4. NCBI lineage: Eukaryota > Metazoa > Chordata > Mammalia > Chiroptera > Phyllostomidae > Sturnira > Sturnira hondurensis. The sequence goes on along the minus strand of NW_028093774.1, from coordinate 4,564,343 downwards.
CCCAGTGTGGCGCGACCCAGCTCTGTGTCACCGGGTTCCGGGGTTCAGGTCTACTCCCCGCTTGCGGTCAGGCAAGCGTTCTCACCTCTTCCAGCCTCGTTTTTCTTGTCTGTTCGGGAGATGGCCCTGTCCTCCTCCCAGCCTGGCTGCGTGGGGACCTCGGATGACCTGGAGCAAGCGGTTGCACGTCTCGCCAGCCAGGAGCTCGGCAGGAGGGGAAGTGGAGCCCATTAGCTTTAGTGGGCTTTCTGCGGCTTCCGTTTGCCTGCCAGCCCATTTGGCCAAAGCTCAGGAATCTGGCCTGGATTTTGCCAGGCTGCCTTCAGTGAGGCTGGAGGCTGTGTCCGTACTCACAGGTCATTGTGCAGCCATCAGACCCCCACTCGTGTCCTCTGTGCCTGAACCCTCCCCTGCTACGCGCCAAGCTGTGTTCGGTGGGGACATAGGATGTGGTGCGTTCGTTTGCTGTGGCTGCTAAAACAAATGGTTACCAACTGACTGCCTTTCATACCGTAAAATGAGACTCTCTCAGTGTTCTGGAGTCAGGAGCTGGGCACAGGGTGAAAATTAGGGTTCCCGTTGAGGCCTCTAGTGAGCACTGATCCCCGCCCTCCCCAGCGTTCAGGGGACTCCTGTGCCCCTTGCTTGGCTCACGGCCCCTTTCCTCCTCTTTAAGCCAAGCGTGTGTTATGCTCAGCTCTCTCTGATCTCTCATCACATGGTCTTCCCTTATCTCTCGGCCCCGACCCTCCGTCTCCCTCTCTAAGGACACTTGTGGTTCCATTTAGGGCTGGCCTGGACGATCCGGGGTCATCTCCCCACCCCGAGGTCCTTAGTCACACCTGCCAGGTTTCTTCTGCCAGGTGGGGAAACGCACCCACAGGTTGCAGGGACTGGAACGTGGACGTCTTTGAGGCCTTCACTCAGCCCGTCACATGTACTCTCTGCACTCACTCGGGGCAGGGGATGGGCAGCCCCCTCAGGTTTCCGACCTTGGTGACCCTGGTCGCCGCTGGCCCCAGACCCTCCTGGCGGCACCCACTCCACAGTGAAGGGACACACCAGGGCGGGACTTAAACCACTGCCCTCGTTAGCAGGACAAAGGAATTGGGCTCCTGAGGGGCGGTGGCAAGGCATTGTTCAATTATTTACCAGTGTGTGCTTTAGAAGGCCATTATATAAAGCAGCACATTACAAACACCAACTTCCACAATAAGGTAATAAAATAAATAATGCATTAACGAGGTGCCAGGCTCCGCAGTCTGAGTGGATGAGGGTCATGGAGGCCTGCTGGGCTCGAGCCCGTGACGTCATGGGTGCTGAGTGAAGGTGGCGAGCGGCAGGGCTGGCTGGGCCTCCTGTTGGACTGGCTCACCGGTGCCCAAAATCCGATGGGGGGTCATGGGGGTCACCGGCAACACTGAGATGGCTGGGCCGTGCCTCCCTGGGGCCTGTAGTGGGGGTTTCTGTGAAGCAGTGACCTCGAAGCTTCTTCCCTCTGTTGCTTGTACCCTTGGGGTACCTGCTTTGCTTTGCTCACATGGTGGTTGCACAGGCTCTGGGTCCCAACAGCGTGGGTTCGAATCCTGACTCTGCCACTTGCTGAGCCCTGGCCTTCTTGTTTGAGAAATGGGGCAATGCTAACAGTTTCTGTCTCGTGGCTCTGTGACCAGGTTGGATGAGAGCACATGCCTGAAGCTTGGAGAGCGCCAGGCTCGGAGGATGATGGTCACCTCTTTGCCTTCACCTGTTATTGTTTTAACAGGCTGAACAATGGCTCCCAGGGATGTGCAGGCCCTGGTCCCCGGCACCTGTGACTCTGTCAAGGTGGACATTGCAGATGCGATCAAACTAGGGGTCTGGAGGTGGGAAGGTGGTCCTGGATTACTCGGGTGGGCCCTAAAGAGACCGTGGGTGCTCGTGCCGAGTCAGGCGGATGGGGCATGACACAAAAGAAGTCAGCGCGATGCCCAAGCGAGATGGTTTGGCGCTGACTGTAAAGATGGACAAAGGGGCCGGCCACCAAGGAGGGTAGGGAAAATGCCAGGCACTGAGTCCCCCGCCCCTGAGCTTCCGGAGGGACTGGGGTCCTGCAGACGCCCTGATCTCTGCTCACTGGAACCAGATTCGGCATTCTGACCTCCAGAGCAGGAGGAGACTTAGTGTCTGTGGCTTTAAGTGTCTGTGGTGATTTGTGTGGCAGCCCCAGGAAACGGACGCAATTACCTTCATAGCCCAGCTCCCACGTGGGGCGGATGAGAACATGCCAGGAAGGGTCTGTGCGCCCCCCTGGCCCCTTCGGGCTCGCGGAGCTGTACGTCCAACGTTTACCGAGTGCCCCCTATGTTCCAGGCACTGCTTCTCAGTGTCAAGTGCAAGGAAAGAAGGCCCGGCTGTGCGCAGCCCACTACGAGGAGAAAACTTCCCCGGAGAGTCAGCACAGCGGGCTGCCCAGGCTCTGAAGTGACGACCCGAATCACAGTCTCAGCTCTGAGTAGCTGCTGAGTCTCCGGGCAGCACGGTTAGCCTTCCAGTCGGGGGCTTTGAAGTGGGATTACTCAAAGTATTTCCCTCCCAGGGTTGTTGTGGGGATTAGATGAGTAAATACACAAAGAGATTTAAGAAGAGTATCTGAACCATACATTACTAAGTCTCAATTATTATTATAAGGGCACAGAACAGGAAGACCACGATTCAGTGACCCCGAGAACAGGCTCTCTGCTCCCCAGCGTATGCCAAGGCCCTGGGGCAGGAAGCGGTTGTGAACCGAAGAAACTAGACAAAGGCCAGAGTAGGAGGGAAGGTGTCAGGTGGGGATGTGGGGTGGGTTTGGGTTCTCGGAGGTCACTGTGATAGTTTGATCTGCATCCTTAGACCTGGGGGAAGATTTGGAATGGTTTTTAGGCAGGAGAGTTGCAAGATTTATATCTTTTAAAGAATGCAATTTAAAAGAATGCGTCTCCCTGGCTGGTGTAGCTCAGTGGATTGAGCGCGGACCTGCGAACCAGACGATTGCGGTTCGATTCCCAGTCAGGGCACATGCCTGGGTTGCAGGCCGGTTCCCAGCAGGCCAACTCCCAGTAGGGGACGCATGAAAGGCAACCATACATTGATGTTTCTCTCCCTCTCTCCTTCTCTTCCCCTCTAAAGATAAATAAATAAAATATTTAAAAAAATAAAATAAAAGAATGCGTCTTTTACACAATTTTGCATTCTTAGACCCTCTGAGCCTCACTTCCCTTGCCTGTAAAGGGGATCAGTACACTCTCACCTGCTTTGCTCACCTGTATCCCAGGGTTTGGAAGGGAGGCAGGGAGGCACTGCCCCTGTGTTCTCTGCTTCTCGTCGCCGTGGTGTGAAAACGGAGCACGCCTCCCCCACCTCTGAAGACAGACTCCTCTTGGATGTCCAGGCACCGAGGGCTTGTTCAGCCACGGACTATGAAAAATAGAGACATTTATTGAAGAAGACAGGAGATACAAGAAACATTGTACACAGGACAATGACTGTACCTCAGTCCCCTTCAAAGTAGGCCCTTTGGGACCTCATACAGTTCTCCCAGTCGCCATCAGCTACCCCACCATATTTTTCTGAATCTCATCGATGATCTGAAATCTCTCCCCTTTCAAAGGTGATTCAAGTTTGGGGAAAAGCCAGAAGTCACAGGGTGCCAAATGTGGGCTGTAGGGGGGCTGAGCCACCGATTTGACATTTTATCAAAAAGCTCTGCATGAGACGTGATGCATGAGCTGGCGAGTTGTTGTGATGAAGCTGCCAATCACCAGGTCCCTGTAGCTGTGTCCTTCTGAGTCATCTGAATAGTTTCTATGGCGGACTGTTCAAGCTTAATGCAAAATTGGATGCGGATTTGTAGCTTTACTCACTCAGTCATTTGAATGCGATGGCCACACAGTACACGTGTTCACTCAACAGTGTCTGTCGCCCCCACTGACTAGTGCAGTGAAGTCGTCACTGCTCACCCATGCCCATTCCAGCCCACTCCCCTTGGCTGCCGGGTCACACCGATGTCACGCTAACCGTTCTCGTTATACTAACGATGGCTGGACTTTTCCCGGACGGACCTGTACGTTGGTGGTGGTGTTGACTTTACGACTCTCCCGGGACAACCCTGATGCCTGACGTGATCCACTTGTCCTGCCTCCCACGTGAGCTTCAGACAAGAACAGAGGCTGTGAAGTCCCCGAGGCTGATTCCTGCAGAAGGCAAAACAGGTTAGGGGAAAGTTTTAAAGGGCACCGAAGGAGCAGGCTCCCGGAGCCCTTGTACAATCGCGAAGGGTGCCGGTGTTTCAGGAAGGTGTTTGGGCCTCTCTGGGGTCCCCTCTGTGGGTGGTCCTGGGGGGGGGGATGTAGACTACCGTCCAGGGGCCACTCCAAGCCTCCTCTCGTGTCCACCCTGTGCCTTCATCCCAGAATCGGTCTTTCCCGTCTGCTCAGGCTTCTTCCCTGCATCCCATTTTCAGGAATTTATTTAGGACTCCAAGGAGAGAAGCTCCTTAGGGTGAACGACCCATAATTCTTGGTGAACGCTTCCATGCGGACGTGGAACAATGAAACTTTTTCCGTAATAAGATTGTCCCTAATGCTAATTTATTTCTTGGTTGCTTTCTGGGGCATCCTCAGGTGCCGCAGCTGTGGCCCCAAGCCCAGGCTTCAGTCATATACGATTTCACGGATCGGAAAGGTTTGGAAACTATTTTACCCTTGACAGTGACCTGTATTACAATGAAAGCTTATGACAGGGCCTCTTATTTGCCTAAGGAGACAACAAGATTTGCTGTGTAATTTGAGAAGCACTTACAATACAGCTCGCTGTGCCTTACGCTGATTCTAAATACAGCTCAGCTCCTTGCTTCCATCAGAGTACCCTGGATTCCCAGGCAAAGGGAAGGGCCCGGCCTGGCACTCAGAGGCTTCTGTACGTGAATCAGATCCTCTCAGCCACTGCTGTGCAGGGTCTTTGTCGAGCACCTTCTGGTCGTCGCAGAGCAGGGCACTGAAAGTCTCTCTCCGTGTCTCAGGGAATCTGTGCCCACATCGACGGTTTTTAAAGTCCGCTGGGGTGTACGGCGCCTTTCTGCCGAAGAGGCACTTCGGGGGCTCAGGGCCTTGGGTGGGCTCTGGGAGCCGTGTGAGAGGAGGGTTGTATTTCATTTGCTCACTCTGCTCACCAAGCACCTTGCCGGCCCCCACACCATGGCCTTCAAGGTCTGCCTGATGGAAGGGAAATTAATCTCCCCTTTTGTCACTTGGAACGGAGGATTGGGGACGCTGTGAGCTGCGAGGGCCTCGGGACACTGCTGCATCCAACACCTGGGGGGACTGGTGAGGAGCACGGAGCAGGGAGGAGGCGGTGTGTGTCCCCGTGATCACATGGGACTGAAGGGCAGGGTGACGGCCTCCTGCCCCACACTTGACTTAAATGCATCCCTTTCCGGTTTCTTTACTCATTCAGTGTAGTCACTTTAATAAACTAAACACGACGGTATTGCTAACCTGTGTCATTCAGACAACACACGACTAGAAAGAGGCAAGACAAAGGACCCCTTCCCCTGCCTCTCGCCCCTGGCTACACGTGGCATCTGCAGCAAGATGCAGACGTCATCGGGGACCTTGTGGCAGGGAGATCGTCCTGGATGACCCGGAGGGCCCTAGGTGTCATCACCGGTACCTGTAGAATAAGGAGGCCGGGGCGGGGGGGGGCTGGTACACTCTCCCCCCTTTGGCTAGGCATGCAATGCATATGTGTATCTGCACAAAAGTTGGTTGGCGTTTATTTCATAAGCAGGATCATACTGAACATATTGCTCTGAAAACTGGGTATTTTTCCTCCCTGAACTACATCTCAGAAATCTTTCCACGTCAATACACACAAATTTGCCTCCTTCTTTTTCGTGGCTACGTAGTATTCCACAGCAGCAATGAACATCAGTGATTTAAGCCTTCCCCTGATGTGAACGTTCAGCTCCCTTCCGGTTTTTGCTGTTCCAAGCGATGTTTCGGCGACTACCTTCTACACGCCATGTGTGTGCACGTTTGAGAACTTCTCCAGGACAGATGCCTGGGAGTGAAACTGCTGGGTCGGACCTGTGTGCAGTTGCCATTTGAACAGATGCTGCCCAGTTGTTCTCCGAAAGGGCTGAAAGCCTTTGCATTTCCGCCAGGGGCACCGGAGGTGTTTCTGGCAGGCAGTTAACTCTGCTGATGATTTTGTATTAAGGATTTCACTTTAAAAGATTATATTTCAATCCTAGCCAAGGATCTTATAAAAACAGAGCATGGAAATAGTTACGTCATCATAAATTCAACCGCAGAGACAATTAGGAAAGGTGGGGAAAGGAGACGAACAATAAAAGCAGGAATCCTCTGTAATTTCCCATCCACTGATCATCCCGCTTTGTGAGCTTCTCTCGTGGACTTTCCCTAACTGGTGCATGCACCCGGGTCCCTAACAGAGGCACGGGATTGCGTGGCGTGTTTTTGAGGAACTGCGTCCCATGGGGCCCAGTCCACAGGAGCTACCCCGGATCCACATAGTCTGTCCCGTGGCCATTCAGTATTTTCTTCAGAGCCCTCTCGTTAGGCATTTAGCTCGCTCCCCGTTCTTGCCGTAGTTAGCGGCGCTGTGACGGTGGCTGTTCACACATCAGTGCGCACACACGCTGTCTCCCACATTCACTTTGTCCCTCTCGTCTGTTCTCCGCTCTGGTCTGGACCCCCTTCCAGGTCCCGGAAACACGCCACTGCTGCTCAGATTGTGAAGGCCGACGGGCGGCTCTTCCCCGGGGTTGGGATACTGCCTGTCACCCCATCACTCTCTTTGTACTGGCGTCTCTGCTCTGCCTCCAAGGCACCCCCAGGGACTGACTTGATCTCCCTAAATGACAAAGTCCCTCCTCTGTCCAGGGAGGCTCGGGCCAGCTTCCTGGGGCTGCCATCACCTGGTAAACAGATACCTGTTCTCCGTAGTCCTGGAGGCCAGAAATCAGGTGTGAAGATGTCAGCACAGCCACGCTCCCCTTGAAGGCGCTAGGGGAGATCCATCCTCATCTCTCCCAGCTTCCGGAGGCTCCTGGCAATCCTTGGCTTGCGGCCGCATCACTCTGGTCTCTGCCTCCATGGTCACGTGGCCTTCTGCCTGTGTCTATATATGTCTGTCCTCTGTGTGTGTCTTATAAGGACTTATCGTTGGAGTTAGGACCAACCTGGATAGTCCAGATGATCTCATCTTGAGACCCTTCACCTCATTACATCTGCAAAGACCTTTTTCCCAAATGAGGTCACAATCACAGGTACCAGGGACCCCAAGGTAAAATGTAGCTTTTAGGAGCCACCGTTCAACCCATTTCGAGACCTTTCATGTAACTGCCTTCCACACCAGGCCCACCCCTCCCCCCTTTCCCCCACCTCCTCTGTGTCCTCAAGCAGATAAAACCGCGGCTCACAGCCAGGATGCTCTGGGGACTTTGGTTCCAAAAACCTATGAAGCCAGGCCTTGGGGGATGCTCCACAGGCCCCGGTCACAGAAGGGCCCTGGGGGGAGGCAGCGCAGCCTCTCACACGCTTCGTCGAGCAGGTCTTAGTAATTTGCCTCCTTCAAGGGCCTTTCTACACTTGCTTCTTCATCCACCCTTCACCTCGTGCGTCACGGCTGGAGGCTTGAGACGCAGTGGGGCCTGGTCAGAAGTCCCTGAAAAGAGTGGGCAGGACACCCACCGGGATACTGAGGCCGTGCGTGGGAAAGCACAGGCCTGTGCAGAAGCCGGAGTAAGGGGGCCTGGAGGGCATTTCGGGGCCCTTGTTCCTTGCTCGACTCTCTGGGATCTTGGCGCATCTCCATCCTTTGTGGGTGGGTCTAAGCTTTAGAAGCAGTCAGGAGCCCCGGGGAACTAGAGCAGCTCGTGAGACGAATCACGACACCCTGGAGACGCCGTTTGGAGTGAAGAAGGTGGGCGATGAAGAAGCCAGGAGGGGACAGCAGTTCGGAGTGCGGCATCTCGGGAGGTGAGCCCCCAGTCCACCACTTCCAAGGCACCGACGGACCAGCAGGCTCGAAAATTCTCACATTCTGTTCTCAAAAAGAGACAGTCATTTCGTTCTCCCCCATGCTCCCAACTAAGGACGAGCAGTTTGCTGGGGGACATCTGTCTCCCCGTTCTCTCTCCCACCCTCCGTACAGGCGTGGAGTTGGGGTGCCGGACCGGAAACCGGGCTGCGGCTCTGGCCTCCTCGCTGGTTCTAAGCCTTTTAGGGTCTGGCGCTGGAACAATGCGAAACCAGGTTGCGATCAGGCGACCCCGAGTCGGGGCCTTCCGGATGTCATCGATGCCAACGGGTGCAAAGAATGAAGCCGATTCCAAGGGACGGTCGCCATCATTTCATAAATGAAAGGCGGTGTCAGCCACAGAGCAGTAGAAACACGTCCCAGGAGAGGACGGTCCTTCCGATCCCATGGGTTGTGCTTGACGGAAACTGGTGCCTCGGTTCCCTCCCTTGGTTGCCGGCCTGTGAACGTTTTGTTAATAAGCCAACGCCGCCGCTTAGAGCCACTGGACTCCCGTGAGCAGGAGCCAAAGACCGAAATTCGCAGAGTCGGGCGCTGACCACAGCTCGCCCTACAAGCCGAAAGCAGCTCTGCTCGGTGGCCGGTGGCCACTGCAGGATCCGTTTCACCCGTGAATCTAAGCGATGTTGCCCAGGGCCGTGTGTGGTGTGGGAGGAGTTGGAACCTCCGGGCCTGCCTCCTAGTGCTGGGTCTGTTTCCACCCTGCACGCTGTCGAGCATTCAGCAGGAGTGTGCTTGCCATCCGAGGGATGGTGGGCTTTACACATTTGCAGACACCGGCATTCACAGAGCCATTTCTGTGCACGAGGACCGGAGCTGGGTGCCGTGGATAGAGGGGTGAATCTCACACGGCTCCTGATCTCAATAAGTTCACTTCACAGCGGAAGGAAGCAAGAGATTCATGCAAAATCACGAACGATGCATGACTGTCAAAGTCGGGGCCAAGGGAGGGTCCCAGTCGCCAAGAGTCTACAGGGCTGGGGTCCTTAGGAAGGTGGCACAGAAGACACGTGGGGCATCTTGCCTTTCTGGACACGGAAACTGCTTGTGTAAATAAGAGAGTCTCCGAGGCCCATGAGGCCAGGAGAGGCTCATAGGCGCTGGGGGTGTGAGCGTCTTCTCAGTGGGCAGGTTGGCCATCTATATCAGCGGTCCCTAACCTGTTTGGCACCAGAGACCAGCTTTGTGGAGGACAGTTTTCCCCTGGACCAGGGTGGGGGTGAGGAGTAGTGTGGGATGGTTTTAGGATGATCCAAGTGCATTACTTCTTTCCAGCTCACCTCCTGCTGGTGGCCCAGTTCCTAACAGGCCCAGGCTGGTACTGGCCGGCACCTCGGAGGTTGGGGACCCCTGGTTTGCATCATCCTTCACACAGGACATTCTCTTTGAACTGACAGCTCCGCTGCTAGGAAACTATTCTGATCCCTAAATAGATTTCTCAGGTGATGACCAGAGAAGTGTGCCAAGGTGACTGTGCCAAGCAGGTTCACTCCAGTCCTACTGATAATAGAGAAAAACAACAACAAAAAAAACCCTGTCCTCAAACAGAACGTAAGGAAGCCAAGCCGAGTTACACCGTGACCGAGCCGTCCAGGTGTCTGTGTCGCCAGCAGAGGCGGGGTCTGGAGTCAGATGACGCTGGAGCCCCACTTGTGACCTCGAGCAGGTCTCAGCCTCTTTGGTGCTCCTTTTGGGGCTCGGGAAGTGGAGAGAGGAGAAGCAGGCCATACCAGTCGGTGTGAGGATAACCTGGGCTAAGGTCACAGCGGGGTGGGGTCTGGGGGACAAGACACCCCCTGTGGCTGTTACTTTAACAGTCTGCTTCTTCTGAGGGAGGGGCTGCTCATCTGTCCAGAGAAGCCCCGGGGCGCCCCACCCCTGGCAGCCCTGCTTGAATGGGGGTGTGGGGCGGCAGGTCTGTGCAGCTTGGGTCCTTTACGCTCCCCCAGTATTAGCGCGAGAGGAGTAGTAATTGCCCGAGCAGTGTCCTGGCTGAATTCCAATTTGGGTGATTACATTCTGCCTACTTAACATTCCCCTCTCTGGTATCCACGGTAGAAGCAATTCCTCAAACCCTCTCCGGTTAGGGGGGGAAAAATTAAAGAAAACCAGCTCAGCCTCCTCCAGCACGAGGTGCTTAGGGCTGTTCTGTGCACCCCAGAAGTAGGCTCATTGTAAATGGGGAGTGGCGGATCCCCATTGGAATCAATTTGTCAAACGTGCTGGAATTTTCTGGAAAGAAAAATTTTGTTTCAGGAGGGGAGGTGGCAGGAGCCGGGGCTCTGTGCCTGCACACGGGCCATATTAACACGTGAAGACGGTGTTTTAGGAGAGATGGGTGGTTGCCTGCTCTGCTGGCCTGGGGGGCTTGGAGCCCAGGCCTCTGTCCTTTTCTGCCCCCACCTCCCAGCCCTCCCCACATGTCCCCTGCCTGTTGCATGCTCTGGATTGCTTAATTATAGAATATGAAATTGTTTCCTTTCATTTGGATGCTATTGGGGATGATGTATGGATAACAGCTTGAGAATTCAGATTATGCTACAGATCAACACGACCCCGGAGAAGAAACAATGTTTGGACCGCTACCCCAAACGCACCGGGGCGGGCGGCGGAGGACCCGGTGCTGCGCACGTCTCCACATGCAGGGTCTGCCCTCGTCCTGCGTGGCTTTATTAATTCAAGGGCACCGTGGCTTTCCAGCATTTGTGCCTGATGCATTTTAAAAACACACGCGTGTACACACACACAAACACAACACGTGGCCCAGGAAAGGCAGTAAGCTTGGATTTCGGGAAGTTGGTCCCCCCACCCCGCCCCACCCTGCCAGCTCTTCCCCACTTGGAGGGATTCTTCTGGAATCTCAGCTTCCCGTTTCCACCGGTCTGAAAGAACCGCAGTCAACCCCTGATTTACGGGAGGTCTGGTGCACAAGACATGCGGAGAAACCTGCTCAGTGGGAGACAGAAAGGCAGCGAGACCCCCGTGCGTGATGACGCAGGAGTCTGTCGTCCTCCATTGTGGTGCCTGCGCGTGTAGATTTACAGCAGCGCTGGTGCACAGCTGAATGAGAGCCGAGGTGCTCGCTGCGAGGGTGACCGCATGTGCCCGGTGTCTCTACCCAGGCACCGGCCACGGCAGCACCAAAGGCCTCTGCCCGGCGCCTTCCTGGGTGCTCCCGTCACTGACAGGCAGAGCGGGCCTGACCTAGTTAGCTGAAAGTGGTCTGGGCACTGGCATGCGTGCCTGGTGTCTGGGGGAGACCGGAAGAACACCCGCCTAGACGGTACCTCCCCTCCTCCTAGTTAGCCGCCCTTAGGCGCACAAATCGTC